>NW_026606172.1:13780000-14427500 GCF_029834395.1 Sorex fumeus
ATATATATTATACATTAATGTTTAAAAACAATTTTAAAGATATTTTTTCAATAATACCTGTTATGTTGTGCTTTTCCTTCTCAAGTTAAACATCAATGGACATTTACAATTGAAATTAAGTTAAGCACTTTTTAAGTATATAGTTACAGTGATAATATATGAGATCAATGCTTATTACCACTTTTGGAATTTTAATTTTTAATTTTCCTTTCATTTTTTATATAGCAATAATAAACCTTTATACACATTCATATACACATACATTTTTATATGCAATTCTATTAATGAAAAAATTATATTTCAAAATTATATTTCTGTCCAGAAAAAGATTCCAGTTAGCCAAATTTAAAATGTCAGATGCCAGCTATGTCATGGTATAGCTATTTTGGAGGAAGTTGCTTACCAAAAAAAAAAAAATCTTCTGTTTGTCAATATATTCTGAAGATGCATGAGGATAGGTATAAAGTTAAGGATACTAGAGGAATGCTGTTATGGAAGTATGAGTTGGAGAACTAACATATACTTTGTATATATTTTTTCAGCACAGTGGATAGGCCTTTTGCCTTGCATATGGCCAAACTGGCTGACCTGAGTTCTATTCCTCCACCCTTCTCAGAGAGCTCTGCAAGCTACTGAGAGTGTCTCACCCACACGGGAAAGCCTGGCAAGGTACCCGTGACGTATTTGATATGCCAAATACAGTAACAACAGGTCTCACATTGGAGACGTTCCTGGGCCTGCTTGAGCAAATCAATGAACAATGGGAGGACAGTGCTATTTTCTTCCTCCATATTAGAAAGTTTACTGGTACATATTGAGTCCAAGGAGTACCGATTCTACATGGCCTCTAATGGTCAACTTTGGTTCTTCCATTGGTTCTATTTTGGGGAGTGTGTGGTGGTCACATCTGGCATTGCTCCAGGCTTTGTCTGAGCTCAGAGATGACTCCTGGTGGTTCTCAGAGGATTGTATGGGGTGCTCTGTAGCACTGCTTGTCCCCATTGTTCATGGATTTGCTTGAGCGGGCCCTGTAACATCTCCATTGTGAGGCTTGTTACTGTGTTTGGCGAATTGAATATGTCATGGGTAGCTTGCCAGGCTTTACCAGGCGGGTGAGACACTCTTGAAAGCTTGCTGGGCTTTCTGAGAGGGGTGGAGGAATCGAACCTGGATCAGCCGGGTCAGCTGTGAGCAAAGCAAATGCCCTACCCACTGTTGTATCGCTCCAGCCCATGTGGGGTGCAAGAGATTAAAATTGGGTCCGCCAAGCACCCTTCCCTCTGTACTATTGCTATGGCCCTCTTATATTGATTCTTACATCTTTATTCTAACAGTAGAGTTCTTTTAAAGCAAGTGCTTACACAACAACCTTTCAGCTTTTTACTGTTATTTCTTTCCAGAAACTTCAGTATTTTCCATAGATGTTTAATGACATTAAAAGAATAATCTTTTCTCAGGAACTATTCCTTTCAATGCAAATTAAAAAAATTATGGTATATTATGACTTCAAAATTAGTCAAATTGCAAAGTTAAGACAATTTTTGAGAAAAATATTTCTGTAATGGTTCAGTAAACAAATAGTTCATAGGAGCAGTAATGTGCTTGTACACACTGATTATCATGGGAAATAATGTGCATTATATACTCAATGCAGGATTACATGAGATTAAAGGGGTGATGCTTAAAAACTAGCTAGTTTTTTTTTTATTCTGTTATTGAAGCAGAGTTCCTTTATGTCTGATGATGGAGTTTCTGGAAAATTTAATTTGGCTTGAACAACTTCCTTAATGAATTACAGCTGACTTTAGACTTATCAGGGGAAAAAAGAAAATGTTATAACTCTGAGACTGTACTGCAAACAGGACTCTGGGCACTGCTGATTCAGAGATTTTTGACTAGCCTAAATGATAGGCATTATTTTTGAGTATAGAATGTTTTCTTCCAATGGGTACTGTGGCAGAGTAATCTTTGTAGATACTTAACATTTCACAATCTTAGCAGGAGTCATCATTCCTTTTATTTAATAAGAATCCTTGGGATATGACAGATTTAATTAAGGCATTGGAATTGAACAGTATCAGCGCATTTTAGAAGAGAAGATTGTCCCAGAGAGGATATCAATTTTGCAGTTGATATCCAAATCGGATTTACATGAAGCAACAGAATTTGAAACAGGGCTGACATGCACTTAATGCATTTTGTCAGGGAGAACTTCTGTTCAACATCTTATGTAAAGAATAACACCTTATAGGAGTTGAAGTCAGAGACCATTTGATGAGTCAGATCATCTGGTCAGAAACCGTTTTGTTACAAGGGATATTTTCTGCTGACATTGAAGTAGTTTTGTTTTCTTGTCTTTCTTCATCTTTATTTATTTATTTTTAAATAGCACCTCCTCTTTAGGATCTGTTAATTATGTATCCCCCACTTATTTATTTCCCTTTGTTGTTGCCTTTGGTGATGATCAGAGTTGCTCACTTGATTGCAGCACTCATTCACATGATTGTGGTGCTTGTTCGGGCGTTACACCCGGGGGTATAGTACTCCCATTCTTGGTTGTAGTGCTTGCATGTTGTACCTGCCCTCATCACTTCCACTTGAATCTAGTGTGCAGGGAGATTATACACTTCTTATACACTTATACTTCTTATACTCTTATACACCTTATACACTTATATACTTCTGTTGTGGTATCACAAAAGTCAGTCTCAGTGGGAGAGTGTTAGGCATGTGAGTTGGTGCAGGAGTTGAACTCAAAATCTCATACCTACATGACAGGTGTTCTACCAGTAAGTTGTTTTCCCAGGCAAGTTAAATTCCTTTATCCTTATTCTTACTTAGATCGCATTTTGACAGTTTTAGAAATATCGCTGCCAGTATGAAGGGAAACTGTTACTTTTAAACTATAATGTGTTTATGTGTATTCAAATATACCTAAGTTTTTTTGTAATAGTTGAGATTCCTTATTATGACAGTCTTAAGTTAGATTAACTTTATCCAGTTTTTATAGAAATTGCAGCTCATTTCTGATATTAAACAAGTGTTAGGCAATAGGTATATGAGCAGAGATAAGCGAATAAAACTCAACATGCTGCCTACTAAAAGAATGGCTAATGGTGGCAATAAGGTCACTGTCATTGTCACTGCCCTCCCGTTGTTCATTGATTTGCTCGAGTGGGCCCAGTAATGTCTCCATTGGAGACTTTGTTATTACTGTGTTTGGCATATCAAGTACGTCACGGTTAGCTTGCCAGGCTCTGTCGTGCGGGCAAGATACTCTGGTAGCTTGCCGGGCTCTCCGAGAGGGACGGAGGAATCAAATTCTGGTCGGCCATGTTTGCTGTGAGCAAGGCAAATGCCCTACCGCTGTGCTATCACTCTAGCCTGGCAATAAGGTAATAATCTATTTTGTTTCCATCGTACATTGTTACATTGCATGCAGCCAAAATATTATTTGTTCAATATAGATTTTCATGATCCTTACCACTAAATTAGAGATATTATTATTCCTATTAAATAAAACATGAACAGAAACTTAAAAATATCTTTATTGTGAATTCTATTGAACAAGCTATTACTTGTGGTCTCATTTCTTCATCATTCCGATAACATGCCCATCACCAGAATACCCACTTCTTTTTACTTGGATCTCAATGGCCTTTCCTGCTCAACCTCTTTTCTACCTCTCAAAGACTTAGTTCTGGGGACTAACTAACAGTTCTGTTGTTTTTGGCCGTTTTTTGCTCCCTTTCTGTGTTTATAAATACCATATATGAGAAAGATCCTTCTGTATATATGCTTGTCCTTTGGACTGACTTCACTCAGCATGGTATCTTCTGATTCCATCCATGTACCAGGAAATTGCATGTTCTTATTCTTCCTTACAGCTGCATAATATTCTATTGTGTGTATACACTACAATTTCTTGATCCATCCATCTGTAGTCGGGCATTTTCATTGTTTTCATATAATGGCTATTGTATTAAGCACTGCAGTGAAATTAGATATGCATATAACTTTTCAAATTAATGTTTTTGTGCTTTGAGAGTAGATGGCCAGAAATGGTATTGCTGTGTCCTATTACTTTGTAAAGAAATATATATATTGCTTTCTATAGAGGTTGAATCAAATGATGTTTGCACCTACAGTAATGAAGGGTATTTTCTTACCACCACCATGACAACACTGGTTGTTTTCAGTTTTTTGTAATTTGACTGGTTGGAGATGAGAGCTCCTTTGTTGTTCTGATTGGCAATTTTCTCCTCATAAGTGATGATGAGCACTTTTTCATGTGTCTTTTGGTCATCCACATGTCTTCTTCAGGGGAGAATCTATTCATATCCTATCTCCGGTTTGGATAAGATTGTTGGATTTTTTGTTGTTGTTGTTGTTGTTGTTAAACTCTGTGTTTCATAAATCTTGAATATTAGCTTTCTATCTGGTTATTGTGTCCAAATATTATTTTTTTCATTCAGTAGGTATCTTTTTATTTAAGCTTCAATTTATTTTGCTGTGCAGATGCTTTATTAATTTTATGTAATTCTGCTTATATATGTTATGTTTGTTGTCTTTGCCTCTGTGTTGCCTCATTGAAGATACCCCTGAGGTCCATTTCCTGGAGAGTTCTATGTATTCTTCATTGTATTTTGTGGATTCTAATCAATCTAAGTTCAAGTTCTTTAATCCAACTTAAATTTACTTTTTCATATGTTGTGAGAGACGATTCCAATTTTTTTTTCATTTTGACTATCCAGTTTTCCCAGCACTCTGTTGAAGAGTTTCTGTGCTCTGCATGTGTAATTAGCTCTTAATTGAAGATGAACTGCCCATAAATCTGGGGATTTAACTCAGGACTGTCTATTCTGTTCTCTTGGTTTGAAGGTCTGTTTTTATTTCAGCATCACACAGTTTTGAATAGTATACCTTTGTAATACAGTGCAGGGTTAGGAAACAACATCTCCCACATTTTTCTTTTTCCCTTGGAATGTCTTTGGATATATTGGGGGAAACTTGGGGGTGAGGTGGCCCGGTGGGCATGGGGAAGCAGGTGAAAAATGTCTGATAGTGCTCATGACTTATTCTGACTTTACATTTCGAGATCACTCCTGGCTGTGCTCGGGGAAATGACTTGGACCTAGTTCAATCTGATGTAAGGCAAGTGCCTTCCCCATTGTACTCTCTCTCCATCCTGTTCAGGAAGATTCATGATTCCACACATTTTAGTAAAGTTTATTCAAGTTTTTAAAGAACGTCATTGAAATTTTAGTGAGGATCACATTGAATCTGTATAGTGCTTTGGGTCAGAAAGTCATTTTCACAATGTTAAGTTTCTCAATTCATGAACAGGGCACATATTTCCATTTCCTGGTGTCTGCTTCTTTATCTTTTAGCAGTGATTTATCACTTTACCCATATAAATCTTTCACCTCCCTGAGAATAATTTTTTTAACACAGTCTAAATTATTTGCCCAAAGTCATATCTTCTTGGTAGCTAAATCAGTACTTGGATGTAGGTGTCTATGTTCCAAATCTGTTTGCACATAATTTCTAGTCTGTCTTGCCTTATATTTTAAAATTACTTCTGTGCTTCCATCATTTGGGATGCTGGAAATGCAGTCCAAAATATTGTTATAAGCCAATACTTGCCACTTACCATTACAAATATGTTTTGTTGAAAAACCATAAAAGTTTTACAATCTGCTTTTAGTTATACAAAACTTGCAATAATTATTCCTTTATAATAAACTTTTTATGTTCACATTATTGACTCAAACAGGGTGAAAGAAATCTCTAAAGCTAATATAATTATTTGAGAAAAGGAAAGATAAAGAGCATTGATAAGATATATCTCTTGTCACAAACTGTTAGTTTTCTTGCCACTGACTACTGAGAGTATTTTGGAATTATCCCATAATGCTCATTGGTTTACTTACTCTAGCTCACTTTTGTATATTCCAACAATATTCCAGACACTGCTTAGAATAAGGGAATAAATCAAGTAGTTGTAATTTATACTCTTGAAAAAGTATTATCAATCGGTTTGAAGGAGTTCAGCAAGTCATGATTCCAATGATTATTAATAAATAACAAATGTAGAGTTCTCCATGCCAAATTTTTCAGTAAAACTTAAGCTTTTTATTTTTTATTTTATTAATATGTTAGTTACTATGATACATGCTCAGTACTTAAGAAGTCTTTCTTGACCTCACATTTATACTCACAATAAATAGCATTCATATGTGTTTCCACGCACATATAAATGCTCAAAACACATATTCATACCTATGCACACTCTGCCAAGGTTTCTAATGAAGGAATACTATGATAAAGAATGCTGATAGGGATCTGCTTTAAATGTAGCATACCTAAGACATAAAGATTAAGTATGGATTAAGAAGGAGACTTCTAGAGATGAGTGTGGAAATGAGTACAGCTGGTTGAGCTCATGCCTTGCATGCAGTCCAACCTTATATGACAACTTATATGACATCCTGATCTCTTCCAGGAGTGATCCCTGAATGCCACACCAGGAATAAGACCCGAAACACCACTGGGTGTGTACCCCATACAATAATAGTAATAGTAGTAGCACACTGCACTGTCGTCCCAATTTGCTCGAGTGGACACCAGTAATGTCTCCATTGTGAGACTTCTTGTTACTGTTTTTGGCCTATTGGATATGCCACGGGGAGCTTGCCAAGCTCTGCCATGCTGGCGGAATACTTTTGGTAGCTTGCTGGGCTGTTCAAGAGGGACAAAGGACTGAAACCTGGGTTGGCTACGTGAAAGGCAAATGCTCTACCTGTTGCGCTATTGATCCAGCCCAATAATAGTAGTATTATTAATAATAATATAATAATAATATTTTTAAAAGAGGGACTGAAGAGATAATACAGCTGGTAATGCTCTTCCCTTGCACATGGCTGACCTGGTTCCTTTTCCGGTATCCCATATGATCTTCCAAGCACTGCCAGGAATGATTCCTGAGTGCAGAGGCAGGAGTAATCCCTGAGCATCACTGGGGATGTCCGCAAAACCAAAACTAAAATGATAGTAGTGATACTAAAGAGTATTCTGGGTAGATATTTAAAAATCTGGAAACAGAGAATGGCATTTATGTTCAAAGACTGTGACGGGAAATGGTATGTCTTGAGACTATAAATGTAGGCAGGGTTAGAACTAAATGGTTGTCACTGAGCATGTACTTTTGCTGTTTGTATTGCCTGAGTGACAATGCAAAGGAACAAAAGTACTTCTGTGAATTGATTATGTATGTATGATTTTTACAGTTTGTTAATGAATAAGCATAGTTACCTTGTTTACTGTGCTGCTTCATAAGAATATTTGTCCAGTAATTTTTTTTCTCTATTTCTTCTTTTCCTCTTCGATCTCAGACTTGCTCTCATAGACATAGTATATAATCAAAGTATAGTATCTAGTAATGAAATCTCTAGATACTTTCTATATCTTATGATTTTTCTTGTTTAACGAGATATCTTAAACCATGACTTTTTTTTTTTCATTTTAGTGATTATCATTAGAATAATAAAGGACAAAAGCATTGCAGAAACTGGTGGGAACATTGGGTAATGTGAATCCAAAGAGCTGAAAATACATCAGCAAAATATCACTTTAAATCATTGTAATTATTTTTTAAAATTTCCCTTTAACACAAAAGGCTGAATCTTCACTATTGAAGACATGTCAAAAGTAGCTTGATTAAAGACAGCAGTATTGCATTTTTGCCATGAGAATAAAAAGACTGAATTGTTACTGAAAAGCCATGAAGTGCAGAACTCTGGAATTTGTGGTGAAAGGAAATTGAAAAAGAACAGAACATTTGGATTCATGTTTCATGAAATAATTTGTGTGACAGAATAGGAAGGCAGTCTGAGGGAAAATTGACATAATTTTTTCCTAGGACTAGGAAAGGCCAGATAAATATGTCACTGTTAACAAATACACTATTGTGCATGAACAAAGCATATTCTGCTAAATATATAAATATTAATTTTCAATCAATGGAAAATATTTATAAGTTCTGTAACATATAAACAGGCACTTAAAACTACCCTCCTTCTTATTCTGTTCCATTAAATTCCTTTTAATTTTGTACAGACATTAAATTAGACCAGAAAGCAGAGACAGAATAATTTTTTAATCCATGGAAATGTTTATTCTTTAGGGAAAACACATTGTGATGCTGTGGAAAATGTAGTATGCAGTGTGCCCATGGTCTTTTTGCAACTAATTGAAATCTAGCTTCTTTCAGTCTAGAGCCTGTGCAGAACATATAGCACATTATAGGATCAGAAAAACTCAGCTCTGGTCCACTTGGTTTACAAGGACTGTGTCTTTGCTGCCACGTCCCATACCTATGCTGTACGTAGAAGGTTCTCCAAGAACAGTTTATTTGGAGCATCTATCACAAACAGCAGAACAGGAACCAGGAACGGGATATCAAGATTTTTCTCCTTGTAAAGTTTAAAGATGTTAGAGTAGAAGCTACTGATTCATCATTCATTTCTGTTTTGTTCCCCTGCCTTTGGAACGTGCCAAGGGTTTCCTTCTACAAATACCTGTGACTCATTCTCTGGCCCTTATGCTTGAGGTTGCCCATCTAGGTAACTTGGACATGCTGGGCTTTAGCATGAACACCCCTAAACCTCAACCAGTGTCAGGCATTTGGGGTTTTGCTTACTATTCTTTTTTTTTCCTTCAGAGATATTTTGAGGTATTTGCTATGATGTTCTGGAGACTCTCTGTGGAATACACTCCTATGATGGCACACTCTTTTCCTGGATGGATCCGGGATTAGCTTCCTTTCCTTCTGTGACTGCAGTGCCTGCCTCCTCTGGGAATTTTGGTGCTCAAAGCCTTGTCTCACGATCTACTTCTGGAGCAAGGGGCAGTGACCTAAATTCCTGGCATTTTGGACTAGTTACAAAGGCCTTTAAAAGTTAGTTGAAGGGAATTGAATTATATACTCTTTAATTGAATTAAATTAAATTATTCTGAAACCTCATTTCTCTGGGCCCAATCCAAATACTCATTATATGCTGTTAGGGGAGCTGGGGAGGAAGGCATGGGACCTGTAAGTACTATGATTATTTGCTAATTTATAAACAGTATTAGTTTGTAACCTAGTATCTAAAATCCATTGTATATGAAAAGGTATTAATTTAAAGGAAAACATGAAAATTTAAGTAGAGGTCTATGAACTAGTAAATTTGCTTTACAGATGGAATATCATATGATAAAACAGAAACAAAAATGCAGATATCTACAATTATCTGTATTTCCATAAATTTGAAATGTACACTTTATCTGTATTTCCATAGAATTCGAAATGTACACTTACATTGAGATTTTTGAATTAAAACATTAAGCTTCACTTTAAAATGTGTATAAAAAGCAAAACTAGTGAACTAAATAAAATCACTTGCTTAAAGTGCCAGTTGGATGAAGTTTCATTATAATATGAATCATATTTTAAGTCAAGATAGATCATGAAGCATTTCAGATTGCGTGTTTGTACGTGCGTGTGTATGTGTGTAAGAGAGTATGTGAGCATATATTATACATTGTACAAAAAAGACTCTAGAGCAACATTTGAGCTACTAGATCTGAAAAAAATCTCAATGGCCTTTTGCCATCGAACTTCTGGTTTGAATGATATAAGAGACATATATTCAGCAGTTATTTGTAGCCGTTTCAATATATTTACAGACCAGCATGTGTCTCTCCCTGGACTAGCTGAGGTTCCTGGCAAGAGAAATCATGCATAGATGGAGCCCCAGCTGAATAGAATAAATCCAGAGGGAATCACAGGGTCTGGGTGTAGACTTAACCTATCAACAGAGGATGATTTAAGTAAATAAAATCCCAATTAATATCATACATCTTTAATCACTTACAGTGTGTCCACATTGGACTCTTCCAAATCTGAGTTTCATTACAGATTTTTATACACTTAGCAAATATTTATCCAGCCTCCTTTAAAGTTGGAAAAACTTGGATTTGAATTCAGGTCCTGACATTTCTTGGCTGTTTATGCTTGAACAAATTACTTAACATCCTTCAGACTCAGTTTCTGTAGCTCTAAAAATGAAGACGATAGTACATATTTCATAGTATTACCACAAACCTAAGGGTTTAACTATAAAATTGTTAATTCCATCTTAGATATGTTCTACATTATTAACCAAAAAGATGACGGTCCTCAAAAAGAGCCAAGGAGAGAAGTAGAAGAGTAAGCTGTGTGTTTCCTCCCTTAAAGAAATTTCTTTCTAATCAGTGTGATAATAAAAATTGTAAAATAATATATAAGTAGATTCAAGCTAAAGAAAATGAAGGAATTGCTGAATTCTGGCTAAATTTATAATCTTTTAGATTCCAAATTGGATCATTATATGTTGTTTTTAAGGTATACTATGTCCACTTTGTTTCAGCAATCTGGGTGCTGAAAGACCTGTTTATAAAGTGTGATGAATCTCTGAATAAATAAATTGTAGAACTCTATCCCATTAGACACTAAATAACTGAGGTGGGTATTATCTGGGAGTTGTTTTCTTTCATTGTATGAGAATCAGGGCTTTATTTTCTTGTTTCCAATGAATAATGTAAAGAATAAAAATCACAAAATTATGTATGTGCACTTGTGTGCGTGAGGCTAATAACTGACATAATCTCTTGATGGAGCAGTAGTCATACTGAACTAACCAGGGGAGTGCTGACAATAAGAATCAGGTGCCACACTTGGCTTATCATAAATATATGAAAAAATACTATGAGGTTGCAGCAGTGAAGATTGGTACATGAATGGTCTACCACATCATTAAACCTAAGTCAGAATCACCACCATATTAAAACAACAACAACAACAACAACAACAAAAAAAAACCCTGCTTTATAACAGAGTTGAGATAACCATTTAGCAGAAGATATTTTTAGTAAAAAGTGGTTTATCCATGGTTATCCTTATGAGAAATAGCAAAAATAAAGGTAAACATTTACTTGAATCCTACATAAAGAAGTTTCAGGAAGATAAGTCTTTAATATAAAAAGACCAACCATAAAATATGGAATAAAGCTTTATGAGTTTAGGGTAACTAAAGGTGACAAGATTCGTTAATTTTAAGGACTCATTCACTTGATCACTTGACATCCTGTCACTCATCGATTTGCTCGAGCAGGCACCAGTAACATCTCCATTTGTCCCTGTTGCATGCTTGTATAGCCCAGTGGCTTCTACTCGCTCCAGGAACACGAAGAGCCTGAAACCGATCATTCAGGGTATTGGCGAAGAAGTCAGAGCATCTTGTAGGTGGGTGGCCACACCATCTTTTGACATCTCGTGGGATCTAGTCAGTAATGGCTCTAGTCCAGCAGTCGTCTCCAAATCGCATTACATGTCCAGCCCATCTGATTTAACACGCTGTGGCAAATGAGACAGCGTCCCTGATTCTCAATGTTTGATGGAGGTCAGCACTCTGGATTCTTTCACTTGAGTGAAGCATGATACTCCAAGCCTAGGTCTTTTGTTTCCTATTTGGGAGACCCGATTAGCGTTCTTATCCTATTTTTGTAGGGCCCAGGTCTCTGAGGTGTATGTTAATGCAGGAGGCATAGTGTAATCGAAGAGATATGCCTGGAGCCGGAGGTTCTTTGTTAAGATCTCATTATAATTAAAATATAAGTATAAGACCATTAGAGTTGATGTTAAATTTTTGATGTCCAACGTATTAAAAAGATACCATAATGTGCATGGGGGAAAGAAAACAGAAATCAGAACATTTTTACTCTTGGGCAGAAGAGATAGTACAGCAGATAGAGCACCTTTCATGCATGCTGCCATTCTGGGTTGAATACTCAGTACCCAGCATCACATATGATCCCATGAGGACTCCGGAAATGGTCTGTGAATACAGAGCCTGGACTGACCTCTGAGCACAGGGCCCAAACATTAATAAGAATACATAACTTTTCACTATGCAAGTTACTGTGCTAGCATCCAAATGTACTAACATGACTCATGGTGGGAGAGGTGAGACAATAATATAAGGAAGAATGTGCAATAGAAACTTGAGCAAGAGTATAAACTCCAGTGGTGAATAAACAGTCATATAAATGTGCAAGCTCATTTGCCTTCCATGTCACTGCCATATTCCCTGCAGCTCTTGTATGCTTGAGACCCAGATGCTCTAAGATTGTAGCCAGACACTGCTACTGGGCCTCTTAGACACCAACTGTCCCTACACTGATGGGTATGAAGACCTAGTTGGGCTGGAGCGGTAGCACAGCGGTAGGGCGTTTGCCTTGCACATGGCCAACATGGCCGACCCGAGTTCGATTCCTCCGCCCCTCTCAGAGAGGCCCGCAAGCTACCGAGAGTATCTCGCCCGCACGGCAGAGCCTGGCAAGCTACCCGTGGTGTATTCGATATGCCAAACACAGTAACAACAAAGTCTCCAATGGAGATGTTACTGGGCCCGCTCGAGCAAATCGATGAACAACGGGAGGACAGTGGCAGTGACAGAAGACCTAGTCAATGGGATCTGCAGTTTCCAACAGTGGCCGCTGTTTTGGAATTAGTTCCAGGCCTCTCTGGCTGAGGCTTTATTGACTACCTAAACCTTCATTGGCAGTTTATGCCTTTCAGTAGATTGAGAAAGTCACCATCTATAGTCACTCATAGGGAGTCCCTGAATGAGTGATGTTTCCTCCACTGCATCTCATCATAGGACTTGAGGAACACAGGCCAGCATTGCCCTACACCCAAGAGCACTGGCCTCCCAAGTTCCAGGGCGCAGGAAAAACCATGCTCTAAATGCCAGGTGAGTCTGCACAGCCTTGGGTTATTCTCCTTCCACAGTCTTTTTGACCTAATTCCTCCCACTGCTGGGTTACGTTGAACCCTGCATATACTACGTCAAGGGAGCACAGTCAGGTAAAAACACTCAACGTAATAGAGATGAACTTGTTCCACTCCATCTCACCATGTCTGGTTGCAAACTGTAGCTTGTGAAATGATTTTGGTTATAGTTTTGTATATTTTCTTAGCTGCATTGTTGATAGATCGTCAGAGACTGTGCCCCTCCCCCTCCATGGTGAATCACTCCAGACTTTGATTATATCAGAAAATAAACTAACACACTTTCAACAGCCTTATCCCAGCCAAGCATTGATAACTGTCTTGGACTTTTCTTTTTTTATTGCAGTTATCAGGTTCTGGTTGGGAACTGTGATAGCTGGAATTATGAGCTTTGAAACTATGATTGTAAACACTGTTGAACTTATAAACCTCTCTAGACTATTCTGATAGTTTCATTTTTTAAAGGAATTCCTTAACAATGTTGAATGGATATAGAGATCTTAAGCCTATTTTATTCTTGATTCCAAAATGAATACTTCTAATATTTCTGTATTAGAAGTAGGAAGTACTTCTAAGGTTTCATAATATCTTGTCTAATTTTTTTGTATATATTCTCAAGTTTCTTTATCCTTGAGGGTTTTTTAAGTTTTCATGAAAATATTTTTCTGGGACTGTTCAAGACGTAATATGTTTTCCTCATTTTTATACTGATGTAGTAAATTTCTACATATGTTTTCGAAAGTTTGTATTTATGGATTTCTCACAGTTTGATATATTTGATACTTTTATATATGAAAAATGATTTATACCCTTACAATCAAGAGCAGAAAATTGTCATAAAGCCATAGATATCGCAAGCTGAAAGACTGTCAGGACAGTCAGTAGTGAAACTCTTACA
Organism: Sorex fumeus; assembly: GCF_029834395.1. Classification (NCBI taxonomy): domain Eukaryota; kingdom Metazoa; phylum Chordata; class Mammalia; order Eulipotyphla; family Soricidae; genus Sorex; species Sorex fumeus. The sequence goes on from NW_026606172.1 coordinate 13,793,773, forward strand.
TCAAAAGCACACTGCACCCAATTTTATTTTTTTTTCGCATGATATAGGAGATTAGATATTATCTTCCTAGCATCCTTTTCTTCCCTCAATTCAAGTGTGCCTGGAATCTTAGAGTGTGACCTTGTTTGGAAATAGTGTTCAGCTGAAAGAGGTCACACTGGATTAGACAGACCTTAAGTTTAATGACTGAAATCCATCTACAAAGATCAGTTGATACAGGAAAGAGAGACAGACAATAGCAAGATGGAGGCAAAAATTAAGGTTATTTTCTCAGAATCCAAGGAATGCGTGGAGTCTCCAGAGGTCAGAGGAGAGAAGGAAAGATCCTTCTGTAGAGGATTTGGGGAGAGCCTGTCCTATTTTTGCCTTAACCTCATGCTTCTAGAAAACTCCAAGAGAATTCTTTTGGTGCTTTAAACCAACAATTTGTGGTTAGTTTATTTTGTAGTAGCCCCGCAGCCTTATACGTGAATCTGATGATTCAGTTATTGGACCCAAAATGCGGTGCTGTTTGAACCCAGTAGTGGTGGGGCTAGTGAGTGACTCTGGGAGAATTGGGGACAGGCCATGTGGTGCCAGGACTTAATTCATGGTCTCTTACTTGCCAAATATTTGATCCACCCAACTTATCTGTCTACACAGCTCTTGTAAAAATTAAAAAAAAGTCTTATTGATTGAGATTTGTAACAATACTGTTAATAATGGCTTACAATACACATAATTCCTTCACTACACCCATCACAAGTATACCCTCTTCCCTCTCCCAAGTACGCCAACACTCTTTTGCTTCACAGTCTCCTTTCCCCCAACTCAGTTGTATAGATCTATTTTCCTTGTAGTAATTTTTTTTTAAGTAGCCCTAGAAAACTAGGATGGCTGAGGATCAGGTGAGCATTCTCTCTCCTAGACCACGTTGGGGTTGTTTATATCAGTGAGGAAAGTTGCTATCCCTGTAGCCTTGGAAAGAGTAGCTAATGTGACCTTAAATGACACACACAAGTCTTGCTAGAATGGCAACAGATCATCTGTTGGAGATGGGTTAGCTTCCTCCTGGCTGCCCTGAATTTCTGGTGTGCACCAATTTTAAGTCTCAGTTTTATAAATTTATACTTGCAATTTATCAAAGTAGCAACAGCAACATACAAACAGCCAAACAAAGCAAAGCCTATCATTCAGTGAATGGCTATCTTAGCTAGAACGTCTAGGATTTGTGTTAGCTGAGGCACTTCCACAAATAGGAGAAAATAAATAGATATCTCTACTCTGGATTCACACCTTATACTGAATAAGATAGAACTGAGAACTAGAACTCAGGTAAACGTTATTCGTAATGGACATTAATTATGAAAATAATTGCCACAGGAAGTGGCGAGACAAAACTGAATGTTTAATAGCCTTGGCCAGTGCTGCAGAAAAGCACTTTAGAGTAGTGATTGAAAATGGATTCTGTAATCAAATTCTAGTTTATCTCTATTCCGACAGCTAATTGACCTCGAGAATGAAGACAGAGACATGCCGAGCATAAAGTATATATTTCTTTGTTTTTGTTTTGGGGCCACACCCGACAGTGCTCATGGTTACTCCTGACTCTGTTCAGGAATTACTTCTTGTGGTGCTCTGAAATGCCAGGGATTCGATCCTGGGTGGGTCGGCCGCATGCAAGGCAAATGCCCTCCCTGTTACATAATGTCTCTGTCACACACGAGGTGTAGAATTCTTAAACATGGTTGAAAAAACCCTATTAGTATGAAATAGCCTCAGAATCTGAGGATTCTGTTCAATTCAGTTTTGATTGAATGGGGGATCTAGTCTGTTAATAGTTTAATGTAAAAATGAAGGAGTGTATACATTTTTTTAATACATGTTAATAAGGACTTACCGAGAAACTACTTTTGGGGATCTCGCAAGCAGTGACCTGGGGCCGTCAGTCCAGTCTTTTTGATGTCTTGGATGCTTCAGTGCTATTGCCTGAATATGCAGAGCTACTTGGAAGTTTCATTGAAGAAGTGACTTATGTCACACCTGGTGGCTCTAGAGAGAGGGGCATGTGTGGGGAATCCAATGGAAGTTCAGAGCACATGCAAAGATCCAGCTCCAATATGTACACGTTTATTCCTATAGAAACCGTCAAGTTTACAAAATGATGTCGAACTTGATAGTTTTTCTATAAATGTGAACTTTAAATGTGGATATAATGTGAATTTCAAACTATGAATTTGAAGAGCTTTCAATATTGTGTTATCAAAATATGATCTGTGCATGTGTGAGGTATACTTATGTTTAAAGCTTCCAATTTTATATTTGGCTTAGGATATATTTGCATCCTGCTCATTTCAGTGTTAGTGAAATTGATATTTAGTTTTCCCTAAAATTGAATGCAAAGATAGGCAAAATATTACTATCAGAAAAGACTTATAGTTTTTGTTTTCACTGAATTCTACATTAATGTAATTATTTTTACAGGACAACTAGTTTTAAATATTAGGAGTAAGCTGTTAATATACTTTGTCAGTTTTAATATTCTAACTCTTGTAAGTTTAAATAACAAGACAGGAATAATGATGTTCCAAATGTTGGCTAGTGTTAGCAAACACTAGCCATTAGATATCTGAATAATATCTGAACAATAGGTATCATTCTAAGAAATAAAGAGATGTGGTTAAGTTCCATTTTACCAGGTACTATTTGAATTAATGGTAATTAACTGTAGCACTGTAGCACCTTCCTCCCATTGTTCTTGATTTGCTTGAGTGGGTACCAGTAACTTCTCCATTGTGAGACTTGTTAATGTTTTTGGCATATCGATTACGCCACTGGGAGCTTGTCAGGCTTTGCAGTATGGGCAGGATACTCTGGGTAGCTTGCCCAGCTCTCCAAGAGGGATGGAGGAATTGAACCCAGGTTGGCCGTGTGCAAGGTAAACGCCCTACCTGCTGTGCTATCACTCCAGCCCAATGGTAATTAAATACCTCTTTAATGGCAAGAATTATTCTAGGAACTGAGGTGAAACAAACAAAAAAACTAACAAAAACAAAAGAGAGTTCCTACCTCCTCTGTTTTTAGATTGCAGGGGAGGCCTTGAAGCATATGTATAAGTAAGGTAAGGTAAGGTAAGGTAAAGGCCCTCCCGTTGATCGTCGATTTGCTCAAGTGGGCCCAGTAACGTCTCCATTGGAGACTTTGTTGTTACTGTGTCTGGCATATCGAATACTCTCGGTAGCTTGCCAGGCTCTCCGAGAGGGGCGGAGGAATCGAACTCGGGTCGGCCATGTTGGCCGCTTGTAAGGCGAACGCCCTACCCGCTGTGCTATCGCTCCAGCCCATATGTATAAGTAAATGTATGATTTTTTAGATGATGAATGACAGAAATATGCCAAGAGTAGCTATAGGAAATGCCTACGGCTAACATTTGACTGAAAATCAGAAGACATGGAAGGAGGGAACTTTGTGGATATCTATTATCCTGACAGATGGCATAGGAATGGCAGAAACCCAGAAGAAGTAAGTGTGTTTAGGCATTTAAATAATAGTAAGGACTATAACATAGGTGGGATGAAGTGAGTTAGTTAGAATGGAGATAAGGCAAGTGAGAGAGGTATTGGGGCTAAGCAAATGATAATAACAGAGTCATCTAACACTTTGTAACACTTCGACTTTTATTTGTAGATGTCGAGGTCCTGGCCAGTGGGCCCCAGCACATCGAAGTAGGAACCCCTAAGTCCCAGAACTTATTCCCTAAAGGGGAGGGAGTGGGTAGGGTAGAAGCCTGTGCCCTGACCCTCTGCTCACTGCTGGATTCCTGGGTTTCTTCCCCTGTAGCCTTAGCTGCTGCAGAAAAAGAAAGCCACAGAGTGGGACAAGTCTGGTGGTCAAGCAGTTCTCCGTTTATTCGCCCCTACCAGGGGGTTCTTATAGTACACTGCAGCGGGGGAGGGGCAACCCCACACTCAGGGAGGGACCCAATCACATGTACAGTTCATTTCTCAGGTAGAGCTCATACAGATCTCAGTCAATGATATACATATCCTGCTCTTAGGGCCAGGTTAACAATATGGGTGGGTGAGCACAGTACCTCATTCTTAACCAAAGTCCCCACCTGTGGGGAGTGCTGGAGCGGGCCCCTTGGGTCTTTGTAAATAGGGCCTGCTCTTGCTTCCAGAGGCAGGGGATTTGGTCAAAGTCTCAGCTAGCTGCTGAGACCCCAGCATGTAGATGGAAGAATTGCAGGGTTTTTGAGGTAGGGGTTCCAGTTTGAGAAATATGATTTGGTAGAATGTTTGAAGAGAATATAGAGTACCTACTCAGTTTGGCGGGGGGAAGGTAAGTTAAATTAAGTTTAATAAAACCCATTATTGAATTAACAAAATCAACAGCTGAACCAAAAGTGCTGATACTTGGCCTCATGTGCACTGAGTTAGTAGAGGTACTGAAGCTATTCAATTCCAAGAATATTATCACTTCATCTTATTTTGGGTAGGTTCTCATATGGCAGGTAGGTGCTACGAGAATTAAGAATGCTTTATTGGTATCACTGTATCACTGTCATCCCATTGTTCATCAATTTACTCAAGTAGGTGCCAGTAATGTCTCCATTTGTCCCATGCCTGAGATTTTAGCAGCCTTTCCTTACTCGTCCTTCCCAATAGTGCCATATTGGAGACTCTTTCAGGGTCAGGGGAATGAGACCCATTATTGTTATTGTTTTTAACATATTGAATATGCCCCAGGGAGCTTTCCAGGCTCTGCCATGTGGGTGGAATACTCTCGTTAGCTTGCCAGGCTCTCTGAGAGGAACAGAGAATATATATAAGAGAATACAAGCAAGCGTGTTAAAACCAAATATGTGTGCTACTTTAGGTACATCAGTGGGTTAGACTGTAAGAGCTCCAGGAAATTCTGCATCGCTCTCTTCTGGAGCTTTATTTTATAGTCTCTGGATCTTGGCTGTTGATGAGATTATATGGCGCAGGGGGGAGTTTGTGGGTGTGACTGCCACACTATTAGAAAATGGGGGATCTGGGTGAAGGTCCAGTCCCGATCCGAGCAGTCTTGGAGATCTCAGCCCTGGGTCCCACACACCTGGGTTCCTCTGCTGGTTCCTTTGCATGACACTTGTCCGAGTGTGTGGAGAATGGCCTTGAGCATTGCTGTGGCTGGGTTCTGGAGATTTTTGGCTGCCAGGGTTCTGCTTGGGACGGGGAGGGAATCTCACCCCCTCTGCTCCCAGGGGCCCCAGTGAAGATAGCCTGGCACGGGAGCAGGAGCTTCTGCTTTATTGGTAAAAATAAAATCTAATTTGAGACTGACAGAAATGTATTAGGTAACAGGACTTTGGAATGTAAGAAATAAAATGCAAGTGTCTGATCAGTAGCTACAGAGAGAAGATTAATTTAGGAAACTGACTGTGTTGACCTAGAATATCTATTGTTTGGGGATGTCAAGAATAGCAAGAGATGAATCCAAGAGGTGAACAAAAGAGGACTCGGATATTAAAGTTGCTCATCAAAACAACCATGGGTTATATTCTCAGGGCAGTTGGGATATATTTTAAGCTGTTTTAGGGGCTTAGTAGAGCAGCTATAATGTCAAAAGATCTGGCATCTAGCATATATATATATATATATATATATATATATATATATGCACATATATGTATGGCCTGGTGTGATAGCACAGCGGGTAAGGCATTTGCCTTGCAAGCGGCCAACATGGCCGACCCGAGTTCGATTCCTCTGCCCCTCTCGGAGAGCCTGGCAAGCTACCGAGAGTATCACGCCCGCACGGCAGAGCCTGGCAAGCTACCCGTGATGTATTCGATATGCCAAATACAGTAACAAGTGTCACAATGGAGACTTTGTTACTGGGCCTGCTCGAGCAAATCGATGAACAACGGGAGGGGAGGACCATGATGATATATATATATATGTATATATATATATATATATATATATAGAGAGAGAGAGAGAGAGAGAGAATCTAATATGGTACTTTGTGTTGATACTTGGCTACTTGGCTCTTATATCATGAAAATACTTCCAAGAAGCAAACATTTTCCAATTAAAAAGAGAATTATAGAAAATTCCATTAGGGCTTTAAAACTTCCTCATCTCTAATTACACTTGAATGTGCAGGCTTTTTGAAATTAAACCAGTGTCAGTTGACTTTGCTAATGACACTATATTGCATTTGTTTTAGAAACAAAGCTGAAATCAAATCATTTTGGCACATTAAGCAGCAACCTGAGTGGTTTCATAGATAATGTTTTTGGATTTCCATTTGAATGCCCTTAAGAATTTCTGTATGATCTTGAAGTATATTAATAGTCTGTGTAGACTAAAAATTATTGCTGTCAAAAGATATTCGCAAGATAACCAGACAGAAAGTGTGATTTAATATAGAGCAAAGTGGACAGTTATATATGCAAACTGAATAGGATGGGCTACTTTGAACTTGTTAGAATCTATCTACTATATCTGTTCTTTCTTCTCTCCCTTACATAGAAAGGTTGTTTAGAGGTAGGAAAATTTTGACCAAGTTAAAGATAGGCTCTAATTTTTTTTATACTTGTTAGTTTTGTTTCTGAAGTTAAAATATGTTCACTGTTTTTAATAAAATCAACATGAGATTTATTTGCATCCTATGAAAGCCGATCTCAAGATTACTGAGGTAGCAAGAATGGATTACAAAGTTAGGAGAAGGCAAGGGGAGTGGAAGTGAATTGACTCTGATGATATGAAATTTACAAAATTATGATCTTTTCCTCATGGAAATGAAAGCCAGGATAGCACTCATTTACATCAGTCTAAGCAAATTTAGTAGTAAATAAGTCAAGATTTATTTCATTAGTCTTAAAAACCTTGCCATATGTTGAGTATAGGTTTACCCACCAATATGATGCATTTTTATTTCAGCAGTTCCTTGCCTTGATGATTATACTTTTCCAACCCCATAATAACAAGTACTTTTTTTTTTTATCAGTTTCTAAGGGCACTCTGGAAAAAAGAAGATAAATGCTGGCATTCATTTTGCTATGAATCCAGCAAATTGGTGCAATATCTATTCCAAAAGGAAAAGCTTCCTTTCTTTCTCCTTGTGTAAAAAAGAAATGAATGCTGCAGTTGTTGGACAAGGGATAACAGTTGATTTGGAATGAACCAGCCAAAAAATGTCCCAAACAAATTAATAGCATAGAAACATCTGCTGCTGTTTTATTAGAGTTTCACATAAAACCTAGTTTGCAAGCTGGCGTTTGGAAAGCCTTTCTTTACACTGAACTCTTAACGTAGCTGCGAAAGGCAATCAAGACCATATGTCTTACATTTTTAGGTCCAAATTTTCTTGAATCTCACTCCATCCTGAGACAGTTGCTTGTAACATGAGTGGTGAATTATAAAGCCCCTTTTAAAATCAGAATTAAAAAAATAATATAATTAATTCATTGAAACTATGACATTTACATTTATCTGTTTTGATTATGACTACAGTTTAACTTAACAACCTTTGTACTATATTTTTGCCCATCATTCCTTCAGTGGTGCTGTGTTTAACTAGGCATGACATTTAAAATACACATGACAGCATTAATTTTAGATGTTTGGAACTCTCGTCATCAGCTAAGAGAAAAAAAAAGTTGGGGTGGTTGACAGAATATAGCCTATGAAACTTTTTTTTTTACGAAAGTGCCATTATTCTTGTTTTAATATGTTTTTTTAGATAACTATATAAACTTTCATAAAACCCTCTACAAGAAAATAAACAGATTTTGGTTTCTGTAGCATTAGAGCATTATTATTATTATTATTTTCTATCTGCTTTGAGCCAGATAATTGTAATGACAAATATTTTTTAATGTACTTACAACATTTTAGCAAACATTTCGTTGGATATTAATAAGAAAACTCTGGCTCATTTTTATTTTATAGTATATGTGATACTATGAATATTCTATGCCAGTTATTCTATGACTATACTTTTTTCCTCTCTTTGGAATCTGTCTGTACACACAAACACACACACACACACACACACACACACACTAAGATGCACACAGAAATTCACATGTATGTATCCTGTATATACAAACAAATAATTACATTAGATCTTAAGAAAATAAGCCATATCTACTCATACACATTTTATTTGTATGCAACAGACTCCTCATTATTCTGTTTTTGGAGCAATTTAAGGTGTTTCTCTCATAACATCACCTATACTTGTCACTACATTTCTAAGAGAATTCTTAAAAAAAGAAATGCAGTTTCTTACATTTCTTCTATTCATTTCCTGAATCAAGGTTCATTTGAAAAAAAATAAAAGAGAGAAGAGATTTCTCCAGAGATCAGGGAACAAGTGAAAATGCCATTGTGTCATTCTAGAATAATGGAACAATTTAGTAAACATAAACTGCTATATATTCACTGTGCAATTTTTAGTTAATATTACACCACTGTAGTAAAAGTCCCAACTTAGAATTCTTGTACTTGTAAATGGTATATTAGAAGATAATACACTGTAGTTTGGTGATATGTGTAAGTCTAACCCAAGAAGTTTCCATTTGCATTATCATCATCCTCATCATCATCATCATCATCATCATCATCATCATCACTGTTTTGGTCTTAGGGCTATGCCCCGTGGTGTTCAGGGCGTATTCCTGACTCTGTGCTAAGTGATAACTCCTGGCGGTACATGCAGGAACATATTGAATGCTGGAGATCAAAACCTTGTTGATCCTGTGTGGTGCAAGCACCCTCCCCACTGTTCTATTGCTCAAGCGCTTTATAATACTCCTTCCTACTAAGGATTTAACTCTAATCCCTCAAGCATGAATCAGGTGCTGACTGGTAAGGACTCGGATTAGCAAGAGACCACCTCCAAGCACGAAATAGCAAATCACTTAACACATTACTGAGTTGCATGTCATTTGATAATAGTAATTGGGAATTATATGATAATTTCATTTTAGAAGAATTATACTGCTGAGTAAATTTAAGTGTGTGTTTTTGCCAGAGTACCTGCATATAGATGATCAACTATTATTTTTATTGTGGGGGCCAACCAAGCATTAAACCTGGGGCCTGGAAGTCACTTCCAGTGATGCTCTATCAGCCCGGCCGGACCCTCCATTGCTTAGCCTGGCAGTGCTGTGCAGGCCAGTAGTGTTGACGCCACACCTACCAGTGCAGGTGGGGACAATGTAGTGCTCAGGTTTAAGATCTGGTCCCAGTGTCTGCGAGACATGCACTCCTGATTGATGAGCTGTCCTCCAAACCCCTGGAACTCTACCATTTAATTTGTAACATACAGATTGATAGAAAAATATGTGTATATTGCTAGTATATGTGTAGAATATAATTCAGAATACAGATGTGAACATATAGGTTGAAATAGTATGAACTAAAAGAGTCTACTAAAATGATATCAAAGGAGATTGATTCATCATATAATGGTTATTTTTTTCCTCATTAAATCTAGGGTTTTACTTTAAAAAGCATTATTGGCATTTTTGTTTTTATGTCAGACACCCAACCATGGCCATATTCAGATACAATTTTGATTATTAAAAGAAGCAAGTAATTAAAATTTAAAGACATCATTTAGCGTTAGGGTATGATAGATTAAACATATCTCCAAAAACCTGCTTGTTTTAATTATGACTGATACCTAATGCATAACTAATTTAAATGAAAGTTTTACAAGTCATTTAATAATTCTGATTTCTTAGTGATTTTCTTATGTGGTTTGTATCATTAAGAAAAACAGGGAGGGAGAATAAATTCATTATGAGAAGTTTTCTGGCAAATTTATTTCCCAATCTTTGAAAGTGTGAATGCTTGGAAAGAAAAAAACATTGTACATACGTTCTAAGATTTTCTTCATTTGGTGGACGCCTTCCCACATAAAGACGTAGTGGTGCATGAATGAAAATGTGTTAATTGGACTGACAGACTTTCAAGTGGTAGAAAGAGGATAGGACCAACACTGATTCTTTCCAAGCATTTGAAGATCAAATGAATCATTAGGAGTCCTGTAAAAGTTCCAAGAGTCAATGGTTACTTGGCAAAAGGACATCTTAATAAACAGTCACAAACAGGAAGCTTTAGAAAGAAACAAGCTGAAGGAGCTCTTGTAACCAAAAGAGGTTTTTGAAACAGAACCTTGGAGGAGCTCTTACAAGCTGGAGAAGTGCTGGGCTTTAAAGAGAAATGGGCTCAAGTAGATGAACCCAACCAATAGACCTTGGAACTCTTAATAGATGTACAGCAGTAGTGCCACAAGCCAATGGAATATGTTCAGAGGAAAAGTGCTTTGCCAAACCCTGAGTGTTCTCTCTTTTTTGCTTTTGCTCCAGTGAATTGAGTCAAGGAACAGATACTTGATTTCCCATCCAATTGCCAGATTCCAGACCTTTTGTCATTGAAAAAAAAAAAAAAGACTTCCACCAGATTTTTTTTTCCTCTCTCTCAGCACTATGTTTTTCAGAGTGGGATAAAAAGAGAAAAAGATTGAGTGGTACAGTGGCTTTAATAAAAGATTCCTTTGCCAAAAATAAGGAGGAGGGGAAAAGGAAACCACTTTGAAGTAATAATTTTTGAAACATGCCCACTGGCTAAAAACAACTGTTGTGGTTTTCCTTAATTATGTTGTATACACAGAGGATGTTTCAGTGGAAGAAAGAAGAAACCTAAGCTAAAATACTTGAGAAATAAGAGTAGATTAACTTCATTTTTAATATCAGAATTAAATCTACGACCCGAGGGGTTAGCTCAATGGCAAGAAGTGCCTGATTTGCAAGTGTGTAGCCCCATTGCACAGAGCATAGCCCTGGATAAACTTGAACCACAACAAAATAATCCTTTGCCCACTATAGCCATTGCGTCTAAGAGGTGTCTTGGGCACCAAGGCCAGAGTATGATCCAGTTAGCACATGTGTAACAATTTCCTAGCAAACTTTACAACCAGAACGGGTATTACCACAACTTTTGAAGTGCCTCATCCTGCGAACACATGTTAAAGAACCAATTAAGAGCACCAGTTAAAAGCACAGACTGTGACTCTGACAAGTGCCATGGCCAGATCATGCCACAATTACCGCCAAGCTTTGGGATAACCCCTAGTCACCACAATGGCATTGACAGTGATAAGAAGAGAAAGGGAAGCAATACAAAGAACATTTTGTTATACATAAAAGAAGAAAATATTCTGTGAGGGAAATTAATAATCAATTCTACTAATTTCCATTGTTAGAAATGAATTAATATAAGTCTTGGAAAGGAAAGAGGTAGAGTATTACAAATACTTATCGGACATACTTTTAATAACTCAGTGTAGCCATTTGTATGGAAACATGTATTAGAACATGTTTGGAAGGAGTAATCTAAAGTTATGATGGATATGAACTTTCTAGCTTCAGTGAAATATGAAGAGCATAAGCTTTTGAAGAGTACTGTTTTTTCACTCTTCAGAACGCCAAACTCGGATGGAGAGATTTGGATACCAAGTAAGTTAGGCAGCCTGTATAGTTCTTCGAGAACCAACACGAGAGTTCCCTGAGTTGAGAACTAGGGTGATCCCTGAGCACAGACAGGTGTGACCCTGAAACCAAACAAAGTGAAAAGCATCACATACATAGGTCTGGGGAGATGGTACAGGTGTTAAAGGTCCTTGTCTTGTATCCTGCTAATCCTAGTTCATTTCCGTACAACAAATCTTGCCCCCTGATTATCCCCAGTGTCACTCCTGAGCACAGAACCACAAATAGGCTATGAGTACCATTGTGTGTGACCCAAATCCTCCATCCCCGCCCCCTTTTGAAAAAAGAGGAAAAGGGACTGGAGCAATAGCACAGTGGGCAGGGTATTTGCTTTGCACACGGCCTACTCGGGTTTGATTCCCAGCATCTCATATGGTCCCCTAAGCACTGACGGGAGTAATTCCTGAGTGCAGAGCCAGGAGTAACCCCTGAGCATTTCTGGTTGTGACCCAAAAAAGCAAAAAAAAAAAAAAATAGAGAGAGAGAAAAAGATACTATGTTTTATTGCAATAGAGCCAAACGGTTTAGTGCATATGGTTTTTATGTAGAGGGAAGTATTTTAAGTATCTCCTGCAATACTATCACTGTACACTTTCAAATATTTTACAGTGTAGAGGGATATTTTAAGTATAGATCAATTTTCAGGATATGGGATGAAAATATTCCTTATTTAGCTTGAACCAATTGCTTTCTTCCATTTCGTTTCCTAGCAGAATAAATGGTACCTTGTGTTCCAAGTTTCTAAAACCTTAATTCAGTCCATTGGCTGACCTGCCACTGCAGTGTCATAGTGTATCTTACCAACAGCAACTGTTCTTAGTTTTGGGGGGAACAAATGAGGGAAACATTATAATTAATTTATTGGGTGCTCTCTCTAAAAGAAGGCTGAGTGTAATGACATAAAAATGATTTTTAAAAGACTACTTCCTGGCTGAAATTTTAATATTACCAGAAAAATATTAATAGCTGGTGGGTTTAGCCATTTTATTTTCTGTCTGGTCTTTAACATCCTACAATATGAGAATTTCTGTATTGTATTGTTAATCATGTTCTTAGTACTCTGTTTCATATTTATTTCTGTCAGTTCTGAACATTTCCTTGAGAACATGGAGTATATTAGTTTCTCCTCTATGGATAGTTGTCAGTTTGTTGTATAAGATTTTATAATCTGAAGTGGTAATGCAACACATAGTTGTTGTTTTTTTTTTTAAATCTGTACAAAACAAGCATTGAATCAAGTCCTTGCCTTGTGTGTTATTTAATTATCATGGAACCCTAAGAGGAAGGAAGGGAGTGGTGTTATTTTCATTTTGCACATGCAGAAGTTTAACCTCAAACAGGTAGATTTGCTAATCAAAGACCCACTTCTAATCCATAATGGAGTGAGAATTTGAACACAACACATGCCTAACCTGCTCTTTCTCCCGTGGCCTAATTTTCCCTGTGAGAGTTTGATAATTATAGACCATATTATTTTTCATTTATTATTAGTAGAAGTATAAAACATACTCATTAATATGCAGTAAAAATAGGCTTATTTTTGAAGTTATTCAGAATGCTTTCTACTTTTTCCCTGCTCGACATAAAAAAAAAATCTGTTCTATACTTTAGTTTTCATACCTGTAAAATGAAAACAGGTTTGCCTACTTATAGTGACTTCAAATGAAAAAAAAATTGGAGATTCTCGGTATTATGCTTTTAAATATCTCATGTTGTTTCTGCTGTTGCTAGTAGAAATTGTGGTGGTTTGCAAATTCCTTTCACACATCTTTTTCAAAAAGATACATAAGTTTGAAATTATGTTTTTTTTTTATTTAAAGTTAACTCAGTATGGGTCAGAGATAGTACAGTCTGTAGGACTCTTGCCTTGCTCTGGGACAACCTGGATTCAATCTCTGCTATCCCAGATGGTCCCCGAAGATCTGCCAGGAGTGACCCCTGAGCACATGTCTAGGTATAATCCATGAGCACCACAAGGTGTGACACCTGAAACCCTGAAAATGATAAAATTAGTTAAGTAGGTTTAATAATGATCAGGAGGCTGGAGCGATAGTACAGCTGGTAGGGTGCTTGCCTTGCATGTGGCCAACCGGGTTCAATTCCCAACATCCCATATGGTCCCCCAAGCACTGCCAGGAGTAATTCCAGAGCATTGCTGGGTGTGACCCAGAAAGCAAATATAAAAAAAAAAAGAAAGAAAGAACAATTAGGCATAGTTCTGAATTGTCATATGCCAGGTTTATTGTTTTGTTTTGTTTTCATAATAGACCATTTGGGAATTGAGTTCAGTTTATTTTGGCACATCTTACATATTTGGAGTAGTTTAGCTTTAACTTACTTAAACCGCTATTTTAGTGCTGTTTGCAGCATATGCTGATGATCTCTATGTACAGTCTGATTTTTATTTTCACCATGAGTATGTATATCTTGCAAAGTGCTTCTTTATGTTTTTTTTAACAAGTATTGCTAATTTCAGTATTTTATTCTGGCATTGTCTTTTATTAACCACATAATCATCTGAAAGGATATTATTCTTCATTGAATATTTTTCAAATGGTGTTTTGTAGAAATTGAACAGAGGAATCATATTCTGTGGAAATAGTTTTGAATCGAGTTGGTGACTCCACTCATAACTTTCTTAGCCTGTTGAATCAACTGATTGAAAAGTCAGAGTAACGAATAATGACCAGAGCAACTGTGTTCTGTGAGGGAGGACTCGATATTTGTAAGCTATCTGTAGGGGAAAGGTTGGGGGAAAGTGTTTTTATATTTAATTTAATATAATTGCACTAAAAAGAAAACATTGATTAGTATAGTGGTATCAAAGCTAAAATATCATCATAAACCCATTGGAAGTATTCTCTTTCCTATTTGTGTTATGGTGTGTGTGTGTGTGTGTGTGTGTGTGTGCATGTAATACCACCAAATGTTACCATAATATATGTTGCTGAATCGCAAACATATTTTTTCTTCAACACAGTCTTATTTATATTTGCGTGCAATATATAATTTAGTGAAGATGCTCATTTGTTAAGTAAATTGTAGCACTATCCCATATTATATCCACAACACTGTAATTACTTGCAGGTATCTTACGTGTTTTTCTGCAATTTGCCACCTGTTTTGAATTTTTATTGTATATTATTGCACCTTTATGGGATTTTTCTACTTACATATTTGTAAGAAAAATGGGATTTTACTCATATTCATTTTATTTGTGGCAGAATTAAGATCAGGTTGTAAAGATAAGTTTTGGACTGTCAACAATGCAATTTTAGATTTTGATAGTTCTGTTTTTTATATAAACTGTGGTATTCTGAAACTGTGAACATCTAATATGGCAATACGTAGTAACTAACAAGATAAACTTGAGTATTATTTATATTTTTAATAAAATATGGAAATAGACAATTTCACATGAGGACTAGCTCTTTTTCAGGTCATCATTTACTCTTCTTTGTCTGGTTTATTTTACTTAACATGAAGCTCTGCCATTCCAGCTATATTGTAGAAAACTGCAAGATTTTTTTTTGTTTCTCTAATCGCTGCATAGTATTCCATTCTGTGTATTTACTACACTTCATTATCTGATCATTAGCTCTTTAGGATGTTAGTTGTATCTATATCCTGACTGTTGCACTTAGCTCTGCACTAAACATAGATGTACACTTTTTTTTTTGTATGAATGTCTTGCGTTCTTGAGGTAGAATTCAAAAAGTGTGATCATAGAGTCACATGAAAGTTGTATTCTTAGTTTGCAAAGAAGTCTTTCTACTTGAACTTGGTATTCTTTTTTGGTTTGGGAGCCACACCTGGTGATTTTCAGGGCTTACTCCTTGCTCTGCACTTAGGAATTACTCTTAGTGTTACTCGGGGACCATGTGGGATGCTTGAGATCTAACCCAGGTTGTCAGAGTGCAAAGTAAACGCCCACCTGCTGTATTTTTGCTCCAGCCCCTCAATATAATGTTCTTTCATCTCAGAATGTTAAATAAAGTGCTTCTTAACCTGAATACATCCTGAAGATTTCTTCAGCCAAATGAAAGAAATTGTAAAGTATAAAATAAAAATTCAGGCTGTTTCAAATTATTTTCACAGCAATTGCATCAATAAAAATTTTTGACAAATGTATTTGGAAATTCCTGATTTCATTTTCCGATACCTTCTGCACCTATCATGTATGATCCTTACTTTATGTCTGATGTGAATTGTTATTATTCATGTTACATGTCTCAGAATAGTGAGAACTTTACATTTATATAGAACTGAGTAAAATAGTTTCTGTTCTTCTATGTGAAGTGGTGAGGTTTTCGAGAAGTTTTTCTTAGTCAGTACTTTTTCTGTTCTTGAACAGATTAAAATTTTCTTGATGAGAGTTCCCTCTACTTTTAGTTTTACTTTTCAAAGCTTTAATTATATGATGTGTATATGAGATCAATATTGTGATTATTATTGCAGGTAAGTTAAGTAAAATTGATACTGAGATTGCAGGCCTTATAGCATTTGAGAAACTCTTTTGATTAGAACTTAAGTGCAAGTTAAGTTTCCTAAGAATACCCATTAAAATTGATTATTACTTCTCTCCATTTATATTTGGTTAAATACATTTTAAGAATTTAATATGGGATGGGGCTGGAACAATAGCACAGAAAATAGGGTGTTTTTGCCTTGCACACAGCAGACCCAGTTTCGATTCCTAGCATCCCATATGGTCCCCTAAGCACCACTAGGAGTAATACCTGAGTGCAGAGCCAGGAGTAACCCTTGTGCATTGTCAGGTGTGACCACCCCTCTCCTCCCCCCAAAAAAAGAATTTAGTACAGGAAACACAAATTATCATTATTCTCCTGTTATAGCTATTGAATCTTGGTAAATGTCTTACCTCTGTTATTGTTATTTGTTTCCAAGTCTTCCCCCCCTTCAAAATATTGCAGATTTAAATAAATGTTAATAAGAAAACAAACTAAATATACTCATCTGGAGAATAACTGAGAGGTGCGAGTGTCAGCTGTAAGAGTGCCATTATAAAATACTTTCGAAACCTCAACTATACACCCCTGTATTAACCAAACATCTGTCCAGAGCCTTTTTTTAGAACCAATTACCAAATAGAAGACAGTGTTTGATGAGGCTTTCTAGGAAAGTGCTATAATAAACTGGCGCTATCTCTTGTCAGGTCGGGGTAATCATGATTCACAATGTAGAAAGGCTCATCAGGGGAAACTAATATGATGAAGTTGAATGCTTGAGTGAAAAATTAAGATTGATTTTGCATGAGTGACTCAGTAAGGTCCAATCAGAAAGCAGTAGATGATATCAGATAAGTGACAGAGCAGTGGATTGGTTAGGGGGTGGTGGCGAGGGAATATAGGCAGGTAAAAGTATCGCCCTTGAGAAGCTTGAGTGCCTGCCTAAAATAGTAATCCAATTATAGATAGTTCGTGTAGAGGAAATCAAAAGGTTAGCAAAGGAAGTACATAACTCAGGTATTAGTCAGGGAGATAAGGATTCAGAAATGATCGAATAAAATAACTCCATTTCTAAAACTAGAAGAGAAAGCTGGTTTGCATATGGATATATGCCAACATTCATTTGCCACACCAAATATTTTAGGAAAGAATGGGAAAAAAATCATAAAATTGATTGTTTTATGATTTTGAAAAGTGAATCTCACATAGCCGTTATACTTTTCCTGCCTAATGGAGTAGTTTAACTAGCTCTGTGAGAATTTGTAAATGTCTGTGAGAATTTGTAAATTTCATAAAAAAAAAGAATTCCAGGATTCACTACACAATAATCTGTTACTTCATTCCTATTTTGGATCTAGTAGAAAAATCACTCAAACTGTTTTTCTGCATGACCTGAAATGCAGCATGTTTTCATATGCATATTTTTAAAAAAAACTGAGTCTTATCTACCAGGTAAGGTAATCCTTCCCAGCTTACTTATGCTTTATTCTTCATACTGAGTTCTACTCAAGTCTCATCTCTAAGTAAGTACATTAAAAAGTTGCATTTTTTAAGGATAGCTTTACCTGTAAGATGTCAGTCGGGAAAATATGAAAACTCACTCAAAAACTCTCATGAGTTCCATTAAACTTAAAATTTCCAAGTCATTGTACCTTTGGTATACTTGATGTTTTGACATGTCTGTGTTCCTATATGTTTGACTGGTCAGAGATCTAAAAAAAATTCCCTTTTGATCTCCTTTGTTGAACATCTGAAAAAGTTTACTTAGCATGTGGTAACAATTTTAATTTGGGAGCATGCTGATAATAAAAAGATGTGTGCGCATGCATGCATCCACAAGTTAAAAATGAGTTCACATATATTTGTTCTTAGCATTCAGTTTGCCTTTGTTTTTATAAACAGAACTATTAAGGCTGTGGCTTTGGTAACTAAATGCAGAGTAAATAAAGTATGAGTCAATCAAAAGTTTTGATAGCATCTATACATACTCACTGGTAATTTTATGTATTTGGTGCATCTGTTCTAGCATGTTTACTTGACACTTTAATAAAATACCTGTTAATTAGCCACATGATAAAAATATTTTTTATGTTTTTCCAAGGAAAAAATGGTTTTATGTAAGTGGAACAGTTACTGTATGAAAATATATCATCTTCTATATTTGAAAAATCTCAAATCTTTCTTACCCTTCTGGATTTTATATTATGTTTCTACAAAGTGTGTTTCTATTTTGGTTTTAGTTTTTGGCTACACCTAGTGGTGTTCATGTTTTATCCTGTCTCTGCCCTCAAGGTTCACTCCTGAGGAAGTCGGGGGACCATTTAGTGTGCTGGGGATTGAACCTGGCCCAGCCACGTGGAGGGAAGGGAACTACCTTGTCCTCTCTTCTCTCTCCAGCCTTAACAGATTTTCTTAATACTAAATTACATTTGTGTAATGTAAGGAGACAAACACATGGATTTGAACACTCGTGACTTATTTCAATTGTTTTCTGAGAAAGAAAAGCTAAAAACCTGCATTATCCTGGATGATTATTATTATCCACATTCTTTAATAATGAAAGAGGAAGCTAGGACAACACGTCCAAGGGCCAATCTCCAAACTACGGTGATATTGAAAGGCAAAATCCTGAGTCTATCTCAGGGTCAAGGGTTTGAACTTGAGATTTCACTTAACTCCATCGGTGCATGTAAAGTGCCCATGGAGAAATCTTTTTATTCCGTTCATGTGAAAAAAAGACTTAGAACTAAAAGACTAAAACTCTGCTGTCTACACTGCTCTCTTGCCTCACTTTTCTGTTTAGGTTCTACTTTCTCGACTATTCTCTTTGGTGATAAAAGTCAGGATGAACCAGACTATTTTATGAACCTGAGTTGAAATTATCAGCCCACTGGCAAAGATGCATACTCTAAAATAATGTTTTGTGTGAAAGACTTTTATTTGTAGTAATGATGTTGTGCTTATTGAGGGGAGAACCCCAAGTTGTGCTCAGGGGCGCATAGGACCATTTTGGTGATAACATGGCTAAACAGTCTGGAGCGATGTTTCAGTATTAGGGCTCAAGAATAAAGTGCTTCATTTGTGGGACATTAAAAAAAAAAACAACGTGAGATTAATACCCAAGGGCAGTAGAAACAAGGGTCAGGAGGATTGATCCATAGTTGGAAGATTGCCACAAATGCTGTAGAAGAAGGCTGTTGGGATAGAGAAGGGACTACTATGACAAATATCACTGTCACTGTCACCGTCCTCCCATTGTTCTTTGATTTGCTCAAGCAGCCCAGTAACATTGTGAAACTTGTTGTTACTGTGTTTGGCATATGGAATACAACATAGGTAGCTTGCCAGGCTTTGCTGTTCAGGCTGGATACTCTTGGTAGCTTGGCTGGCTCTGTGAGAGGGGCAGAGGAATCGAATTCTGGTCCATCAGGTCACCCATGTGCAAGGCAAACACCCTACCCACTGTGCTACCACTCCAGCCCAATAACAAACATAATTGGAAACAGTCACTCTGGATAAGAATTTTGTGTTGAAAAATAGGTAAAGGAACAAACATGATAATCTCTCAGCATCATTATTGCAAACCCCCTGGGGGAGGCGGTGTGGGAAGAAGGAGGAGGAGGAAGTGAGAGAGAGAAAGAGAGAGACAACAACTGTCAGAGACAGAGACAGGCCTGGGGGGGGGTGGAAGGAGGGAAAGTGGGGGCATTGGTGATGGGAAATGTGCACTGATGGAGTGATGGATGTTGGAACATTGTATGGCTGAAATCTGATCATTAACAGCTTTGTAACTTTGTATCTCATGGGGAAGAAAGGGGGGGAAGGAGGATGGGAGGTAGGGTAAGGGAGAAAGGGAGGAAAGGAGGGAGAGAAGGAGGCCTCTATAGTGCCAGGGATTATGTAGGTCCTGTTAATGGTACTTGGGGTCCTCTAGGGTTTCATGCTTTTTTCTTCAGATTTTTGCTCACAAGGTGTTTTTAAGACATATATTGTAACTTTTGTCTACTTTGTGTACTATCTTTTTAGCTCTCGTGAAGCACTTTTTAAACTCCAACTAGCCAGCTATGGATTTTTCACAGGAGACACAATCTCCTTTTTTGTCCCAAATTATAATATTTTATGGTATACAAATAATATTTCATATATAAAGATAAGTCATCTTCTTAGCCATATCATCCTACAGAAGTATTTTGCTATGCACAGGTAACTTATCTTCTTTCATAACTTTCTCTTAATATTTTCTTCTTTGACATCTCAATAAAGATGGTGTTTGTTTCTTAGTGCCTTTGATATATGCAAAGCTATTTATGAAGGCTATGAAGTTTTCAAAACATTTTTTTATATATAAAAAATATGACCTTAAACCAGGCCATTGCACATTTTGCATTATGGGAAGGGTAACGTAATTTTGGTCCTTGAAATTATGTTAGGAAAGGGATTATTATTTCCATTGAGAAATAGTTTATATTTACTAATGGGTTAATTAAAAGGATGTTTGGAATATGTGTTGGTGCTCTGACTTTTATCATGTTTCATTATTTTGTTGTGTAATCTGTCAGCTTTGTAGTTGGAGAAGAAATGCTTTCTC
The DNA here is from genome assembly GCF_029834395.1 of Sorex fumeus. Classification (NCBI taxonomy): domain Eukaryota; kingdom Metazoa; phylum Chordata; class Mammalia; order Eulipotyphla; family Soricidae; genus Sorex; species Sorex fumeus. The sequence goes on from NW_026606172.1 coordinate 13,814,363, forward strand.
TGTACAGTGTTATCTAGAATAAGTTATGGAAAGGCTTACTTTTTTTTGTGCCTGCTGATTTTTTTCCATGAATCTAGTATGTGCAAAACACTAATCATTTAAATACATGGCAGCATTTCAGTTACATCAATTTCAGTTTGAATAATTTTCTGTTAAATCTAATTACAAAAAAGGCTATTTATAAATTACTTTTCTGGAAAATGTTTTAAGTGAGTAATATGTGGTTACTCTTTTTTTCAAAGTTCTCCAAATATTGTCACTGGAAAAGAATGCCTTTGCTGCAATCCTCTTTTGCTTCATTCTGCACACTGTATCCTAGTTCTTCCTGTGCCTTATGATGGATTTTGCAAGTGACTTGGGTTTTCATTTCCTTCTTACAAAATAAAGGGATTCTTTCCAACTTCAAAGTTCCACACTCCTCTATTACAAAGTAAAGTTTTAAATTGTATATAGGATAGCAGTGGTGATAGTTAACGTACAGAACTTGAATATAAGTTTCTTCTGTGTTTTACATATTTTGCTTTTATATAAACCATATAATAATCCAATGATGTAAGTGTTATAATAATTACCTTTCTATTGATAGAGATTTTCTGACACGGATAGGTATGTGACCTGCCAAGGCCTATATAATTATATTAGGGGTAAATTCATGATTCTAGTTTAAAACAGTTGGATCCCAAAATCCATAATATGATTTGTTGTATTACATTACCACCGGTTTTACTTTGCCATGTGTTAGAATTAAGAATGGGTATAGGTCATCAGTTACATTTACACAATTTTGCCAAATATAACTTCAATAAATTATTTTAAAGACTAGTTAATATCTTTCTACTTAGTTGTAAGAAAATGATTAAGTTTGTATAAAATGTAATTGAGTATTAGTTTGTATGCACATGAAAAAAAACATACTGCCTTGAAAAGTTCTTTAAAGATGTGTTTAGAGCCCAAAAGTTAAGTACAGCATTAAGATACTTACCACCTTGTGTATGGTTGACCTGTGTTTTATTCTTGGCACCCCATACAGTGTCAAAGATATACTTTTGAAAATATGGCCTGAGGACATGAAAAAAAGTTTAGACATCACTTTTTATTAGGAGATACACATATAATTTGGATATCATTGTACCTCAATAATAAATTATATATTAAGCAACAAACATAAAAAGCAACCCATATTAGCTATTTGGAGAAAAAAATATGGTACACTATTGATGGGAAAGTATATTGAAATACCATTTGTGGGAAACAGTATGATGGTTTATTAAAAAAGAGAGAGACAGAGACCGAGACAGACAGGCAGAGAGAGAGAGAGAGAGAGAGAGAGAGAGAGAGAGAGAGAGATTCATTCCATTTGATTCAGTGCGCCCAAGTGCTGCAAAGGTTGAATGGACAAAAGCAAACAGAAAGCATACTATATGTTGAACTTAGGATTTTAAAAATATTAACTAAAAGGATGCTTACATATTTATATTCATGCAGCATTATTCACAATGGCCCAAACATGCAATTAACCTAAATATCCAATAACACATGGCAGAGTACAGGAGCTATAGTATATATCAGAGGTTCAAACTTAATCAATTGACCTTTCAGTCCCATCTAAAAAAAATAGCTCAATGCACTTTATACATATATCTTCTTTAAGCAAAGAAACTGAAAGCAAGCCTTGCTGGAACCCAGCTACCGCTGGCTCCTGCTGTTCTAGTGATACTCAGTCGGTAGTAATATTCAGTTTGGGAAAACTGATATATATCCTCATTGAAATACTACTGTTACTTTAGCAGGTAAAATTATTCCTTTGGCACAAAATAAATGAAAATGGCAGTGATCATGCCAAGTGAAATAAGAAATTGAAAGACAATTATCAGTGGTTAAAACAAAGTGCTAAAAAAAAAAAGCAGATGTATGAGAAAAAGCAGACAAACAACAGAAATATCACCACACCTGCCTCCCAAACAAAACAGAACAAAACAAAATTAACAGCGGCAAAACTCACTCCTACACTCTGTGAAATCCATGCTGGTTACCTGAGGGGAAGGTTGAGTACAAAAAAGGAGTAGAGGGATATTTTTTGGTGGTTAGATGACTGCAAAATTTGGGGGATAGGAGTTATTTATGTTTTACACATATAAAAATGTGCAAGTAAAACCTAGATATTCCATAATATTGCTAATCAATAATATACATAGTTTAATGTACTTAGATATGAACATTCATATTGTTCTCATCAGTAATATCATGCTGGTAAGTACAGGGATATTGTTTTCTCTGTGAAACACAGGCTGTTCATCCCCACACCCTTTGATGCTTTCTGCTTGCTTCTGTCCATTCAACCTTTACAGCACATGGGTGCACTCAACCCAGGACTGCATAATTGCTTGTGAAATTGCTTGTTACGAATCTGCTACCTCAGCAGGCCTCTATCTAATAATGGCGTATTAGTTGGTAAAGTAATAAATCATATTTTAAAACTCCCAACATTTGCAAGAATGACAGGATGATGAAAACAAAGAAACACATTCCAGGCCAAAATTAAAGTCTATGAAGCTATTGTGCTGTCTAGTCTTGTTTATGGAAATGACACCTACCATCACCGCATTCAATTACGAGACAAATTCTATCAGCATCTCTTAGTTTTACACTTCACACCAGATGGTAGGGCATCATTTCCCACAATGAAGTCCCAGAACTCATGCAATCCCATGAAGTTTAAATCATTCTACATGAAAGTCAACTCCCTAGGGCAGGAGGAGAGTTAGGCACATGGCAGGCAGATGAAACCCCATAAGGGTCCCCTGTAGCACAGCCTGAAGCAATGTAGCATCACAGCGGATAACTGGAAAACACCTGCAGCTAAGTGGATATTCTGGACAGTGATCAGGGATGGCTCCGCTCATTTAGAGCTTAACTCTGGTAATTTCCTAGAGACAAACTGGCAGGAACAAATGCAAAAGCAGTCTCTTGCTAGCAAACAGCAGTCAGAGAACACTATCTGTTGGTGATTGTAATGATTGCATAGAACATCATTCCATACTACATATTATATATGTATTTTTGATCCTCGTCATGGTTTTGCAAGAAAGATAGGTTCATATCAACCCAAGTTTTAAGATAATGAAATTGGATGGAGAAGTGGCATGCTATGTATAAATGATTGACATATCAGCTGAAGCAAATACTGGTTTTGAGTAATTTGAAACTCAAAAAATGTTCAGTCTTCTTAAAGAAATGCAGGGCAGTGTAGTAATGCATAATAGGTAAAATCAAGGAGTGTGTATCAGTGAAGAACCTTAAAGATTCAAATTTTTAGATTGACGATAAATCTACCTGAGTCTATAGGTTTTTAGTCAGTGGATTTCTCCAGATGGAGACATCAGAGTTAAGAACTTCAATTATTATCATAGAGATATGTGGGGAATGGTTGTTTGTGAAGTGAGGTATCTCTCTACCAGATCATACTACTCTTTTTATTAGATCGTACAGCAAAATAGGGCATAGTCCTATTTAAAAAGACCAGATAGGATCATAGACAGCCATTCATATTAGACTCATTCTGTTTTGTGCCTAACCCTATGGTGTGTCTTTAAAGAAAGAATGCAGAAAGAAAAAGTGGGAACTGGGAAACAAATATTGTGAAGTAATTACAATAACAGACACGGATGACTGTGTATCAAATAGCTATTCTCCTCTTTATCATTGCTATAGAGCTTTCGTTTTGATTTGATGTTTTACCCCCCCCCCCCCCGTGTCTTGAACAAGACATAGCCTCAAAGTAAATCCTTATGTACATAGTACACTTTATTTACATCAATTATTTGGAAAAATGATTGTTGTCCCTTCTGGTAGGACTACTTCAAAAACTTGAGATAATTTTACCCTAGTAAGACCAATAATTGCAACAACTAGCTTTTCGCACCATAGTGGAAATAAAAAACCCAAAAGGTAAATATTGGAAAATAGAGAAAAGATCAGGTCCTGTCCTGGAGAATGAATAAAACCTGGTGTGTCCTTACTCCAGCCTTTTGTGTTTGCTGAGATAATGTTCTTTCCTTGCTGATGAATTTAAGTTAAGACAGTGTTTGGAATTTGGATCTGAACATCTGTACTGATATTTAAAGTAGTAGCCAATATTTTTTAATTGCACAGTATAACCTTCAAGTCTAGGAAAAGAATGAATGAAATGAAATGTAGGCATTGCAATAGTATCTGAACCTGAATGTCTTTTTTTAAAATAAATTTTAGTGTCCTGACACCAGATATAATAAGAATAGGACAACTGGGAGAAAATAGGCTTTTGGAGATTTGAGAGTTTTGGAGATTTGAGAGTTTATCTTCTGGATTTCAAACATTCTTTAGTTTATGTCAAGATTTATGGTGTGCAGGAAATGCAGGACAAGGCTACAATCAAGTGGGGAGTGAGTTCATTATGAGTTTTCAATTTTATTCTTTAACTTTTGTGTAATGATCACTGTGTGTGTATGGGGGGAAGGTATCTAGGGTTTTGCATATACATGCAGAGGGAGCCAATTGTGGGATGTGGATATATGGGATTGGTTGATCCAAATCCTGATGCAGCAGATGTGGTAACTGATTGTGATGAGATGGGCTTGCTACTTTACATATAAATACCCTGAGCTCTAGACAGTGGGAGTTTTTGTTGTTGCTGTTTTGGGGGACTGCACCCAGTGATGCTCAGGGTTTATTTCTGAGTCTATGCTTCTGTGCTCTGGGATCATTCCTGGTTGTGCTCAGGGAATCACAAATAGTGACTGGGCATTGAACCAGGGTGAACTGTAAGCAAGGGAAGTGTGTTGCCGCTATAATATCTTTCCAGTCCAAAGGTAATCTTGAGAGTATAAGATCAAAGTTTTAGTTTACCTGAAATAATTTATTAGGTATGTTTCCTTGCACTCGAAAACTGAGTAATAGAATTTCCCTGTATTCTTCTAGGTCAACCAGATTTGATACAAAGGGGTAGGAAGAATTTGATACAACGGGCTTGCTAAGATGAGATTAATGGAAGACTATAATTTCCCAAAGAATGAAGTAAATATAGAAGTCAGGTGGAATTTTTTAATATCATACAATGATAGTTATCATTTTACATCTTGAGGCGTGGCTTATTTTATTCAGATGTCATATTTCAATGCTGTTCAAAATGTCAGTAACAAATCATTACTGAGAGTGAATCCATTACTTCTTTATTTTAAGGTGCTGAGAGATTATGGAGAAGTTCTCATTCTTATTCATTAAAAGATTAGTTCATGCTTGAACCCTAATTTAATTTGTAAAGTTGAAGCCAAAAGTTGAAGGGAAGTCCAAATTAATGCTTTTGAAATGAGAATGCTATTATCAATATCTTAGCTTTAATTATTTTTCTTTATTTTCATCATTAAAAGTGATAATCTTGCCCTTACTCATTCGTATTCATTCTAGTCTCCTAGCACACAAAACCAGTGATAACTTGTTGATTTTTAGTTATGTGTGGTCTGTTTCTCTAGATTTGCCAAGATCTGTCAACACTTATTAGAAATAAATTTCAGCACTTTATTCAGACTTACTAAGTAGGTTTATTATTTTGGATGACAATACTGATCTTTCATATCTTAATATTTGTCCCCACTGATACTAACTTGGTGAAGTGAGTCCATTCATAATTCTTTTCCTCTAAGAGGTAACAGCATGTATCTACTCCCTTTAATATTATAATTAGTTGTGGCATTATTAAAATGTTATACTAAGAAGTCTTGTCTAATCCTCCTATAATATACTTAAAATTGTGAAATTACAGAGTATGTTACAGTAATATTTTCGTAATTCTTCTTCAATTAATTTTAACATCTTATATGTTTAATAATAAATTTTAGCTGTCAACTTTATCAATCTAAATAAGAAGCTTTAGGATCGTGTAATTGTCAAACTAGAAGTACTGGAATCTTCACTGTTTATGTGTGTGTGTATGTGTGTGTGTGTGTTTAACAAAAACACACAAACACTAAAAGCAATAAGTTCTTAGATAATTTTCAATTGCTTCAACTTGATGATGGGTCTATTTTTAAAGTGAATAAACTTGGTAAGTGCCTTTTAGAAAATAGTATAATCCAACTCAAATTGGGGAGGTGGATTTATTTGTTATGAAGCATTTTTAATTTGTTATTGGTTGGTCTAGGGTCTAAGGGTGATGTTTAGAGTATGGTTGTTCAATTTTTTCTGTTATTAGTAGATTTGAATATTAGCTGAGAACAGTATAGTATTTAAAACAGCTAGTTGATAGCTTTGGTGAAATCATATTTTTTGCTTACAGCAATGTAAGTTAGCAGATAAAACACTCAAATAAGTGATTATTTTAAGAACAGTTACAAGAAATACGTCTTAAAATTTACTAAACCATTTTTATAAAACACTAAGTTTGGAAATAAATGTGGCATTATTTATAATACAAAATTTACATTGAGGCCATAATAATGATTTCCCCTTTCAAACATAGGTATATATCAAACTTATGCAGCAACCTTTAGGGATAATACAAAATGCCAGAGAAAAGCAGTAAGTAGTCAACTGTTAAACAAATTTGAAATCTGAAGGTCTAACTTCAGGAGTTCTTCCTGCTTACTGTTTTTGTGATTTTTAGAATAAATGTAGTTAGCATTCATTTTATTCATCTGATCTTATTGTACTGAGAGCTTTGTACGAATTAGTTGTTTTCTTTGGCACTTTTTAGATTTCCTGATTCTGTTGATTTACTTGTTGAAAATCAACAATTCTCTTCGGATTACTGTCTCTTGTGAATTTTGGTGAGCTTAGGAGGAAGCTCAATAAAATATCTGTCATTTGAAGAGGGCATTTTCTACTCATTAGGATTTGCACAGCAAGATGACTGCAGGTGCACAGAGAGTAAATATATATACATGGGGGATACTCTTTTCTGGTGGAAATTTAAGGTGGATTAATATAAATTATGTGGATGTAAGATTGATAGAATGGGCTATTCAATCATTGTATGACTGAAACTCAGACATGAAAGTTTTGTAGCTCACGGTGATTCAATTTAGAAAAAAAAGATTGAATGATTATAATTAAATGAATATCAAGGCCAGATTGTAAAGGGAAAGTATTTGTAAGTGATAATCACTTAATCACTTAATCACTTAATCCCCATTATTCATCGATTTATTCGAGCGGGTGCCAGTAACGTCTCCATTCATCCGGGTTGCGTGCTAGCGTAGCCCAATGGTATCTGATCGTTCTAGGAACATGCAGAGCCTCAAACCGATCATTTAGGGTCTTGACGAAGAAGTCTGACCATCTTATAGGTGGGCGTCCACGTGATCTTTTGATGTCCCGTGGAATCCAATCAGTAATGGCTCTAGTCCAGCGGTTGTCTGTAAACCTCATTACGTGTCCAGCCCATCTGATTTTTGATGTCTTGGCAAATGAGACAGCGTCCCTGATTCTTGAGCGTTGACGAAGATCAGAACTTCGGATTCTATCTCTCATTTGAGTGAATCGTGATATTCCAAGCATAGTTCTTTCGATTCCTCTTTGAGAGACCCGAATAGCGTTCTCATCCTGTTTTCGTAGGGTCCAGGTCTCTGAGACATATGTTAATGCAGGAAGAATAGTGGAATCAAAGAAATGTGCTCGTAGCTGGAGGTTCTTTGTCCTTTTAGTTATTTCTTCAATGCTCTTGAAGGCATTCCAAGCCACTCTCTTCCTTCTGCGCAACTCAGGTGCCAGGTCATTCATCATGTTGATTTCTCGACCTAGGTATATATAACTGTTGCATTCGGAGATGGTGGTTCCGTTGAGAGCGAATGGAGCGTCAGGAACAAGGCTGTTTCTCATAAACATTGTCTTCGTAAGATTCAGCTTTAGTCTGACCTTTCCACACTCACGGTCAAAGTCGTTCAGCATTTGTGCTGCTTGGCTGATGTTTGGTGTTATTAGAACGATGTCATCAGCAAAGCGGAGGTGGTGTAGTTGCCGACCATCTATCTTCACTCCCATGCTTTCCCATTCCAGTCGTCGCATGATGTTCTCGAGGGTGGCACTGAAGAGTTTTGGTGAAATGGTAAGACCCTGCCGAACCCCTCTCTTGATATGGATGATTACTTCTTTGTAGAATGGTGAGATCTTGGTAGTGAATCCGCAATAGAGCTCACAGAGGATCTTGATGTATTGAGTCTGTACGCCCTGATTGGCTAGGGCTTCAAGGACCGCTTCCATCTCAACAGAATCAAAGGCCTTCTTTAAATCAATGAACGTTAGACAGAGCGGCATCTTGAACTCCCGAGATACCTCAATGAGCTTGGTTATTGTGTAGATATGGTCGATGGTACTGAATCCTTTTCGGAATCCAGCTTGTTCACATGGTTGTCCTTCATCTAGTGTTCTGCTAATCCTATTCAGGATGACTCGAGTGAATAGTTTGTAGATGACAGACAATAGGCAGATTGGGCGATAGTTGCCAATGTTGTGAATGTCTCCTTTCTTGTATAGTAGTACAGTCCTGCTGGTTTTCCATTGGGATGGAACCTTGCATTCAGACAGGTAGCGTGTGAAGAGTCGAGCCAATGTATTGATGAGTACTGATGGTAAGTTCTTCAGGTGTTCAGATCTGATCTTGTCTGGGCCAGGTGCTCTTTGTTTCTTTACCGACGAGATGGCATGTTGGATTTCGGAAGGGAGAACATTGGGAACGACATATCCATCATGTGGTATGTGGTATGTGGGCAAGTAGATGTGGCTATTAAAGAGATCTGAGTAGAAGTCATGAATAAGTGATAAACTATTATTATTTGTTATCTCTAAGTAAAGGTAAAAGGTAAAGGCCCTCCCGTTGATCGTCGATATGCTCGAGTGGGCCCAGTAACGTCTCCATTGGAGACTTTGTTGTTACTGTGTCTGGCATATCGAATACGTCACGGGGAGGTTGCCAGGCTCTGCCGTGCAGGCGAGATACTCTTGGTAGCTTGCCGGGCTCTCGGAGAGGGGCGGAGGAATCGAACTCGGGTCGGCCATGTTGGCTGTGTGCAAGGCAAACGCCCTACTGCTGTGCTATCACTCCACCTAGTAGTGATAAGAAATACTTATCGTTACTTTATTTAGTTACAATGAATGTACAAAGTTTCAGCATACAGTGCTTTCACATAGATCCCTTCACCAGTGTCTACTTCCCTCCAACATTGCTTCCCCTCTTCACCCTCCCTTTTGCCTTCCACCCAGCAGACTGCCTAATGAGAGGCACTTTTTGTTTTATAGGATTTTGCACTATGGTTTACAGTAGTGTTACATACGGGGTCTCACACCGAACACTTCCCAGCCTTCAGCAACACCTCTTCCTCCTGGTTGAATTCTTCCCTCCACCATAGCCATTGTCTGCTCCCTGTCAGGTCATTGCCCCAGCCAAACTTAGTGACATATTTCTTTCAGAGGACCAGTTCTCATGTTCTCTGCTTCCATTGTCTTTGGATATTCCTTATTCCACCATTGTTTTTTTTTTGAGATCTATTTTTTATTTATTTTTTATTTTTATTAGTGAGACATCATGAGGTACGGTTGTAGACTTAAAAATTTTTGTGCTTGGGTTTCAATGAGCAAGATCATTCTGTGCACATCTCTCTGCCTCTGACTGACGCTACTCCAGATCCATCTGCGTATCAGCAAATTACATGATTTTATCTTTTCTTATGGCCAAGTAGAAGATTCTTTTATTATTGACAAGAACACCATATAGGAGGAGTAGGAACACCATATGTGAGGAGTAGGAAGAATAAGGAAAAGCAAAAACCAATAAAAATGGTATGAGGAATTAGTTCAAAGGGATTCAGTGCTCTTTTTGCGCATATTGGAGCCCTTTGTTCAATCCCCTGTGCTACTTGATCCCCAGAGTTGCTTCAGGAGTGACATGATACCTCCTCCCAAACCCCAGCAATGAACTGGTTGCTGCCCAAAGTACAAAAAAAGGCAACTAAAAAGATAATGTTATCAACTAAGCAAACTGTCCTTTAGTTCCAGGTGACATGGAAACCAAATCCTAGGGGAAGGTGAAAGCTTAGCACTTCACCAGGAAAGGATGCGCATTTGTAATATGCTTAAGGTCCTTGCTGCAACATGTACATTTGAAAAAGACTAGATACAGAAGTTAAAGAAACTACATACAAGGGATTGTTAGTTGCACTCTGAGATGAAAATAATCAAAAATAATACCTATTATGAGTGAGGTTTTTATTATGTGTTTATAATGTAAATATTTTCATATACATTATAACCTTACACTTAATATATTTTTATTTTATGCCAAAGTATTTATTTTGGTAGAGCACAATGGCACAAGTAGTATTTTGCCTTACTTTCCGGATGTACTTGTGTCATGGATAATCTGCACATACTGAATAGTCCATCATCAATACATTTGTTCATATTTTGATGGTAGTTCATATTATATACTAGAAAAGGAAACTTGGGACAAGCACATTTTTTATGTGTTAAATAAATAACCCAGATATGTGTCAATGACTAGTGGTATCCAGAATCTTTCTAGAGGGATATAGCTACTATAACACGGCCTAGATATAATTGCTGGTATATTCTCAAAGACAATAAATTAGTTAGTAATCACTCTTATTTTCCTATTCTGCAGATGAGGAAGATGAAGTATGTGGATTGCTGGCCATGAACCTAATATTCACCTAATCTATTATAATTTTTAGCTCACTAACCTCCCTGCGACTTACTTTTATTGTTATGGGGATCTTTTAGCCATGCTTAATGGTGCTGAGGAACTATTTCTGAGCTCAGGTGTGACTTCTGGTAGGATTCAGTGGATCATATATGGTGGGGCCTGGGGTCAAATTAAGGAGGGTCAACTACCTCCTTTCCTATCTATCCACTCACGCTGTATGAATAATTCTTGATAATTTATTATAGTTATAATTGTATATTAATGCTTATGTTTTTTAGTATATTTAAGGAATTAGAATCATATTACTTTAATTTTCTTTCTGATTAATTAGGTGCTATTTCTTAACAATCACTCTTGCTTTTAGATGCTTACAAATTTAATTCAAAGATACTTAATGTTTCATAGAGCAATAATAATATTTTATACTTCTCATGTTACACTGCATTTAAACAATGAGAAGCAATGTTTTATTCATAGTAACACTTAGTTCCTTCGACAGTGAATTATACAATTCAATATGATTTCAGTATGTAACAGGAAATTAGAGCCATTAAAAGAGTTGCTAAACCCATTTGAAGACTTAGTTACTCTAAACAAATAAGTAAGCTGAGATCTGATTTACTATGTGAATTTTGTGTTAGAGAAAATAGGATTGGGGAAGGGAAAATGTGATAAATTTGACTGTTTGAAAATGAGGCTGATACAGATGAAGGGTTCCAGGTTGACTCTAGTATATCTTCTTGTCCTCAAATCCTGAAATAAGAAATGCACAAAGGCAAGAAAAAAAAAGTTTTGATTTTTGTTTTACTTTAAAGGGATTTTGATGTTTTAGATTCAACCTAGTAAGACACGAAAGTGCCTTTTATGGGAATGAAGACTGATGGCTTAGGGCTTGAGGATATGTGCTAGAATTATAGAAACAGGAACTTCCCATCTAATTGCGGTAGAGATTTTGCATGAAGACTCTATTGACGCCCAATAAAGAGACCCCTACTCTTTACAAATTTAAGCTCAGGTAAAATTTTGAAGGCCAAAGCATAGTGCTAAAAAGTTATCCATAGTTACACACACAATAAAGATTCTTACTCATCCATCTTCACCTAGCTCAAAATTCTACCTGTATCTCTGAAAACAACCTGAATATCCTCAGTAGAGCCCTCCTAGGAGAGAGACGCTTGATTACTACCTCATCATCAAGTGCCTTCTCGCCTGAGTCAGCCAATGGAGAGGCAGAAGGCACTGGCAGGGCGCCCCATGTGCATTTCGAGGTGGAAACAACCCACGTGTCTAACAACAAACAGATGGAAGAAGAAGCTTTGTGTGTGTGTATGTGTGTGTGTGTGTGTGAGAGAGAGAGATAGTGTGTGTGTCTGTGTGTGTGTGTGTGTGTGTGTGTGTGTGAACATTACGCTGCCATGAGAAAAGATGAAATCATACGCTTCACTGCAACTTGGTTGAAACTGGAAGGAATTAAGTGAATATCAGTCACACAAAGAAGTAGAAAAACCATATGCATTGGGGATCGAATCCAAGTTGGGTGCCTGCAACGCAAGGTTCTACCCACTGTTCTCTCTCCAGCTCCATTGTACCTTTCAGCCCCACTCCAATTCTTTAATTTTTTTTAACTATTTCATTATTCATCATATTTTATAATAGAACACTGAAGTACAAAATATTTTTTTAAAAGAAACTGTAGCACTGTCCTCCAGTTGTTCATCAGTTTGCTGGAGCAGACACCAGTAATGTTTCCACTGTGAGACTTGTTACTGTTTTTGGCATATTCAGTGTGTCACAGGGAGCTTGCCAGGCTCTGCCATGTGGGCGGGATACTCTTGGTAGCTTGCTGGGCTCTCCGAGAGAGATGGAGGAATTGAACCCAGGTCAGTCACATGCAAGGCAGACACCCTACTCACTGCGCCATCACTCCATCCCTAAAAATGATACCATTTAATATATATACTAAGTGACAGAGCCGTATTTCTCACCTGGGCAGTCTGGGTCCAGAGTCTGTGCTCTTGAACTCTGTAGTATCCAGATTTATACATTCTAATTTAATAAAGGATAAATTTCGACAAGAAAATACCCATGTCAGCAGATGAGTTGGGGTTTTATTTGCTAGTAATAGCCAAGGGTATACATTTTATTTATAGCATCATATTGAAGCCCAACAATGGCCAATTTTTCTCTGAAACTCTTAAATTTCTTCATAGAGGAGAGTGCCTGAGGTGGGAATGTGAGATTCATTTATTTGTTGAAAAATATTTATTGGGTTTATGCTGTGTCCTCAGTGTTATTCTTTGTGCTAAAAACAAGAGATTTCTTGAGACCCAGTGACATATGAGAAAAAGAGACAAAAGCAAAATAATACATATAGCCTGCTATATATGGTCCATATATTGGGGCCTCCCAGCAGTGCATGGATTCTGTGGACCACTCCCACACTCCTTATTATGAACGGGAAATTTCGTGCCCACCCAGGCCCTGCAATAAAATGCCATCGGAATGACTGGTGGTGAGCAAGACCACACAGCAGTGCTTGGTGGTTACCTGCGCTACCCCCATCATGGTAACTGGATTACTGGGGTGCATGTGTTGCCAGCGATTGACTCTGGGGCCTTCACGTGCAAAGCATATGCTCTATCCCTTTGAGCAATCTCTTTAGTCTGATTATATAGTTTAATGTAGCATTATATAGGGCTATCAAGATTCTGAGTCAGATGTGCATTGAATGCAGAAGGATGGGAATGTAAAGAAATGTAAGGCTTGTGGAAATCCTGGGCTCTTTACTCAGCCTTTCCATCCAGCCTCTGGAAGAAGATGCTCAACTGACCCATTAAGCAATCTCTTATTGCAGTCTAATGAATTAACTAACTAACATACGCCTCAGAGACCTGGGCCCTATGAAAACAGGGCAAGAACTCTATTCGGGTCTCCCAAAGAGGAATCGAAAGAGCTATGCTTGGAATATCACATTTCACTCAAGTGAGAGAAGGAATCCAGAGTTTGGACGTCCATCAACGATCAAGAATCAGGACGCTGCTTCATTTGCCAAGGCACCGAAAATCCGATGGGCTGGACACATAATGCGATTTAGAGACAACCGCTGGACTAGAGTTGTTATCAACTGGATTCCACGGGACATCAAAAGGACACAATGCTGCCCACCTGCGAGATGGTCAGACTTCTTCGTCAAAACCCTGAACAAACGGTTTGAGGCTCCTCGTGTTCCTGGAGTGAGCAGATGCCACTAGGCTACACTAGCATGCAACAAGGACAAGTGGAGACATTACTGGCTCCCACTTGGGCATATTGAAGAGTAACGGGATGACAAGTGATACAACTGATATGGCAGTCCTGCACACGGATTTTAGCTGAAACTGGTAAAGCAATAGCGAAGACAACAAGGAACAAAGTCTCTCCTCCTTCCCTCCCTCCATCCCTCCCTCCTTCCCTCTCTCTCTGTCTCTCTCTCTCTCTCTCTCTCACACATACACACATACACACACACACACACACACACACACACACACAGAGGACTGTTTTGATCTAAGGCCAGCAATGGTTCCCAGACAGTAATTCTGCTGTAAACAGAGCAAAGCTGTGGCCAGAAGACTAAAGTATAATGAAGTTGGATGAAAGAATACCAAAGAAGAAAACAAGGCAAACTTGGCAAAGAGGCACATTCTGAACACTTTAGAGCGGGGAGAGTTTGTATTTTGTTCACAGCACTCTGAAGAACACTCTTTGCACATAGTTAAAGACAACCACCTTTGCTCCTTTTGCAGGAATTGTTTTCTTTGTGCAGAGTAGTGTCTATATTGATGGCTGTTGATTGAAGTGCTCATTCAAAACAGGGCAGTCCTTTTGTGTATGTTTAATATTTCCTGTCATATTTCATTTTGATTATTTTCCTTATACTTAAGAAGTGCATATAATGCAAACTATATTATATAAAAGTAATCGGTGCAGAAAGAGAACATCCCCCCATTTTGTTTGGTAACCAGGAGGCAGATATATCTGGATATATCTGTACCTTCAAATTTGCTTGATTTTCTGCTCTAGAAAATGCTCTCATGAGATGGTAGAGTGCATTTGTTCAAGATATATGTTCATCTGGAAAAAAACTACTATTAAGTGGGGCAAAAGATAGAATTTTATTTGGTAACTTACCAGAGTGTGTGTGTGTGTTTGTGTGTATGCATGTGTGTGTGTGTTTAACTTTTTGGAATTTGGGCAATACCTGACAGTGGTTCTCAGGATTTTCTCTTGCTTCTCCTAACCCATGATCATTCCTGGTGGGGTTCAAGGGACCGTAGAGGGTGCTGGGAATTGCAGGGCAAGCACCATACCTGTTGTACTGTTCTCTGGCCGGGGTTGATAGTCAGCTTGATTTTATGTTAGGTGCTGATTATCATCCTATTCAAAGGAACACCTATTTATACATGTGTTTCTTAAAAGCATGTGACAAGAATCAGAAATGTCAAATATATAGGAATTAGCAAATTAGCAAATATGAAATAGTAATATGAATCTTGGAAAATCTCTACTGTTCAATTTATTAAAATTTCAAGTCAATTTTAAAATTTCATAATTTACTTTGTATAATATTTTTGTTTCCCGTGGGTATTGACACAATACCTATTTGATACAAGTCTATTCAATGGAGAATACTGAATTTATGTTTAATTAATTAACAAGGAATAATTCCAAGGTGAATAGATGGTCATATGTGAATTTTTACCCATACAAAGTAAGTAGCACTATATTAGAGATTTTTAGATATTATTTATAAACATTTGTTGAATAAGAATGTAATTTGATTTGTGTGTTCTTTTCACTCTTTCTTTTTAAAAGACAAATTTTGGAGTGATATGAAAATTAAAATTATTTTCCTTCGATGCATTCAATTAAAAGCTTATAATTTTTATTAATTTAGCTTTAGCGAATATCTTTGCACAATAAGACACAAAATACTTAACATTTCCTGCGTGAGTCTAGTTAACCTGTCATCATAACACTTGAAAATATTAAAGGTAGTAGTAATATTTAATTTGTGCAAACACTTTTGATTGTTGCTGCTTTTCTAATGGTGTGTAGTATCAGAGCTGAACTAAATGCTACTGAGTGGATTAAGTAGAAAGTAGTTGTCTGTGGACTTTGATTAACATTGGGCTGGTCTGTCAACTTACAGTTCTTTGGACAAGTTCTTATTTACAAAATGAATGATAACCTGAGCATACCTCTTGGGATTGTCTTAGTTATTAAAGGGGATTATTATGTTCTTTTAAAAAATACCATTTCGTTCCTTACACTGCTGTGTCTCAGGTACACAGTTGTAAACAAGACATTGAACTTAGTTGCAGTTTCAACAGTGAATGGGCACAATGTTAAAGCAATTCAGTACTGAAACTAAGAAGATATGTATATAGAGGAAGGGAAACATTGGCTATTGTCCAATGTTCTGCAGCTGAGGTCTTGTAAATTTGACAAATTAGAAAACAGATTAACAGGAGAAAAACCATACGTATTTAAGTTTAACGCAGCACACAGAGGCCTTCCCGTGGAAGGGACATACCAGAGAAATGCTGAACACTGCATGTTTTCTTAAAGACTTTTAAAGTGTGGGAAGCTGAAGAAAAAATGGCATTGGACTAAAGGATATGAGCTAGTTAGCACTGTTAGCACTGTCCTCCCATTGTTCATCGATTCGCTCAAGCGGGCCCAGTAACATCTCCATTGTGAGACTTGTTACTGTGTTTGGCATATTGAATATGTCACGGGGAGCTTGCCAGGCTTTGCTGTGCGAGTGAGATACTCTTGGTAGCTTGCCTGCCAGGCTCTCTGAGAGGGGTGGAGGAATGGAACCCGGGTCGACCAGGCTAGCCACATGCAAGGCGAATGCCCTACTGCTGTGCTAATGAGCTAGTAAATGGGATAAAATCACCTCTTGGTGATTTCTCCATTTCCGGATATGAGGTGCCCCTTCTCTTTTGATATAGGAGTGCACCTCTCACCTGAGGGGTTTCTATCCAGAGAGCAGGAGACACTGTTTTCCACTTGCCATTTTACCAATTTCTTCAGTGAAGATATTCGGGAGGATGTTGAGGTGAAAGCTCAACGTGAGGTGTTTCTTTTATGCACACGAGGCCTTAGGTTTGTTCCCTGACACCACACACAGAAAAACTAATATAAAAATATTGATTATTTTCTACTTGGGATAGTATGGGATAGTATATTTTATAACTCAAGACCTTCACAAACGAAATATCAGACTTTTAGCTATATATAAAAATGATACATGTACTATGTAATAAATGATGTATATATTATAAAGTATGGTCTTAGTACAATACCTTTCTTTCTTTCTTTCTTTCTTTCTTTCTTTCTTTCTTTCTTTCTTTCTTTCTTTCTTTCTTTCTTTCTTTTCTTTCATCACACCCAGCAATGATCAGGGGTTACTCCTGGCTTTGCACTCAGGAATTACTCCTGGCGGTTCCCAGGGAACCATATGGGTTGCCGGGAATTGAACTCGGATCGGCCGCATGCAAGGCAAACGCCCCATACACTGTACTATCGCTCAGGCCCCACAATACATTTTCTATTGAAGTACTTGTTAAAATGAGAGAATTCTCTTGGCTTATTATATCTTTCTCAGGTATAAGTGCGAAAGATAATTGTGACCCACAGTTTTTTGCACTTACTGTGTGTTAGGTAGAAATCTAGCCTTGGGGATTTAGGGGCAAGGCATAGCTGATGAATAGGGTAAGCTTTGAAGATTATGTGGCACATCACAACCCCCTCCCTAGGCCTCCTCAGCTCTAGCCCTGGTGATCCCTGAGCATCACTGAGCTGATCCTTGTGGACTCCAGTGCCAGTGAGCCCAGGCACTGAAACTTCAGAACCCCCTCCTTGAGCACTGTTTTGGAGCACCCCGATAAACCATGCATATTTGGATAGCAGTGCATTCTTCTTGTGGTATTCTACTAATGTTATGAGCAAGAGTCCTAATTTAGAACTAACTTGATATAATGTGTGTCTTCTTTTTAAATGCTACATATCTTAGTTTATCACCAAAATAATAGTGATGATTATAGAGTTAAATTCAAGGCTCTGATGGTAATTAATTAGTCTAATTTAAAACAAATCTTTAGAGCAGTTTCTGTCATAGCATAAAATACTCATTAACGTCAGTGGTGTTATTTTACACACACACACACACACACACACACACACACACACACACACACACACATACTCAAACACCCCTTGCACCTAATAGTCTAAGAGTAAGTTTTCAGTATAGATTTTATTGATAATTCTCTGGCAGTATGCTTTCAGAATATTATATGAAACATAGTTCTTATCTATGAGGTTTTAACAGGACTTAATGAAGTTAAAAGGAGGGAGTGTGACATCAGACTACCCTAGGTTAAAAACTTGGTTCATGCTTACATTAAGCAGTGAAACCTCTACATCAGCCTTCTTGAGGAATAAATGAAATCATTTTCATAACACACAAGACCTTCATAAGCCAAATATCAGACTTTTAGCTATATATAGAAGTGATACATATAATATGCATAAGTGGTGTATATATTAAAAAGGATGGTCTTAGTATATTTTCTATTGAAGTACTTGTTAAAATGAAAGTTTTTCTTTGACTTGTTATATATTTATCTTATGCTATACAGTTTTATATCACAGTCTTATTGATAAGATATTCTGGTAGACATTATCTTTAATCATCTAAAATTCACTGTATGTTTTATTTCTCTTATTATAATATACTTTACTATATAATGAGAAGAAACTAAGAAATCAAAAGGAAATCAAAACCATTCTTATCTTCACTTTTAAGAAATGACTACTAATAGTTTGTCAATTTTTGAGCTCTACTCAACAGAGCTCACAATTACTCCTTGCTCTGTGTTCAGGGATCACTCCTGTTGCTATTTAAGGGAACCATATTTGGTACTTTGGATCAAACTAGTATTGCCTGAATTTAAGTCGAGTCCCTTAACTCTTATACTATCTCTGCAGTTTGTATCTTTCTGCTCCTGCTTTCTACACATTAAAAAAAAAAAAGGTAAAATGTAAGGGTCAGTGAGATAGCACAAAGAACTGAACACAGGCTTCACAGGCAAACCCCCATACAACCCCGGCCACTACATGGTTTGCTGTGTGGGGAGTGAGAAGTACTCACCCCTTAACTCCATGAGTTGAGATTAGTCCCAAGCAAGCAATGCTAGGTATGATCCCAAAACTGGTATAAATAAATAGAAGCACCGCTTATACTGTCAAGTCCCCACAGTGTATTACTAAGCTTTTTATTTCTAAATAAAAGCCAGTGATCATCCTCAAATCATTTATTAAAAATTAATGAAGTAGTAAGGTGGAGCAGTAATATAGGTAGGCATTTGCCTTACATTTAACTCATCTCAATCTAGTCCCTGACTCCTGCCCCACCCAAAAAATATGAAGTAATTTTGGCATAATGAAATGTGTTTGGAAAAATGTTGGAATAGAAATGTTACACTTTTTCTTCTTTTCTTTTAAATGATAGGGTTTCTCTGTATCATTATTGTTATTATTCTTATTTGGAAGCTGCAACCAGAACTAGGTCAGGGTGGGTGGGGCTGTCAAACTGTTGAGAGGTAGAATTAAAATGTTCCTTCCCTCCCTCCCTCCCTTCCTTCCTTCCTTCCTTCCTTCCTTCCTTCCTTCCTTCCTTCCTCCCTCCCTCCCTCCCTCCCTCCCTCCCTCCCTCCCTCCCTCCCTCCTTCCTTCCTTCCTTCCTTCCTTCCTTCCTTCCTTCCTTTCTTCTCTTCTTTTCCTTTCTTTTCACAGAAATATATTTATATTTTTTGATTTGGGGACCGTAACCAGCTGTGCTCAGGGCTTCCTCCTAGCTCTGTACTCAGTGAGGAAACCATATGGGGTGCCAAAGTCAAACCTGGGTTGGCCATGTGCAAGACCAGCATCCTACTGGCTGTTCTATTGCTCCAGATTATCATTTAATTTCCAATTTCAGTGGCTTTTACTGTGTTAATGAATATTGCAATTACATATACAATGACTACAATATATAATTTCACATTTTTTCCCACTTTATTTTCAAAAGAAGCACAAATATCTTGTTTGAGGGAAGGGTGATATCCTGTAATACTCAGAGGATAAAGGGGTGATGGAAATTGAATCAGGGAATGCTGCCAGATAATGTGTTCCAGGCTTTTTATTTTATTTATTTATGCTTTTTTGGGTCACACCCAGCAATGCACAGGGATTACTCCTGGCTCTGCACTCAGGAATTACTCATGGCGGTGCTCAGGGGACCATATGGGATGCTGGGAATCGAACCCGGGTCAGCCGTGTGCAAGGCAAACGCCCTACCCACTGTGCTATCACTCCATCCCCTCCAGTCCTTTTAGCCTCTAGCTATCTTCCTAGTCTCAAATAGCTTTATTCTATTGAAGCAAATATGTATTAAGGATGATTTTATCCCATTTTCTTAATGAAACATAGTTTTGAAAATTCTTTCACACCTATTTTCACATGCTTTTTCTTCAATGAACATTTTATCTTGAGCACTTCATCACTTGAAAACAAAAATTGCATTTAGTGCCTGTGAAATATCCCCATGCTATTAAGTGACTTCCTTTGATAACAAGACAAAATCTTCATGGAGAGTGAGTACTGTGCATACTGAAAGGTGAAATGCAGCAAGACCAAGCCCGGTGTGACCTAAGCTTTCAGTGGCTGCTTTGGGACTATGCAGCCCTTAGGAACTGTAGATAAGGAGGCGGGGAGGGGAGGAATCTGCTGACAGCCAGGTCAGATGGGCCAGGGACAGTGATAGAGCACCTGCCTGACAGGTGTGAGACTAGTGTTTGATCTCCAGCACTGTCCCTTGTCACCCATTGTGGTCCTGGTGACAACAGCCCTTGCAACTGCCCCTGTGCCATAGTGTACAATTTATACAAGCCCAACTATGTACATGTTAGCACCACAGCCAAGTGTGTGAATCCTGCATCCAAGGCATGTGATTCTCAGATATTGCAAAAACAAAGGAAAGGAAGGATGTGGAAGGACTAACTTGCTAATAAAATAATCAATAACAACAACAAAAACAAGAATAATAAATACTGCCTGGAAATGATGGGCAAGACGTATTTTGATTCCTCTAGGAGGAATTGTTTCAATAATATACCATGGTGGCCAGAAGGGGTTGTTCTTTTCTATGGAAATGATAGACTGATGGCTACATGCCCTTTTTTCCTTTGTTCGTTACCGTTTTTGAAAGGACAAATTTTTAATAGAATCATCGCAACTAGGAAGTAGCAAGGAGGATGTTAGGAAAATTTATTCAGGCAGACATTTTAATCAAAGAGGTATTTGTTGGAAATGGGGTTTTAAATGTAGTTGGCCAAGTCATACAAATAGTAGCCTTTTTTTCCCCCTTTGAGGTCTAGCCCAAGGCTTTAGAAATGAGTTATGAATATAAATAAATACAAATCAATAGGAGTTCTGTTTTTATTATTTCACTGGGAATTTCTTTATAATTTGAGAGCAACTTGCTGCAAATTCAGCAGATGATTAAATTTAACCTTGATCCTGAGCCAGACAGTTGGCTTACTTTCTATCAGCAAGGGATGTAAATTTACTCGGACACATTTTAATTGGCATTTGTGCAACATGTACACACAGATGCTGAATTCATTGAGAAATCCTGAGTACCATCTGTTTAACTAGGTCTGCCCTCTATTAAAGTACAAGATAAAATGACACTGGCTCTCTTTGGCTTGCTCAGATATTTATCTTGCACTTACAGTGTTGTGAATGACCACCTTATTGTTGTGATACTCTGGTAGCAATTGGTGTTTGCTCTGTCTCTTCTTTCTGTGGACTTTTGAACATGATTTTCTCCCTCCTCATTACTCTAGTGTAAGTATAATCTTCATAAAGTGTTTCTAAACTTTAAAATATTTTTATTTTTTGGTAACTATATTAGTAAAATAAGGGATGCATGTCATTTGATGCATTGAGTTTTTTTTTCAATATATAGTATGTAGAATTATTAGTGGTACTTTGTGATCAGTTTCTCAACCTTAATTTTGTTTTATATAATGATTTGATGTGTTTCTATAGTTACAAACATAATCATTTTAACCATCCTGTGATGTATAATTCAAATGAACTAGCATTATAAAAGTAGTCTGTCCTTTTTACCCACATACCAAAACTTTAAATTTAGTTCCAAATAAAAGTTATCTTGCCTCTGTTGCAATTTTGGAGGAGGAGGCAGAAAAAAAATTCTTCTATAGTCTGTATGTCTGAACTTTGAAAAAAAAAGGCCTGATGAGGGAATTTCATTATATAAAAATTCATGAGGGGTGGCTTCTCTTTTGGGTGGGTCTCCTAAGTGATCACAAGAAATACTCTGCCAATATGAGAACCTGAAAAGGCAGTCCTGCATAGGCCCTCTGGTGCTAAGAAGTGTTTCTTCTTAACATGCAGTATTTTCATTAAGAAATATACATCTTTTTAAAATTAAAAATTTGTATTTGCATTAAAAATAATATGGATATATAAGTATATATAAAATAATATGAATATATAAGTATATATAAATATGTAAGTATATATATATGAATATATATAAGTATATATGATAGTTTTCCATGCAGAAGGCCAGGTTTTATCCCAGATACCATATGGTCTCCTGAGTACCATTGGGAGCAAATCCAAAACCCCCAAATCCAGAGCTGCGAGTAACCCATAAGAAAGTATGGTGCAAAACCAGAATATGTAAATATATGTATACATTGATATATGCATTTAATCATATAAAACCATAGGTTTAAAGTGATCACTTGAAAAAAATTAGTGTGCATTGATCTCATTGATGAACTCTTCAGATTGTCATAAAATTATAACTAAACTTTCATGACATATTAAATTTTTGCTTAAAAAATAATCATCCAAGCTATCTAATTATTTTTTGTACGTGTTCCTATTAAGCTTAAGTAAGTAAAAGTTAGTATTCTGTCTTAGGAGAGCTGTCACTTTTTGTAGCTGTCATAGTGACAGAGTGAACCTTGTATTTTATCCAAAGAGGCCTTATATCTTTTTGACAGGTAGAGATTATGATGACATTGTCTTCAACCTAAATTCATGAGCGGAAGAATGAAATTCCTAGTCTTCAAAGGTTCTTAAAATTTAAAATAAACTAACAGATACAGTATCAAATGTAATGGGTGTTACAGTAATGGACTTAATTAGTTTCCTTATGTGGGCAATGCATAATACAGTGATATCATTTAATATATTAATATGATCGTCTTCTAAATAGTGGGTTTCCAAGACTGACTTCAAGGGGAAATGGCTGTCAAGGATTTTCCATGTAATCGCTAGTTAAACTTGATTCATAAATGCTCTCAATCCGTTTTAAAATTATTATTAAGAGTTCTTTGTTACACTTGAATTCCATTCTATATGAAAATCTAATGGGAAGTCAACAGGCTTTTAAACCTATTTAGACTTTTCAAACTACATAGCACTAAATAAATCATTTAACCTGGCCAGTTCTACCATCTGTCAAATCAGAGAAAGTTGGATAAAAGTATACCTTTCAATTCTGTTGAATTAAGATATTCTGTTCTTCAAAATGATAAACATAGAAACTAAGATCATAGAATATAGATTGGAGAACTTCTCTTTCCTCTCTCTCAATCCTCCAAAGAAGAATACATGACTAAATCCTTTTCTGGTGGATTAAACTGAAAATCTATTTAAAGGCTTTTTTTGTGTAGTTGTTTACTTTTTAGGTGAAGCACAGTTTTCTTAAATTCCACATCAAAAACATAGCTTTTATTTTCAGCTTCTAACTAAAACAATTTGATTCATAATCATATCCGAAGCTTTGATTCTATAAAACTTTTGCTTAACCTACTAGTCCTTCCTAACTAACCTAATTTTGCTAAGTGGGCTTTAAATTCCTTTATACACAGACTTCAGTCTTTGAAGCCTAAGCTTAGAAGTGAACCTATCCTCAGCTAAACTAAACTAAGCTTAGCGTTTTACTCCCCTGAAATGTAAGTCAAAGTTGAAGTTGATGAGAGGGAAGTTTATTAAGGAGTTCCCCTACATTAAAATCTTAGAAGTAGAAGGGTTTTTTTTTCTGAATTTAGCATTTGGATTTGCTATAGATAGGAATTTAGTTTTTTCAAGGATCCTCATATAAAGGAATTTGAAGTTTTCATTTTAATAAACTATGAAAAAAATAAAAGGAAGGAGATTGGTAGCCTGTGGTTTTTGGAGAAGATAGTTTTTTTAAAAAAATATAAAGGCCTTGTAGACATGTATTATCACAATTTATGATCAAGCTACCGAGAGTATTCGATATGCCAGACACAGTAACAACAAAGTCTCCAATGGAGACGTTACTGGGCCCGCTCGAGCAAATCTACGATCAACGGGAGGGCCTTTACCTTTACCTTTACCTTTATGATTAAGATATGTAGCTGCCATTAGCTCAAAGTTATTCTTGCTTCAAAGTACATTTCAGTGCTGAATGTTATTGACAAGATTAAGGCATGGGTTTCTTTCTTTTTTTTTCTTTGCTTTTTATGTCACACCCAGTGATACACAGGGTGATACTCCTGGCTCTGTACTCAGGAATCACTCCTGACGGTGCTCAGGGAACCATATGGGATGCTGGGAATCAAACCTGTGTCGGCCACATGCAGAGCAAATGCACTACCCACTGTGCTATAGCTCCAGCCCCACCATGGGTTTCTTTTTGATGGTAAACATGTTAAATTGCCCCTCATCTAATTAAATTCCTTAAATTGGAGGCACTGTTCATGGCTAAAATATTAAGAACAGGGACCTGGAGGATAGCTCAGCTCTCAGGAGTGCATGCCTTATGCCCTGAGTTTGAGTATCTCCACCATGCTCCTCACGGTCTGGATGGCCATGGGTCCAGCACTCCCTGCCAGCCTCACAGGGAGCATTACTGCCTCATCAGGACCGAACACTGAGTCCTACAGGCTTGGCTGAGGATGGCCAGGCGTGGTACAGAGGCCACAAGAGCACAGCCTGGGAGACCTCACTCTCCAAATATGGACATGTCTTAAATACAGGACACCTATTTATTTAGTATGAATGTTTCCAGTAGATTTATTCCCTAGGTTTTGGGATATCTCTTCCAAAACTATCTACTTCATTTATTCAATTTTTTTTAGTGGATATTTTTATTGACTGCATTGCTACCAACACTGAATTGGTATGAACATCCAGTGCCTGATAGTCTGATATAATTGTCTATCTTGTTAGAAATATGGTAATAAGCTCTTTCAGGTATCACATCAATTAATTACAGCAGTGGGTGCTGTCAATTATTTAGAGTGCTTGAAAGTAAAATGTGTGTCCTATGTCACATATCATGTGTTATGGCGCTTATTTCATCTTCCTGCATATTCAATTACTTTTTCAACATGTTGATGAGCCCGTCAAGTCCAAGAACAGTGTGTAATCAGTGATTGCAGTTTTTATTTTATTGCCTGTGATACTTTGAAATGCTTCTCCTTTTGATTTTTGTTGTTGTTTCTATGGGGAGAGAAATATTTTTTACTTTTGTTGTTTCTATTTCAGTGTTTGAAAATATGTTTTGATTAGTAAAGACAAAAAAGATAATACTGTATTTTCCATCAGAAAATAAATGTGGCAATATTATATGAAATATTGGTCATTATATTTATTTTATGGAAATTCAAGAAAATCATTTTTGTATGACTCAAATGAATGTTTTCTCTACTTCTAACCTTGAGAAAACAAAAGAAAAAGGTTAACTAAATAAATACGTGATAATGAAAGGTTGCCACGTCATTTGTTTAGTGACATCATTGCATTAAATGAGATGCATCCCATGTGACTGTATGTTCATAAACTTCCCATTCCAAACACTGACTTTTAAATGGTTAAACAAATCAAAACAAAACTACTAATAGACCATTAACAGTAGGAGAAACAATGTGTTCTTAAATTTTATTGTTTCCTGCCTTTTAGTATTGGGTCAAAGGTGCATTTGATGTTCCGCCATGCTTTTCTTCTAAAACTAATAAATGGTTCTGTTTATGACTCAACTCTGTTCATTATGAGCATGGGACTGCTTTGTAATGTCTATAAATTCTTAACATTATATCTGTTAAATCATATGTTATTGTCAATTAAAATAATTATTCATTTAAAATGAGCCTTTAATTTCCTTACCTAAATATATTTGCTGAAAGATTCAAGAAAACATGTTTAAGGATGGAGAGATGATACAGGAAGTAGGGTACTTGCCTTAATCCCAAACGTTCTCAGAGTAAGCTCTAAGCATAGTCCACATGTGACACAAAAAATGAAGAACTGTTTAAATGTAGAGTTAGACATATATAAATTTTTTTTAGCAAAGCAGAGTAATTTTGTGTTATTACTGATAAAGTGATTTCCCATTTTGAAAATAAATGTGAATGTTAGTTATGTGGATTTTTTTAAATGAAATTGCACTCTCTGATCAAACATATGATGATTGTGGAAAAACCACACAGATTTAGTATTAGATTCCCTTTAAATGTTCTGAATTTCCCAATGTAAAAAGTATTACTTTTGTTCATAGGAAATTATAATACTGATTTTTCTAGTAATAATAATTTAATGAGTATCTTAAATTATGTCACCAAGTTTCCATTTTCTTGTCAATATTAATTTTTAGTAACAACTCAGAATGCTTTATACTATTAATAAACAGTCATTTTTGGCATGGCCTTTCAATAGTTATTATGGAAACTGCATGATGAAAATTTCGTAGCTACGGGACTGGAGTGGATAGTACAGTGGGTAGCGCACTTGCCTTGACAGTGGCCAACCTTGTTTTGATTGCTGGCACCCCATATCATCCCTGAAGCCCAGCTAGGAGTGATTCCAGAATGACGAGCCAGGAATAATCCCTGGCCACCTTTGGTTGTACCACCCAAACAAGAAACAAACAAAAACTGACAAGTAAAATCATAATTTTTGCTCTACATCTTACTTAAGGAAACATTGCTGCTAAGAGAGAGGTGGGATTGCTTTTATGTCAAAAGAACTTAGCAAGTGTTTAGGAATCAAGTTTATCAACATATTTGTAATATAGATAGCATTTTATGCAAATCAGATGTTATTGACTAGCTCCAAACCCCTTTGCTCAGGGATGGACAATGACTCTGTGGCGAAACCTTGAAAGCATGAGACTGTACGTTGCATCTCTCCTGCCAACCTACATTCATGGAGCAGTTTTAGCAGCTCTGCTCTTTGTGCGTTCATCCCTGTTGTTTGTGAGCTTGGCCCCATGATTGGTTTCTGGCCACAAATCAGCCCAGGTATATGAGAATCTCACCCCTGCAGGCTGCAACCCTGGAGAGCATCATAAATTTGGGGAAAAAAATGTGAGCACCATAGCAAAGGGTGTAACTCCTGGTAAGCAACATATATGAGCATCAAGTTGGAAATATTTGATTCCGCAGCAAATGCTATAGCCAGAATATGTGTGAGAAGTATAGCTAAAGACTGTGACCCCAAGTGAACATCAGAGCCAAATAGTCACACAACCCAGCATGTTTTCAACTTTTAGTCATCTTGACATCAAGAGAGGTAAGAAAGGGCCAAAGTGATAATACAGGAGATAAAGGGCTTGCTTTGTATACGGCCGCCCCAGGTTTGATCCCAGCATCCTATATGTTGTCCTCTAACCCCCACAAGTGATTACTGAGTGCAGAACCAGGAGTAACCCCTGAACATTCCTGGGTATGCTCCCCAAAGAGAGAGGGAGAAACAGAGAGACAGACAGATAGGCAGAGAAAAGAGAGAGAAGTAAGGAAAAGAGTTTTGCCAAACTAGAAAAATAGGGGGCTGGAGCGATAGTGCAGCAAGTAGGACGTTTGCCTTGCATGAGGCTGACCTGGGTTTGATTCTCAGAATCCCATATGGTCCCCCGAGCACCAGCAGGAGTAATTCCTGAGTGCATGAGCCAGGAGTAACCCCTGTGCAATGCCGGGTGTGACGCAAAAAGCAAAATAAAAAAAGTGAAATACGAACAACATCCCACACTTAGAGGATAATAAAATTAAAAAGTCAGGGATGGTTACTCGATCATTGTATAACTGAAACCCAAGCATGAAAGTTTTTAAGTCTACAACCGTGCCTCATGGAGTTTCACTAATAAAAATAAAATAAAATAAAATGCAGGGTTTTGTTAAAAAAATAAAATAAAAAATAAAAATAGTCAAAAGCTAAAGGTGGAAAGTGATGTAACTCAGCCTACAGTGTGAGGTCTGCTTCCTTCCTTGAACTGCCATGAAGGTCCGGGTGTCCCCCAACCACCATGGGGAGTGGCCCCATAATAATTGCCACAACTTAAGAGAAGAAAATTAAAACTGGGTGGTACGGTTTTTTTCTTGTAGAAAAACAAAACCTCATTCATTGAATTTATGAGAAATGTTGCCATTTCCACTGGGGTCTGTTAAAGGGGAACAATAATCCCAAATTTGCCAGCAGTGTAAAGAAGCTCAAAGATTAGTTTGTGTTTGAGTTCCTTGAAGCTTGCTAATGGGTTTATAGTTCTTTTTGTTGGTCATAGGCCCTTTTCAAAACCTGGCTAACTAACCTGGTCCCAAGAACCTTTTGTTCCTCATTAAAAGTGGAGGTCGTAAAATAGCCAGAGTAAGCATTTGGTCTTCTTTACCCATTAAACTGAGTTTTTGCTTCTTGATTCCTGTTTGGACTGCTGATCATTTTAAAATGACTTTCATCTAGTGGGCCTTCAAAACTATTTTCTAACTTTCATGAGCATAATCACTGCATTTGGTTTGGATTTTTTAAACACACACACACATACAACACACACAACTCATAGTGGAACTTTACACATAGAAGCATCCATCAACTCATATTTATGAGATGTAACCCAAATTTTGTCTATAGAAGTTAGGTTATGTTCATTTCCGAGGGTTTGCACATGCTGAGCCTTACGGTAGTGGCTGTGATTCGGGAGACATTAGTTGCTGAATTCTTTAAAGCTGATGAGGAGGTTGGTGGGAGGGGAGGCTTGATTTCAGGCTCTGATCTTAAAAACTAGAATACCTGGATATTTCAGAGGTATGCAGGGTTTGGTAGCTTAATATTTTCCAGATTTTCATTCTCCATTTTCAGACCACCTGAAAATATTCTTGCTGTGGAATTTCTCTGTCCAGTCTCGGTCTTCATATCAGCCCTTCACTCTCATTATAATTAAGCGGCATACTGCCAGGGCATTCAGTCTTCTCTATGGTGTCTCTGCAGAGAGGTAACAGCCTATAGGACGAAGACACAGGAAAAGTTTCACTATTAATGAACTAATTATTTTGAATTGAATGTTTATGATATATGGGAAATATCCAACTGTTGTCGAGCTTGAAGACCACAATCAGTCGTGCGTGTGGGAATGGGGGAGGTGGGAACATGGTGCCAGGAATCAAACTCAGGGCCTGACATAGGCAAAACATGTATTCTACCACTTGGACCACATTCTTGTGTCCCCAAACATTTTCAGCTTACAACCGCTTATACTTCTGTCCATCTTAAAAGTATGCATGTTCCTTCAGATTTTTTGGAGGGAAAATTGATGATTTTATGTTTTGAGAGTGTTTTTGGAAAGCAGTGACTTAGACCTCAAGTGGTGAGACGACAGCAATGAAGTGTTTAATAAGAATTGTGATTTTTGTGGGGGATGCTTGTGAGAAATTCCTAACAAGTGGGACTGATGTTTTTGTATCAGGCCTGTGAGGAGGTGATGGAGCTTCTAGGGCCCTACCTTGCCGGGGACAGCCAGAACTACATGAGACTCCACCCTTCAGTGCTCTGGGGAACCTAGGGCCATTGGCCTGGGCTTGGCTGATCGAAAGATATGCGCTTCCCTGCCATACTGTTTCACTTTTTCCGAGAGTTGTGATTTTTTTATTAAAAGATATACAAAGAACTACTTCTTTTTATCTCTGATAAATAGATAATTAATTGATCAAATTCTGTCACTTGCAATATTATTGATGATGCTTTCTCAGGTACTTTCAACACCATACTCCTCACAGATACCCCAAGAATCTTAGTGAACAACTGCCCTCCCACTCGAAGTCAGTTGTGTGGATCAGTTTTCCCATTGTGTTGCTCTGAAAAAAATAATCTTATTGCGGAAGGTGTGGTAGACATTTACTATGTATGAATTTATATTTGAGGTGAATTTTTTGAACTCTATTGTCATAGAATTGAAACAAAATATCCAATTAAAATTAAATTTTTGTTTGCTTGTTTTGTGATCATACCCGGCGATGCAAAGGGGTTACTCCTGGTTCTGCACTCAAGAATTACTCCTGGTGTGCTCAGGAGACCATATGGGATGCTGGGAACTGAACTCGGGTTGGCTGCGTGCAAGGCAAATGCCTTACCCACTATCGTTCCAGCCCCCAAAATTTGAATATTTTTGTGTGCATTTTTTAAGTGCTGTGAACTTGAGCCTTTGGAAGATAACTTTGGCTAAAGGTGTTTTTTTTTCCTCTCTTTTGTTTTGTTTTTTTTTTGGTTAATGCCTCAAGGGTGATTATTTTTCTTCAAGATTTGGATCAGCCTCTTGGATTTTGGTCGCTGGTGTTTTGAATGTAGGAAACTCACCTGAGATTTAACAGAGAGGTTCAGTTGAAGAGCTGTGGAATTATACTTTGTGTATTACCAAATCCACCATTCTTGAAAGCAGTGCCCCTTTCTCATATATAATAGAAAAATAGATTCAGATAAAAGAAAAAGAAAAAAATGAAAAAGGTGTAGGCCCATTAATAATATTTAGCAAAGGTTCATAACTCAATTTGTTTTTTTACTTTCATAAAGCATTGTTTCTGCTGAAAAGTAGTTTTCTATATGATGTTTCCTTTCCTTTTGAAGAGGCATATGTTTTATAATACTTTAATCACAGAATGTTATTGGCAATTGTAGCATTGTTAATGCATTAGAAAATGATTTGCATTTCTACTAATTTAATCCCCAGTACCTTTAGGTCAGAGCTTGTTAAACATAACTCCAGCTATCAGCTAAAGGAAGTCTCACACACTGTCTGCCAAAAAGCTGAAGGTTGAGTGTACTCTCAAGGGCTGTGCCTGTTTAGGAAAAAGCATCTCTTACAGTTCCGTAATTGTGTTTGTTTTATTCCCTGGAGAGTGAAAACTTTTGTTAGGGACTTGCCATTTGATTATGAAGATGCAGAAAAATGTCATAGGTAAAGATACTAGGAATGAGGCATGTTGGGGAACAACAACAGTGATTTAGAGCAAATTGTGACCAATTAAAGACTCTCTTTGTTCAGTGTCTGTCCTTTGTTTGCTAATTGAAACTTAATTTTTCCACATCACCTTAATACTCCTTTGAGTAAGGGCAGGGAAGAAAATTGACCACTTTAATCATGCTGCTTGAAAGATAATCAGTGAGATTTGTTTTCTTTTGTTTTAATTAACACCATTTTCTCTGGTTCTTCCAGGAGGTTTTACAAGGAGGTTTTAACAAGATCACTGTAAACTGTGAGGATTTTTCTCTTATGAAGCTGTTGCTATTAGACACCTCTAAAATGAGAAAAAAATATATCAGCTTTACTCTTGTAGAATTGATCTTGTGGGATTCAGAGGGAACAGAAAACACAGGGTGGGATGCTTGATTTTTCCCACAGCCTTTGTTTCTCAGAAATATTTTGATTAGAAAATATTATTATTTTCCAATACATCAAAACCATAGTGCTAGAGTATATTGTACTGAAGCACAGAGTCTTTACCCTCACCCCAACTCTGTACTCAGGGTTCATGACCTTCTACCACTGTCCCTGTGTCACCGGTAGTCTGGTTATTGTTAGCACTCTCCCTTACTCCAGTTTGCTAATTAGTACTGAAATCTAAGATCAAGGGGTTGTCGCTGTTTTATATTGACTTCTGTTTTGTTTCTCTATATTCCATAGATGAGTGAACATGTCTGGTATTTATCTTTCTCATCCGATGTATTGTGATCAGCATGATGCCTTCTAGCTCTATCCATCATGCAGTGAACCCCATGATTTCATCTTTTCTTAGAGCTGCATAGTATTCCATTGTGTCTATCGACCATAGCTTCCTCATCCAGTCATATATTATTAGGTGTTTTTTATATCCTGGCTATTATGTGGACACTGTAATGAACTTTGTTGTGCATATTTTTGTGTTTGAGAGATAGATATTAAGAAATATTTTAACGTGCAAGGAATGACAAATATTTACACACTGAAGCTTTATTTGAGGGATTTCACGGTGTGATTTGAAATGACACAGAGTTTTGATATACAGTAACAAGACAAACTTAGGCTCTTAGAATTTGTGTTCTAGAGGCGCCAACAGAATTTAGTATCTACATGATAGACCCTGATGTTTACTGAATCTGAGTCCGGATTCCAAATTTCTCACTTTATCCACTGAATAGTTTATAGTGATGGGTGCTAGGGAAGGGTATTTTATCTCTCATATGCCAGTTAGGTCAGGCCCAGATACTTTAGCATGAGAGCACCAGGTGAGAAAGTGGAATTGTGCCTTCTTGGAGTGATAGCACAGCCGTAGGGCATTTGCCTTGCACACAGCCAACATGGCCGACCCGAGTTCGATTCCTCCGCCCCTCTTGGAGAGCCCGGAAAGCTACCGAGAGTATCTCGCCCGCACGGCAGAGCCTGGCAAGCTCCCCGTGACGTATTCAATATGCCAGACACAGTAACAACAAAGTCTCCAATGGAGATGTTACTGGGCCCGCTCGAGCAAATCGATGATCAACGGGAGGGCCTTTACTTACTTTACTTACTAGATTTCCAAATTAAACTTTAGACAGAAGCTTCCATTTAGCAAAACCTGAGGCAGTAAAATGGCAAAATAAAAGAAAAAAAGGAGAGAGAAAGAGTACCTTGATAGCAGCAATCAATTATTAGCCATAACCTTGAAATATAATGCCTGGTACATTCATTGAATGAATAAATGAGTGACTCTGATATAAATTTCCCAGAGTTTGATGAGTCAGCAAATTCCCAGGGAATTTTATTTTAATGTGTTATTGATTTTCTTATACTTAGGGAGTAAATTATAATTAACGTATGGCCCAGGAAAATGCCCTTTAAAGTTTTGAATTGTTTTATCCTCTGAATGAAATGATCTAGTGAGTTCATACTATAATTTGCTGTTAAGCATAGATATCACAGCACATCAATTATTTGTGGTCATATATATCACACATATTAACGTATACAATCACATATTTGTACCTACGCATAACCAAAATATATTAAATTGAGTTTTCAACCAGTTTTCAATATTATGTGATGTGCCTCTAACTAAATTAACATCTTCATCAAGGAGAATCATTCAAGAACATTGAGATTTGGAATATAGTACAAGAAAGATTCAAGCAGATCTAAATTAAAGCCAATCTTGTCAAATACTGTGGGCATAATATGATGCCATAATATTTTAATCAATAAAATGATTTTAACATAGCACTGTAGCACTATTCTGTTGTTCATCGATTTTCTCAAGCGGGCACCAGTAATGTCTCCATTGTCGGACTTGTTGTTACTGTGTTTGGCATATTGAATACATCACGGGTAGCTTGCCAGCCTTTGCCGAGCGGGCGGAATACTCTTGGTAGCTTGCTGGGCTCTCTGAGAGGGACGGAGGAATTGAACCCAGGTTGGCCCAGTACAAGCGAAATGCCCTACCCGCTATAGGCTAGAAATAACAAATCCATAATGAATCTGTACAAAAATAGATCCACACATGTTAAATGTATATGTGCATGTATATACATTTATAAGTTTGTATGTGCATTACCTATTCTTCCTCAAGAAAAAATCTGTCGGTATATGACTGTCTATTCTCCTGTACCATGAAAAATGTGAAGTTATTTGATTCAGAAACCCTTCTTGATAGCTTTCTCTTCTGCCAACTTCAAGGCTTCAGTATGCCATTTTTATTCCCACCTTAAATATACATACTTCTGTTCCTCTGTTCTTTCAACATTGCACAAAACCAAATGCTATAATAATATATTATATAATAATTACCAATTATCATTTATTAAATGATTATTTTATTATTTAGATATAAAACAATTATAATCTCTCATTTAATTGAGCAAGAGCCTTTTAATTTTTTCCTCGACTTCATTCTTATTTCCTTCTCTTTACAGAGATTCTTCATGAATATATAAATATAATAATTCTATCATATGACGTCTGTCCTTCCACTGAAGTGGCATAATGTGTACAAAAATGAACTCTGACCTTTTATCAATGCTTGTGTGTAGCAAATCTAGAGTTTACTTCCCCTGCAAATCTTGGTTTTGCATCCTTGTCAATTCATCGCCCTGTACATGTACCCAGTTGTTTCAAGTACATTTTATACACTTTTTTTTCCCTTTAAGTTGGATTATTCCCTCTACCTACACTCCATCAGCATAAATTTTTGCTCTTATTTTGGCCTCTGCTTAATTGTTCCTTCATTGTTTTCTCACCTTGAATGTGAATTATGCTCCTTGTTAGTCATTTTCATACTTTCCATACCTTTATGCCTGTATCAAAATTATTGTTTTATATTTTATTTTGTGTTTATTTGACCATTGACTCTCTAATTCCTTATCCATGAGCACCAAGAACATAGGGCTGCAAGAGAAGTTAGCATCATTTCATATAATACCGGTCACACCTTGTATTTCATAAACATTTACAGAATAGCCTCCTGGGTATTGGGTATTGTTCTGGGCACTGGGGATATAAATGTGATAAAAACAAGTTCCCTCTACTAGAGTAGGACAATACCTATATCCCCATGTTTAAGGTCTCCTTCAGGGTAGGGCAATAATTGGAAAGTTAGACTTTATAAAAGAAAGAGCACATTCCTGTCTTGCTCCAATCCGGAGCCCAGAGCTCAGATGGCCTCATTCTGTCTGTGTTTTTTTAACCCTGCTGGGCTACCCTTGAGTGTGACTTTTGCTCTAGCACTTAGACGCCCTCATCAATGGCATTCTTTGTCCTCCCTTCCAGTTGTACATGCAGCTGAGAAATTTGGCAATTCCTTATGTAGTGACTAATAGTAATACTTTTTTGCAGATGTAATGCACCATATAAATGGCAAGTCCTGAACAAACACTAAATAATTAGTCTACATTAAAAAAAAAACTAGTAAGATGGAGTGTAAAACTCTGTTTTGTATGGAAATAACTGAGTCATTATGATTATACCTATTAAAATCACAGCATAGTGGAAGGATATATGTTGTGATTCTGTAATTCCCCACTTCTGTTTTTTGAATCCTAAATAAACATTTACAGTTATACCATATAAAATGGTATTTTACAAATACAGAATTTTCTGTTAATAATCCATTTAATTTATGGTTTAAAGTGTGTAAAATGCAAACATATAGTGAGCTACTGACAGCTCTCTAACTTAGAACATGTGACTTCAACAACTTAACTTTGGCAGAACATTTTTTGGTGATCTCCCAGAATCCAAATTTGCTGATGTTAACTATTCAGATGTCAGTTTTTATTGATGCACGTTTTTTACTCTGAAAGATTTTACAGGTTTTAACTTTGATCTTCTATGCTAACCTTGCATTTCCTTTGATGACTTAGTACAGTTGTAATAATGTGAGGAATTAGCTTGATCTGTTGATGCTGAAGAGAAATAATTAAATGATGATGCGGAGAGATACCCTGAGGGCTTTTCATGGGAAGTAACATCATGTTGTACATGACTCTGCAAAATGAGAATGTGCTTTAAACTCACATTCAATCTGGAAGAAAAGTGTAGCTTTCATAGTCCAGGGTGGAGTACTACTTTTTTGTAGATGCATGCAATACAGAAGCATGTAGCTATGCTTTAGTAATCTTGCTTCTGCTTCAGATATTATTTAAAAAATCTGAATCAATTGCTATTAACTGTATTTCTTAATGGTAATCACTTTCCTTTCTAGTTTAGTATTCTACGTTCACTGTTACCTATAGTTAGTTGTGTGATATTCACCATCCATACACACTGCCTGACTTTTTCAGGACATGCCAACTTTTTTTTATTTTTATTTTTATTTTTTTTTTTGCTTTTTGGGTCACACCCAGTGATGCACAGGAGTTACTCCTGGTTCATGCACTCAGGAATTACTCCTGGCAGTGCTCAAGGGGCCATATGGGATGCTGGGAATTGAACCTGGGTCGGCTGTGTGCAAGGCAAATGCCCTACCCAGTGAAATAACAGCATGGGGGTGTAAAAGTACTATTTTTTTTGTCATTGTTGATTTGGGACCACCCCTGTCAGTGCTCAGGGTTTACTCCTGACTCTGCACTCAGGAATTAGTCCTGTGTTCTTTGAAAGACCACATGGTATTCTGGGATCAAACCCAGGTCAGCCACATGCAAGGCAAGCGCCTTACCCCCTGTACTGTGGCTCCAACCCCTAAAAGTACTATTTTATAAGGGTAGAGCATAAGAAGTTGGTGCAATCTTCAAATGCTGTAACACTAAGAAAATAAGAGCCTTTGGGAGAATACATTCTTTCAAGATCTTAACCAAAGCATATTTTATGGTTTAGCAATAAAGTTACATGGTATAAAAAAACACAAGTAACAGATGGCATAATATTTATTGAAGTTCAGTCATAGATATGTTTAGTGTCAAATTTTAAAAAAACAAATGTACTTTTTACTAAGTATGATGAAACCACCACTTTATACAGACCTGGTATTTCTGTTTCTCATTTGAAAATAATATTTTTCCTAGGGTGGAGTATATATTTCTTAACTTTCAAAGGCAAGGCATTAGAGGATTGGAGAGATACTATTGTGGGGAAAGCATGTCCCTTGCATGTGGCCAACCCATGATCGATCCTCAGCACTGTCACATAAGGTCACCTTAGCACAGCCAGGGCAATCCCTGCATTTTGAACTAGGAGTAAAACCTGAGTACAGCAGGGTGTGGCCAAAACACTAATAATTTAAAAGAAAAAAAGATGTTGGGGCCAGAACGATAGTACAGCGGGGAGGGTGTTTGCCTTGCGAGCAGCCGACTGGGGTTCGATTCCTGGCATCCGATATGGTCTCCCAAGCACCACCAGGAATAATTTCTGAGTGCAGAGCCAGGAGTAGTCCCTGAGTATTGCTGGGTGTGACCCAAAAAGCAAAAGTAAAATAACAACAACAACAAAAAGATGACGATTGTATATTTTTTAAGGTTTGCTCGAGTGGGCCCAGTAACGTCTCCATTGGAGACTTTGTTGTTACTGTGTCTGGCACATCGAATACTCTCGGTAGCTTGCCGGGCTCTCCGAGAGGGGCGGAGGAATAGAACTCGGGTCGGCCATGTTGGCCGCGTGCAAGGCAAATGCCCTACCCGCTGTGCTATCGCTCCAGCCCATTATTTAAGGTTTAATAATGTTTTATTTTAAGAATTGTTATAGAATTTTAAGCGTGTCCTCCAGGTAATACTTACCTCTTCATTGCATTTTTGTAAACTAAACAAGTCGTAGAAACACAAAATGTTATAAGTGCATTTACAGTATATTTTTTTAGTTTTCCAAACACCTATCTTAATGCATAGTAACCTGAGAATTCATATTAGGAAGCTAAGGAGATTGCTTCTAGGGCTGCAACATGTTTTAGCATGAGCACAGGGAATCCTCTCTCAGTGTCCCCGGGACTTTATGCAGTAACAGGGATAGAATTGTCGATTATGTGCCAGATAAGCACTTTAACCCTGATACTACATCAGGCCCTGGCCTGAAATTTTGACTTTTTTCTAAACATTTTTCAAAATTTCCAAAGGTTTTCAAGACATGGAAACAGATCTAAGAAAATATAAGACAGTACTATTTGTGTAGAATGTATTAAAAATAGCCAGTTTACTATCACAACTTGGTTCCCATGGAAAGATGCTGAAATAGTATAATAGTTAAACACTTAGCAATTATTTGGAATTCCTTATTTAATCAGTGAATAAATTCACCCTATAATAGCTTGTTGGGCCAAAACCGATAGCTAGGGTGTTTGCCTTGCACGCAGCCGACCTGGGTTTGATTCTTCTGCCCCCCTCGGAGAGCCCGGAAAGCTACTGAGAGCATCCCGCCTACATGGCAGAGCCTGGCAAGCTCCCCGTGGCATATTCAATATGCCAAAAACAATAACAGGACTCACAATGGAGACATTACTGGTGCCAGCTCAAGCAAATTGATGAACACTGG
Source organism: Sorex fumeus (assembly GCF_029834395.1). Classification (NCBI taxonomy): domain Eukaryota; kingdom Metazoa; phylum Chordata; class Mammalia; order Eulipotyphla; family Soricidae; genus Sorex; species Sorex fumeus. The sequence continues at coordinate 13,852,381 of NW_026606172.1, forward strand.
AGGACAGTGCTACAGTGCTACAATAGCTTATTAAGAGTTGCTAGTGGTTACAGGGACTGGCTGTGGTGTGATCAGAAGTTGCAGTGCCAGGTATTGTAGACTGCAAACCTGCTAGGGTAGGGCTCATCCCAAGTGGCAGTTCTGGGGATTTCACTCATGACTTATACATCCAAGGCACAGATTCTAAGACATACCTATTTCTCTGGACCTCTCATTCTAGAATTTAGATTCACATATTATTTAAACAGCAAAATATTCATTTAAAATATCCATTTTGATTCATAAAGACATTAGAGAGAAAAATGAGAGTTTTTTTCCCTAAGATCTATATTTGAAGATACTTTTGGATTTCTTCTGGTTTTCCTTCCAAGATGTTGCCAATCATTGGAATTTGATTTTAATCTTAATTACTTGAATATACACATGAATTGTAAAGAAAACTATATAACTTAACTGAAAGTTCATATCAGTTTATATAATATGACACATACTGTTTTTTTCCCAAAAGGAAATGTTCAGGACAAGCATAAGGAAGAAAACTTGCTTTTATGGAAGAAAAAAAAAAGTCTTTAATTCATAACTTTATGCAGGGTTGCCTGAAGCCATAGGCAATACTAGAGTTTTATACTTTACAGCTGTAAAAATAATTACATGTGCATTATCTAAACAGCTATCTCTAATGAATTACATTTGTTATCTTTTCATTATGTCCTCCAAAATGCGCAAATAACATAGTACAAGGGGAGGGGGAGGTACTTGATTTGTTTGACTTAGAATTTTGATAGTTTTGAAACATTTTAGTATTCATATTTTAAATAAAATATTATGTTCCCAGGTTGATTTAAAGTTTACAAAACAGAGAAGTTGTACATATTATTTCTATATGAAAAGTATTTTATATTATCATATTTTAAATTATTATAGGTGGAAATAGTTCATTTTTAGAGGTATTAGTATATATCAATAATGTGATCTAACAAAGGCACATATTGTCTTCTAAGATTAACTCTTTTTTTCTATAAATATTATCTTTGGGGGCATATATTGTTAGCACCTTGTAGTCATGTAAGCATATAAATTTTGAAAGATTTTATATTTTCTTTTTTTATATGTAGTGGTAACGAGTTGTTTGTTCAACAAAATTTGTGCCTATATATTTTTTAATAACTACTATTATAATGCTATGATTTTACCATACTTTCTTTATCTCACTGTCCTTGCCGAAGGGAAATTCTCAGTTTTTTTAAGTAAAATTTTCCAAGTGATCATAATAACATTGTGCTGAAACTGTCTTAATAGACATATGTAATTATGTTAGATGGGTCAGAGAAAATATATAAGATGGAAGCTATTGCCTTGCATGTGACCCCAGTTCGATCCCCGTGACTGCATACGGTCATCTGAACACTGACAACGGTTACCCCTGAGCACTCCCTTGCCCTCCCAAAATAATCTTTTCTTTGAGTGAATATTATGATTTGACTCAAATGTATACCTATATTTATTTGATATAGAAAACATTTTTAAAAAATTGAAAATAAAAAATATAGAATAATGTAAACCTCAGTTTGTAGTTTTGGACATAAATTTTAACTTTTCTTTGAGATAACACTTTGAGCATAAGCCTCTGACATTGTAGTACTTCATCAATGAATATTGATGTTTAAATTCCTTTGAAATTGAAACACATGCAAGCAAGTAAAAAATTAACAGCTACATATTCAGTTCATTGTATTTATTATTATTATTATTATTATTATTATTATTATTATTATTTTGCTTTTTGGGTCACACCCAGCAATGCACAGGGGTTACTCCTGGCTTTGCACTCAGGAATCACTTCTGGCGGTGCTCAGGGGACCATATGGGATGCTGGAAATCGAACCCGGGTTGGCAGCGTGCAAGGCAAACACCCTACCCGCTGTACTATGGCTCCAGTCCCAGTTCATTGTATTTTAAAGATGAATATCTGTTACAACTTCATATTTACCTTTCCAAATACACTCACTATCCAGGCATACTAATTTAAGTTCTATTAGAATACTAAAACAATTCATGTTTTATTATTTACTGGGGCAAAATTGAGTGAGAGAAATGTGGCTAATATTTTAAAATTTTGTGTTGAAATATGTATCTGTGTGCCTACTTTGGAAATATGGAAACAGATATTTATAATGTGTTCAAGAATACCTAGCTGGTAAACAATGTAGTTGTTTTTAAGACTTATGCCAAACAACTTATGGTTACTGGGATTTTAACAAGTAAAACCAATTTTGCTGTGTGAGCTGTTTTGAAATGACAACCTATTTGGTTTCTTTTTTACATTTTATTCCAATATGTACAAATACTTGTTTTACAGATGTTAACATAACATCAGTGCACAAAATGACTTACAGTAATTATTTTTACTCTACAGTGTTGATTATAGAAATTGAGTTATAAAACTCTCTGAATATGATATAACTAAAGCAATCCCAAAATGTCAGAAAATACAAAATGATATTCTTGGTAACAGTGAGTCTTTACTGGTACTTTCTTGGGAGGACTAGGTGATTTGGGATCACACACAGCAGTGCTCAGGGAGGGTTCACCCCTGGTGATGCTTAGGGTCTTTCAGGCTTGCTCCCAAGATGCTCAGGGACCAGGTGGTGCTGGAGTTGTAACCAGGGACTGCCACATGCATGGCACTTGCAACCCCTTCACCGTCTCCTGTCCCAGTGGTGCTTTCTAACAATCTCCCTGACTTATTGTAGTGGGAAAACACTATTATTTTGCTTTGCAAGTGTGTGTCAAGTTTCATAGTCTGAACATTTAAATTGTAACTAAGTTATTGCATTCTGGTGGTTTTGCCTTACTGTATATATAGTGTGTTTAATAAGCAGATATATCATCCCAGTGTGTCATGGAAATAAAAAGGGAGGATTTGTTAAAATCATTTGCACATGGATGAAACATAGGCAGTAAGGAGAGAAGAAATGCAAGTTTAAGATAAACCAGATAGTAACATTGAGGGGCAGTGAGGTGAATTATATCAACCCACCGACCTATGAAAAAGAGCCAGTTATCCCCGTGTGCAGGCTTAAAGGCAGATATCTCTATGAAATTGCACCTGTCAGAAAGTAGGAATAAATCCTCCAAGATGTATTGAGATAGCACTTAGCCATAGTTTATTCTAATCCAAGCTTCTTTTGCTGAAGTTCAGAGATAAAGACTGCCTATGGTGCTCATGAGTGTTAATGATTTCCTCTTGTTCCTACAGTTCTCCGGGATGACTTCAGACAGAATCCTTCAGATGTCATGGTGGCAGTTGGGGAGCCCGCGGTGATGGAGTGCCAGCCACCACGAGGCCATCCAGAACCCACCATTTCATGGAAGAAAGATGGCTCTCCACTGGATGATAAAGATGAAAGAATAACCGTGAGTATCCAGTTAAGCAGTGGGAAGCGTTGCTAGATCAGAAAAGAGAGAAGCATGAGGAATGTTCTTTAACGTCAAGAACGGCAGTAGCTTCCATGCCCAACTCTTCAAATGAAGTCTGTTTAGTTTTCCCTGGGTTGCCATGAAAAAGAGGAGGAAAATGCTGCAGGATTTGTTTGAAGATCAGCAACAGGAAGCGATAATGTCTATGTTAATGTCTTACAGATAACCTTTTGTGTATGACTTATTTTCATAACTCAAAGCCTGTCACACCTCTGTGACAGTAAGATTGTTGTAAAAAAAATCTGGTTGGAATAGGTTGCTAGAGAATCTCCTTAGCCATTTCATTTCAGGATTTTTACTTTCCCTCTTACTTTTTCTTTGTTTGTTTTACGGAGTTTCAATATTTATTCTTAAAAACAATTTTATTACTGAATGATGACAAGTATTATTTGTCTCATTGCAAAATAAATTGGTGTAACTAGTTTGTTTTCAAGCTCCTGGTATACTGCACAAAGCAGATTCACTGCCTTTGCCAAGTAATGATGCATTTTTTTCTCCCTTAGCATCAGTGATTCAGTCTTTCTTTCTTTTTTCTTTTTTTTTTTTTTTTTGCTTTATTCTCAGTGCTTCGACTGGTACATAATCATATATTATTTTTATGCTTTTTTTTGTTCTCACTCTTTCTGTCTCTGTCTTTCTGTATCTCCTTTTCTCCTTTCTCTCTCTTACACACACACACACACACACACACACACACACACGCATACACATACTCACTCATGATATGAAAACATATCATAAGTTTATTATTGAAGATTTAAAGTTCCCAAGGGCAAATGTAAAGAAAAGGTCAGTGCTAATGATGTAGAAGAACAAATTTGTGACACAGACCTCATAATCCTAGTAAATACAGTTAGCAGATGAGCATGGGAATTTAGTGGTGGGGAAAGACAGAGAAAATCATGGTAAGCAAGATTTTAGGCACATTGAAATGAAATTAAGTACTTATTATTAAGTACTTTCTCTGCACACATCTGAATTAGAATGAGTTTCTCATAGGATTGTTAAATTCTAGGAATTGCAGTGAGGATGGCCTAGCTCAACTTTTAAGAGTTTTGGAAAGTCATGTGTCAAAGTGACCTGCATTTGGCAAAATGAACGTTGGTTTTGGGAACTGAGCCAAGAAGCACAAGGAGATTGAACATCTAGGAGCAAAAATTTCTCTTGTTAGTGAAAACAAAGTCCTTTAAAATTTATGCACAAGTAAGATAATTTCCTGAAATACACATATTGTAATTTAATGGCATTTATAATTCTAATTTCCCTGCTCTAATGGTACAAGCATATTGAAATCATGAGTACTCATCTCCTTCCTCATAAACAGGGGAGGTTTCTATGTCAATGCTGTGTGCTTTTATTTAATGCAAATTATTAACTAAGTTCTCAGTTTTGGAGATGTAGTGTTAAACAGAAATGATGGAGTGCTCTTTCTTTTCATCTTTTTTTCGTTTTTTTTAGGGTCATACCCAGCTGGGCACACAACTTACTCCTAGCTCTGTACTCAGGGATCACTCCTGACTGAGCTTGGGAGATCACGTGTTATGAGGGATCAAACTGACGTAGACCCTGTGCAACACAAGACGCATACTGCTATACTATCTCTCTGGCCCCTACCATTCTAGAGTCATACTACTGCACTATCTCTTTGGTCTCTCTCACTCTAGAGTTTGTATTTTTATGAGTACACAGATAAAATAGAATTATGCAAGAAAGTAGAATAATTTGAGGCTATAATAAATAAAAATGTGCCAGATTGTTATCTCTTGGGGCGCACCAGACAAGAAAAGGGTGAGTGAGAGCCTTCCCCACCCCAGGGGACCCAGCCCCTGCATTCAACCTCCACTACCAAATGACCAACTTGCTTCGGCCGCTTTCTGGACCTGAGGCTGTCAAGTGGCCACACTGTCCTCCCATTGTTCATCGATTTGTTCGAGCAGGCCCAGTAACATCTCCATTGTGAGACTTTGCTACTTACTGTGTTTGGCATATTGAATACCCTCAGTAGCTTGCTAGGCTCTCTGAGAGGGGCAGAGGAATTGAACCTGGCTTGGCCAGGCTAGCTGCGTGCAAGTCAAATGCCCTACCGCTGTTCTATCACTCCAGCCGCAATACTTCATAAGACACTTCCTACCCATTTTCCATAATTACCACACCATATTTGTTGGGGTTCAGACATTAGGCAACAAATCATAGAGATAAATATGCATGTATGTATGTGTATATATATGTGTGTATATATATATAAATATATATATATTTTGGAGAACCCAGCAAGCTACCACGAATATCCTACCCACATAGGCAGAGCCCGGCAAGCTCCCCATGGCGTATTTGATATGCTAACAATGGTGATGACAACAGGTCTCATTCCCCTGACCCTGAAAGAGCCTCCAGTCTTTGGGAAAGATGAGTAAGGATAGGCTGCTAAAATCTCAGGTCTGGGAGGAATGGAGACTTTACTGGTGCCTGTTCAAGTAAATCAGCAGACAACTCGATGACAGTGATACAGTGATGCACTGATAATAAATTTTATTAAAATGTTGTAAAAGATTAGGATAATGGATTAGGTGTGAGATAAGATTTCTATTTTAAATCAGATAATCAGAGAATGTTTCATATAAAGATCTGAAAAACTTGAGAAAGGAAACTCTATAGGTAGTCTAAAGTAGTCTAAGTAGGGACTGGGAAGGTAAAAGAGTGGTCAGGTGTATCTTGCTTTCCGCAGCAAGTCCCGGATAGTTCACTGTTCTGGCCTGTGATTCCCTGAGCACAGAGCCAGGAGTAAGCCCTGAGCACCACCAGAGAGCACTTCCTAACCAGAAACCAAACCAAAACAAAACGTCTTGGATTCAGACAAATGGTGTATTTTAACACCTTAAGATGGAGCGTACCTAATAAACTATAAAGCAGTGTTGTCAATGTGGTTGCAGCAAAGTGAGCAAAGCAGACCAGTTAGGCGCTTCTGCCACAGGAGAAATGAGTCTTTGAAACAGTTTGGAAGACAGTCTGGAAAGGGGGACATGGTAAGGTGTGGTTAGAATCTGATGTGTGGAGCAAAGATGCAGAACTGCTTAGAACTCCAGATGTGGCTAGTGGGAAGAATAGAACAGCTAAGGATCAACTGGTCGGTGCAAGTGAAAAGAGAGAGATGCCAATAAGCAAGGGGATGTAATATTTCATATGAGGAACATCAGGACTTCAGTTTTAGACATTGTAGTTTGAAATCTTTGTTAGTTATCCAAGTACAATGTCAGATAGACAATTGGGAACATGAGTCAGACATTCAAGAGTTGAGGTTGAGGCTAGAAAACAAAAATGAGTTGTGGTAGACACAAGTTCTCATTACTATGCAATCATCCCCTCTTTCTGGGCAGATGAAAGATTCTTCTTCTCAGCTTCTTTGCTGTGGGGTAGATGAATTTCACTAGCTCAGCTTCATGGGTTGTGACTGGAAATCAAAGAAATTAAACACTAATGAGTGGGTCTCCAGCCCTTTCTTTACTGTTTGACAACAGAGAGCTTAGGAGTTAGTACAAATGGAGGGTACGTGCCTGGCATGTAGCAGACCTGGGTTCAATCCCTAGCACCATGCATGGTCCCCAAAACCCCACCAAGAGGGATCCCTGCGGCAGGGGTTAAGCCCTCAACAGATCTCTGTGTTCCCCTCCCCCCAAATAAAGACTATTATATGGCAACCAAAGAAGCCACATGTGTCACCCTTGCAAGAACCATTTTGAAGGCAATCCCAGGAACCTATGCGTCTGACTTATGCATAAAAGATGTCTCAATTCCTGTCTCTTCATAATGTACATGTTGATTGTATGATCAGTGTTGATGTACTGAGTTCTGGGGAATTTTTTTAATATGGACTTACGTAACTGAAGACTGTAGGAATTATCAGTAAGTACATATTACAAAGCAAAATAGGAGTCTTGAACCCCCAAGGTAGTGATTATATATAGAAAGGAAAAGAGACTCGATATTCCATTCTCAGAGAAGAGGCAGAAATAGCAGTGAAGAGAGGGACAAGTAGGAGAACCAGAAAGGCAGGCAAGTGGAGACAGTGTTTTAAGGAGGGGGCAATGACTCATTCAGTTGCAGCTGGAACATCAAATAATACGGGGATTAAGAATTGACCGCCAGATTGTCTAATTTGGTGCACTGTCATGTATAAACCTAACAAGGACAGCTTTAGTAAAAGTGATTTAAGGGACATTGGAATGACTGAAGTTAGGCAAGAGTATAGTTATTTTTTTGCACCTCGTGTAGAAGATAAAAGGATAAAGGTGACTGTAGTTACACATCATTTAAATGTCTTAATCTTAAAAAGTTGTGTCACTGCTTGTGAGTCTGCATTTTTATGGCATTAATGATTAACAACAGTAGGGTAAATTTGGCTTTTTTTTAAAGAAAGTTCTTGCACCTTTTTTTTTTTGCAACAAATTCTCTCAGTATCAATTATTGTTTCAGAAGAAATTTTTATTCAAAATGTTTAATGTATTGTTGGATCCTCATTTACATTTGTCATTGAGGGATCCTAATCTGAAATTAAGGACGATTGGTTCCTCCACCTCATCGGTATTTCAGAGTCAATAAAAGAACCACGCTCTGTACGTAAACGTTGTATTAACCACTGACTATGAAACGAGGCCAAGATGTTAACATATAAATAATTATAAAATCACTTTAAAGCTGCCAAAATGATGATCTACAGTAGTGTTCCATATGCTAGGAAGTTGTAACATCTGAAACTTTTACTATTTCTATGACCATCTGTGTGTTTTGTATAAATTATAACTGTTAAACTGATAAACCGCTAGAGGTAGAAAGCACATTTTTACATGCAGGGAGATGAGTAGATAGAAAATCAGCAGTTTGGTTTCAGAATTACTTTTCCTGCTCACATCTTAATTGTTTTGGTTTTATTTTCTTCCTAGGCAAAACTAAAATTGAGTAATTAAATGAAAATGTAAAACAGAAACAGAATGTCTGATATTATTCCCCACTCTTTTCAAAATTGAAGTACATTTTAAGAGATGTTGCATATTAGATATTTTATGCAATTCTTATTTCCTAAGCCTTGTTTCCAAATGATTGTTTTTATTTCTATTGTTAACATACTTCGCCAAATGTATTGAATATAGATGAACAGGAGATTAAAGCATATAATATCTTTATGAAAGGCAAGTGAAGATTGCATGGTTATTGCTACAGTTTTGGTTGTAGGAATTTTCTTTAATGTGGTGACTTTCTTTGTTGAAAAGTTAAAGTAGGACTCTCCCAGCTGTGAGAACAAAGACACACCCAATGAAAAAGGGAAATATATAATTGAATTGTTTGCAGCACCTGTATTTTTTGATGTTCTTAAGTCATTTTGTTTTACACTGACCTGGATTCTGAGCCAAAGTTTAGATCCACAACAGTTATAAACCAGAAATATATAAACAACATTTTCTTTTCTATTTACTTAACCAGAGAATGTTTCAGTTTCTTTTATCAGCGTTTGTTAGAATAATTTGAAAGAAACCTTAGATGTTCTGTGTTTCTAGTGTTTTTTATTTTTTATTTCCTTTATTTTTTCTAGAAGCAAATACTTATATTTAAAGTTAGATCGTAGCTTAACTGGCAGGTTGGTTTAAGTAGATTTACTTTTATACCCATGAGTCTCAGTCATACCCATTACTATTAATAAACAAAAATTTCTCATATGAAAAAGTGGAGGGGGGAGGCCTTTCTTTGGTGCAAAACAACACTCAGACATGTTTTAAAAAGAGAGCATGTTTATTTTCATCACCTTTTGAAAATAGTGTGTTTATACCCAAGATTAATTTCCAAGGGTATAAAATCAGGAGTGTTAACATTGAACAAAAATAACACAACATTTTTGAAAACATAGTCTCACCATAAATAAAAACCTGGAATTGCAATTGAGTTAAATAAAAAGGTAAATACTGTTGAAAATAGACATCAGGCATATTTTTCTATATTATAGAAGTTTCTGCACCTCAAAAGAAACAATAACCAAAATACAAAGACTCAGTCTACAGAATTTAAAAGGATATTCACCAAATACACATCTGACAAGGGGTTGATATCAAGGATATACAAAGTACTGGTTTAACTCCACAAGAAGAAAACATCCAACCCCATCAAAAAAATGGGGTGACAAAATGAACAGAAACTTTCTCAAAGAAGAATTCCAAATGGCTAAAAGGCACATGAGAAAATGCTCTACATCATTAATCACAGGGAGATGCAGATCAAAACAACAATGAAATATCATTTTACACCACAGAGACTGGCCCACATCCAAAAGAACCAAAAGCAACCAGTGTTGGCATGGATATGGCAAGAAAGGAACCCTTCTTCACTGCTGGTGGGAATGCCTACTGGTTCAGCATTTTTGGAAAATAGTATGGACCATTCTCAAAAAATTAGAAATTGAGCTCCCGTTTGACCTAGCAATAGCACTCCTGGGAATATATTCCAGAGAGGCAAAAAAGTATAGTCAAATTGACATCAGCACTTGTATGTTCATTGCAGCACTCTTTACAATAGGTAGAATCTGAAAAAAAACCTGAGTGCACGAGAACAGATGACTGGTTAAAGAAACTTCGGTATATGTACACAATGGAGTACTACGTAGCTGTTAGAAAGGATGAAGTCATGAAATTTACATACAAGGGGCACTACATGGAAAGTTTCATGCTAAGCAAAGTGAGTCAGAAAGCTAGGGACAGACATAGAAAGATTGCATTCATCTGGGGAACATAAAGTAACAAAATAGGAAACTAACACCCAAGAATAGCCGAGGTAAGAACCAGGAGGTTTACTCCATGGCTTGGAGGCCAGCCGCACACTCTAAGGGAAAAGGCAGCTCAGATAGAGAAGGGAGCACCAAATAAAGGGTTTTGAGAAGATCCACCCAGGATGGGAGATGCATGCTAAACGTAGACTATAGACCGAACATGATTGTCACTAAATTCCTCTTTTGCAAACCACAGCACCTAAAAGGAGAGAGAGAACATAAGGGAATGCCCTGCCACAGAGGCAGAGTGGGATGAGGGGACGAGGGGTGGGAGGGATACTGGGATCAGTGGTGGTGGAGAATGGGCACTAGTGGAGGGATGGATACTCAATCATTGTATAAATAAAACCCAAGCACAAAAATTTGTAAGTCTACAACTGTACCTCATGGTGTTTTACTAATAAAAATTAAAAAAAGAAATCCTTAGTTTTATAAATATGGATTCATAGCTATAGGATTATATTGAGTAAAAAAGGGAGACACAGACCTGAAAAGAGTCAAAAAAAATTTTCAGTATATTTTGGATTTTTTTCTCTTTTAAATGTTCAATATACCAACACAAATCCCACCCACCATTGCACCTTCTTACCACCATGACTTCCAATTTTCCCAACCATCCCTTAACCCTACCCCCGTATTGTCACTGTCCTCCCGTTGTTCATCGATTTGCTCGAGCGGGCCCAGTAATGTCTCCATCATGAGACTTTCTTGTTACTGTGTTTGGCATATTGAATACGTCACAGGTAGCTTGCCAGACTTTGACATGCAGGAGAGATACTCTCGGTAGCTTGCCGGGCTCTCCGAGAGGGGCGGAGGCCCTCAATAATTTATTTTCTATTGCTTCTTCTAATTTGCTAGAAGTGTGATCAAAATGTTTCTCAGAAGAAAGGTAAGATTGTGTATCTCACCATGAGCTTAAAGCTCTTATGTAAGAAATTACTAAAACGTTGTTACAGGTTAAACCTTCTGTGTTGATATTTTGTTAATTAAGATTAGATGCTTTCTACATTATATCTCACCCAATCTGGTGTGCTCTTTCTAGGGTCCTATAGTTGAGATACTGTGTGCACTTTAGGAATTTGAAAAATTTTAATGAGGTGATATAGCTGCAATTATTTTTTTTTAAATTTTTATTAGTGAAACACCATGAGGTACAGTTGTAGATTTACAAATTTTTGTGCTTGGGTTTCGATTATACAATGATCAAGTACCCTTCCCTCCATCAGTGCCCATTTTCCACCACCATGGATCCCATTATTCCTCCCACACCCATCCCCCCATCCCACCCTGCCTCTGTGGCAGGGCATTCCCTTTTGTTATCTCATTGTGGGTGTTGTGGTTTCTAACTGCTACATAGTACTCCATTGTGTAGATGTACCAAAGTTTCTTTAACCAGTCATCTGTTCTTGGGCACTCAGGTTTTTTCCAGATTCTGGTTATTGTAAAGAGTGCTGCAATGAACAAACAAGTGCAGATGTCAATTTGACTATACATTTTTGCCTCTCTGGGATATATTATCAGGAGTGGTATTGCTGGGTCAAATGGGAGCTCAATTTCTAATTTTTTGAGAATGCTCCATACTGTTTTCCAAAAGGGCTGAACCAGTCGGCATTCCCACGAACAGTGAAGGAGTGTCCCTTTCTCGCCACATCCGCGCCAGCATTGGTTGCTTTTGTTCTTTTGAAAGTGGGCCAGTCTCTTGAGGCGTGAGATGGTATCTCATTGTGGTTTTGATCTGCATCTCCCTGATGATTAATGATGTAGAGCATTTTCTCATGTGCTTTTTTGCCATTCGGATTTCTTCTTTGAGAAAGTTTCTGTTCATTTCATTGCCCCATTTTTTTTTTTGATAGGGTTGGATGTTTTCTTCTTGTGGAGTTCAACCAGTACTTTATATATCCTTGATATCAACCCCTTGTCAGATGTGTATTCAGCGAATATCCTTTCCCATTCTGTAGACTGTCTTTGTATTTTGGTCACTGTTTTTTTGGAGTTGCAGAAGCTTCTTGGTTTAAGATAGTCCCATTTATCTATCTCTGTTTTCACTTGCTCGGCCAGTAGTGTCACATCTTTGAAGATACCATTAGCTTCAATGTCATGGAGGATTTTGCCAACTTTGTCTTCAATGTACCTTATGTTTTCTGGTCTGATATTGAGGTGTTTAATCCATTTTGATCTTACTTTTGTGCATGATGCTAGGCAGAGTTCTGAGCCCTTTTTTTTTTTTTTTTGCATGTAGCCGTCCAGTTTTGCCAGCACCATTTGTTAAAGAGGCTTTCCTTACTCCACTTCACATTTCTTGCACCTAAAGATATCCCCTGCTCATGGGTCGGGAGAGTTAACATTGTCAAAATGGCAATACTTCCCAAAGCATTGTGCAAAGTCAATGCAACCCCTATAAGGATACCCATGACATTCTTCAAAGAAATGGAGCAAACACTCCTGAAATTCATATGGAACAATTAGCCCCAACGAATAGCTAAAACAGTTCTTGGGAAAAAGAAAATGGGAGGAATCAACCTCCCTAACTTCAAACTCTACTACAAAGCAGTAATAATTAAAACAGCATGGTACTGGAACAAAGGCAGAGTTGCAGACCAATGGAACAGGGTTGAATACACTGACATCTCCCCTCAATCATATGATCATCTAATCTTTGATAAAGGTACATTTAAATTTTTAACTGGGTGGCATCTGGGGGGGTGTGCATGACTGTCAGGGCTTCTGGAAGTATAGGGAGATTGGGGCAGGTAGTCCTACCCAACGCTGTGAAAGCCTGATGATTTCAGTTACCTAAGTTTGCAACAGATTAGTTTCTGGATGAGGTCCATCCTAAGCAGTCATGTCCTGTGGGGAACATGTGGCCATTCTGGAGTGTGGAGATTTTTGGCTACTGGGGTTGAGATGACTAAGCATTGTGTGGGTTCCAGAAGAATCTCTGCAACTTTTTGATCTCTTTCAATATTTATTTATGAGTCTCTGAGTCATGGTTCGTGAAAGAGCTTACATGGCACCACAAGAGGTTTGTTGGGAGTTTGGGAATTTTCTTAAAAATCGGGTAACAGTTTAAATTTTAGCTCTACTATCTTGTATCTAAATAGCTACGCCCCACCATAATCAACATTGAAAATTTGATTCATATACAACATGGTAAAAGTGATAAATTTTTTCCATATTTCCCCACCCCAATGATTTTCTCTCTGATAATGATAATTAACATTTTTTGTTATCAAAAACTAAGGATTTGCATTTCATTCTGGCTCATTAAAAACAATTTGAAATCATATAGTATTTTTATTTCTCTGGTATTTTTAAATGTAATTTATTTTCTACACAGTCTGTTTTCTTACAAATGGCAGGATTTTATCATTTTAACAGTTTAATAGTATTCCTTGAGTATTGACTCTTTATTCAGTTATCAGGTAATGGGTATCTGGGCTGATTCCATTTTTTGGGTATTATAAGTAATGTTTATATATATGTATATATATATATGTATATATGTATATCCTTTTGAATTCTCAGGATAAATCACCAAAGTGGAATTTCTAGGTTATATGGTGTTTCTTTTCTTACATTTTTCTTGTGTGTGGTGGGGGGGGGACAGAAAACCCAGTTCTGCTGCTATTCCTGCCTCAGAAGTGACCTCTGGCGGTCTCGTGGGCCATATATGTGGTGTTAGAGGTTTGAACTGGGTTTACCTATGTTGAAAGCATCGTAATTTTTGAAGTATCTCTCTAGCTCATAGTCCTAATTTTTTTGAGGGGGTGACGGGGGAGAATTTCATACCATTTTTTATAGCATCTATACCAATTTCTAGTTTGATCACCAAGGTGCAGAATTTCCTCTTTCCAATTTTTGCTAATGTTTGCTTCTTAGCATTTTGACAATCTAACTGGTGGGAGGTATTATCTCATTGTGATTTTAATTTTAACTTTGAATCTTAGGCTTATGAGTGGATTGAATTGTTTTGGTATAGAAGAGATAGTTACTACTATCAAAACACCCTGAAAGTGTACTAGCTTTGTATAAAAACACATCACTTGTTTTGCATTTATTTGTTATATTAGGAAGTGATAAATGGGTTGTAAATAAGTATACTTTGTGGGTTAACATATAGTTGCACGGTGTTGGATATATTATTTTCTCATATCCTTTTATTTTAATTATTTAATTAATTAATGCCACATGCAGCTGTGCTGAGGCTTATTCCTGTCAGGTTCCTGAAACAATATATGGTGCTGGGTTCTGAGCCCAGGTCACTGATGTGCAAAGCAAAGTTTTACCCACTGTGCTATGTCTCAGCCCTCTCTAAGATCCTCTGTAGGGTCTCTATGAGGTAAATATCCTCCTAATCGTAAACAAGGAGTGGCAGACATACTGTCCTGTTAGCTAATCTCTTTTGGAGGAAATTTTATTAATGAAACTTAATTTTCATAATTATTGAAAGGATAAGAACAGGTGTTTTACAAATGAAAAGTGAAGGCATTCAGTACTAATAAGGTGTTACCAAATGAAATAAGACCAACTGTATGATTAACTTTAACGTATGATAAACTCAATAAACTGATACTACCATTTTTACAAAGCAAAACAGTATTTGAATATTTTTATGTAGGCTCTAATAATGAATAACTTGAAATTAAATATTTTAATTTGGTTTAGTGTGTGAACATTGATAGTTCAATAATAATTATCAATACCTAAATGTAAACAAGCAGTAAACTTTTATGCACTGATGAGTTTGTTTTCCGTTTGCCCACTTAAGTCTATCATGTCATCATTATTTTAAAAATCCATTTTTCAGCATGAAAATTTCAATCAAGTTTTGAAATTGGATTGAACTCAAAGCGTTAGGATGTATGCTTTGCCTGAAGACTTACTATGTTTAATTCCTGCATCTGATGGTTCCTAAACACTGTTGGAAGCAAACTTCTGAGCACTAATCCAGGAATAGCTTCTGAACACTGCTCACTTGTGTCTCCAAAACTATGAACTAATATTATCTTAGAAATGTTTCTGAAGGAAGAGTAACTTCAGTCAAAAATAACTACAGTTGCTGTGTACTGAACACTTTCTACCAGATGCTTTTTATTACTTCATTTAGTACCATTAGAAATTCAATAACAATAATCAAAAAGCCTGATTTCCTCATTGAAGCACAATTTTGACACTCAGTTCAGTCTCCTGGATAAAATGATGGTGATAATGACAATAAATACTGAATATACCAATTATTGTGTTCCACAGCTTGAATTCAGTATCACATAAAGGTGTATGCGTATGTTTATCTGCACACACACACACACACACACACACACACATATACTCCCACACTAACACATATATGTATGTATTTAAACACAAAAACAATCCTGAAAATTATAGTAATGTAGTAATGTAATCAAACTATGTTAACATCAAATTGGCAATATACTGGGGTGGGTGGGGCAATTATGAGATCATCTGTCTGTTTTTTTTTCCACTGATGACATTCTGTTTAGTTTACTATAGATATTGCTACATATATAAATACTTTGCTATGCTACAGATGAGAATTTAAACTTATGATGACAACTTAGTTCCTACTATGCACCATTGTGTTTAATTCTGCTAGAGTATAGAGGTGTTCACAGTGTAAATTATAACAGTCTTGAAACTGATCTTGGTACATTTGAAAAATTTTCCATCTTATGTCTGTAGTGGAAATTATAATACAATGAAAATCTGTTAAAATTTATTTTAAAAAAGTAGTATTTTCACAGAAGACGGTATAAAAATGATCAAGTTCAACCAAAGGTTTTAGTTGAAATAAACTCAAATTATTTGTTCTGCAAACTCATACTTTTATCTTGGAAAATACAAGAATATTATGTAAGGATCTTGATAAATAGTTTTTTTTAATTTGACTTTAAAGGAAAGAGATGTTTCAGCATAAATATAAACCACTGAACTAACCTACTGAACATGCTTTATAGTTAACAGTTCAAATTATGTTAGTCAAGTTCTAACACCATCAATTTTACTTGTGATAAAAGTGATTGTTGAGAAAATAATCAATTATAAAGCGTTATATATGAAAAGAGAGTTAAGAAAAATATTTAGGTGAAGACAGTAAATTATTGGTTTGGAGAAAATAGTACAGCAGGTCAGGTGCTTGCCTTGCACACAGCTGACCCAAGTTTGATCCATGACCTCCATATGATCTCCTGAGCTCCAAGAATGATTCCTGAGTGCAGAGCCAGAGTAATCTCTGAGCATCACCAGGTGTGCCCCTCCCCCAAAGAAATAAACAAAAGGCAGTATATCTGTAGTATATCTGTAGAGATCTATATGAACTGAAATCTGAGTCTTGAGAATTAATCCCTTCATCGTAATAATTTTTGGTTCTCTTTAATACTGAATTATTTATTTCAGTACTTAAAGAAAACCTTAAAAGACATTCACATTTGTGCTTAAAAATTATTCTCTGTTTAAACAAAATTCAGAGATGAGCAATACTGCTTGAAATATGCATTTTGTATGTAACTACGACAAACACTCTTGACTAAATTTGTCTTATCTTTGTGATAAATTATGCTTGAATTCTTTATTTTCCCTGCCTGTCCTCAGAGTTAGGAAGCCATACATAGTCTATATTTGTCTAGTTTTTAAACTACTAACATTATAATTTAGATGATAGAATATTATTATATATTATTCATTTCTGTTAAAGCTATAATTTACCAGAAATCATTTTGTTGGTAGCAGTATTTATCACTTAACTATTTAAGAGTTTGTTCATTTTTTTAAGTAATGTAAGAAAATGTTCACTATATCCATTTGTATTTGCATGAGAAAGAAAGCATCCTTAGAATCTGTCTCAAGACATAAATTCAATGCAATGAACAATATCTTGATTTTTCCAGGAAATATAAGTTTTTCCTGAAGTCACAAATTCTGGGGGAAAAGCCCCTGAATGCTTTGGAAAACTGCACAGTTGCTTCCCAAGTCCTCAAAGGTATAGAAGTGTTAATTTAACTTGAATGTGAAATATCAGTCATGTAAAAGACATTAAAAATATGTCATTTGAAATGAGCAGAAGACCTTGATTTATATTATTTCTTTCATAAACAAATCAAGAATTTCAACATCAGTAGTGCAGTTAGGAGGAAAAATTTTAAAAAAAAATTGTCGCACACTTCTCATTCCCATGCTGAAGTGGTGCAATTGTTAGCAGTATGTCATCACTTCTTTTTGCAGTCCTTTTCTGCTTCCTGCAAGTCTTTGTAGATTTCTTTGATTTCCCTTGTTGGTGTGATATTTTGGTAAAAAGCAGCTGACTCACATCCCATCCAAACCCCCAGTGTCCTCCAGATCCTTCACAAATTTGGCATTCAGCCCTCTCCTTGCCAATTGCTTCCTTTCCCCCCAATTCCCACATGTCTCCTTCCTAAGCCATCTGCTCCTCCTTCCTTCCTTCCTTCGATTAGAGCTTTCCCCTGGTCTTCCAATTTCTTTCATTCATTGTTCAATGTCTGTTGCTTCCTTTTCCCTTGTCCTCCCTTAGAGGAAATCAGTGTACTTAATGTAGCTGATGTCATTGAGAACCATTCTTTTAAGAAGTTAAATGCGTGTTCTTGCAAAATAAATATATAGTTCTGATGTGTGAAGGTCAAAGGAAACTCATGTACTGAACTAGACTTTTTTTCTTGTCTCTCTTCGACAAAGATTTATTTAGCAGTGTACATGGCCTCTTCTTAAAAATAAGACTTGTATTCGTGATTAAATGTAAGTTAATGGAAATCTTTAATATGAATCACAGGAGTGAGGAAGTTACACAAAGTAAATAGGCATCCTGCACTACAGGATTCATTTTTAAATTGATCATTGGAACAGTGTATTAATAGAATAAATTGCAGTCTTGGGCATTATGGAACCACATTAAAGCTTCCGGTTTCAGCAAACATTAAATTGAGGATTTCATGGAAATTTAATCTCTTTACATTTTATTGTTTCCATCTGTAAAATTCATACAATAGTGATGCACATGATGCTGGACTGGTGACAGCGGGTCTCTGTTCATTCTTTTTTCCCAGCTTTTTCAATATTTTCAAGAATGACAATAGTGAGTAATAAAGACACTCAGGCTCAGTGTTGGAAAGTAGAAAAGTTTATTGGAAAGTAGAAGAGAAAGGAAAAGGAACTCCTCCACACATAGGAGGAGTTCTTATAGGAGGACTTAGTATAGGAATAAGTTGAAAGTAAAAGTTTTGTGTAGGCATTTTAAAAGCCCCTTTTCTTATCAAATCGACAAGTATTACAGAGAGAGTGGGGAATCTACAGGTTGCTCGGGCTAGTTTGAGTCTTCCTGGCCATCTACTTCAGGTATTGTCCATTATCTTAGTCTGCCTGTGAGCCTAAGCTCTAGGGCAGAATTTCATGATGGATAATTGTTAACTCCCTGTTTAATCAGAAACACCCAGGAATTTGCAGAGGGTTAAAAATAAAAGCCCAGTAAAAACAAGGACTGCTCACAGCAGCTGGCAAGGGTAAACTGAGGCTTCCTCTTTCAGTAGCACCGATGTTGATTGACAGTGTTGTTATGGAATCCAGTGAGAAAACGAATACTGAATGCCACTGTAAAAGGTGATATCCTCTATATGTATTAGTCATAGGAGGTAGCAGAAATATTGTTATTAGTATAAGTGCCACAATTCTGGACAATTTTTGTCATAAAAAATTTGATGATAAAGAACTCTTGATGTCAAGAAAATAATCTCTTCTGAATAAATAAGATCATATTATACATATAGCACTGTAGCACTGTCCTCCCATTGTTCATCAGTTTGCTCAAGCACGTACCAGTAACATCTCCATTGTGATACTTGTTACTGTTTTTGGTATATTGAATACGTCACAGGTAGCTTGCCAGGCTTCACCATGTGGGCAGGATACTCTCCATAGCTTGACAGGCTCTCCAAGAGGGGCTGAGGAATCGAACCCAGGTTGTCCGTGTGCAAGGCAAATGCCCTACCCACTGTGCTATTGCTCCAGCCCGTTATACATATATAGAGAAAGGAAATTTAGCATTTATACTCCATCTAACTATTTTTTCTCATTGACAAATGTCAGATAGTATCCACTTTCTGCAGTCAACTTGATTTAGTTTTATATTTTGACTAGACTGTATTACTATTGATTAGGAAGCTAATTCAAATTCTCTGTCTTTATTGTAAAATAGAGTGATCAAGTGAGGATTCTTTAAGAGTGTTATCCTGAATGTCCTAAGTCATTCATTCTTTGTAACATAATGACACTCTATCTGCCACCTGTCCCCAGTCTAGAACAATTAGAGTTATGTCCCATCCTTAGGGGAATTGGTTTGTTGTGATTCAAATGAGGTACCTTGGTGGATAAAGATGGTTTTATTTGAGAAACATTCTCCAAAATTGCATTTCTATTTAAATTACTATGCATACTTGAAAATTCCATGCTTTGGAGATTAAAATTAGGAAGGAGAAAACCACCACTATTGTACTTGTTTATGAAGTCCAAGTTGTCTTCAAAAAAGTCATAATAAGTAAAGACATTCTCAGTTTCAGTATGCAAATTATTTTTTTATTAGTGAAACACCATGAGGTATAGTTATAGACTTACAAATTTTCGTGCTTGGGTTTCTGTTATACAATGATCAAGTACCCATCCCTCCACCAGCACCCATCCTCCACCACCATGGGTCCCAGCATCCCTCCCACCCCCCATCCTCCCCATCTCACCCAGCCTCTGTGGCAGAGCATTCCCTTTTGTTCCCTCTCTCTCCTTTTGGGTCCTGTGGTTTGCAAGAGAGGCATTGAGTGGCAGTCATGTTTGGTCTATAGTCTACTTTCAGCATGTTTCTCTCATCCTGGGAGGATCCTCCCAATGCCCTTTATTTGGTGCTCCCTTCTCTATCTGAGCTCCCATTTCCCCTAGCATATGTGGCTGGCTTCCAAGTCATGGAGCAAAATTCCTGGTACTAATCTCGGCCACCCCTGGGTGTTAGTCTCCCATTTTGTTAGTTTATGTTCCCCAGATGAATGTAATCTTTCTGTGTGGTGATTATTTGTTACTCTAGCTTCTTATTTTATCTGATACTTGAGTACCAAGATCTTGTAATGAAGATTTCCAAATGTCTTTACACATACTGTTCCTCCAGGTTTCTCATTTTTTAAGTTTCAAAGATTTTTAAGAGGAGCTATCTACAAAACCCAACTCATTATTCAGTGAGCGCATACTTATTTCATGTTATTAAGTTTTTCTTTATAAATTTCTTAAAAAGCATTACATATGTTTGTGTTAAGTATGTATATATGTATATATATGGCAGAAAAGAATAATCTGTTACTTCCTCTATTTTGTGTTTGGTGTTAACATATTTCTTGAAAAAAATTAAGTGAATAAGATATGTTGAAAACAGCATATCTAGAACGAAAAGGTTGCTGATTTGAGCTTTTTTTTTTATATGCATGTGGTTTTCATTTTTTATTCACCTGTGAAATATAAATGGTGGGAGGCATTGTCCACACCCTTTCTTATTCCTAGTGCATCTTTTTTCCTCATGCTTTTGCAACAATAAAGGAAGGGAAGATATATTATACAGATTATTACGTGAGCAAATACATTTTACGCAGATTGATTGTATGAGCAAATGTATTTCTGTAAATGTAACTTACAGATGCAGAACTTTAGTGATAGAACCAACCTGACATATAGTAAATGAACAGGACCCTTAGTAAGAAGATAACAGACTAAAAATTAATTTATCTTTTAATAAATCTGTGTCATAAGACCCAGAGAAAGAAACAGATCACTCAGCATTATTTTTATTTCTGTCCTGACTCTTCTCAGGAAACTCTAGCTAACTCTATTAATCCTTTTAAAATGATACTCATCTTTGACTAATATGTGTCTAAACCTTTAATAGGAGAATATTCTATGGGATTCATTTCATGGAATTTCAATGTTAGTTCTGTGCGGTAAATTCAATATTTCCTATGCTTATGTCAGTTTTGAAAGTGCTATTTTAAATTAAAATGTTTTAACAATTGCTTCTGTTCTTTTATCTATCCTGTACAAAAATGGCCTTGTGTTAATGTGACTATTCTGTATAATTTTTTCTTTACAATTACATGTTTGTAATACATATGTGGGTTGGAGTGATAGCACAGCAGGTAGGACATTTGCCTTGCACGCAGCCGACCTGGCCAACCCAGGTTCGATTCCTCCGCCCTTCTCGGAGAGCCTGACAAGCTACCGAGAGTATCTCGCCCGAAAGGCAAAGCCTGGCAAGTTACCCGTGACATATTCGATATGCCAAACACAGTAACAAGTATCACAGTAGAGATGTTACTGGGCTCGCTCGAGCAAATCGATGAACAATGGGAGGACAGTGACAGTGACAGTGACAATACATACATACATACGTATGTATGTAATATGCATTTGTATAAGTATGTGCACGTGAGTGCATGTGTGTATGTATGTGTGTG
The DNA here is from genome assembly GCF_029834395.1 of Sorex fumeus. NCBI lineage: Eukaryota > Metazoa > Chordata > Mammalia > Eulipotyphla > Soricidae > Sorex > Sorex fumeus. The sequence continues at coordinate 13,874,179 of NW_026606172.1, forward strand.
TGTGTGTGTGTGTCTGTCTGTCTATATGTGTGTATGTATTTAGGAAAGTTGGGACCACATCTAGTGGTGCTGTGGGATTCTTTGGTTCCATAACAAAGTAGTCACTTCTGGATATGCTTGGTGAACTACGTGGTGCTGAGGATTGAACCCAGTGCTCCCACATACAAAGCACGTGCTCTAGTCCTGTGAGCTATATTTCCAGCTCTTACAATTGTATTATTAAGAATATATTGAAATGTATATTAAATCATTACATGCCTGAGGTTTTCTTGCAGTCTCATCCAAAAATCTGCATCTTAACTCTGACCATTTCAGTAAAGTCTTTTGTATCCCATGCTTTGTTTTAAAACTCATCAACAACTAGGTCTCCGTCAAGTATTTTATTTGTTGAGAATATTAAGATAGTAGTATGTTCACTGAGTGTTTACTAGGGTAATTCTAAGAAACAAATCACAGTAGAGAACATATTTGGAGGACTACCAATGACAGTATTGTCGTGAGGTTTTACTTTAAGCCCTTCTGGTTAATGTTCATTCTGTGTGGATTTAAATACTTAAATAGGTGAGAGACAAGAGTTTTTAGTTTAAGAATAAAAATGAATCATTTTTATTTATATTTTGGGTAAAATAAAAGAGGAAAAAGCAATACTAATTAAATTATGTCATCTCTTGTCTTGGTCTTTTTAGAGGGGTAACAGGGCGGGGTTGGGAGGAGGAGAAACATATCCTGTGGTACTCAGGTTGCTTCCTGCAGTTCTCAGCAGACCATGTGGTGCCTGGGATTGAATTTCATTCGTGCATGTGAAGCATGTACTCCTTCCTTTTGAGCTATCTTCCTTGCCCCCCATCTTGATCATTTTAAGTGCACATAAAATATATATACCTTGTGTATAACATAATTTAGGAGGTCTTCTAGTTTATAGTCTGCCTGGTCATTATTTCAGAGTCCCTTGAGACACTTTATTGTAATTCCTAATAAATTCTTTTTAACTCCATATAAACTAACTCAAGCACCATAGACATGTACAAGTTTTTCTGAATACAAAATAAAGTAGCAGAGGCTAAAGATAGGCAATTAAAATACTTTTTCCAAGTTTGAATCAGACCTCAAGATGTAGACCACCTGCCCAGCATGTGTGAAATATTGGACTTGAAACCTGTACCTCATGCTCCATTGTCTTCTTTTCTGCCCAGAGCACCTCTGGATGCAACCTGTAACACACACACACACACACACACACACACACACACACACACGAGAGAGAGAGAGAGAGAGAGAGAGAGAGAGGACATGATATACTATCAAAGTTTCAAATTTCTTCTAAGTGGTATTATATACTTCCATTGGCAAGAAAGTCAAACCATATGTGAAAAATCAGAATAATCTTGAACAGAGGTTTTGGAACTGTATAATATTGATGTTTTATACTGTTTTATGCTTCCTGCTGATTGTCAGTGCTCTTTATGTCTCTTGAGTCTGGCCTTCTGAAAAAAAAATTTTTTTTCAATGATTTCCTCCAAACTGATTTTATTAGACTTCCACAATTTAACCCCACCCAAATGTTAGTTTCTTTAAAGCAATATGAGAAGTCATAGAAGAGTGCCTAAAGAGATCTTCTTAAATCGCCTTCCTTCTGGAACTCTGCCAGCTCCTGAAATCCACTGGGCCAGAACTTGATGTATTTCTAGGCTGCTGGTTTGCATCTATGCCCTTCAGAGCAGATCCTCCAAAAAATGGAAAGTGTCTACAAAGTTTGAGAAATCAGCTCAAATATAGTTGCGCCACATAATTCATTATAATTACCAATTTAGTAGCCCAAATAGAAGTTTTGATTTTGAAAAATGAGCACACATGGTCAGATAACAAAGCCTGTATTGGGAATTTCAGATTAGCCCAGTATTCCAACATAGAAAGCTGACTGGCAACTGTTGTTTACAAATGTTTCCCTCTTTTTTTTTCCTTGCAGGCAGCTTGTTCCTCCAATGTCTAAGCACTTTTGATTGGGCCTTTAAATTTCCCCAAATAGCCAAAGACTAGTGGAATTTTACTACTGTCTGGGAGCACTTTGTTTAATTATAGGTTACAGTAGTTCACCAAATTAAAGGTACAATCTTTTGTGGTTTCGAGGATGGTGTTCCAACCAGTTTATTTTATTTCCTATGTTCTATTAATCACAGATGAAATGATTCTCTAAACATAGTTTTAAATAAGACCTTAAAACAGTGCTTTATAACTTTTACCTGTATTTAGAAAAAGATGTATATGATAGTAGAATATATTTGGTAAAGTTTTTCTTCTTCTTCTTTTTTTTTTTTGCATTTGCTAGGGTAACACAGATAATATTCGGAATTTGTTTTTTAAATAGGCAGGATAAAACATATTCTCAAAACAAAAACACTAGATCCAAAAGTACACTTGATTTTATAGATCATCATTTCCTTAAAACATGGTACACATACAAAAGTTTAAGAAATTATTTTTGAAAAGTTTTAAATTATTTTAGTTAGATCATTTTAACATGTGGTTGGGCTTTCCTTTTTATGATATATAAGAGTAAGTTGGACTCCTTCATTTTTTCCTTATTATCACTTTAATTTGAAAATGCTTTCTCAAAGAATAAACTTATGCTTCTTTTAGGATGATGTCTTTTCTAATCGGATGCTAATTCTGCATTTAAAAAAAAGCTGAATGTTTTTAAATAAAGCCATGAATATTCTATTGGGAATATCTGACCATTTCAATTTATATCTTCCTAGGCCCAGAGAATGTAATAATATGATAAATTGTACACTTATAAACTAATATGATGTGCATTAGCAAAATCACTAACAGATTGCACAGGTTTTCTCATCTTTAAAGTCTTACATATTTAGGTAATCACAAAGCTTTAAAGGCTGATCACACTAGAAACAGCCTTTATATTTAAGTCACCTTTAAGAGCCTCATCTTGTATGATGGAAAATTTCAAGAGCAGTTAAACTCAATCTTTATAATACAGGTTGAAAATAATGGAAATTAGTCTCCTTGACTGGATAAAGTGTAATTTACTAAGGAATCCATTATTTCTTATTTCTTTGCCTTTTAACATTCATGGTGTCACTCTTTGCTCACCTAGATTCATCACATCCCCATATTACTCCATGCATCATACTTATAAAAGATTGTGTCAGATTTCCCCCTTCTTTATTGAGAAGCTTATAAATATTCTGTTTCAGTTTTAAACATAACATAATAAGTGAATGTTTATATGGGAAAAAGAAGAGCTAGTCCTCTGTAGAGAAATCAATGTAAGATATTTCACTAAATTTGTCCTACAAAGAATACACACATTAATGTGTACTTTTTCCATTGTCAGCCAGACGAATTAATGGCAATTAGGTTGGATATCCAGATCGTTCAGGCTTAAATGTGGAGTGCAGTTGGAAGAAGGGCCATCAATCTTACACACTCAGGGAGGTCCACCGATAGCTTCCATTCCTTTTTCCAGCCATTGGGTCTTAGGAGATAGGCATTTACAAGATCCTGTTAATGTGTATTCTGTTGCATGAGCAGAAAAGATGAGGTCTTGTTGTCTGTGCAGGAAAGCGCATAAACTCTCCTTTGGATCTGTATAGACTGTGTTCCAGGCCACTTGCTAAATTGTCTGGAGAGTTTTTGATACTCTACGAGTCTTCATTTTCTTGACCTCCTAAAAGAAAAATATGCCTCCCTTGTGACACAGTTGTAAAAGATGATGTCAACAGTGTCATGTATGTTGCAATATGGGTACAACAGTTATAAAGCATGACAATAATTATTAATAATGGTGTTAAATATATTAGTATATTTTATAAAATTCATCACATTTACTCATGAATTTGTTATGTGCTTGAGGAGGGAACTGTCAACGGCATTTGATGCTTAGGGCATACTCTTATTTTAGGTGTTAGGTTTGTGCAGTTAAATCCTTTAAAAGTTCCATGCAGAGAATTTAAATTTATAAGTATTTTGGTATGAAGGCCTCTGAATTTAAATTTGTCACACTGCAATATGAAATAGTGTACTTCTAACAAAAATCTAAAATGCCAAGCCTTTTTTTTATCTGCTAAGACGTTGGCTGAAATATCCTAACAGTTCTCTATCTCTGGTTGCTCTGATGTGAACAGTTCAGACCATGTGCATGCCTCGTAGACACTGCTAAATATTAGAAGTAGTTAGACAAGATCTTTGGCATTAGAAACATTATGGACTACATAGAACAGAGACAAGAAACAAGATAAAGTGTGTGTGTGTGTGTGTGTGTGTGTGTGTGTGTGTGTGTGTGCGCATGAGTGTGTTAATTGACTGTCTCTTTTCTTTATATTCACACAAACATTGTTTTCACTAGACACTTCCCTTGATACAGCAACATTCAACTTAGGTTTGCACGGAGTTACCTAGGATTCATAGAGCTCTGAATTTCATTTAAGTTCACACAGTAAAACGTGTCTTCAGGTTTGGAGAAATCCAAAACACTAAAATCCCTAACATCAGTAAAACATCTTTGCTCTGCATTTTCTGTTCCTTATGTTTTTGCTTGCCTTAGAAAATCAAACTATTTATGACTGAGAAAAACTTTCCCAAACAAAGACTCCTGCAAACAATTTTTAAATGCTCTTTCGCTACAGATATCTACAGTAATAGGGGAAAACAGGATACTTTATTTGTCCACAAGTGCATCATTAGTTCTCAGAAAGAAGTGCGTCTGGATTGTTTTGAAGTTTAATATAACTCACCAAAACAGTTTTATGTATGCTCTAAATCAAACTTGTTTCTCAGTGGTCTATGTTCTTTGTCTCATATCTGTATGTTCCCCTAATTGCTTTCTAGTTAGGAAGGAAATATATATATATATTTAATTTACATATATTTATATGTAAATATAAATATACATAGATAGATAGGTGTATAGATATAGATTTATTTTAATATGTGCAGTCTTGGAGAAGAGAGTCCTAGTATTTTTCTGTTATTATGTGTCTCTTTTGAAATGAAGCACAAATTTGCCAAATAACTGAGCCAGATTATCTCGTTTGGCCATATTATCAATAAATGAGATATCAGCAAGTGGCCATATAGATATTGGATTTCTGACCCTGATCTGATGAACTCTGATTTTTGATTAATCAATTAAGCTTGTCACTACCAAGTCTCTGCTTGCCATCCTTTTGGGGATTAAATAGCATGGAATGATAATCAGTATTTACTTTAACTTATTGCCATTATTAGGGATGTTCATACTTGTGCAGAACCTTCATTAATAGCCTTAAGTGCTTTTTTCCCCTTACTTTCTGTAACATATTTTGAATTATAAATTTTTGAACCAAAAATCCTTTGCATACTTAAACTTGATATGACTTCAACCACCATGGTTAGATATCTTCTTCAGAATACAAGTGATTTTAAATTTCATGGATAAAAAAAATTGTTCTCTGGAAAACGCATTATCTTAGCAGGGCATTTGGTGGTGAAGGAAATTCTCACACTGATGTAAACTGCAGAGAACTAAGCATATGAACTAAGGGCATTTGCTTTTCGAGAAATATTTTCAGCTGGTACATTTGTAAGTCAAAAGTCAAGTGTTTAAAAATGAGCTTTTCTGTTCTCAAATACTGTGAGTATATGTCATCTTTATTTCTAGAATATGGTTATAATTCTTTCATCTCTTTTTATTTTCCGGCTCTCCTAACAGAAACTGCATGCAAATTCAAAAGTGGGGCCAGGTGGTTGGACAAGATGATAAAATGCAAAATTGATGTTAAAAGTGTAAAGAGCCCCTTAACACTTTATTTTTTCTCCTCAGAACAGCAGGGCATTGTCTCATGACACTGTGAGGAAAATACCGCATTAACTTTAATAGCTGTGAGCTAAATTAATTTTTATATGCATGTAGAAGACTACCACATACTATCCAGAATCTTTAGAGAGATAAAAACCAATCCCCTATCGTACTTTTAAGAGCGAGTTAGCAGAGACTATTTCTTCTCCCAACAACTATTTATATTGCTTCCTTTTTGTAAGGACTCACTTTTGGGTTCTGATCTTAATGACTTGGGAAACAGACACTTGGGGAATCAGCTAAAAGCCCTTCACTGTTTCATCTGCTCACCATTTAACCAGCACTCAGCCACAGTCTGCTTCTGGTTGGTAACACTATAAATTAAAGAGGATTTCTCAGTTGATTACATTAGACTTTATAACTCTGGACCCAAGAAAATGGAAGACCCAAAGAAAAAGCCAAGCCCAAGTCTTCATATTAACTTGGAGCTAGCTACACTCAAGCCAGTAAAATACGTGTGTGTGTGTGTGTGTGTGTGTGTGTGTGTGTTTTCCTTTAGGCTGTGTGACTTCTTTCTGTTATATCTTATTAAAATTAGGATTCCTAAAAAGGTCATCCACACAGATAAACTAGATAGATTTCTAGAAAGGTAATAATTGCTACCTTCCTTTTCAAGGAAAATCTTACTCTCTCTAATTTAACTATGCTTCTCTGTGAAGGGTACCATCCACTTGCCTGCAATTAGCAATACAGCTCTTTCAGAGGTAGTCTATAATCAAATTATCATAGGTGTGTTTTTGCAGTAGCAAACAGTCAACTACCAATTTTCAAATTGCTCTGAGCAAGCAAGAAGTTTAGTAGAAGTGATGACTGTAAGAGAGAAATGCAGCTGCCTTAGTCCTAGGCAGCAATTCTCTAGGGCCTGTGTTCTCAGCTGGCAGCTCACCAAACTGTGGAGAGAGCCACGCGTTCCCACTGGGATAATTGCTTTTTCTGCATGAGTCTCTTGTTGCTTCTCTCTGACGATCAAGTGTGTTTAAACTCCTCACTGGAATCATGTTGGTTTTTAAAAGGCATTGTAAAGTGTACTAGCAAACAAATGAAATTGGATCATGTTCTCTTGTATGCATGTAGACCAAAATATGGGATGCAGTGGAGAGACTTTAATTGCCTATTTTTCTTCTCAATTCCACTCCAAAGAGAACAGTTGAAAGACCTACAACAAAGTTATGATTCTATCCTTGTGATGCTCTGCCTTTTAATGTCAACCAAGGAAAAAAGTGGTCACTTGATTTGTCATGTTCATATTTTCTTTATAATTTACATGTACTTATCAGGCATCCATTTACTGTATTTTTGGGGGGTCTATAAATTCCATGAACATTATTCACATTTTGAGTAAGTTGCTAAAAAAAAATACATGTGAATGGGTGATAAATGAATTGGTAACTTCACAATAAGAACTTGTTTACAATGTAACTGAAATCTGAGGAGGTTTAATTCTTTTATAACCTATAGTAAAATACCATAAATACTAATGTACATTGTGTTTTCATTTAAACCATCTCTGAGATAGAGTCACTATCATTTGGTGTCACGAGTCCATATTTAATTGATATTTAATTGATTATGAATATGTTGCTTATTCACTGAACAGCATTTAATGTTTAACAACATTAAATCAGATCATACCTAATCAGTAAGCCTAACAATACTTTCCTAACTAAGCATTTCTTCCTCCTCCTTTTACTTTCTCACACACAGAATTAAATAGGAGTAAGGTGAGGTGAAGATTTTGGGAAAATAATTCACTGGACCACGCAGATAGCTCAATCAATTGAAGCATATGTCATATATGCAAGAACCCGAGTGCAACAGCTTCCATCCCCATACACACACACACACACACACACACACACACACACACACACACACCCTCGCTGGTTCTTTGAGTGCCACCAGGTGTGGCCCAAAACTAACAATCATGTTAAATTGTTTAAAAAATAATAATTTACATGTAGTGTTGCTACTTTTTGTACAGTAGATAGTAAGTGAACTTAACCTGGAAGAAGTCTGTGTGTGTGTCTGTGTTTGTGTGTGTGCATGTAACAAAGTGTTTGTGATGTAAATATGAAATAATTAGATATTTTTAGAAATGTAATTTTTTATAAAAACAGTACAGAGTGTAGAATAAAATGTTACAGAAATTTCCTGAAATTTCTTCTTTACAATTAAGAATAGTATCTGTGTTGATTAATTAGATTAGTAACTTGTTTTTTGTCAATTATTTTTATATAGAACTCCAAAGAACAAAATACCAGATTTGTTATAATAAATAATTAAAACTATCTAAAGAACATTCATATTATATTGAACTAAACTTAGTAAAGATATGAAATTAATGATAATGAGTTTTAATCATTCTTATTGAATTATTTATCTGAGGGCAAGGATAATAAATATTGCCATTAAAAACACTGGTTATACAAGGCTTATTTAGATAATTCAGGTCATTCATATTTTATTGGTTACACTTTTTTATATTATGGGATATGCATTTTATCCAGTGTTATGTTCAATAGAAAAATAAATGTAGTCATACAACCTCCAGTTATTTTGCTTAACTTTGAAAGCAATGGAAATTGTGTTTTTTCCACAATGAAAATTCTTCTTACTATAATGTAACCCCAAATAATTCGATTTTTGTTTTTGTATTTGTTTTGTACAAAATCAAGACAAGGCCACACAACACAGTAATGGCCAATGAAAGACTCAGAAATGTCATTTGTACTTTTCATCACATTGAGCCACTGTGTCTCAAAAACATGAAGCTCCCTTGTGCTATATCGAAGGCTATAGTAGAAGAGTATGAGATGGAAGCTAGAGAGATAGTACAGCAGGAAAGGTTCTTAGCTTGCATACTTTGGATCTTCGTTCAATCTCTAGTGCCCTGTATGGAGGCCTGAGCCAACCAGGACCAATCCTTGAGTAGAGAACTAGCAATAAGCCTTGAGTACAGCTGGTGTGCCCCATGCCACCCCCTCCACAAAAAGAAAGTAAGAATAATGCAATGATATTTGGACTGGCTATTAATTTTTTTTTAAAAAAAACTCTGTGTTAGATATATTTATCATATTTCAAATCTCTGGACAAAAATTCATGAAAGCAAAGAAAATAAAAGACCAACTACATACATAGTTATAAAATAATTGTAGTTTTACTATGTTTAGGCATAACTTACCATATCTGCTTAAGTATCTGTCTAGTATATAGTGAGATTGTGAGCTAATACACTACTGGTAAATGACTGTGTGTTAGAATTGTAGCCAATCTGGAGGCCACTTAAAGCTGTAATTCGTTTATCTCTTTATTTATTTTACTTATTTATTTTTTGATTCGGAGCCATACTCGGCAGTATTCAGAGCCTACTCCTGTTTTTGTGCTCAGGTTTCACTCCTGGCAGGCACAGGAATTGTAAAGGGTACTAGGAGTCAAGGAAGGCAAGTGACTTACTCATTGTCTTATCACTCCTCCCCTTAAAGTTGTATTTTAAAGCATGATAGGTAAAGGTAAAGGCCCTCCCGTTGATCGTCGATTTGCTCGAGCGGGCCCAGTAACGTCTCCATTGGAGACTTTGTTGTTACTGTGTCTGGCATATCGAATACTCTCGGTAGCTTGCCGGGCTCTCCGAGAGGGGCGGAGGAATCGAACTCGGGTCGGCCATGTTGGCCGCTTGTAAGGCGAACGCCCTACCCGCTGTGCTATCGCTCCAGCCAGTCTGAGCATGGTATCTGTTTGTGTGCGTGCGTGCGTGTGTGTGTGTGTGTGTGTGTGTATTATAAATTAGACATCTCCAAATGAATTTTTGTCTTAAGTGTAGATAGCAACACCTAATTTTTCTCTGTCTGTAAATATAATTCATTTCTTCCCATTACTTAAATATAACTTCAGAAAGACTGTTTTTTTTGGGGGGAGGGGGGAAACAGTATAGTGGATGTTAGAACGTATGCATGCTTTTATCGGATTCATTAAAGTTTTTAAAATTTTTTTAAAAAAAGTTTTTATGTAGCTATATTAGAGACTAATGAATATCATGCCACTTCTTCCCTCTCCTTCTTCCCTGCTTAAACAAGATCTTGGGGGTTTTTGTTGTTGTTGTTATTGTAGAGTCAATGCTAAACTTCAAAGAAAACTGAGAGCTGTTATCATGACCTCCTTACATGTCTCTGTTGAAAGGAGTCCTTGGGGATCATCCAAAAGTACCCTGCAGTTTATTTCACTGAGTTCGATGTCTGGGAGCTATGACTGACCATCTGGGGTACCTGCATCTCATTGTCATTAAAAAGTCTTAAACCAAGGCAAAGTACCTCTTCTCTGGCTCACAGCAGCCTGATTTCTCTGAAGAAGGTCAAAGGTCCTGGCAAAATTGACACATTGCTATGAAGAGACAGTATGCCCAATGAGAGTTGGTCTTGAATTTTTAAAGGAGTATACATAAACTGTTACCGAAAACCTCTCATTTCATTTACTTCACAAGACAGTATGAAAGCAATGTAAAGAATAGGGTTTCACAGTACAAAGAACCATTATTATTGTTATTTAATTCTAAAAATAGTTTGCGTAATGTGTTTAATTAATGTGCTGTTTTAGGGTTTAGAACAATTTAAAACTTAATTTTAGAACTGGGTATTCAGAAAAGTAGTTTCTAAACCCAGAGGCTTTAAAACTTAACACGTCATGTTTACCCTTTTTGTCAAATGTTTACTGCTGCAAAATAATATAATTTGTGACTTTATTCAAAAATCTTAGAAGAATTAAGTATCACACAGTTTCTCGTAGTCATAGTGACTTTTATGTGTTTCATATATTATTTAAACACATTCCTCCTTTAACATACTAAATCAGTCTTTTACTAATTCATTATTAGGGTCTGTTTTGAGATAACATTTCTAGTAAGGAACACAGATTTTTAAATGCAAAATCTATGAAAGGAAATGAGATAAATCATATGACAGTTTGGTTGTTAGCAATTCAGAATCATCTTTGAAGGCCCTAATATAATTAGTGGTTTCATTTTTGGTCTGCTGAATTCAAGTCACATTAGGTTAATGTAATTAAAAGCAGAAAAAGATTTTGTGTAGCCAAACCAGTTAATTAGCCCCAGTTGGTTTAGAATGTTAACCTAAAGGTGTATGGATAACATTGTAAGAGCGGTGCCTGAAAAAAAAAAATCTGAGTAACAGATACTGCAAATCATCTGACTTGCTTTAGGGTAGAAAATGAAGACATCCCAAGGAGTTCATTTTAAGTTCATCTTTATTTCTGATTTTAAGCAGTGATTGCAAAATAAGCTGTGTACCACATAGAATAACCAGACAGAAAATGTATTTTATTTTTTTCATAGAAAACAGGCTATGTTTTCAGAGAAAACATGCTAAAGAAGCTCTGAAGTTCTTATAGTTTAAAAATAACTATTTTGATTATAGTTTCATCAGAAATACAAAGTGGTTCTCATTTCTCGTGGTTGAAAAGCTGCATCTTTCATCTGCCCTTTTTTTTTTTTTTGGTTATTTTTATTACTCAGTAGACTAGTCACTAAAGGGGATAAAAGCAATATACAGGGATTTTTCTCCTGTTTCAGAAAAGTATTTAAGTAGGTGAGGAGATGACTTGTACCCCCAAGGAAAATAACCGTTTATAGTTTCTTAGAAGGGAAAAAAATGCACATATTATAAGAATTCTGTATGCCACTACATTACCATTTTGTACCTTGCTGTCTCTAAAACATTAAAAAAAAAAAAAACTCTTACTCTGTTCCAAAGAAAAATATTTGAGGCTTTAAAATTCCTTACTACCTTCATCTCCTTTTCCTCTGCTGTCTCCTTCCCCCAAAAGGGGCAAGCCTACTGGGACCCTTTTTTGTTTTGTTTTCATCAAGTATGTATATAGCAGAGGTTCCCTTTAAGCACTGTCTAGAGCTTATGGAAATGTGGGCTTCTAATGTGGTTACCACTGTGGCCAGTAAGGTACATGGTAATGAGGAAGTAGAAACTCTGCCTTGGGTTTTTGACATAGGCTTGATGCCAGCATATTGTCTGAAAGCTTAACAAATTCTGCTTCTCCACTACCCGGATTATGTTAATTGAAATAGTGCCTCTGCAGTGCAGTGTTTAACATTGTGTCTGTTCATTATACAAACTCCTTTTTGATGGGTTTACAATTTGGCTGTCAGATCCAGCTGCAGGAAGAGGCCTGCTAAAAAATATTTCCTAGCTTGTTTTAAATCAGACTGTTTTCATATTTATAGTGTTTTGTATGGGTTCGGCATATCTTTCTCTGTAGAGGGAGGAAATGTCAAATATTGGTTTATGAAGGAGCTCTAAGATTGTGAATGTACAAAGTCTCCCTTTATCATTGGTATTTGAATCTGCCTTAAAATGGTGATTTTTTTAAATCAGAGGTACTAGAAAGCTGGTGGCTGTGTTTGGTGTCAGTACTGTGGAGTGTTCACTACTTTGGGGTGTTTTCTCCCCCCCCCCTTTCTGATCTTTAGTTTACTGGGGTAAAAAAAAAAACCACCAGGCCTTTATGTAGTTCACATTTGTGAACATAGAGGATAGAGTGTGGACTTTTTGTTCGTTGGATTTTGCCTTGGCTATTTAAGTTATGCTGAAGTAAGTTTGAATTTATATAAATTTGGCACTTTCATTCACTTTCTCTTATTTCTCTATGTCCTTGCCCTTTTTTCTTTTATCCCTTCATATTGTTCAAGTCCTATCTCTAGCATCTCTAGGAAACAAATTTCTTCCAACTTAGCTGAGATCTGTGTAGTCGTTTGTTTCTTAGATTGTATACTTTGGGATCCTGAACCATCATTGCTAGTAAGTATAGAAAGAAATGTAGCATTTTATGGTTAAATTACCTTATTGATGGGAGGGTGTGTGTTTCAGGGTAGAGTATGGTGTATATTACATTTATAGCAGTGTGGAAAGTGTCACCAATGATTTTCCAAAAAGAATAAAGTTTATCATTTATCTAATTTTAACTCTTCCTTTGTTGTCATTTTAATCTAGAAGTAGTCCTTCAACCAGGGACAGCTCTTTAAGGCGGAATTCTTCCTGCTGTGCACTCTTGATATTTTGTATCAGATAATTCTTTATTTTGGAAGACTCCTTTGTGTATTGCAGGCTATTTATCAGAACCTCTGGTTTTCACCCTCTAGATGGCAAGAACTCCTCACTATCACCATGTGGTAGAACCAAAAATATCTCCTGACATCTCTAGGGAGAGGGAGGGTGATTTTTCCCATAGAGAATCACTGCTTTGGAGAAAATAATAAAAACCTGTCTAGCCTGAGAATTGTTTCTAGGTCTTTGTTGCATTAATGGAAAGAAACAGGTTTCTTTTTCCCCTGACAGAGACCAATTAAATCTGTGCTAGCAATTAATTCAAATAAAAAACTCTAAACTTAACCTTATATTAATGCAATCTAATGCTGATGATTATGATGATGGTAAACGTTCAGGCACCTTCTCGGTTTTCAATATGATTTATACAATTCTTATAGCTTCCTGATTTGCTCAAGCGGGCCCAGTAACATCTCCATCGTGAGACTTGTTACTGTGTTTGGCACATTGAATACGGGTAGCTTGCCAGGCTTTGCCGCGTGGGCAAGATACTCTTGGTAGCTTGCTGGGCTCTCCAAGAGGGGTGGAGGAATTGAACCTGGCTCAGCCAGGCTGGCTGTGCTCAAGGCAAACGCCCTACCGCTGTGCTATCGCTCCATAGCATCCTAAAGGTGTCTAATAATTGCATCCCCATTTTGAAGATGAAAAACCTTAGACATCGAAGAATAGTTTACATAGAAACAGAAGAATAGTTTACATAGAGTCTTATGTATATTAAGAGGCAGTCAATGACAAGAGCTCATGTTTAGGATATATAAATTTTAGATCAATTTGAAGGATTATATGGATTTGGAAATCCAGTGTGTGATTTTTTTCCAGTGAGGTGCTCCCTAGTGGCGCTCATGGGGTCCAGAGACCACTTCTCTTGATACTGAACTTACTAGGCTTGTGGTTCCATGCTAGGGTCCGAGGAAGTGATGCCCTGTGCCTCCAGTTACCACCAGAGCCACCGAACTTATCGCTGGGGGCCTTCAGAGTTATACCTAGAAGTTTGATGTTTTAAGACATTTTTGTACAGATTTTAAACTGAGTGCTGACCTAGATAGTGTTGGCAAAGAATATCTTGAGCGGAAAACATAGCTGTAGCTTGTTATTTATTTTGGTATGGGGTTCACCCCCAGCTGGGCTTGTGGTGCATTCCTGCAAAGCAAGTGCCTTAACCCTTTGGCCATCACTCTGGCCCCATAATGCTGCAACTTATTTGACCTGATGTAGTTACTGATGTTTAATGTCTTTGCTATCGACATTAGAATTGCATTTTTCTCACTAAACAATGTTTGTATGTTTAACATGTTTCTTTCCGAACCTTGTTATTTTATATTTTGTTTTTCCTTGAGACAGAAATGATATGCACAGGAATAGTTGCGATGAATGCTTCTTTTGGCTGCATTGCATATTTGTTTTTAAAAGGTCACGATAACCTGATTCATAAAACAACTTGTCCTTCAAGAACATTTGTCAGTGTAGGCAAGGCTATTAGCATTTGCTTACATTCAAATGTAGCAAATATTTGGAAAATTCCTGTTGTTTTTATTCTTACAACAGATGTGATTTAAGAGAGACGTCTGTAATATTAAGTTCTTATGAAACAGAAAGAGTTCCTATTTGTATGTAGAACCAAAATGAGGTACACTACAAAACATTAATATCTCCAAGTAGATTAAGTTACCAAACAATGTTTTCTAAGAGTGAGCCAATTAGAGTAAATAATGGGGACTATAGTAATAGTTATAAACTACATACACTTGAGGACTTTGTAGTTTTCTTTGAATTTGGTTCACCTCACTTATGGTTTCCTCCCACTCATATTGCTACGGGAATCTTGCAGGCCTGAGAATCTTCTGACTGTCCTCTCATAACTCTTTTAACTGAAGTTCCCCCGCATTCTCCCTCCATATGGATAATTTTAAAATGTAATAGCTGTGGGATGTAATATATAATGTTAATTGGAGCCCCACATGTGCATAAGCAAATTGATTTAAACTCTGCATTTTGCATTCCCACATATGTAAGATTTGTCAAAGCACATTAGCACCGTGTTATTATAAAGTTGTAAAGAGAAGTCTCCACTATTAAAAATTGCTCACATTTTATCATTCTTTGACTCTCATGGTTCTGCATATCCAGATATTTTAAAAACTAATCTTTCTAGGGTTGGCAGGGAATTTGAGCAGCATCCAGTAGTGCTCAGGGAGTGATTACTACTGTCTCTTGTTAGGAACCACCCCCTTGGCATTGCTCACAGGACCTTATGAAGTGTGTGTGATCTTCCACATGCAAAGCAGTGCATTGCCCTCTTTTTTTTTTTTTTTTTTTTTTGCTTTTTGGATCACACCCAGAGATGCTCAGAGGTTACAGGTTACTCCTGGCTCTGCACTCAGGAATTACTCCTGGCAGTGCTCGGGGGATATGGGATGCTGGGAATCAAACCCAGGTCGGCTGCATGTAAGGCAAACACCCTACCCGCTGTACTATTGCTCCAATCCCTCTCTTTGGTCTCTTCTGGCTTCTAAAATTATTCTTGAGGTCATATTTTATATAATTCATTGGATTCTATATTGGAACAAAATTAATATTAAAGTATTTTTAATTCCCTTTAATTTTGCTATTTCATTTATTACCACACCGTTCTTTCAGAATTTAATTGGATATCTAAGTATAAACATTCAAAGTTAGATTCTAAGGCTAAGGGGAAAGAAGCTCAATATCTTCTTTTTATTATTCAAGTTTTAATTTCTTAATAAGACACTGTGATTTACAAAGTTATTCATAGTTGAAGTTTAGGAAAAACGTGCCCCAGCCTCAGGGCCACTAACATTACCAGCTTCTCTTTACCAATGCCCCAGGCTCCTTCCCACCCCTCAATCTGCCTCCTTGACAGACATATTTTTAATTTTGATTGCTGTAGTTTGAAACTTCTGCTTTCAGGGTTGTTGATTCTGCAGTCTGAATATGTATCTGTATCATGCCGGTACACCACCGATGTATCCAAAGTCCTTGATCCCTGTCCACGATTTACTTATCTTCTCCTTCTTGCTCCTCACCTTGATTTATTTCCCTTAGTCCTTCCTCCTGTATTCTGAAGTTAGGGTGAAATATCTTTAAAAGTTAAAGACATTTGAATAATGAATGCCTAGAGATATGCTTTGATCACCTAAATTTCTTATTACAAATAGAATTTGGGGGCTGGAAGTACAGATGTAGCACTCAGTGGTAGAATTCTTGTCTGGCATGGGTGAAGCACTGGGTCCAATCCTGGGCACAAGGGAGTAGGGGAAAGAATCATTTTACTTTTTTTAAATCTTTGGAAAATGTTTAGCTGAGCATTTCAATATAAGCATATAAGAAAAGACTATAATGGAACTCTTTTTTATTTTTTATTTTTATTTATTTTTTTTTTATTAGTGAGACACTATGAGGTACAATTGTAGACTTACAAATTTTTGTGCTTGGGTTTCAATTATACAATGATCAAATACCATCCCTCCACCAGTGCCCATTTCCCACCACCAGGATCCCAGTATCCCTCCCACCTCCCATCCCCCCCCCCCCACGTCCCATCCCACCCTGCCTCTGTGACAGGGCACACCCTTTTGTTAACGGAACTTCTCTTTTTAAAAATCTTTTATGTCTTGCTACCCATGTTCTGGATCTTAAGCACTCATGTTTCTTAAGGTTAAGTTTACTAAGCAGTGATTTTGACAAACGGGCTGTGCGCCATGTATGTCTTGCTAGTTGTATACCTTACATAGCCAACACCACATACCTTACCTAAAATCTTAGCCCTGTTCCAACTTGCTTTGTGTTACTGGGCAACTTGTTTTCCCTCCAGAGATACTTAAGAGACAGTGCCACATGTACTCAGGCTCTGAAGAGGAATTAGATATGCTTTGCTCCCCAGAGTTCAAACAGGGAGAGGAGTGACATTTAAAAACATAATTATAATGTATCGTGATGGTGGACATAGCAGAAGTATGTGGAAGGGGAGATTCTACTTTCCTGAACCGCTGGCCTCATAAGTGAAATATTTATTTACTATAATCCGTAACAGTTCTGTAACAAGGCAAAAAAATAATTAAAAAGATAAATCCACATGCCCCCGATTTTAATAAAAACCACTTTGGGCAGGAGAGACAACTCCGAGGACCGTGCTTGTCCCACGTGCAGCTGACATGGGTTTTCTCTTCAGCACCATTTGTGATGCTCCAAGCAGTGCCAGAATGCTCTTTTGCACAGCATCAGGACTCAACCTCAAATGCAGCCATATGTTTCCCCAAACAAAAACAAACACAAAAAAGCCAAGGTAGTTTGTTTCTTCAGTTTTGATTTCAAAACTACTTATAATATGTTGATTATTCACCTGGAATCCTACAACAGAGTTCAGTGACTGCGCCTATCATTATTGATTTTATCTCCCATCAAAGACAGGAGGAACATTGACCTGACATTGATCAGTAGAACAATTCCGTCATATATAACTGTGTTGGCAAGCTCCAACTGAAACACCCTATTTTAGTTGCTCTCTTGGTAAAACTTAGCAAGGTAGGAGAGGGCATATTCCCACTATTTTGGGGGGTAGTTTTGTTTATTTTAGGGGTAGACTTGGTGGTGCTCAGGGCTTACTCGTAGTGCTGTGCTTAGCCACCGAAAGATAGTGTGGTAGGTGAGACCTTACACTTGGCCTGCTCAAAACCTGAGTCCCAACCCCAGTACCACTGACACAAACACAAACAGTGATTCCTGAACATAGAGACAGAAGTCATCCCTGGATGTAGCTGTGTAATCCAAAAACACAACAGCCCTTCTCCAAAAAGAGACTCTACCTTATTAATGTATATCCATGTCTGCCTAGCCACCCAGTCATCCATCTGACCATCCATCCATCCATCCATCCATCCATCCATCCATCCATCCATCATCCATCCATTTATCTATCCCAACCTTCCCCTGTCCATCCTCCACCCCCCCAGTCTTTTCTCTTCCAGTCTTTCCATACCCCTCCTCCCCTCAAAAAGAACCAAAATTAAATGCTCACAAAGTATAGCAGTAGTCAGCTACTAAATGATGTTTCTTTTTTTGTATAGCATTCATTTCTTCTTTGTATAATTCTGCTAGAAAACTTAGGAAAGTATAAATGAAAGCAATAAAACTTTTAAATATATATTTGTTCACTATATGCATGCATTATTATAAGTATAAGGGAAAGAACAGTGAACGATTAAGGAGAATGTCCAGGGATGATTTTAGAATGAAATCTTGAGAATATAATCATTTTCAAAACAATCTTGTAAAAATATAAATACTTAAGCTTACAGAGAGTGACAGTATTCTGTTAAAATGTTTTGTTCTATTATAGAGATTTGGTCACTATGAGCAGCTTGGGTGTCCAGGTTGAAATAAAAGTGATGCTGTAATTTTACGGCATTATGGTTCTATCTTGACTGGAGCGATAGCACAGTAGGTAGGGCATTTGCCTTGCACGTGGCCGACCCGGCTGACTGAAGTTCAATTCCTCCACCACTTTCAGAGAGCCTGGCAAGCTCCCGAGGAAATTTCGCCCACACGGCAAAGCCTGGCAAGCTACCCATGATGTATTTCATATGCCAAACACAGTAACAACATGTCTCAAAATGGAGATGTTACTGGGCCCGCTTGAGCAAATGGATGAACAATGGGAGAACAGTGCTACAGTTATAATAATTGCTTAGTGTGTGAAAGGAAAAGAAAACCTTTCTTCCTTCATTTCTTCCATTCTTCCTTGTTTTCTTTCCTTTCTTCCTTCCTGCCTGCCTGCCTTTCTTCCCCTCTTCCTCCTTTTCTTCCTTTTTCCTGTCTTTATGTAATTGATAACTCTCTATGTACTTGATAACACTGTGGTCCAAATCTTCATGAATATACAGTGTGGAAGTTATCCTTGGAAAACCTTTAGAATATTGAAAGATTTGTATATATTGATGAGTAACTGAATTCAACCCCCCTACTAAAAACATATTAAATGAAATAAAGATAGTGAATGTTGTACATTACAATCTGAATTCACATGGTTAGTTTCAGACTTCTTACTGTACTGGACTTGTGTTTACATTTATAAAAAATCCTTCTTCAACTAATTACATGTTACGAGTTTACCAGAATGGCTTTCTTGATGATTTACTAGGATCTGTTCAGTCTCTGCTTCCTAAAACACACACACACACACACACACACACACACACACACACACACGGCGCACGCGCACACAGCACAACACCTATGTTTTTTAGGCACTGTCAGATTCCGCAATCATTCAGTGATTAAGATACATTCTATTTGAGCAACTGTGGCAAGTTAGAGACCATTATATTACACATTTTGTAATATTAGAGTATGCTTCTTATAGTTACTTCTAATTAAGATATACATATATATAATAGTCATAGAAAGTTATATGTTTCCTTTTTTCCTAGCTAACTAAGTTATTCTTGCAGTATTTGGCTTTTCACTTAACTGAATAATATTAAAGCACTTTTTAGAAACACTGATTTCTCATTTTACATGATATAAGATGCCTAGGTAAATAATAATGGCCTGCCTCTTTTCTATTGTGACTTTGAAATAAAGTTTGTTCTGTAGATATAGAAAATACTGTACATTATTTGGTATATATTCTTTGAGTGCTTAGTAAATAAACTTATTTGTGAGTGTTTTTATCAGAGAAACATAGTTGAGGTGATTTTTATGGTATCCCTTTGCAACATTTTTTTTCTTTTTTTTAAGATCCGAGGAGGAAAACTCATGATCACTTATACCCGTAAAAGTGATGCTGGCAAATACGTTTGTGTTGGTACCAATATGGTTGGGGAACGTGAGAGTGAAGTAGCAGAGTTAACTGTTTTAGGTAAGTGTGATCTGTTTCTGATCTGTTTACCCCAAAGCATATTTCTTCATATTTCTTTGTATCTTTATTCAAGACATGATTTTTTAAAAATAACACATTCTGGTGGATCGGAAGAAGAAAAGGAATCAGTAAAGCAGCCTCAGATAAATAATCAAAGATACGATAGGTGAACCAAAAACAAATGAACATTAAATTTAGGGGAGCTTTGAGAAGTTGGGAAATAGGTGGGGAAAAAATGCGTGTGCCACATTGGGCAGTGCTCAGGGGCTATATGTCTCAGTTGTGACCCCCAACAGTGCTTGGAAGAACATTTGGTGTTGGGGAATAAAGCAGGGTCAGCCTTGTGCAAGGCCTTAACCTCTGTACTATCTCTCAGACTCCAGAAATATTTTCTAAATAATAAGAAACTATTTTAGTGTTTTTGGTTTTTTGTTAACTTTTTATTGCCCAAGGTCCGTGATTTACAATGTTGTTTCTGATAGTTTTCCGTGCACATAATTCCAACACCATACCTATCACAAGAGTACATGCCTCCCTCCTACAAGGACCCAATACCCCTTCCTTTCTTCACTGCCCCCCCCCCATCAACTCAGCTGTGTAAATTAGTTCTCCCATTGTGTTGCATTTGGCCCTTGTTCCTACCTTGCTGTGCATCTTTAAGTCCCACCAAAAAGAGAGCATTCTGTGCCTCAGTCAGTTCTGGTTGAATCCTTAATCTTTACCCTGAGATGGCTCTTTCTCATTGTAGAGAGACCCTCATTTGTGAAAAGACCTAGTAACTTGGCTGTAACTGTGGATGACATCGCAGAATTTAAATGTGAGGCCAGAGGTGACCCCGTGCCTACAGTACGATGGAGAAAAGACGATGGAGAGCTACCCAAATCCAGGTACAATTCAGACTTCATTATGGAGTTTATTCACTCTGAATTTCTGTGCTTCTTGTCACACCACCATGCCCCCACGTGTCATTAGAACAGTAAGAACTGTCCGCCATAGACTCCTTGGTCAGGGGTCAGACACAGTTCTAGAAATGTTAGAGTCAGAAGTCGCCATGCTTTCAGAGAGCTTCAGATAAGAATCTTGTAAAGGTGCCCAGGACTCCCTTGTAAAATGTTTTGTTTCTCAGATGGTTTAACTTCTTTTCAACCAGATCACAGTATGTATGAGGTGGGAAAGGAAGAATGGCATAGCATCAAAAACAAATCAGCCGATTACAAAGCAGCTTCCTTTTCCTTATCTGAAACAACTCCAGGGAGTGGTAGATGGTCAGCTTTTCTTGGTATCTGCCAAGTGCTTAAATTGACTTGGAGCAGAGATAAACTGCAGCCTTAGGGAATGAGACTATAAAATAAAGCCATCTATATTTTTTAAACCTGCCTTATTTTGTGTATTCATAATTTTCTAAGCATGCATCAAGACACTGACAGTTTGAAGTCTCAGAACAGTGAATTAAACATAGCTTTCTTCTCTTAAAATGCTCACAAAAAGGGTAAATGTATATATATATATCTGAAATAACCTATCAAACTCCTTATAGATAAAGGGAAACTCCTGAAGACAAAATCAGAAGTTTTTTTTTTAATTAGTGAGACACCATGAGGTACAGTTGTAAACTTACAAATTTTGTGCTTGGGTTTCAATTATACAATGATCAAATACCCATCCCTCCACCAATGCCCATTTCCCACCACCACGGATCCCAGTATCCCTCCCACCCGGAAGCAACATTTGTGCATGCCTTAAGTATATATTTATATAGACATCTGTATCAGTATTGAATATACTGAATACATTTAATATGATCATATTTAATATAAATATAAAATATATGTGGTACTAACGTACATTTAGTCCTTTGTAATATGTGTATGTATATATATACATATATATGTATGTATATATGTATATGCATATCCAATGACAAGAAAAAGAGAGAACTATTTGAGAAAACTATTACATAGTTTGAATGTTGAAAAATTTAATATGACTATTGCTATGGTATATCATAAAAAATATGTGTTTTGTGTTTGGAGACACTTGTACAAAGATGTCAGGGCCCAGTATACATGCAGAATTTTTAATCACATTGCATGTATGCTGATAAGGCAAGAGAAATTAGTATAAATTGGACTGCTTTTTAGAGAGAATGTTTCAAATTGAAAAATAATGTTTTAGAACTGTCGGTCTTATATCATTTGGGAAAAATCTAGTGGCAGTGTTGGACATAGAAGTGATATGAATTACAAGAACTGAGAGAAGATAGAGGTAGGGTCCTCATGGAGAGACGTTTCTAGACTAAATTGCTGAGTTTCATCTCAGATAACAATAAAGTAACAGCATTTGATGCTTTGTTAGATACTGGAAACTAGCAATGATGATAAAATATATTAGAAAGAGTCAGTTTATGAGGCTGGAGAGAGTACAGAGCGTAAGGAGCTTGCCATGCATGCCGCCTACTGGGTCTAATCCCCAACATCCCATATGGTTCACTGAGCACCACCAGGAGTGGATTCCTGAGTATAGAGCCAGGAGTATCTCCTGAGCATCACAGAGCGTGGCCCAAAAAAAAGAAAGCAAAAAAGCAAACAAAAAAACAAAAGTTGGTTTATATAACAGGGTAAATAAAAGAAACTTTTATTCCAAATACAAATATTATTTCCGTGTTGTTTTATGTTATGGGGTAATAAAATTAACTTTCATTCAAAATATCAAATATTATTTTCCTTGCAGAATAAAATGCCTATGGTTTAGTCATTTGATATTATGAGTTAGATTTTCGTCAGTTATAATAAGGGTCAAAAATATTTGTGCAGTTGCCAGATTAAATTAGAGTAGTAAAACAAGTTAATAATATATTTTAGACTAAAGTGAAGATTAAAGTCAAAGCTGAATAAAAATCAGGTTCCAGGTGAGGGAAGATGAGGGATGCCAAGTGGACTCTGAAATGAGGTTGTCTGAGTTCAAATATCAACTCTGTCACTAAATTGGTTGACCTTATCTTCTTACGCCTCAGTTTTCTGAGTGGAATACTGTACATAATGGTAGAAAAAAATTTAAAAAAATAGTTGTAAGAACACTTTTAAATCTTTCATGTCATAAGAGACTAATGATCACTCTTAGTTTTCATATGATATAGTAGCCTGTGGAAATAACTAGCAACTTGGCCAAAACTTTGTGTTGTTTATTATGCAGATTCACATCAATATATAACTGCCACATCAATTGATAGGCCCCATCATTATAAAGATAGACTTCCCTGTCTGTGTGCTGACTTAATGGAATGCTATCATTTACCTTTTCATTGAAATCTTCTGAATGTTGCACAGATTTTGATGCATCATGTTGGTAATGATGGGAATCTCTCCTGTCCAAAGTCATTTAACTGTGCTTTCATGTTATGTCACTAGATATGAAATTAGAGATGATCATACCTTGAAAATTCGGAAGGTGATGGCTGGTGACATGGGGTCATATACTTGCGTTGCAGAAAATATGGTTGGAAAAGCTGAAGCATCAGCTACTCTCACTGTCCAAGGTAAGGTTTAGCGACTAGTTCGGTTGTGGCCATTTTAGCATATAAAGTTAAAGGCAATATATAAAGGCGACATATAAAGGCGATATAAAGTTAAAGGCAAAGTATTCATTGGAATAAGTGTATTAAAAGGGTACTTTAAAAAGTGCTATAAACATTTTGTTTCACACATTTAAAAGCTATTATTCTGCTTATGGGGATCTAGAATCATTACTTATTAGAGAAAGAATTAACATAATAAAAAAATGGAGATTTCTTTCTTGGTCAAATACTAGAGAAGAAGGTGTTTTAATCTTTTGGTCTTGAAACACGGACCTTTTAATTTTGCAATTATAGTAATTTCCATGAAAACTTTGTGTATGAATGGAAGCAAACCTACTATTCCTTCAGATCACATTACTAAGATTCTGTACATTTCAGAACAGTAAATGAGAATATTCTTTCCCCTCTAAAAATGTAAAGTCTAATTAGAGAGTAGATGCTTTGTCATCTATTTCTATAACTTCTGTGCACATAATATCTGATATAGCACACAATCAATTTTTTAGAATTAATGGTTTTTGTACTTTGCTAATTTTGATGCAGATCATTTAACATTCTATTAACCAAAATGGTTCCATATTCTATGAATGTAAGTCATTGAATGTCAGTCATGTCTTTAACTCATATGCAGAACTAGTTCCGTCACCTCTTTGCATCCAAAAGCCAGATGCTTTATATTCTTATAATCCCTTTCTTTTCCCCCAGTCATACTAATTATTTCTTCCTGTCTCATCAAAAATATTTTTTTTTCCTTTTTAGGGACAAATTGTTTATTGTGGAATTTGAGAGACAATGGCCTTTTATTCACGAACAAATATAGACAAGTATATATCATAAACAAGGGCGTTGGCTTTAAGCTTCTTAGCTTTTCTCTGGGTCTCATATTAGCAACACTTGGTACTGTCATCTTGTCTGAACACTGTCTCCTTGAGGGTTATTATGAAGAAAAAGGTGGCCTTTGAGAGAGTGCGTCTACTGTGGGCTTTCTACAAAAGAGCCTTGTGGGCTTTTTATTGTAGGCAAAAAGGATAAAGAATATTTTATTCCTGTCTCTGAAGCCATTATGTCCCACTTTAGGGTTTTTAGATCAACCTCATAAAAACAAAAGAGGGGAAAGAAAAAAAAAAGATCAAGAACAAACATGGGATTTCTAATGCCTAGTGAGCTTCTCTTTAATCTTAGTTACCCCTGAATTCTATATTAGGCTTTACATTTAGAAAAGCACAAATTTAAGAGATGTCAGATTGGAGTTCAGAAGCCCTCTAGAGGGAGTGAATGTTGCTCAGGATGAATACAAGGCATGATAAGGTGTGTCTGTCTCCAGGTCACTGGAGATTGCCAGTCAAATTAGTCAGAGAAATATTTTTCATCTGGCAGACTGGTGCTTTGAAAATTAGCCATTTGACTATGTCTACCTTCACACTGAAATAAAAATAGAATTCCTTCCTGCTACTGTAAATTCAGTTCCAGAGCTAATTCCAGAGCTTAAGTTTCCCTTATGGAATTCTTGCTTTCTAAACCTGGGATATATATATATATATATGTATACACATATGAATATATACATATATAATATAATATAATATATACATATATAATATATATTCAGCAGGTATAAGTGATCAAATCTAAAAATTACTTAAAGAATTTATTTTATTTTAACAACATTGGCCTTTCTATACTTGTGAAAGATCTGTATATTTTTGAGAATTGATTATTTTACTCAAATATTAAAGTGTACCTAATACTATAACCTAATACTATAACTATTAAAATAAATCTCTTTAACATGCTAGAATAGTATACACAATATGTCAAAGATGGAAATGAGACTCCCAGCTCCGAAAGATAACTGAAAATAAAGAAGGGAATTTCTCAGTGGAAATGGGAGAACTCATACTTTTTTCTTCATTTGGTATTAAATATACGAAAAGCGAGTGACTGCTAAGGAAAGCAATCAGAAATAAGTCTACTTGATAGCAGAAAACAATTATAATAAGAATTCGGTATTGTAGTCATTTTTCATTTTAGTATTTTACATGTGGTTCATTTTTAAAAGTTAACCATGAACTCAATGTGAGTTATAAATAGTCATCTTCAGTTCTCAGTGATTATTTGAGAATATAGACTGGGTATGAAAACTGAGTATTCCAGAAAGAAATGATGGTGTGAGGGGACGCTTAGATATGTATTTCCATTTAATTTTTTCTCCCAGGAGAGATGTAACTAATTAAAAAAAGCCCTGATTTGAGACTTGCTTCTTTTTTCTTTCAATTCACGAATTTTGGTCTTGTTTTTGGGTCACACCTGGCGCTGTGCAGGGGTTACTCCTGGCTCACACACTTAGGAATTACTCCTGGCGATGCTCAGAGGACCATAAGCGATGCTGGGAATTGAATCCGGGTCGGCAGCTTGCAAGGCAAACGCCCTACCCGCTGCGCTATAGTTCCAGCCTCACAAATTTTGGTCTTTTAGATACTCTCTTTGTATATACTTATTTTCGCATTACTTTCTCGACTCTTAATAACTCCTTGGCTATTCTTCTTTATTATTTTTACAGTAGTCCACATGCTACTGGGCCCTGAGTCTATACTTGATTTAATAATAACTTGATCAAATTTGAAATATAACTATGGACCCCAAACTTAAGCGTGAATAGCAGATATATCACAAGGATATCCGAAGGGGTATATTCCAATAGATTCTGGTGTTTTTGATCCTAAGTGGCAGTGCCAGTTTTCGTTGGCTCAAAATTGAGAAAATTATCATCTATGATCAGTGCTTGGTGGAAAGGAAACAAAGTAAAGCTGAAGGATAAAAAGTTTTCTAAACATTTTCCAAGTTGCTTGTGAAAAATATAAATTTTTGAACATACCCTTGAAAAATAATATTTAGAAGATCCGATTTTGGTGGAACCTCAATTTTTTAAGAAAATTATTTAAGGAAATAAATTCAGGAATCCTTAGAATGAAGAATTTTTGAGTTAATAAAAAAAATAACAGCATTTTATTGCATCCAGACCATGCAGTAGGTTATTGTCGGCGGGCCACCTCAGGGGAAAAAGGGTGCTGTCCCTCTGCCTGCTACGCCTTGGCGGCTCGGTGGCCGCCATCCACCAGAGGCCATTGGACAGTCAGGTTTGGGCCCACAGTGATGAGACACATGGGGCCTCACGGGATGGGGGCAGAGCCGGCCCTTTCCTCCCCATCCCAATGAGACCCTGAGTTGCCGCTCATGAATGGCCTCTCTGGCTCCTGATCAAGCTGCTTAATGGCATGATCCCAGAGACTCAGGAGCAAATCTTGGAACCCAGCAGGTTTTGGCAAGAAATCCCTCCAGATTTAATTGTTAAAATTTTGGAATTTCAAAATCGCAGCCAGTACTGCAGCCATGCGACATCATATGTCATTCATAACCAGCAATAGAAAATGTTGCCTTTTCAACAGATCTAAGTGTTGGGGTAAAATCCCAAAAAATAATGGTGGGTCTAGTGTCAAAATATTGAATGTAATCAAAGTAGAGAGAGTAATTTGGAAATCATCTGCCCCACAGGTAGGGGGAGGGTGTGGGATGGGGTTATACTGGGGTTTTTAGTGGTGGAGAGTGGGCACTGGTGAAGGTATGGGTGTTTCATTGTATGACCGAGACTTAAACCTGAAAGCTTTGTAACTGCTCTCACAATGATTCAATAAGTAAAATTATAAAAAATGGGGGAAAAAAAGTAAGGTGAAGTTCATGTACAATTCAATCAGCCTAATCCGTGGCTCAATAAATAGCAGTAGCACTATAGCACTCTCCTCCCGTTGTTCATTGATTTGCTCGAGCGGGCCCAGTAACATCTCCACTTTAAGACTTGTTGTTATTGTGTTTGGCATATTTAATATGTCACAGGTAGCTTGCCAAGCTTTGCCTTGGGGGCGAGATAGTCTCAGTAGCTTGCCGGGCTCTCCGAGAGGGGCGGAGGAATCGAACCTGGCTCTGTGGAGCTCGCTGTGTGCAAGGCAAACGCCCTACTGCTGTGCTATCACTCCAGCCCAAATAACAGTACTCCTACGTAAACACACACACACACACCAGCATTTTATTTATTTATTTATTTATTTGAGGTTTGGAATTGCTAGGGCTAGAAAAGGCATGTTAAAAATAATTATATAAATAAGAGCATAGCCATTGGAGCCAGACAAAATTTAGCTGAGTCATTTTTCGATCATTAGTCAATAATATGACATAAAGAAGGTTTTTTGAACTTCCGGAACCTAAGTTGTCTCATGTATATAGTAAAAATGACTTCATAACACTTATAAGGATTAATCTATCCTGTATCTCTGACCTTTAAAGCTCTAAATTCCCTGTCCTTCCTCTCTTCTTTCCTCCTTCTCTCCTTCCTCCCCTCGTTCCCCTAGCTCCCTCCCTCCCTCCTTCCTTTCATCCTTCTGTTTCCTTCCTTCCTTCCTTCCTTCCTTCCTTCCTTCCTTCCTTCCTTCCTTCCTGCCTGCCTGCCTGCCTGCCTGCCTGCCATCCGTCCTTCCTTCCTCCTTCCTTCATTCTTTCTTTCTTACCTCCCTCCCTTCCTTCCTTTTTCCTTTACTCCTTCTCTCCTACCCTCTTCTCTCCCTCCCTCCCTTCCTCCCTCCCTCCCTTCCTTAAGCATTATAGTTTTAACAGAAGCATTTATTGGCTTTACTAATAAATACTTTGTACCTTGTTAATGATCTCAAAGCTAGTGCTTGTTTTATATTGAAGTTTTATGAAATAATTGCATAAATTTGTGAAAATTATGACCAATTAGAAAAAAGAAAGGATTAATAAAATGAGTTTCAATGCAAGGGGGTATTATGTTATTGCAAGGCAAAGACATTGTTATGGAAAATTTCTCAGCAAGTGTTACTTTCCTCAACTCTGGTTCTTTTGCTTCTAAGAATTACTATTTTCCAACTATTTGGAGTCTCAGCATCTGTGGGTAAAATAGGATAGTTTTTTGTAATTCATTAAGACTGATATGATTACCTCAAAAAAATTTTATTCTCCTTCATGACCATTTGGAAACTTCAATTAACCTCTCCAAGCTTTGAGCAAAATATGAGCTTCCAAACACTGTTTGTAGAAAGCCACTGGACTTCTAAATCTATATCTCACATAATGTAGGTTAGATTATTTCTTGAACAGCTGAACGACATATCTATTCATGCTTACCCATAATACATAAGATAATTGTTTTACTTGGTAAAGAGGAAAATTTGACAGTATTAGAGAGCTTAAAATTAAAAATATATGTAACCTGGGCTTTAACAATATCTGGACAATAAAGAAATCATTCAGATTCCTTTATATTTCATGGCTTTTCTGGTCTAGCATTGAAACCAATTGTGAGAGTGGGGCTCAAAGGCTTTGCAGTGACTTGAGTTACCAGAAAATTATTAAGGTTCATTTACATAACCAATAAAAACTAATGAAATCATGATAGTCAAAATGATTGCATCTGAAAAGTGTCTTAGCTTAACTGCCAGCTAACCAGAAAATTAGGTTACTTGGTATTCTGCTCTCTTCTGTAATAATGAAATTTTTGCTATAGGTTTTGTTTATTTTGGTTCTGCACCTGGTGAGAGGTTGAACCCAAGCCTCTTGCACACCAACCGCACGCTTAGCCCATTGAACATTCTCTTAAGCTCCTATTCCCTGTAACTTCAAAATATAAATATTAGGTTTATATTTAATGTTTTTCATTTCTCCCATACATGTGACATCTGCACATCTCAACAATTCTCTTTATGAATGTAAAACACAAAATTAACCATCTTGTTAAAAACATTGTCATCTGAGTTTTGAATTATTACACTGTATTTGCACTCTGATGTCTCATTTTGACAAGTGTTAAAAATATTAGTCGCTTTTGGTAGGAACAAATTATCTTCTAAACTAATGTTTCGAATTGTCCGTAGCTCCTTCTTTTAAGTAAAAAGAGTATAGTGTGGTATTTATATCCACTTGCATGTTGCAGCATAACTATAATATATAAAAATAATTGAGAACAAAATAGATTCAGAAGGTGCCCTGGCAGGTCTTAAAAGCAAAGCATCATGAAAAATGTTAAAATTTGTCCTCTGTTAGGTTTTCTGATAATGACCCCAGATATTTTTATATTATTTTGTTGTTTTAATAAAGTTGTATACTACATTAGATTCTTACCAGATGGGCCTTCTGTTCTTCTGGAAACCAGGTGGTAGTCAACTAAGTTTAGCACTTATATTTACTTTTTAATCAACTCATGATTAATCTAAGAAGCAAGTATTTCATTTGTTTTTTTGATTGAAGAGAACCTTAAAAAAGAAAATTAAGAAAAAAAACTGGGGACATTTCCTCCCAACACTTAAAAGAAAAACAAAGAAAGAAAAAGAATTAATTCTGTTATTAATAACAACCCTTTTGCAATAAATAATTACTCCTTATTACAACATTCATATTGATAGCTTTCTACGTAGAGCAGTTTCTAGGAGGCCTACTCCAAATGTAAGTTAGAATAAGAGACCTTACAGAGATTAGTTTACACCCTGAATTTACTTGTTTCCAAGTTTCCCCAACACCTCTAAGATTTCTAGTGATCCTGTACTCCAGGGATAGTCATTGCTTAAGCAAGGCAAACTAGAAGGTGCTATTAATCTTTCCACTCCCTTTGCAACTCTCCAGATAAAGCCCCTCTTATTACTGTCACAATTTCATTTCCAAAGTAAATTTGTGACTGCTCTCACCAGAGTGATCAGGTTCCCATGACTCTGTCAGTCACAGGAAACTGCACTGAAAATGGATTTTTCCATGCACCAGCCATTTCCCAATCAGTCACTTTCTATCTTCACTGACTCAAGCTATTAAGATCCTCTAATCCATTTTTTGTTTGTCTCTCTTACAATGGGAAGGAAAAGACATTTCGTCTTCTCCTTTCCCTTTAGGGTAGGGCCAATCAGACACAGAGAGCTGGGCATTTAGATCCGAGTTCACACCCCACTGAACTCGCAGGCCTCTCACTGGGACTAGTTACTCTTTGAAGCTCAAGAAGCAGTTTCTTTTTTGCCCTTTCAGCAACAGCTCTGTTCAAAGCACAGACAGATGCCAAACATCTCTAAACCTGGTGAAGCTGTGTCACCAGATGAATTGGATTGCTGTAAAATCTCAGCCTTTTTTTTCTGTACAGCACATTTGTCCCTTCCCCCTGATATGAAGCAACTCCATTCTCTCGATTTTATTACGTGCTATATTTTGAATGCCTATAAAATATGGAATCATAAATGATAGTGCTAGCTCTTTAAATTTATGTTGACATATAACCAGGATGTTCAGGTGAGTCATGAAAAGGGTGTGCGTTTTCTTCTGTTCTCGCTTATTGTTTCATCTGATGTTTCCCATTAGTATTTATATATCCCATGCAAGGAAGGAGCTGAGTGTTTCCTCATTAGGATTAATTAACCACTGACAGCTTCTGGGAGGTGCAGCCTTAAAGCCTGAGATTGACATGAGACCAGGGAGACACAGTGACAGAAAGAAAGAATTGTGATGCCTTTTGCCTGACTTCCTTACTACATTAATGGGATGCTTCCTAGAGCACCTCTCCTTTCTGCTAGCGAGCCTCCTGCTTCAAACAATGAGCTTAGCTGAAATATCTCAGGCATGGCAGTTTGGGACTGACCCCCTTTTATGTCCCGATGAACTAGGTTGAACAGTTGTTATAACCGTGTGAAGCAAGAAGCAACTGTGAGAGGTTTGTCTTGGCTTTTAAGTGTCTACTAGCCCAGAGAGTAGTATCAGTTCACAGGAACTAATACTAATGCAGTGAAAAAAATACAGATTAGATATGCGACAAACCCTACAGATGGACACTGGCAGAGAGCTTGGGGGGGAAGTTGGAGCATGCAGAATCATGCATTACTCTCCCATTTTCCTCATGCCAGTCATCACAAAATCCTACTTATTCCACCTTTTAAGTATTTTTCAGTTCTCACCTTCCCTCCAGACTTCTCTCTCAGGTAATACTTTTTCATACTTTTTCTTCATACTTTTTCTGAAGTAAAACTGTTAACTTCTAACGGTTTACTCTGTCTCTTTCTTGCTACACAATGTATGTTCTTTTCACACCAGGTTTATGTACCTGAAACACATATCTGACTATCTAAGCCCAGTTCTTCAAACACTGCCAGTTTCCCCATATTTTCAGTGTAATATTCAGATTGGGTTTTGCTTTGCTGCCTGACCGTCTAATCTCATTGCTACCCATATCGGTGTAGACCCACTACCTTATGTGTAGGTGATTTCATTCATATTATTTATAGGTAATTTTATTCATGCCACCCTGTAGCTTACCTATGTGGCATTTGCACTGTGTTTTATTTTTGGGGTCTCCCAAGCTGTGCTCATAGAGTCCAAGGACTATTCTCAGTGATGCATTGGTCAGGATGGAGAAGGTGGTTCGCTCAGGCCCTTTGATCCCAAAGACCACCCAGGTCAGTATTCCAGGACTTCCAGAACTATCCTGGTGAATTAATCAGTCCAGACACCTGTGCTATCTCTTTCCCTCACCTACAGGATATTCTTTATGTTGTTTCATTGATGAAAGATGCCCTATCTGCCATGTTCCCCTTCTACTTGCAAATTATTTCTGTCCTTGTACTCACCTTTGGTATAAGTCCTCTATGAAGGTTGACTGACTATGCAGAACAGTGCTGGCTGGGGAGCTCCTATTTCTGTGCCCATTTGTTACTGTGGTCATCCTTATGACTCGTCAGTGTCTGCCCTGATTGATTTTGAATTCCTAGAAAACATTCTTCCTTGACTTTGTTTTCTTGGCTCTCTTGGTCTTGTTACTTAGAGGGACATCCTTGGTACCACTGCAACCTTTAATGTGTCAATGCGTGCTCTGTTAGTGATACATACCCTCTGTGAGATTCTGGGAAATGTTCTGAATTTCTTTAATTTTTATAAGTGTTTCCATTTTTTAAAGATAAAAAGGAATGAAAAATGCAATAAAGCATCAGTGAGCTGATCGGAAATAATATTAATAAATTAGATTTTCATGAAAGTAGTTGTTATGACTTTTCTTATTACTTTCTTTCAAAACAACTAAAAATCTATCAGTCACTCAGTTATATTTATCCTGTCCATAGAGATATAAAATTTGTGGTAGCTAATTGATGCATAGTTCAGTAAATTTTTAATCCTTCTGCAAAGATAGCACTGCACTGCACTGTCCTCCTGTTGTTCATCGATTTGCTCAAGCGGGCCCAGTAGCATCTCCATTGTGAGACTTATTGTTACTGTGTTTTGGCATATTAAATATGTCATGGGTAGCTTGCCAGGCTTTGCCATGAGGGCGAGATACTCTTGGTACCTTGCCAGGCTCTCCGAGAGGGGTGGAGAAATCGAACCCGACTCAGCCACTCAGCCGGGCTGGCCGTGTGCAAGGCAAATGCCCTACTGCTGTGCTATTGCTCTAGCCCACTGCAAAGATAGCTTTTGACAATTCCTTGTAATTAATAGTTGTCTTTTTTATTAGCCCTAGTTGCCTTTGTTTATTGGTTCTTAAGTTTTTTAAGATACTGTTTTAAGGAGACTTTTAAAATTTGTCATTGGTGACCATTCTGTTGAGTAGAATTATTAGTTCCTACTTTTCTTAACCACTTGATTTAAATATTGAACGTGTAAGTTACTAAATTCCTGGCTTTGTTGTCTCAGCAATAAACCAAGGTGAATATGCACCCAATCATAGAGTTGTTATTGAGATTAGATGAACTAATAAGCATAAAATATTATGTTGTGTGAAGCATTTAAATGT
This sequence comes from Sorex fumeus, assembly GCF_029834395.1. Classification (NCBI taxonomy): domain Eukaryota; kingdom Metazoa; phylum Chordata; class Mammalia; order Eulipotyphla; family Soricidae; genus Sorex; species Sorex fumeus. The sequence continues at coordinate 13,907,431 of NW_026606172.1, forward strand.
TCACCAAAAATAAAAGTTATGAAAAGGATATTAATAGGAGGAACTCAGGGCAGTGATGGATCATAATATCTGTCAGAAGCAGAACTTAATATAGCTTTAGTGCTCTTAGCTATCATCACTGGCTATATAAAAAAGTTAAAGTCATTTTTCAAACTACTTTACAAAGCTAACACAATGGCACTTTCCAATAAACATCTACAAATATACTATAATGTCAGGTAAAGCTCTCATTTGTATTGTAGTTGAGTTATGCAACAGTGGGTAAAGAAATTGTGATATTAAAAAAATTAGTTAAATTACTTTGAGTTTGTGTGCATGTGATACTCATTTGAAACAATAATTTTGTCTTTTTATTAATAGATCCATTATAAATAGTTTTACATAAATGCATCATTATTATCCCTCTTGGTTTGTACGGTGCCACTAATTTTCCTTATAGAATGAATAATAGTAAATCCTGTAAGCCTCCTTTACAAGGGCAATCTATATATTAAGGCAACTGAATTAATTGTAGCACCCTAGCACTGTCTTCCCATTGTTCATCGATTTGCTCGAGCGGGCACCAGTAATGTCTCTATTGTGAGACTTGTTGTTACTGTGTTTGGCATATCGAATACATAATGGGTAGCTTGCCAGGCTCTCCGAGAGGGGCAGAGGAATCGAACCCGGGTCAGCCGTATGCAAGGCAAACGCCCTACCTGCTGTGCCATTGCTCCGGCCCAACTGAATTAACATGAGATAAAATAATTGTGGATAATTTTAAATTAACATGAAAAAAAATAAATTTGGACAGGGCATTCCCAAGTTACCACATTGATATAATTTAAAACTTTAGTAGAATAGAAAATGGATCAGAAGGCATAATTCATTAGAAGAACTGTTCATTGGTACTGTTGACCAATTTCTAAAAAGTAGATAAACAAACCATGATGTAATAGTTATTCACAATATAATATGCTTTGTGTGTGCATGTGTGTGTATGTGTGTATGTTTAATAGGCAATGACATAATGTTTTTTAATGTAAAATTAAATCATACGTAAAGCAGTATAATTTACAGTAGATTTCACTGCCAATAGTAGAGGTGAAACTTTAATAAACGTGTCTTAAAAACAAACTCTGGGAGAAAAAACCTATTCTCCAAATTTGTGACTTCCACAAATAGGGTCCACTCTGCTTAGCTTTCTATCAGCATATGAAATCTCTGTGCAAGAGTCAGTTGACCTTTTGAAACTCCTATGCTATCTAAGTATAAAAGAAGTAATGGGAGAAGAAAAATGGGCCCTTGAGTTCTGGATTTTCTCTCTTTGATGTAGATTCATTTAAATCATTTGTTGGAACAGTTTTCTTCTAGCCCTGATTTCAGAAAAGCTGGCAGTATAATAGTACATTGTTTCTGGCCATTAATGTCGTTATTTGAGCCAAAGCCAAAGCTAATAGTGTCAAGGGGCCTTTTTTGCAGGTTCACATTAGGTTTACTACAATCTGAGATCCTAGTTAAGAACTGTTGAGTTCATCAACATTTTGATGAAACACACATTGAAGACTCCAAAGCTAGACTTGATAACTTGAAGTGCCATGACATGTGTGTGACAGATTCTGATAAGATTTAACCTACTAGTCCTTTTGGGGTGATTCTTTAGGACTTTTGGCAATAATCTGCAGAGGCTCAGTAAATTCAGCAGCACTGCTGATAAATGGTGACTCATAGGTTGGAGAAAATATATACACATATTAATAGGTATGTAATACTATGTACAGAAAAAATGTCTGTGTGTGTGTCTATGTGAGTATTTATATGTATATGTTTACTGCCTACTGGTATCTTATATTACTTATTTTTAGATGAACTGGTCAGCTAAAATATCTCCCTTTGAAGGGTTTATTTGTGATTTGTGCGTGTGTGTGTGTGTCGCACAGAGAGAGAGAGAGAGAAGAGAGAGAGAGGAGAGGAGAGAGGAGAGAGGGAGAGAGATTCATTGCTGGTTTTGTCTTAAAAATGACTTAACAAGTTCAACTGAAGATTTGAGGGACTGATAAAAAATATTTGTGATAGTTACAAAAAGCAGTGTGTGATTGGGGACTTTTAAGGAATCCGTATTGCCAGCTGAACTCTTTGTCAGCAGGTTAAAAGTAAATGCCATCAGCTAAGAGCGCTAATAAAGTCCCACTCCAGAATTTAACAAGATAATGATTTGTGAGAATGGGCCACTTTCCTAATTATTCTAATTCTTAGGTATAAATAGATGCTGTGTGCCACTCCTACTATTTTTATTGGTATTTTATTTGATTGAGAATAAACAGTATTTTGGTCTAAGAATATTTTCTACTTCCCTCACCCCCTGGAAGAAAAATCGCTTAGAATGTCTTATGGTTTTAGAGATCTCAGAAATAGCCATTTTAACCTTACTGGTCTTAAAGATATGACATTATTTTATATTTCTTACATTTATTAACTCGTGAAGGTTTAGGATTATTTTCAGTTATTTCAAATGAATTGATATAAATCTTAAGAATTAATCCACTGGAAAAGAATTCACCACATGATCTCCCTGCAGAGAATTTAAAACATTCTCTTAATGTGTATGCCAAGCAAGTATTTGAAGAAATAAGTAGAGCAGTCAGTTACAAGAAATAATTGATACATAATATGAATCTGTGACAAAAAATTGATATAGCACCCTGATAGAAAACCACATCATAGGTCTCCTATTGTATTCTGAGTTGTGCTGTGATTTATTCATCTGCATAACAGTGGGTAAGGTTTTCCTGTCACCAAGTTATATAGATGTATAATTTAGTCATTATTTTTAGTAACCGACATTCTTAAATAGTGGCATCAGTGTGGAAAAATTTTAATGGAGTTTCGTGAATCTGTACAACCTGAGTTACATGGTCCCTAAGGATGAAACTTGTAAAAATATATTGTTTGTTTCTTTTGCTTTAGTCATTGATGGGTAGTTTGAACACTATATCACTAACAATAACATATCACTGTAACACTTGTAGTATTTGGTGACATTGCCTTCATTTAATATATAATAATACTAAATGAATTCACAATTACATTTTATTTATCCAATACAGAACATAGGGCTGGAGCGATAGCACAACGGGTAGGGCGTCTGCCTTGCACGCAGCCAACATGGCCGACCTGAGTTCGATTCCTCCGCCCCTCTCAGAGAGCCCGGCAAGCTACCGAGAGTATTCGATATGCCAGACACAGTAACAACAAAGTCTCCAATGGAGACGTTACTGGGCCTGCTCGAGCAAATCGACAATCAATGGGAGGGCCTCGAGCAAATACAGAACATAAAATGAGTGAGATCATTCATTGATTAAAATATAACATTCAAAACTATAAAGATTCGAGCAATATATATATATATGAACAATAAAAAAAAGAATGATCAGACTATTTGACATTAAGGATAGCTTTTTCTTAAGATTAGCTCTGGATAAAAAACATTTGCAGAGGATTGAAAGTTAGATTTTTATACATCCTTATGTACTGATTTTTATTATTTCTTGGTTATTTTAATATTTCATTGAACTACACAACATTAATATGCCAAACAGAAATCTTTCTTATAGGTTCATAAGTAATATGAATTTATTCTAAACATTAGGGTCATCATTAAAATATTTATGTTGTATCCAGAAACCTATGTCCTTTGAGGTTTATTTTAGTAACTAAAAATGTGATTTTTTTATTTTAGTAATTTTTAATTATATAAGTAGAAAGTTACTACTTTGTAATAAAACTGAAGTTAAAAAACAACTGGCTAACATAGCACTTTAATATGTTTTTAAACTGCATTTCTCAGGACTTAAAAAATTAAGTTCCAAGGTAAACACACCTATAGAGAAATCTGAAATTGTGTACCAAACAAGTATTAGATAAAACATAGTGGAATAATTGCTTTCTAACAGACTTACTTATCAGGGTATAAAAATCTATAATAGACTTCATCTTTAAGGTGTTTATTGTGTCAGTTTTGTGCTACTATGAGTGAAGTTAGAGTATTGTATAACTAAGCCTGGTAAAGCACTTTGAAAAATATTTTTTTTTTCAAATAATTAACTTTGTTGACAGTACAATACATATTTTAAACAATGGTCTTTTTAGGTCATTGTATAGAGATGACATGTGCTCTTGAAACTCACCTTAGACTTTTTATCGCCACAAATGTATATAATTACCAATAATAGTTGATAATTTAAAAGGATTTAGGGGAATGTTTTTGTTGTCCTTTGTTAGTGTCTTGAGGCGGGGTCATAGACAGCTGTGCTTAGTGCTTACTCCGGGCTCGATGCTCAGGGATCACCCCTGACAGGGCTTAGGAGACCATATGTGGTGGCAGGGGTCAAACCTTCCTTGGCTACCTATGAAGCAGACACTATCCTCATCTCTTTGGCCCTATAGTAAAAAGTTTTTACCTGACTTAGGTTATCTAAAATTATTTTTTCTTGGTTTTGAGGCCACACCCAGTAGTGCTCAGGGCTGACTCCTGATTCTCTGCTCTGGATCACTCCTTGCAGATTTGTGGTACCACATGAGGTGCCAGAAGTTGAACCTCAGATCAAGCAAGGCAAGCACTTAACCTGCTGTACATTCTCTCTGCCCTTCTCTAATAAATATTAAGTAACTTAATTTCTCTGTATTATTGACATTTTAAATAGGAGACATAAAGACTTGCAAATAACCTTCTTTGGCTCTCTTTTACAGATGAAGCACTGAAGTCAGAGGTATCTTTTTACTAGATAGCCAACTATAAACATATACCACTGTGAGCGTATACATCTGATACTTGCATACATTTGATATTTTGGCATTATCCTAAAAGATTGAATCACATTGCTTTTCAGAGATAGAACTGGCTGTTTTGACATCATTTTGTTGCGGTTTTAATGAGAAAACAACATACACAGTGAATCATCTCCTCTCAGTCAGATTTTTTTTTTATAAATTTGAGATCTGCCCTTTTAAGAACAGAATAATTATACATCCCTGTTATTTTTATATGTTGATACTTAAATTAGAGGGAGGATTGGGACCTTACCTGACTGTGTTCAGACCATCTAACAAAGGATTATTTGTTTATTTATTTAGACCATCTAAAGAATTATTTAGGAATTGGAGAGATTGTAAAGGAATAAGGCACTTACCTTGCACTCAGTCAACCCAGTTCAATACCTGATACTGCCTATGGTTCCCTGATCACTACCAGGAGTGATCCTTGAGTGCACAGCCAGGAATAACACCTGAGCACTGTCAGGTATAACCAAAGAAACAAACAAAATTTCCAGAATTAAAGTTGTTTAGGTGATAATCAAAAGATTTCACTTAAATTTTATTAAGGCCTAACACACTGCTTAAGGAAGAAAAAAAATCAAGCAATGTAACTTTTTAGAGCTAGTCTTGAATTCTAATCTTTCATTTCTTACCTGCTCTGTTATCCTAAGATAATTTTCATTTTTCTCTTTGTTGAAAAATCAGCATATTGAGCTTTTTGTTTGTAGGATTGCAGTAAAGATTTCTAGTATGTATCAGATATTTCTAGTATCTGATACATAGATACCATTGATAACTCCATTATTCTGAGATGTAAGAACTCGTAAGATATATACAGGACCTGATTGGTGATGAAAAGCTCTTGATCCAAAATTGCTTAACTGTTAGTTGGGAAATATTATAAAATAATGCACCAAACTTTCATGGAAACAATTCACTTCAAGATAGACATTCCAAGTTTTCCAGTTAATAAGCAGAGCCCTTGCATACATTCTATGTTCATGAAAATACGCTAGACCAATGTATGCACAGATAAATAAGACACAGATCTCTTTTTCATGCTAGCTTAGTAAAATAAGAGAGGTATCTTCAAATAGCTCAATATCATAGACATTAAAAAGTGAATTATTGAAGATATAGAAATGGTAGAAAGTGTTTTTTACTAGTAGTGGAAATACAAATGCCACTTGTTCATATTTTAACAGATATTTACAATATGAGTATGTCCTTATTATATAAGTTCTAGTGAGAGGACATTAAATTATGAAAACTTGACCTTATGGAATTTGAAGATTAATTTGGGTTGCAACATTTATAGAATAGCTAAACATATCTCCCAGTTTACAGTAAGTGTTCCAAGAGAAAAGTTAGTATTCATATAATAATAACAGATTTAAGGGTGGTCCTTTTGTTTTTCCTTTTGAGCTGAAAGCTAAACTGAGTAGTAATTAAATAGGTAAAGTAAAGGATTCCAATATACAGAATCAATAGAACCAGCAGTAAAGGTCAAAAGGTTTATGGAGTTAAGCTAGGGAGATGAAGGAAAAGAGATAAAAACGTATGAAAGACTATAGAACAAGAGCATCCTAGGGTTGTGTTCTTTATTTTGAGAGTGGTGGGTACAAGGATATGAACTAAAATATGCTGATCATATTAATCTAGTAGGATTTTATTTCAATAACTCTGGTAGTGTTTAGATTGGATTATAAAAAAAGCAAGACAGGATTTATGATGAATACTACTTGATAACTTGGGCCAAAGTGATCACACTGAAGATGGAAGGAGGTGAATTGGATGGAGAAGTAATTCGTGAAATCAGAGCCATGGAATTTGGCCATAAATTGTGTCACTCCAGGAAGAACTGGGAAAAAAAAACCCAGGTTTCTGGTTTTCTTAGTGGATTTAGTTATTTCCATCGAAGTATTTATATAATATCAGGTAGAATACATTGTTGTAAGTTGCTGGAAAGTTGTTCTGATTCTAGTAGTCAAATAAATAAATTACACGATTTAATAACTGCCTTTTGGGAAAGCAGAAGCATTGTTGGAAAAGAAAAGAATTAACTGTTTCAGTGGTTCTACATGGAATAGTATCATGCTAAGTGAAATGAGTCAGAAAGAGAGGGATAGACATAGAAAGACTGCACTCATCTGGGGAATATAAACTAACAGAAGGAGAGGCAAACACCCAAGAATAGTCGAGATAAGTAATAGGAGGTCTGCTCCACGGCTTGGAAGCCAGCAGCACATGCTGGGGGAAAAGGCAGCTCAGATAGAGATGGGAACACCAAGTAAAGGGTGTTTGGAAGACTTGCCCGGGATCCGAGATGCATGCTGAAAGTAGACTATGGACTGAACACGATGGCCACTCAATACGTCTATTGCAAACCACAACACCCTCAAGGAAAGAGAGAGCAAAAGGGAATGCCCTGCCGCAGAGGTGGGCCATGGTGGGGAGGATGGGGGGGGGGCTACTGTTTTCATTGGTGATGGAGAATGGGCACTGGTGGAGGGATGGGTACTTGATCATTGTATAACTGAAACCCAAGCATGAAAGTTTGTATGTCTACAACTGCACCTCATGGTGTTTCAGTAATAATAATAAAAAAAAATAGTATCACTACAAAAAAAAAAGAATTAACTGTTTCTAAATAGCTATCTTAATGATGAGAATAAAGGCATTGTGGAAGATGCTTCATGTACATTGGGTGAGAAATAGTTACTGCAGTTGTTAACTTTAAATTGAATATGTAATTGTAGATTGATTTATCAGTCCTGGCACTATTAATATTTAACCCCAGGGATGCTTTGTTTTTGGGAATTGGATTAGGCTTTGTTGGATGTTTATCAGCATCCATGAACTATGCCGACTAAATGTAATATACCTCTTTGGTTGTGACACCCAGAATTGTCACCTAAACCATTGATCTACAGAGTAATGTGAAATCTTTGAGTGGAGGGGAAAAGTTCATAGAATTTTATGTATCCATTAAAGGTATTCTAAAAATGCCCCTGTTAATCACTCTATTTATGTCTGAAAAGTTGAAAGACATAATGACAGGCTTTTATGTTAAACTCAAATCTTTTCTCCCAAAAGAAATCATAGCAAGCATTAAAATATCCTGAGTTTTTAATTGTTATATATATTATCAGTCATGAGTATCTGTGCATGTAATTTTCTGGCATAGCAGTGACTTGGATTTGTCAGTTCAAATATAGGTTACTTACTACTTGAAAATTTGAGTTTCCCGCTGTTTTATTAAAAATGTATTTCTCTCCCTGACTCTTCCCAGAAAATCTTCAGTCACACCACTTCAGTTCTTTTATACTCTGCATTGCTTTATTTATAATTTTATAAATTATAATTTTTGTCTATTAGATTTGTTCTTTGAGCCTTGCTCATCTAAAAGGTGTGATATATGAAAATAAGGAGAAAATGAAAAGAATCGTATTGACTTAAGGATTCAATATCAGAATTCTATAAGGATTTTAGCCATAGCACATTCATAAAAACAACTATTCCCTGGTAATTATTAATATGTCTGGTACTACAATAGATAGATACATATGTTTGGTTGACTAAAAAGTATTTGATATTTATTACATTGTGCTAGGCGCAAGAACTATGGCAATCTACTATAATGACATTTTAAAATAAGCATTGGACCATGCTAATTGAGAAGGAGCTCGCTATTTTTATGCAACTTTAAGGTTAAACTCAAATATACTTGCCATCACACTTTAAATGTTGAGATCTCAATGTGAATATACTAAAATCATCATCATCTGCACTGATTATGCAAATATTTTAATTTTTTGTGTTTCTAAAACATGTTATGGCAGAGTCTATATTTGTATATAACATAACCTGAAAGGAAAATACTAAGGACTCAGGTATATATCAGTCATTCTGCTCTGCTTCTCAATTTCCATACTCTTAAAAATCATATCATAGAAAGCACTTTAAAAGTCAACTACTCAATTTCTTTTACCAGACAGAGTTATAGCTAAACTGTTGTGGCCAAATGGAATTTCAATCCCATTTTTAAAGACCTCTAGAGACATCACAGTTGGCAACCAATTCATGGTTCAGTGACCTTTACAGTTAACTGTTTCTTTTCTATACATTCCCTAAGACATTCATGGTTATTTAGACCCATTATCATCTTCTCTCTAAAGAAAGTGCTTACAAAGAGTGGCTGTTTCCTATATTTATTAGATCTAACATGAAGACTTCTTAAATTTCTGTTCAGATAACTTATTTTCACAACTGAAAAAAAAATTGTCCAGCTTCTTATCTAGTTTGCTTCAAATGATTCTCTATAAAACTCCTCTCTTGAATGTGATGGAAAGTGAGGAAATAGAAGTCTTTCTGGTGATTAGCCTTCTTTCCCATCTTTTCTTTTCTCTTTTTTTTCTTTCTTTCTTATTTCTTCTATTCTCCTTCCTTCTTTCTTCCAATTTTAATTTTCATCTTAGCTTCTTCTTTATACACCTAACGATTGTTCTTTGAACAGTGTACTTCCTTAGACTCTATGAGATCTCAAAGTAATCAATTCAGTGATCTTTGATATCACCTTCAAAAAACACAGTGTCTGATCTTGTTCTTATACTTGTGAGTGTGTGTAAGTTGGGCTAAAATATTCTAAGTATTTTATTTTTTAGGGAATTGGTCAATTTTATAATATTTTTGTGTTTATAAATACTTTTAAAACATGGCATCGTTTTTCTCATTTATGCTCAAGAGAATTACATAATTTATGTGTTTTAAATACATGTATATTTGACTTCACATAATTCCCTTTCCCAAAAAATAATACAATTCTTTTTTTTGAAAACAGCATGATTTTTACAAAATGACCTTATAGGAAGTTTTCTAACCCTTCATCTTTTATGAAATTCCTTCAATGTGAAAAGAAAATTCTAGCTACCTCTGTAACTTTATTATAGTCTACTTAATGTTGCTAGTTAAAAACATAAAATGACAAATTTTATTCTCTTAAAATATGTATTAATTTTAAAATACATGTTTTACCTTCCTATTTAATATTTTTAAAAAATTTTATTGAAGTATTTTTATTTTGTTTTATGTTAATATTTTGGTATATTGATTTCAATTGAGAAAATGATCAAAATTTGTTCTGCTAAGGAATTCACGTTTTTTAAAAAAAATTCCTCCAGAGGCTTTCAGATCAACTTTTTACCACCAGAGTTTTTCCCCTATATCTTTTAATACTTATGGTTAAATAATCTTAAAAGATTTTTAATATCATGAGGATTTTTTTAAATTTATTCTTCTTTAAAATATTGTCATTGATTTAAATATTATGAAATTTTCATGTTTGCAAAATACCTCCATACACATGTTGTTGTATGTTAGTTGAAGTGACATGGGTAGTAACAGTTGTAGGTTAAACTGTAGCAGTTTACATGTAATACGTTTTGTGTCCTATTGCAATAGTTCTCCCCAAACTGATTATCTATACAAAAATGTGTACAGAAGAGTGGATTTAGTTAAGTGGCCTGTAAGTTGGTCTTTGGTAAATCATCTGTGACATTGAGAAGGTTATTGAGCAATTGAGGATCCCTATTTTCTCATGCAAAAAGTCTGGGATAGACTGATAAGTTTTAAGGTCACTTCCAGCAGTAACATTTTATAGTTTTATTGCTTCATTAGAGATAGAGACAGGCAGGCTTTTCCTCTTTCATAGTGAGAAAAAGGAACTTTGGGATAAAGGAAGGTAGCAGCAGCTTTAGAAGTAGAAAGCTAAGAGGAACAGACAAAGTTAAGAAGAGTAATGAAAAGTAGGAGGGAAGCCACCCAAATCACAAAGTTTAAGAATAATTAAAGAACATGATCTATATTACTTTCCCCCTTCTTTTCTAATTCTTTCTGAATGATCATACAGGACAGTAATAGACACTATCCAGGTGGTAGAAGATCCCTGTTCAGTGTATAGAATTTCCGTGAGCCGAGAAATAGAGGACAGTGGGTATATATGAGACATTTTTTTAAATTCCGTCATTTATTCTTTCCGTCATTTAAGTGAGAGTTTGGGGCTGCAATGATAATACAGCCCATAGAGTGCTTGCCTTACATGCAGCCAAACCAATTTGATCTCCTCCTCCAGCATCCTATATGGTCCCCCGAACACTGCCAGGCGTGATCCCTGAGCACAGAGCTAGAAGTAACACCTGAGTAGGTGACCCCAAAACCAAAAGAAAAAGGAAAGTGAAAGATTGAGTTGACAATTGCCTTCATATGACTATATGGATTTTACTTGGAGTCTTTTAATGCATTTATATGTTTACTAAAACTAGAATAAATTAAAGAAGGACTAAGTTGTGTTATAAAGGTGTTGATTTAGATTAGTGGAATCATATTCTGATACTCATACTTATGAAAAGCTTAAATGAAGGGGAAAAAAGGAAAAGAAATTTAAACGATCACTCAAAATAAGATCCTCTCAAAACTTTGCATGTATTAGGAACGTCTGTATTAGATGTACCTTTTAAATGACTTCCAGGACATTTAATAAATTATAAATTATTATCAATTATTATTTGTTATTTGATATTCAAATACATTCACTTGAATTTATTAAAGAAATTGGATTTTAATGAATAAAATATTCAACTCAGCAACTAATTGCTGCATATCTTACAAGCCAAACAAGAGCATCTTAAAAAAAAATATTTTAGGGACTGGAGCGATAGCACAGAGGGTAAGGCGTTTGCCTTGCACTCGGCCAACCCGCGTTCGATTCCCAGCATCCCATATGATCCCCTCATCACCACCAGGAGTAATTCCTGAGTGCAGACCGAGAGTCACCCCTATGCATCATCAGGTGTGACCCAAAAGAAGCGAATATATATATATTTTTCTTAATGAAATGCATTCTAATAATTGGACTGTTTCTAACTCCTTGGATGTTTCTGAAATATTTCATGAACTTTCAAATTCTTGAAATGATACAAGGAAATCTTTATGGATAATTTCTCTGGTCTCTATGTTAAATAAGGATTGTTTTTAACTACCTCAGTCTGATGAGATCAAATTTATTTTCACAGATTGCCCTGAAATTCTACAGCATTTTGACTTTTTTTTTTTAAAGCTAGACTTCAGGACCAGAAATAGTACAGTGTGTAAGGCATGTGCCTTGCAAGCAGCCAGCCCAGGTTCAATCCCTGGCGTCCCATATAATCCTCCAAGCACCACTGAGTGTGGCCCCAAAACTAACTAAATGAATGCAAGGCTTCACCGCTGTACTTTGTTGGCTTTCATTCTTGTAGTTTCTAAATGTCTTTTTTTAAATTTTACTTTTTTATTGAATCACTGAGAACTATACTCTTACAAAGCTGTTCATGATTAGATTTCAGTCATGTAGTCTTCCAGCATCCATCCCTCCACCAAAGTACATTTCCCAGCACCAGTGTCCCCAGGTTCCCTCCCATCAGCCCCCTTCCCCCCAACCCCCAACCTGCCTTTATGGCAGGAGCTTTTCTTCTCTCTCTGTTTCTGTCTCTATAGCTTCTTAATATGTCTCCTATTTAAAGGAAACCATGTTTAAAGTTTCAAGAAGTGTAACTGAGTTTAAAGATATAGAGTAGAGCTTTTATGGTGTTTGCTTTCCACACTGTGACCCCAGGTTCAATTACTAGCATAACAAGCTCTGAAAACCCACCGGGAGTCATCTCTGAGCCCAGAGCCAGGTGGAAACCCTAAGCACAGACAGGAGTGGCCCCAAAGCCCCCTCCCTGCCAAAAAAAAATAAAAAAACAATCAGGCAATGTTGATGTTTTGATAAGTATTACGCCAGAGTAAATTCATTTTCAACAATTATTATTCTAATGAATAAAAATGTCTGATTATTAGTTCTTTAAAGTAAAAAAATAAATATTTCACTCACTTTAATGTGACTTAAACTATGTTTGTGAATTACCTTTACATTTTGCAAATGTGTCACCAATGACAAGAGACTTTGCAGGTCTTAAAATTGTAACAATTCATAAAAGCAGAGGTATGCATAGTTCATTCCTTGAAACTATGAGGATGTATATAAAATCTAATTAATTTTTGATTTGCTAGATATATGTAAATTATTTATTTGAAAAAGTACGTTGTGGATATTGTGGATGAGAAAGATAAAACAGATTAAGTTGTTTGCTTTGCATGTGTCTGACCTTGGTTAATACTCAGCACCACAAATATTATATGCATGTATATATGTACATATTTATGTGCATTGTATATGTACACATATATGTGTATATAGCATGTATACACACATATGTGTGCATAGGTATATATGTGCTTGCATATGTGTACATTTGTATATATGTGCATTAGTATATATACATATATGCACATATACACATCATATATACATATATAAAATTCAAACTATTATTTTAAGAAAGTTCTGCACTTGTTAATATTTATCTCAGTTTCTAAGTTGGCAAAATATTTCTTAAGATTCTAGTTGTGCATTCCTGTGCTGTCTATATTAATACAGGCAAATGTTTCAGCCTTGAAGTGATAAATGCTATTAGTACTTTCACAAGGGTTATAGATGGAGGTTTTTTGTTGTTGTTTCTTTTTCTAGTTGTACTATTTGTTTCTTCTCAAAAATTATGCAATAATTTAAGAGTTACACATTCTAATAATGTTGCTTCTTTGCTTCAAACTGTGAATGAGGGTACTTGCCAGGAATGAAAACTCTCAGCCCACACTTTTATTTTACCTGATTTTAGGATGACTTGCTTGCTTACTCAAGTATACGAAGCAGAGATGTAATAGAATATCAAGGGAAAATATCTTTTAAAATTTATTTGGATGGAGTTTTTGTAAGAAACATTTTAATCCTTGGTTCAGATGTTTGGGCTTATTCTGTTTCACTAGTAGTTAAGATTTATAGTGTCTTTAAATTCATTACGTGTATAGTTAACTAACCTTGTCATCTAGTAGTAACAAAATGTAGTCTTTGAAAACTATCGTATAACATTATAGATACCATTCATTTTAGTTTTGCCATTTAATCATAGTATAAATATTCATTTATTTTATTAAATTAATCATGATCACATTGAATATACTAACAAATTTTCACTCATCCATGAATAGTATGAACCATGTATCCAAGTATTGATGTGTTTTTATTTTAAAAGAAAGATCATTGTTAAGTCGAATCTTGCTACATTTTCTTTTTGTTTTCTGGTTTTTATTTTTATTTATTCCATGTTTCTTTTTTTTTGTTCTGTTTTAGTTGGGTCTGGTAAGTTGACATTTTATTGGCCATCTTCTAATCACCGTGTCACTGTGAATGGAACTTCTCTTCCCCTTTCCATCCATACCCTTCCATGTCCTTCAACCAATCAGCTCCATGTTTCACTTGTCATTGGCTTCAAAGACAGACTGCACAGAATAAAGTCTGCAGGAAGTATGGGTAACTGTGACAAAGAGTACAGGTAATGGGGTTGCTAACTTGATGTCTTATTAAATGATATGTAATCTGCATCCCTTTATGTTTTCTTTCCTTAGAGCAGTGAAAAAAATTTAATTAAAGCACTATCTCAACTTAAGTATCTTTACAATTTGTATCCTTAAGGTAAAAGTAAACCAACTACATCCTGTGCTCACAGAGTATTTGGGCTTTTACTGGGGGAATTTCAAAGAAATTTTAGGAAGTTGTGTTGTTCATCTTAATTTTTGTAGCTATTCAGCAATAGAAATTGAAAGTTCATTGGTGTACAAGTTTGTGTTTAGGAATGTTTTGATTCATTTTTCTTTTCTGTGTGTCAGATTTGTTTTATTTCATTTTATATGAGACATAGGATGCTTCCAAATTTTCTTACAGTTTGCATTGATAAATGTTTATCTTTCTATACATAGCCATTAGATTCTAAGTATATTTATGACTAGTATGTTGGAGAAATTGTGTTTACTCTTTAAGAATTCTAAAACACTATTTGCAGGTGAATTTTGCATGAATTTCTTAAGTGGTAGGCTAAGGAATATTTTTGACCATAAGATAATCTTATTTCAGTTAATATGCTCCATGAATATAAAAGTGTCATTTCACACTGATACATGTAGAATAAATTATTCATTAATGAGCATGTGATAACAGATGTAAAATTAACACCTTCCCATATACTACCCAATATGCACAATAAATAAACAGTAATATATGTGGATTAAATATTAATAATTAATGCAAAGATCAGAATAAAATGGAATTAAATGTTTATAGAATTTATATATTATTTAGTCTTTATTATATTTAACTAGTATGAAACAAGACATGCCTAATAGTAATAGTAAAACTGTTAATAGAGTGGGAAAATCTTATCTACAATATATGGATATAGATAACATTTTAGCCTCCTAGTACTTGCTAGAAATAAAAAAAAAATGGATGAGGAACAAAATGTCCAGAACAGATAAGCTGTGATAAATATGAGGATCAAAAGTTCAAAAACAAAGTCATGATAAATTTTTACCTTCATTAATATAAAAATTTAATTAAGAGCATAGTCTGCCTGAGAATTAGCAATCACTGTTGTGAAGTTTGGAAAGAAATTATCTAAATAGTAATACAAAATAGAAATAGTAGTAAAATTTGAAATAATTTAAATATTAAAATAAATATAAAATAATCTGAAGTAATGTATATAGGTTACTAAGTAGTAATGAAAATAACATATAGACCTATACCTTAAAACAGTGTGGTTTGATTTTTTATAGATTATCTGTAGTGCTTTCTCTGTTTTTTTTTTGTCCAATGCTTTAAATTGCCAACAATAACCAAATGTGATATGTATAACACGGATATGTATTTACAGTTGCACCATTTTTTTAATGTCATAGCCCTCAAACAATATTTTGTTTAATGAGAATTTTAAAGGGGTACATATGACAAATGAAACCTCAGTCTAAATAGGTGACAATAGGTTGTTAAATAAATCATTCATTTATTTTCTTAAATGTGGTTATTATCTAATATTCAGCATACATGTAGAAAAGGAATTTTAATTTATATTTGAATAAATATGTTGTGGCTTTTGGAGGTAATATTGATGTTGGCTCAAGAAAATGCCTACAAAACAAAGTAAAATCACCTCCAGGGAGATATCTTGGGCAGGATTGCTTCAGGATAAATGTAATTAGCATAAGGGTTTGTATTCCTTGTTTCCAAGTAAGTCTTTGAGGTTTCAGTAAAGTTGGCATTTTATAAAGGAAACATGGATTCTGGCAGACATTATTAGCCATGCTTCTGAGATTTAGGAAGGAGACCACCCGAAGTTTTTACTTTGTCTCAGTGGTCTGAACATTTATTTTTTCCTACTCAAATTCTCTGCATATTGGAAAGTCAGATTCTCCCATCCATTCAATTAATGATTTGGGTTTCTTTCTTTGAAAGAAACCAAACTGTCTTCTGGATTTAGTTTATCATCCAGTCAGTTCTTTCAATTTCTTAGTCTGATTTCAACATCAATTACCCCAGCCTTTAACTAAGGAATCAAATGCTCCTGTCTGGATGTGTATGGAAGAAAATCCCCAAGCAGTGCTGCAGATGGCTGTTATTATACCTGGATAATAATAGTGCTTGCTAAAGTCATGAGTAAACCACTCAATTACAATCAGAGTTTTTTGTTGTTGTTGTTAAAAATTATAAACTAGGACTTTAACGTTTCAAAATTCAACCTAAACTATACCTCCTGACTTCGTATTTTCTTCCCTATAAGTTACAGGACATTTGAAATTATTTGACCTGATTTTTCAGGTCTCCTATAATTTTCTAGTCAAATGGTATAATTTCTGCTAAACCTCAATTAAAAACAAAAAGGGAGTGTAGAAGAAAGCTTGCTAATCTAGTTGTTAGGCTATCTAATTACTTTCTTCAGTTTTGCCACCAAGCAATCCTCCGCAAGTTGTTTTACAATATTCTTTCCTTTAAAGAAATGTTTACATTTCAATTAATTTATATAATATATAAGAACATTATTTAAATAGGCACATGTATGTATCTACATTAACAACTTTATATATATTTAAATTACAGTCAATCTACATATATGTGTGTATACATCTTTACAAAACTGACCAGAAAATATTTGTCCAGAAAAAAGCTCCCTTAATTATTTTCTTTATTAACCAAGAAATTGCATTTTGTGAGCAAAATGGTAACTTTGTTGGCTATCATCTGATAACAATTCTGAATCATGTTCAGTTTAAGGAGGAATAAGTAAGTAACAGAAGTAATTTTCAGTATTTATAAGGAAGTGAAAAGAATGGAACTGTTTTTAAAAGTGAACTGGATTAACCCTATCCTTTATAAACCAGTAAATGTCTGGCTGGAAACTTTCACTTCAGTTTGAACTGAGTCAGGAGAGAAGAATAATTAGGTGTTCCAGACAACTGATAAGGAATGAATTTGAAAAGTGTAAATAGAAGGTAGAAAGACTCATGGTTAGCCCACATTTTTCCCAAGTACAAAGGAGAGCCCCCAAATAGGCATCCCTCCATAGGAGAGGCTCCATCAGCACACCTCATGTTTTCAGCTGCCACCGAACTCAATGTAACTGACATAATTTTCTGACACTCTATTTACTGCTGAATGAAGTGGCCATTTAAGTCTGTATAAATCAAACAGTTTGGACAAAGCTGGCAGTATTTATAATGTCAGGATGAGCAGATGTTTCAAATTTACCCTCATTTCCATATATATTCTGTTTGAACATGCCCTTGCCTATGTAAATGACGGAGGCATTCGACTCCACTATTACTTTAAATTCATTTCTATTTGAGTAATTGGACTGAAGATTTTAAATGGTTATAATTTGCACAGTAGCATTTCAGGAGCTTTTGACTTAAATTAAAGTAATTTTAGGGCCTGCCTACACCAGGGGGTCCTTGTGTGTATGATTAAAGTCCATTCACCTTTAAACAACTTTGAATGAGCAACGATAATATTTATTCAGACAAATTTCAAGTATACTTTGAATGTAAAGGGCCAAATAGTTGGCTCAAGGTTTTTTTTTCATTTCTTTTGTGGTTTTTAATCTTACAAGGTCAGGTAATAAAAGCCTCTTCTGACCAACTCTCTATTTTATTCTATAGATATGCATGTAATTTAGCTTCAATTGAATTAAGAACGTGAATCTGTACATTATAAACTATAGTGCATACTGAGTTGTGTAGAATAAAAGTAGTGCTTGGGATACCAGCAAATTGTCTCAATTAGGACAATATTGGCATGCTTTTGATTGATATAATTTTTTTCATCTTCTTTAGAACCTCCACATTTTGTTGTGAAACCCCGTGACCAGGTTGTGGCCTTGGGGCGAACTGTCACTTTTCAGTGTGAAGCAACGGGAAATCCTCAACCAGCTATTTTTTGGAGGAGAGAGGGGAGTCAGGTATGACATTATACAAGTATTCCTGTCAGCGAAGATGAGAGTCAAGAGATAAAAGAAAACAAGTCACGTAGCATATAGCTCCCGGTTCCAAAGAGCTGAGATATACGAGTACATAGAGATCTCGGTTGCTGGAGCAATAGTACAGCGGGTCGGGTGTTTCCCTTGCATGCGGTGGACCTGGGTTCAATCTCCAGCATCCCATATGGTCCCCCGAGCAATGCCAGGAGTGATTCCTGAGTTCAAAATCAGAAGTAACTCCTAAGCATCTCTGGATATGACCCCAAACAAAGCCAAAAAAAAAGAAGAAAAGAAATCTCAGTAACAACAGCAACCACAAAGAAATTTAGCTACAAGAGAAGAGACAGAAGTCACCCCACTGTTTTAATTCTCTTTTCACTCTTTAGATGTGTAGGGTCATATATAGAACAGTATTCAGTTGCTTGATTGGTTGCTTTGGGCCACCCCAAGCAATTCTCCTGGGCTGTTCCTGGCATTCAGCACTCTGGAGGTGTTCCTGGAGGTGCTCCAGGCACTTGTGAAGCCTGGGATTGAGCCACTGTCCCTAGCGTGTGCACCTCGCATGCTCTCTGCCCTCTAGGTTGTCTTTCCTGCCCCGATAGAATCACAATTGATTATCATATGAATTTTAACATCGTGCTGATTTGGCCTTTAGTGGAAAAATTGACTTTCTTTCCCCTCTCTCCCCCAATTCATTTTGTTATCATTTCTTTTATTCAAATATCTTTAATTAAATGTTGAAGGACATATTCAAAATAGTGACAGTCAGGCTTGC
Organism: Sorex fumeus; assembly: GCF_029834395.1. NCBI lineage: Eukaryota > Metazoa > Chordata > Mammalia > Eulipotyphla > Soricidae > Sorex > Sorex fumeus. The sequence continues at coordinate 13,926,439 of NW_026606172.1, forward strand.
CCTTTAAGCCCATGTCCTGCCTTGAATATGTAAGTAAGTCCATGTTCTGCCTTGAATATGCATCTCGCTTGCTAATCTGCTTCTTTGCTTGCTTATTTCCACTCTGAAGAAGTCTGTATTATTTGTCAAACACACATTTTTCCCTCTCCCCTCACATCTCTTTAAATAAATTTTAATAAAGTCTTGTAAAAATTAATCACTGGAATAATTTCTCTCAAAGTATCAGAAATTTGGTATACTCCCCACTGATATCATTTTAACTTGCATATCTGTCTAGATGTATACTTATACATGTATACATATGAGATTTATCAAACTCTGAAATTCTCAAACAGTAGATATAGTTTTGTATATTCTACTTTGAAGATTATCAAATGTGATCATTTCCTATCCTATACTACTATCTAAACTTTTTATTGAAATAAAGTAGTTTGCTTAAAGAAATATTCTTAGAGAAGGGCGAGAGACGAGAAAGAGAGGATATTCTCTTTTAAGAGAGAATATAAGCACTCCACAGTTTAAAAAAAAAAGCAGAGATAAATTGAGAGATAGTTGTTCACAGAAAACACAAGCTTGGAAAAATATCCTATCTAAGCATATTGCAAACTGGAAATTTCTATATACGTTGAAACTTGGATATTAAAATCTATTCTCTTACATACTCTAATCTCACTATTAGACTTTAGCTTAATGAAAAGAAAATGTAAAGCAATTTTATTTTTTGAAGAACAACCCTTCATTTCATATCTATTGTCTTGGGACTTCACATGCATTCAACTTGGCCTTAAAGCACCATATTTGCTAAATTTACATAAGAAAAATTCTGTACCATAGCAATAGCAAAATATTGAAAAGTTCTTCAAAGTGTGATATTTAAGTGAGTCTTTGATCTATTCTAATTATTCAGTAAGCTACTTACTCTAGATAAAATTTTGAAATACTTTAATTTTGGTTGCTTTTATGATGCAACTCATGTTGGCTGAAGTGTATTCAGTGGAATTAGTCTTTTAAAAATGATATATGTTAACAAGGAAAGTAAACTTTAAAAAAAAGAAGCAACATTATTTGGTTAGAGGAAAATCGTTGATATCCATTATTTCATAAAACATAATGGCATAATGTATTATTTTACATGAAATAATGCACTTCTTCTGACAAGCATAATTGGTTCATAGTGAGAATTTTGCCTCACAGAATTACATCACACTTTACCTTGACTTTCTATTTAATATAGTCTTTTAGAGAAGTAAGATTGTTATTAATTCTTAAAGTCAGCTTTTGAATTTCAAAAACCATATGGATAGGCTCACCAGCTAGTAGGAAAAAAATAAGAAATGATGAACAACTTGGTGGCAATTATTGGTCTTTTATAATATATGTTTAACAGTAGACTAGTTCCAGTGAAAAAATAATACCCTTGGGGTCAAGAGATAGCATGAAGGCTGAGGCACTTGCCTTGCAGACTGCTGAACAGGTTTGATCCTGAGACCATTGGAAGTTCCCCAAGCCCTGCAGGAGGATTGCTGAGCACAGAATAATCCTTGAGCACAGAGCCAAGATTAAGCCTAGAGAATTTGATGTTCATCCCCCAAAATAATAATAATAATAATATCCTTGAAATTAAATTCATGAAATATCTTTGTGTGTGTGTATATATATATATTTATGTATTTGTACTTTTGTGTACATGTGATAAAGCATGCCTAAGTTATACACATATATGTGGTGTCACGTATGCTTATGTAACCGTAGATGCATAGATGTTAAAATATTGAAGCCTGACAATGAACAACTTTATTCTTTCTTCTCAAATTCTAGAATCTTTTGTTTTCGTATCAGCCGCCGCAGTCATCTAGCCGCTTTTCAGTCTCCCAGACCGGCGACCTCACGATTACTAATGTCCAGCGATCTGATGTTGGCTATTACATCTGCCAAACTTTAAATGTTGCCGGGAGTATCATCACAAAAGCATATTTAGAAGTTACTGATGGTAAAGTATCACGTTTGATTCCCAAACATTCAAATTTGGCGTAGAGGTCTGAAGAAAGTACCAGAGTGAATATATTTTTTTCACAACTTGCTACCATTTTTATATAGCATTCTATTCTTTTCCCCATATTTATTAAGCAACTGTGATTTACAATACTGTTAACAGTTTCATGCATTCATGGTTCCAACCCCACAGCTTCGCTAGAATGCCTGCTTCCCTCCAACAAGTCCTAAGGGCCCCTCCAGGCACACCCTCACCCGTCGTCAGGTAAACTTGATTCTGTAGAACACCTCTCCACTTCTGCTGCCTTTGTCCATGTTTTAACACCTTAATATATCTCATATCCCAAACATGAGAGAGAATGTTCTGCATTTGTCTCTCCTTCAGACAGAGTTTACTCAGCACAATTCCCTCAAGTTTCACCTAGCATTTTTAATAGTAATTTTTATGAAAAGCCAAAGAAGAGGCTGATACAGTGACAAATCCTAATTTTTTCTTGTTTTAATTTGCCTATTCTAGCCCTGTAAATTTCTAGCATCAGTTTAGATTCATAATACCATAGCACTTATGCATAGGAAGGTTTATGTTGCATTGGTATTGGGTATTGGTATTGGGGATGTTTCTGTGTTTGGCAAAATTTTACCATTGTTTTATAAATTTTATTGTAGATTGCCATTTTTGCCTTCATTAAAATTAAGGAAATAAGATAAATAGTGAATAAATCTTACATGTAGATAATGATAATGAATGTGGTTTTTCCCCAATAATAAGACTTTGTTCTCTTTATCAATTACCGTGCACTTTCAGATATACTTTCAAATATATTTTGAAGACATAGCACTAGGGATCTCTAAATCATAAGGTGAAGTAGTAATAATTTAAGAATAAATATTAAGAATAATTCATCAAGAATAACAGTACCATATGTAAAGTGATATAAGTAAATCAACACAGTATATTATACTCAGTCAGTCACGGTCCTCCCGTTGTTCATTGATTTGCTCGAGCGGGCCCAGTAATGTCTCCATCATGAGACTTGTTGTTACTGTGTTTGGCATATCGAATACATCACGGGTAGCTTGCCAGGCTCTGCCGGGTATATTATAAAGAATATTTAAATAGATTTAAATAAGGTAAACTGGTGTTGCCAAAGAACTAATGCCAATCAACTTAAGATATACAACATTTCTAGGATCATCAATTTAGAGTCATGATAGCATAGCACTTATGCATAGGAAGGTTTGATGTCTTCTGGTACTTTTTTTGAGTCAGGGAGTTTCTTTTTACTATCCTTGTTTATTTTTTCTGTTTATTATGATATTAAGGAAGTCATGCAGTTGATATTGTTTTGTGTATGGCAGCTTATAATGTCCTAAATAATGTCAGTGGAAGTCATACATACGTGTATATGTACATTTATAGAATCAGTAATTCTTCTTTATTACTGTGTTGCATTTCATTGTATAAATAAATCACAACTGGGGCCATAGCGATAGTACAGCAGGTAGGGTGTTTGCCTTGCACACGGCTGATCCAGGTTCAATCTCCAGCATCCCATTTGGTACCCCAGCACCGCCAGGAGTAATTCCTGAGTGCAGGGCCAGGAGTAACCCCTGAGAATCACTGGATGTGACCCAAAAAGCAAAATAAATAAATAAATAAATATATAGATCACAACCTATTTATTCTTTCTTTAATCTTCTGTTGATGGATTGTTTGAGGTTTCGGTTCTTTGTTAATGAAGTTATATGTTCCTGGACTTACCTATTGGTTTTTATCTATAAGTGCAATTTGTCTGTGTCCTTTTCAATTCTCCATGATTATATAACAATATACATATAAAACAAAGACATAGTATGCAAGAAGAGTTCTTACACATATTTTAACACATTAATATCTATAATACTTTATATTTTGACATGATATATAGGTATACTTTTAAATTTTCATTATTAAACTGTTTGCGGCAGGTACTTTAACATAATACTGACTTTTATGTATTAGCACCATATTCAACAGTTTTGCTAATAACTATTCTTTGTTTCTAAGTATTTATAGGTTTGTTTTGAAGTTTAATTGTACGAAATGTGTCTATTACAAATGAATCCTTTTTCACTTCTTAATTTATTCTTTTTATTTCTTTTACCTGACAAGCACTGTCTACGATTTCTATATATTGAATAGAATTGTTGATAGTATGTATAAGTTTTAAGTACTAACTTCAGGGGAAATGCACATTGTATTTTGTTATAAAATATACTTTGTGCTAGGATATAGTAGATAATCTTTTGGGGGGAGAATCCAGAGAAAATCGTAATGAACCAATGTCCTTTGTTTTCCAGTGTTGTCAGAATAAATTCTCTATTATTTGATGGTTTTAAAGTTCATGATATAACCCCTGTGGTCAAGCTCTAATTTTGTTATTTTATTCCCTTTAAGAGTTTTTCTCAGGCTGTTTCTACTCTCTAGAAATATGACTGTTTTTAAGAAGCATTTTCTAACAGTTCAGATATGAATACTTTGCTCCTATTCATGCCATATATATGCATATTGTATGCTGTAACTTCTTTTCTTCTAGATTTGGTTTCTGTAAACATCATTAGATTCACAGTGAGATACTTGTCTATTTAATTATATAATCCATGGATATATAATTTTTGTCAAGCGGGAGATTCTCAATAATCTTTTTCCTTAGTGAATAAAAGAAGTAAGGAAAGACAAAATGAACATTTAGCTCTTGTTTAAGTAAGAATTCAAAATTTGGATGTTCATTTGTGGCTCAGATTCTTACCCCTGTTGATTTATTATGTATATTATTTATGTGAATATATAAATTTTATGTACATAAATATAAGTAGGCCAACCTGGGTTCGATTTCTCCGTCCCTCTCGGAGAGCCCGGCAAGCTACCGAGAGTATCCCACCCGCATGGCAGAGCCTGGCAAGCTAACTGTGGCGTATTTGATATACCAAAAACAGTAACAACAAATCTCACAATGGAGACGTTACTGATGCTCACTCGAGTAACTCAATGAATAATGGGAAGACAGTGCTACAGTGCTAAATACAAGTAGGATGCATATATATGAATTCATGAAAATGAAAAATATCTTTTAAAAGTAGCTTATTGGGGCTGGAGCAATGCACATTGGGTAAGTCATTTGCCTTGCACGTGACCAGCCTCAGTTTGATTCCCAGCATCCCATATGGTCCTCTGAGCACCACTAAGGGTAGTTCCTAAGTGCAGAACCAAGAGTAAATCCTGTACATTACTGGCTGTGATGCAAAAAAAGAAGAAAAAAGTAGCTTATTATCTCATAATTAATGATTAAAGGCAAAACTTGCTAGATGCCGTGTGGCATTGCCTTGTCATGAGTTATGTTTGTAGCAACATATCAAGCATGCCTACTTTTGCATGTGATTATATATGTATGCACACACATTCTGAATTTGTGAGTTTGTTAGTGGCATTTTATTTTTGTTTTGAAATTTTATTTTGGAGTTAACTTTTATAGTACAAACTATTGTCTCTTCTTCATAGGTCTTCTATAATCATTGTGAGTACTGCCAATAGCCATATCGATTATCAGTTCAGGTCTAGAGGATGCTAGTAGTATAGTTGTTTCTGTAAACTTTTATTTATTTATTTTTGCTTTTTCTGGTCACACCCAGTGGTGCACAGGGGTTACTCCTGGCTCATGCACTCAGGAATTACTCCTGGCGGTGCTCAGGGAACCATACGGGATGCTGGAAATTGAACCCGGATCGGCCATGTGCAAGGCAAATGCCCTACCAGCTGTACTATCACTCCAGCCCTCTGTAAACCTTTAATTTTAGCTTCTTGACCTTATATTATTTGCAAACAGATCGAAGATAAAGGCAGAGTGAATCAAGTTTGGAGTCACAGAAGGTGGAGTAGCAACTGTCTTTGAAATTTTGCTGTGTATATACTAGCATTCTTCAACCTTTTACACCTAAGAATAGGCACCCTAGATCTACACACCAATCCATGGACTAGTGGTTCTAACCATTTTGGTATTTAGCTAGTTTTCAGCCTTTCTGCACTTGTGAACTTCTACACAGTCTGCTAAAGACCAGCAGTTAAAGACCACTGGTTTATACCACCACTACTGTCACCATTACCATATACAGATGCTTATTAACTTTCCGTGACAGTTATTCAGTTGTTTTTTGTATGTGTGTGTGCCAATACAATGTGACATATCAACAGGCTCAAATCTGGTAAAATCTCATTTAATAGATGGGGAAAATGATCCCCCCAAAGTTAAGAAGTTTGGGTCAGTTATGTAGATAATTAGTTACAGAAGTGAGTTTTTAAAAAAATTATTGGAAGAAGTGAGTTTTAAAACATAAGTGAACATTAATATACTGGAGACTTCCCACAAAACTATTTAAACTATTTTAAATTGTTTAAAATTGCACATCTATATTTTGATCATGCAAACCTCTCCTAGGTACTAAGGAGCTTTATAAAGCTTTTGGCTACAACGCTGCATAGTATAAATATGTAGTATTTACAGTGCTGTATCTTTCTAAACTCTATAAAGTGCCTTTTCTTATGTACTGCAGTAAATTGTAGTTCTCCTATTTCCACTTTATATTTTATTACCTGATAACTCATTCTAATAATTCTTTTATAAGATATTCGACATTTAATTTGAAGTTTGTTCTAGTTTGATTTTTTTCTGTACTTTAATCCTTGACAATGACAAAGTGCTTTGTTTTTCTACCTGAAATTGTTTTAATTAACTCTTTTAGTTCTGATTACATACGTGTTTGATTTTTTTACTTTTGTTTTTCAAAGAACAGTATAAGCAGCCATATCATAATTGATATGTGTGCCTAGAATTTTTGCAATTAGTGAAACACTTTTATATCTGTTATTCCATTCTGATATTGATCACAGCCCCCTATGGTGATTAAAATAAGTTATTAAATCTCTTCTTTTTTCAAATTAAAAAACTGAGATCTAGAGAATGTAAGGAATGTTCCCAAAGTCTCATGACAGATGGTGAAGGTACTACTGAACTCTACTTCTGTTTGATTTTTTTTTTTGACTATTCAATGTCAACCACTATATAAGAAATGACAGAAAAAATAGCACCATTATGCTGCACTGAGTTGGGATGAGAAGGTGTTGATGCTGCATAGGAATAGGATGGTGTATCAAATAACTATAAAGATAGAATATTGAATAAAACCCCGCTATTGTATTGTCTCTAAAAATAGCAAATCTACCAAATTAAAACCACTCTGTTACTAGACTTAATTATAATCAGTTATAGAGAAGCACTCTGTTACTAATTTAATTAATGTCTGGAAATAAATATTCATTTATTATTCTAATCAAGGGAACACAGGTGGTAGAGCATTATAAAATCTGAATGCAATAAGACATGTTCATTTTTTTTATACTTAACAGGAGTGACCTCTAATTTGATTTTTCCCACTCTTAACAGATAATGTGAAGAAGATTAAACAATTCTAAGCAAAAGAATTGTTGACTCAAATTTTTATGCACAAAGTATCAAAAATCCCTGCCAAGTTTTAAAAATCAGATATCCAATACAGCCTCATTAGTATTAGCAAATTCCATGTTAGTACCAAGGAAGGAAGAGAATTTGAAGGATAGAGTGGAAATGCACAGTTACTGATTTTACTCTTGCGGTTTTTGTCTTTCATAAAGTGGATGTAAAAACTGATCATTACTGCTTGATAAATGAGGAACAATTGAAATGTGACTACAGCTTGTGAAAATCTTTGGTGCAGATAAATTTGAACATGACACATTTAGCTTTTCAGATTGTTGCCTCCAATATCTAGTTACTCTGACAACCAGTTCCCCTAAATCAGGCATCTTCTTGAAATGGTCAGTTATGCATTTGTCATTTAAAATGATTTGCTCAATATTCAGAATTTTAAAAATTAGTAAAAATTTAAAAAATCTGAAACCTAATTTATATTCACTTAAGAAACCATCTATTTGGATATTTATCCAAATTGATTATTCCAGGTATGTAAAAAATTTCTCTAAGCAAGATTTATTTTATATTCACTGAAGTTGTCTGATTTTTCTATAAAATAATGATTTTTTTTCATCATCTGAGATAGTTTTTAGGTTTTGAACATAGGAACAGAATAACTTTATTTATCTTTTATTTAACTATCTTCTATTGTTACTACAGTGTATGAAAACTAGTAAGGTACTGATTGCAGGATTATGAAAAACAAACAAAAAAAAACTAATAAGGTAATAGAAGGAGCAAAAGTATTTTCCAGTTATTGTAATTCCAATTTGGGGAAAGTCTGATGTTTTTAAAATGTGAGGGTTGCAGAGAGATAGTACAAGAGTAAGGTGAATGCCTGATCAAGATCTGTCCCCATTCAATCCACAGCATTGCATATGGGTCCCCACATTCCTCCAGATATGATCCCTGACCACAGGAGTTAAGTCCTGAGCACAAATAGATATAATTAAAAAGTGTTTTAAATTTATCAATAGTACAGGGAGTAAGGCACTTTCCCTGTATGGGGCTGGCTTCATTTTGATCACCAGTATCTCCTGAACAGTGTGGGGTGTGATCCATGAATACCATCGGATGCGATCCTCACAAAGTAATAATTAAGATAAATTATAATTCAGATAACACATGGGTTAATGTGTATGATTTTGATATAAAAGTTATTGGACTTGTACAATCACCAAGTTTCCAAGTTCCTTCACACCACCCTTATGTCACTTCACGTGAACCTCTTCTTGCCTTTTCTCCCGACTATTTTATATTCTCAGTTTAAATTGTAGGTTTTTTTCTATTTTTTTTTTTTTTGGCTTTCTGGTCACACCCAGTGATGCACAGGATTTACTCTTTTGTAACTCAGGAATTTCTCCCCACTATTTGTTATTCTCAGTTGTAGTCTTTTTTCTATTTTGGGGGGGGGCTTTCTATGTAACACCCAATTATGCACAGGAGTTACTCTTTTGGCTTTGCACTCAGGAATTACTCCTGGCCGTGCTCAGGGGACCATGTGAGATGCTGGGAATCAAACCCAGGTTGACCGCATGCAAAGCAAACTCCCTATCCGCTGTAGTATCGCTCCAGCCCCTTAAATTATAGTTTTGGATTATTGTTCGCACAAAATTTTTGAAAACCTTATAGTTTCTCTAAATTCATTAATGTAAATTTTTTGCTGTTGTACTCCTGAATTGCTTTTAAAAAATGAGTTCAATGGATTAATTTAAGTCTGAAGCACCTGCTTGAATCCAGAACTGTCAAACATGCTAGTGTGTTTCCATTATTTTTTTCTGCTGGACTCAAAACTTGACATATTAAGTAGTTGAATTGGGTTCACTCATTATATTATTTCTCATATGTTTTTTGGACAGGGGGTGCTTTTTAAAATGTGTCTTGATTGCACCTTTCACAATTTAAGAAATACACAGTTCCACTTCTCACTGCTTTTTACTACTCCGTCACTCACAGTCCTAATTGACTTCTTTTTTTTTTTTTCCCCTTTATTTTATTTTATTTTTTTTAAAGTTGTAGATTTACAATTTTTTGTGCTTTGGTTTCAATTATACAATGATCAGATACCCATCCCTCCACCAGTGCCCATTTTCCACCACCATGGATAATATCCCTCCCACCCCCATCCCCCCATCCCCCCGTCTCTGTGGCAGGGCAATCCCCCGTGTTCTCTCTCTCCTTTTGGGTGTTGTGGTCTGCAAAAGAGGCATTGAGTGGCAAACATGTTCAGTCCATAGTCTACTTTCGACATGCATCTCCCCTCCTGGGAGGATCCTCCAAACATCCTTTATTTGGTGCTCCCTTCTCTATCTGAATAGCCCTTTCCTCTAGGATACCCGGCTGGCCTCTAAGTTATGGAGTAATCCTCCTGGTGCTGATCTCAGCTATTCTTGGGTATTAATCTCATACTTTGTTACTTTATATCCCCCAGATGAATGCAATCTTTCTATGTCTATCCCTCTCTTTCTGACTCATTTCGCTTAGCATGATACTTTCCATATTGTACCACTTGTATGTAAATTTCATGACTTCATCTTTTCTAAGAGCTACATAGTACTCCATTGTGTAGATGTACCAAAGTTTCTTTAACCAGTCATCTGTTCTTGGGCATTCAGGTTTCTTCCAGTTTCTGGCTATTGTAAAGAGTGCTGCAATGAACAAACAAGTGCAGATGTCACTTCGACTATACATTTTTGCCTCTCTGGGATATATTCCCAGGAGTGGTATTGCTGGGTTAAATGGGAGCTCAATTTCTAATTTTTTGAGAATCGTCCATACTGTTTTCCAGAAGGGCTGAACCAGTCGGCATTCCCACCAACAGTGAAGGAGTGTCCCTTTCTCGCCACAACCACGCCAGCATCGGTTGCTTTTGTTCTTTTGAATGTGGGCCAGTCTCTGAGGTGTGAGATGGTATCTCATTGTGGTTTTGATCTGCATCTCCCTGATGATTAATGATGTAGAGCATTTTCTCATGTGCTTTTTTGCCATTCGGATTTTTTCTTTGAGAAAGTTTCTGTTCATTTCATTGCCCCATTTTTGGATGGGGTTGGATGTTTTCTTCTTGTGGAGTTTAACCAGTATTTTGTATATCCTGGATATCAACCCCTTGTCAGATGTGTATTCGGTGAATATCCTTTCCCATTCTGTAGACTGTCTTTGTATTTTGGTCACTGTTTCTTTGGAGGTGCAGAAGCTTCTTAGTTTAAGATGGTCCCATTTGTCTATCTCTGTTTTCACTTGCTCGGCCAGTGGCGTGGCATCTTTGAAGATACCATTAGCTTCAATGTCATGGAGGGTTTTGCCAACTTTATCTTCAATGTACCTTATGGTTTCTGGTCTGATGTTGAGGTCTTTAATCCATTTTGATCTTACTTTTGTACATGGTGTTAGGCAGAGTTCTGAGCCTATTTTTTTGCATGTAGCCGTCCAGTGATGCCAACACAATTTATTAAAGAGGCTTTCCTTACTCCACTTCACATTACTTGCACCTTTATCAAAGATTAGATGAGCATATGATTGAGGAGAGATGTCAGTGTATTCAACCCTGTTCCATTGGTCTGCAGTTCTGCCTTTGTTCCAGTACCATGCTGTTTTAATTATTACTGCTTTGTAGTACAGTTTGAAGTTCGGGAGGTTGATTCCTCCCATTTTCTTTTTCCCAAGAATTGCTTTAGCTATTCGTGGCGGCTTATTGTTCCATATAAATTTCAAGAGTGTTTGCTCCATTTCTTTGAAGAATGTCATGGGTATCCTTATAGGGATTGCATTGAATTTATACAATGCTTTCGGTAGTATTGCCATTTTGATAATGTTAAGTCTCCCGACCCATGAGCAGGGGATATCTTTCCATTTCCTCATGTCCTCTTTTATTTCCTGAAGTAGCGTTTTGTAGTTTTCTTTGTACAGGTCCTTTACTTCCTTAGTTAAGCTGATTCCTAGGTACTTGATTTTCTGGGGCACAATTGTGAATGGGATTGTTTTTTTCATGTTGCTTTCTTCTCTCTCACTGTTTGCGTATAGGAAAGCCATGGACTTTTTTTTCTTTTTGGGTCACACCTGCGATGCACAGGGGTGACTCCTGGCTCTGCACTCAGGAATCACCCCTGGTGGTGCTCAGGGGACCATATGGGATGATGGGAATCAAACCTGGGTCGGCCATTTGCAAGGCAAACGCCCTACCTGCTGTGCTATTGCTCCAGCCCCTTGACTTCTATTTTTTAAGAAAATAACTGGGTTTCATGGCAATGCAGTAAACTCAGGCAGTGGTTGATCATTTGTAAGGAGTATTTGGTTCCTCCTCTAAATATTCTGAGTAAGTATATCATATAAATGCATTCTGAATAATGCATGTCTCTTACTTTAATTAGTTGTTTAATTAGTTTGTTACAAAGCCTAAAGCGAGTGCTGTTGCTTGGATGATTAGAAAATTGCTTCCAGTTGCAGAAATCTCTTTCCTGTTTTGTCTCCTGGCAGTGATTGCAGACCGGCCTCCCCCGGTCATTCGACAAGGTCCTGTGAATCAGACCGTCGCTGTGGATGGAACTTTAGTGCTCAGCTGTGTGGCCACAGGCAGTCCACTGCCCACCATTCTGTGGAGGAAGGATGGAGTCCTCATCTCCACCCAGGATTCTCGAATCAAACAGCTGGAGACAGGAGTGCTACAGATTCGATATGCCAAGGTAACTGGAAATGACACCCCTGGTTTCCATTTTGTGCCAATTCTCTTTGTGCCTCTGGCAAATAAAGTTGAAGTTTTAGCTTTTAGAATCAGTGAAATGCCAAATAATGGTATTAATGTCATCTTAATTTGAAATTTTTTTTATTCTTGAACACATTCTGTGTGTGTCTGTTGAAAATGATTTCACTCCTAATTTAGCCCATGGCAAAACATTTAAAGTTTCTTAAGGAGGAGGGAAATGAAAACGATTTTGTAATCTACTGAGGAAAGTAGCAGGGAATTTGTGGGAGGAAAATAAATACCTTCCAAATAGTGGAAGGATGCAGGCAGTCCCGAAAGCAGTTTTCAAAGATAGCTTTCTAATATCATTTTATGTACAGTTTACTTAAGCAGTTCTTCTATTGTGAATATTTGGTTCAGCATTTTGCAATTACAGAACATGCTGCCTGCAAACAAAATATATAAAGCAGTGTACACACCAAGTGTACATTTTAAATCAGTATTTAAATGATGAAAAGCCCACAGGTTTGTGGGAACAATTTAGGGATTTGCCTTCTCAGAACATCACATCCCATACCTGTTCTTTCAGGACTGTGTTGTTTTGTTTTGATTTTTCATTTTCTTTTTAGGTCAAGATCAGACAAGCTTATAGAGCGTATGAAAGAATAGCCTTGACAGCAATAAACATAAATTTCTATTGCTTTATTGCTATTGTGGGTGATTTTCTTTGGAGTTTCGGATTGGTGTAATCGTTTATGTGCCACAAAAGTTAGTAAATTGTCCTTCTTTATGACAATGATTGTAGCTGCAATTATCAGAGCAAGATGAGAATATTCTTGCTTATTAAACATTACTTGAAGATAGTTATTACCTTAAGCAGAGGTATACAGGTTCATTATACTGCTACTAATTTTAAAGTGAAAATTGTGATTGATGGTATTTTGGGTTTATTTCCCTGGTATTCACCTTTAGGGGAGAGAGAGAAAGACCATTCTTTGTAGCTGGAGTTTGGCTTTACTTATTTAGCTGTCCTAACTTAAAGAGTAAAACAAAATGAGAAGGAATGTGCAAATGTGCAGGAGGAAATACTTTAATAAGGAATCACATTGTGTCTTTAAATATATATATATATATATATATATATATATATATATATAATATCCGGGACTGAAGAAAGAGTACAGGGGTTAAGATGCTGGCCTTGCACACAACTGACTTTAATATGATCCCCAGCATTGCAAATTGTTCTTTGATCACTGTTGGATAGTCCCCAAAACTCTCTCTATAGATAGAATATATGTGTATGTATTCACACACACACATATGTCCATATATATTTTTGAAATTGGTAAAATGGGAAATAGCAAGAATTACCATTGGCTAAGCTCTGCCAGCTTGATTATGTGGCTTACTTACTAAACATATTTATGTAAGAAATAAAACCACTTGAATGTGTACCTGAGTTGTATACCTCATTGTCTGCTGTCCATAACTGAAAATAGTGGTATTTTCCTCCAATGTAATTATATTATATTAGAGAATTAGAAAACCCTATGGTTTATTCTTTTCTTCAGGCAACATTTTCCTTCATATCGTAAGAAATGTCTAATTAAGAGAAAGTTTTGTGTTAGCAAGTTTAAATGTAGTTATCTATGTTTATTGACCACATACAAATGCATAAATGATTTTACAGTTCAATGAAATCTTGATTGTTCCAAACATGTATTTTTCTTCCTTGTCTGTGCAGCTTGGTGACACTGGTCGGTATACCTGCATTGCATCAACTCCCAGTGGTGAAGCAACCTGGAGTTCTTATATTGAAGTCCAAGGTAAATAAGATAGTGCTTTTTTTTTAATTTATCTTAAAGTAGAACTTTAGGGGTGGAGAAATAGAGCCAGAGATAAGGCATTTGTCTTCTATCCTAGTTCAGTTCCTGGTACCACCTATGGTTCCTAGCACAGCTAGGAGTGATCCCTGAGCACAGAGCCAAGAGTAAGCCCTGAGCACTTCTGGTTAGCACATCCACCTTTTTCTCCACAAATAAATATAATAAATTTTCAAACTTAGTTGCTTACTTACTAATTAATTGATGAAGTTGATATACTGATATGTGATTTGTAAATGCTTATTGGTAAATGTGTAAACATTTTTATTTGGGTTCCTCTTCTTTATTAGAATTTGGAGTTCCAGTTCAACCTCCAAGACCCACGGATCCCAATTTGATACCTAGCGCACCCTCTAAACCTGAAGTAACAGATGTGAGCAGAAATACAGTAGCATTATCATGGCAACCAAATTTGAATTCAGGTGCAACTCCAACATCATACATTATTGAAGCTTTCAGGTAGAGTGAAAATAGTGTTTCCTAGTGATTCATTTTTTTCCCTCACTAATCATTAAATACTCAGGTTCTAACTTGTGTTTCTATCCTTAGCCATGCATCTGGTAGCAGCTGGCAGACTGTCGCTGAGAATGTGAAAACAGAAACATTTGCCATTAAAGGACTGAAACCTAATGCAATTTACCTTTTCCTTGTAAGAGCAGCTAATGCATATGGAATTAGTGATCCAAGCCAGATATCAGACCCAGTGAAAACACAAGGTGAGTATTCATTTACTTAACCTTGTGATACCTGCTTATTCTTCGATGTTATAACTTTGCAGGTAAATCATTTGCATGGCATGCCAGATTGTCTGTTTATCATATTGTCTAGGTTGTTGGATTAATTTTTAAGATACAAACACTGTATCTAAAAGTAGTATATTTTTTAGAATTAAAGCATTGGTACACGTGGATTTAGAATCATGATCATATGATAATGGTATTTAAAGTTGACTAAACTTTATTTATATTGATATTCGTATTCATAACCCTCTGGATGAGTTTTGGAAAATATAACCCTATTACAATCTGAAAACCATGAAAATGTAAGAGATGTTTAGAAGATAATCTTGACCTTGCTCTTAAATCTCTCTGCACAGTCAGCCTCCTACAAATTTTATAGCATGAAAAAAAATACTATTTCAAGTCTGTACGTTGTTGGCCTATCTTTCATTGTCAGTTTTGTGACTCAGGATATATTAAATGAAAATCATATGTATTCTGGTCAATGCTAGGTTAAAGAAAAAGGTAAAAGGGAAAAGAAACATGTTAGAACCTTGTAAACCATTTAAAAATGAAAACCTCTCTTGGACCACTTCAGTGAATCAGAATTATCTTTCACTTTCAAAAAATTATGATGTCCCATTCACCCTGTTGTCTAGCCTGTTATTTTAATAGGAATGGAATGTAGGTGTTTAAAAAAAGAGAGAAGAAAAAGAATTCATTTCAATATCTACCTTTTTATAGTGTATTGTTATTGGACATAAAATCCTCGTGCCCTTAATATAGAAAGACGCAGACTTAAAGGTAAAGGTAAAGGCCCTCCCGTTGTTCGTCGATTTGCTCGAGCGGGCCCAGTAACATCTCCATTGGAGACTTTGTTGTTACTGTGTTTGGCATATCGAATATGTCACGTGGAGCTTGCTGGGCTCTGCCATGTGGGCGAGATACTCTCGGTAGCTTGCCGGGCTCTCCGAGAGGGGCGGAGGAATCGAACTCGGGTCAGCCATGTTGGCCGCTTGCAAGGCAAACACCTTACCCGCTGTGCTATCGCTCCAGCCCTAGAAAAGGTAAAATTCTTCTATCAAAAACAGGCTGAGACAGCATAATGTCTTTATGTTGAGTTTTAATTTCCAGAGAAACAGTTTAGATGTGTGATGGTGATAGAAGCAAGTTGATGGAAAGACTTCAGCTACTTATTTCCTATTTAGGAAGGGGTCTGCCTCCTCTCTTTGCCTTGTTTTTCTTCTATCAGTGTGTACCCAGTTTTGGGGGGGGGCTTTTTGTGGCAGAATTCACAGCCAAAGCAAAGGGAGTCACAGGACATGCCCGCGTCTGTTTCTTGCTGTGTGAATGCAACACACCCAAATGCCGATATTTGCAGTGATGAGTCACCTCTGTGGCGCTCTCCTATTCCTGGAGCTTGCCTTAGAGCCGTTTGAGGTTTTCAATATTAGACACGCATTTTTTTTAAGGAATGCGAAAGGATGACAGCTGTGAAAGGAAGTTAAACTTTTGTCCTCCAGGACAGTGGTCTCTAAGTGAAAGGCTGTGATTGACGACAGCTCAACACTTCTGTCATAGGCTCATAACACTGCTTTTGTAATATATATCCTCGTTTGCAAGCGAGGAGGCAGTTCACTTCTTTTATCTGAAAAATTCAGTCCCCCACACTCTTAATCAAATAACCTTGCTACACGAATTGCCTGTGGGAACAGCCCTGTAAAATGAATCCATGCCAAAAGACAACTGAAAACACAGTGGAATAAAGGTATACAACTTGGAAAGCAAAGAATCCTCCACATACTAGCAAGGTAACTCTGTGCCAGGTTGTCATTCCCAAACTCCATCTTCCTCACCTATGAAATGAGGGTTAGGGTATCAACCCCGTGGGATTAATAAGGGTTAAATAAATCACCAAAGGAGAGACAAATCTGAGACTTGAGCGATAGTACAGTGGGTAGGGCATTTGCCTTGCATGCAGTCAACCCGGATTCAATTCCCAGCATCCCATATGGTCCCCCGAGCACCGCCAGAAGTAATTCCTGAGTGCATGAGCCAGGAGTAACCCCTGTGCATCACTGGGTGTGACCCCAAAAGGCAAAAATGAATAAATAAATACAAATAAAGAAAAGGCAGATCTAAGACCATTCTTTTTTTCTACTTTTTTATCTTCGTTTTTTTCTACTTTTCGTTTTTATCTTCTTTTTTTCTACTTTTCGACCCAAGTTCAATTGCTCCGCCCCTCTCGGAGAGCCCGGCAAGCTACCGAGAGTATCTCGCCCGTACGGCAGAGCCTGGCAAGCTCCCCGTGACGTATTAGATATGCCAGACACAGTAACAACAAAGTCTCCAATGGAGACGTTACTGGACCCGCTCGAGCAAATGGATGATCAACGGGAGGGCCTTTATTTTACTTTTTTCTACTTTGTCTTATAAAACTCGATTAGTCGTATTTCTTTTACTTTCTGGGCTAAAAAAAAAATTAAGAAAACTCATAAAATCCACAGTCATCCTAAGACAGAACAGCAGTTAGGGTAGTGAGTGAGACAGAGTTTGATAGATTGGGATCCAGGGGTAGCTTTATCAAGATTAAGAGCAGCAGGGTGAGTATAGCAGTCTGGTGCTGGAATTAAAGTTTTCAAGCACAGCTGTACGAGGAGGGACTACAGAGAGCAAACCTCAATAAATGCCCAAGAGTGTGTTTGGGGGCCTTGGGGAGGCAGGCTGGCTTTCATGTTTGAAGTCAATTAAAACACCTTTCTGAGCCAACTGAGTCATGTCCTTGCCAAAAGAACAAATGCAGTCTTAGTTGGCATTAGCAGAATTAAGTCTGGCTTTTGTCACCTAACCTCCCTTTTCTCTACACTGGTCAGATTCGATGATAATCTGAGACCTGTCTCAGGTGTTCTAGTTTTTAAGTTTTGGGAGACAATGTAATTTTCGGTGAAATTTAAAATAAAAGGGTGGGGGGAGGGGACCAGTGAGGATTACTGGTTAGTTGTATAGAAGATCAGGATAACAACATCAAAAAAAAAAAAAAAAACTTAAGGAGCTTGAAAAGTTTAATAACCTACTGTACCCTTCAGTAGAGTTAGGGTTGGGATGGTATTTTTTTTTCTTAGCATTTTAGGAAACTCATGGGAGAGAAGGTATTCTCATTCTAAGTCGGGTTCAATAAAATAACATAAAATTAAAAAAACCAATGTGCAAGTAACATCGAAACCAATTTAATTCTCTAAATCTTGCATTGCTTTGGAAACACGAGGGAGCCTAACAGAGGGGAAGGTGAATAATGGCCATTGCGAGAACCTGGGAAGAACCTGGAAGAAAAAGATCTAATTAGTGGGTACATATTTGTAAGCCGTGAGGGGAAGCACCCAGGGTTAGAGGGAATTCAGACAAGACTTGTTGGAACTTGCTGTATGAGGGAACAGACATCTCTTCTTAGAGGCATCTCTGCACCTTGGAAGTAGAAATCTCCCAGCTGAGTTTTCCAGAATTATCTGGGCCCCAAGAGAAAATAGCACAGAACCAGCATGGTGCTAGTGTAGCCTGCAGACAGATATCTGCATTACCATGAGATGAAATCTTTTGTCCCTCTTCATTTTTCTCTTTTAACTTATTGAATCACCATGAGATACAAAGTTGCAAAGTTGTTCATGATTGAGTTTCTGCCATGCAATGTTCAGGAACCCATCAATTCGCCAGTGTCCCCAGTTTCCCTCGTCCCCCTCAGCCTGCCTCGATGGCAGGCAATTTTATTTTTCCTTCTTTTTCATTTTAGGCCCTGTGTTTTGCAGTACTGTTACAAACAAACAAACACTGTCCTCCCGTTGTTGATCGATTTGCTCTAGGGGGCCCAGTAATGTCTCCATTTTTTTGAGACTTGTTGTTACTGTGTTTGACATATCTAATAAGTCACGGGTAGCTTGCCAGGCTTTGCTGTGAGGGCGAGATACTCTTGGTAGCTTGCCGGGCTCTCCGAGAGGGGCGGAGGAATCGAACGGGGCACGGCCGGGCTGGCTGCGCGCAAGGCAAACGCCCTACCACTGTGCTGTAGCTCCAACCCACAGTACTGTTAACTGAATGGATATCATGCATGTAACTTTACCTCCATTCATCACCCAGTTCTTGCCCAGAGTGATCACTTCCCCCTGTCCTGCTCATTGTGGCCCCTTCTCTGACCGAACTATCCTCCCCCTATTCTGGCAAGTGGTCTAGTTGATGTCCAAGATATGTCAGGAACTTTACAAGAGAAAAGCATCCAGCCCCAACAAAAAATGGGGAGAATCGATGAACAGAAACTTTCTCAAAGAAGGAACCTAAATGGCCAAAAGGCACATTAAAAAAAAAAGTTCTGTGTCACTAATTATCAGGCACACTTGATCTTATCACAGAGTTATCGGCTTGTGTTTCCCCAGAGACAAAACTGGGTATTGCCAGGAAGATGAGATGCAAGTTGGCAAGTGGCAAGTAGAGATGGCAGTCTCCATTGCAGGGATGAAGTGGATGTTGCTACTGTTACTATCTTCATTCCCCAAACATCCAACCCATTCAGGATCCCAGAGCATCTCTCTCTTTTTAGTTTGCTTTTTTGTTTTCTTTTTGGGTCATTCCCAGAAATGCACAATTCCTGGCTCTGCACTCAGGAATTACCCCTGGCGGTGCTCAGGGGACCATAAGGGATGCTGGGAATCGAACTCAGGTTGGCTGCATGCAACACAAATGCCCTACCTGTGGTGCTATTGCTCCAGCCACTAGTTTGTTTTTTTGTGGTTGTTTGTTTGGGGACCATACCCAGAAGTACTTAGGATTCACTCCTTTTTCTGCCCAGGGATCAATCCTGGCAGGGCTCAGGGGACCATACACAGTATCGGGGACAGAACCTGGACTGCTGTGTACAAGGCCAGTGCCCTACCTGCTGTACTGTCTCTCTTGCCTTCTCCCCCTCCTCCTTTCTTCAAAGACTGTATGCACAGACACAGTCATAGAATACATAAAATAGACAAAATAAAATTCCAGTTCTTGTAATAATGAAGTGAAGCTAGATAATCTTCCTTCAGTGATTACAGAAAATTCTCACATATTAGGGAAATCGGTGACATAAACTCCTGTCTGGGATTTCCCTTCAAGGGGAATTTGAAGGCTGGAAAGAACCAGTTACACAACAGGACATTTCTTCCAGGAAGAAGAGAATGAGAACAGTCAAGGGACCGGGCCAGGGACACACTATAACGGGTAGGGTGCTTGCCTTGCTTGTGGCTGACCCTGGTCTCTGGCACCTGGTTAGATCTGGTCCCCTGAGCACCACCAAGAGTGATTCCTGAGTGCAGAGCCAGGAGTAACCTCTGAGCATCAGCAGGTGTGACCCCCAAATTGACATTAAACCAAACAAAAAACCCAATAGTAAAGGGACCAATTCTTAGGACTGTTCATTATGTTATCATAGAAAATATGGCTTTCCACTTTTTGCTCTCTTGGAAAACTTTCTGGAATTAATATTCTAAGCTGATGTTGCCAAACTGTCACATTAGGAAACCAAGACAGAGTGAGTAGTAGTTTTCATGAAAGTGCTGAATAGCAAGTTTATCTCAAGCTAAAAGAAATAGAGCGCCAGGCTCAGGTGCGTGCTTCACACTCAGGAGACCCAGGTTTGATCCCTGTCAGTGAGTGACCTCCCTAGAACCTATGGGAGCAGCCTACCAGTGACCAGGCATGAGTAGCCCCTGAGATCTACTGGCTGTATTCAAAAAAAAAATTGCTTTAAAATGAAAGGGAGGGAGGGAGGAAGGAAGGAAGGAAGGAAGGAAGGAAGGAAGGAAGGAAGGAAGGAAGGAAGGAAGGAAGGAAGATCATAGTCATCACCTTCTAAAATACAGCAATATAGCAGGTGAGGTGATTGCCTCACATGTGACTGATCTAGGTTATATTCCTAGCACCCTATATGGTCCCCTGAGCCCACCAGGAGTAATCAGAGAGTCAGAAGTAAGCCCTGAGTACTGCCAGGTACGGACCCAAAATAAAGCAAAACACAACAACAGCAAACCTAAACTGCTTCAATGTGTTTGAAGATAGGATAGCTGGGAGATTACCTCAGGTCGGAGCTTCCCTGGGAGTGAGCATATTTAGATGCCAACAGGGTCTGTATTTTTCCTACACCGATTCATTGAATTCAGCCAAGGTTTATGAAGCTCCTATTGTGTAGCTGCCACTGCACTACATCTGCTGGGCCTGCTGAGCTTCACCTTATCCCTGCCTTGGGCATAAAAGGTTTTGCTTGCCTTACAAAATGCACTGCCTTTAGCTGTCCCAGAGGCAGCTGCCATGGACACGGCCATCTGACCACCGAGGAAGCAGAGCTTAAGAATCGTCCACAGGGGGCTGGAGCAATAGCACAGTGGGTAGGGCATTTGCCTTGCATGTGGCCGGCCTGGGTTCGATTATCAGCATCCCACATGGTCCCCTGAGCACTGCCAGGAGTAATTCCTGAGTGCAAAGCCAGAAGTAACCCCTGTGCATCGCCAGATGTGACCCAAAAAGCAAAAAAAGAAAAAAGAAAAAAGAATTGTCCACAGCATCACATGGTTAAGGTCCTGACCAGGGTTGCAGATGCAGTTCCACAGACCTCAGGCTGCCCCAAGAGCCAGAGGGTAGTTGAAGTTAGGGATCAAATCAGACCCAGAGGCAGGAAGCCTGAGACTTTGACAGGAGAGGGTGGAGGGCCCCTAGTGCCTACACGCCATGGTAGTAAGGAGCCTGGGGGCCATACGTTGCTAGTGACATTTGAAAGGTAAAATGTAGTTGGAGAAGCTAGAGTGATCTCTGTTGTTTTCATCATTTTGCTCATGGTGAAGCTTCACTCCCGAGTTTACCTTACAGACTTGAGTCTAGAGACGCAGTCATGGGGATTATTATGTCTGCGTGTTGAACAATCTTCAGCCGTCAGCTCCTGTGTCGCTGCCTCCCCAGGCGGCTTTATTCCAGGTTCCTTTGAATGTTCAGGCTTTGCTCCCTCTTCCCTATTAATCGTTTAAGATATTTAGACATTCCAAAGTCTTAAAACCTTCGGGTCCCGCTGCGCAGAGCATCTCTGCCCTCCAGGACAATCCTTCTCTTACATGATTTCTTCGCCCTGGGTTCCATCTTATTTTCTGTGGAAAATAAAACAAAGCCTGTTTCTTTAGAGGCAGTTTAGGAATCCTTGGTTTAGCAGAGCGATACTCTGATGGTGGGGAAATCAGTATTACTCACTCGGCCCCGGGTCTCTAAAATGAGGGTGGACTCGAGATCAAGATCTCCACACAGGAGCTAGACCAAGCCGAACCAAGTCTTCATCAATTTAATAGAAGTTAAGTGATCTTTTCTCATCCGTTTTTTTCCCCCTCTTTCCTCTCCTCTCCCATTCCCTCCCCTTCCAATCATTTTCCCTTTTGCCTGGTAGTTTTGGCATCACCCCATCTTACCCCATTAGTCTCTCTCTCCTCTGTCTCTCTCTCCTTCTCTCTCCTCTCTCTTCCTCTCTCTCCTCCCTCCTCTCTCTCCCTCTTTCTTCCTTTCTCTTTCCTCTCTCTCTCTCTCCCTCTCTCTCGGGTACCTACTAATAGACGGCTTCCTACTATTTTTCAGTGCTTGCGTTTTCACCAATCACACCGCTGTTCTTTTGAAGGCCCATCCTCTCTGCTACAATTTCTGACCCTTCCTACATAGGAAGGATCTCTGCAAAAGGCTGAAACAAATTCAGAGGGGATTGCTTTCAGCCTCCGCAAGAAAGCTCAATGGAAGGGGCCCTTCAGATGCTGGTTCTCATGCTGTTTGCTTCTGCTCCGATTACCGTGCATGTTTATAGTCGATGTTGCTTTTCTTAATCTCTTTTCTCTCTCTCTCCCTCTCTCTCTCTCTTCCTCTCTTAGTCTCTCTCTCCTTTCTCCTCTTTCTCTCTCTCCCTCTCTCTCTCCCTCTCTCCTCTCTCTTATTCTCTCCTCTCTCCTCTTTCTTTCCTCATCTCTTTCCTCTCTCTCCCTCTTTCTTCCTCTCTCTTTCCTCTCTCTCCCTCTCTCTTCCTCTCTCCTCTCTCTCTCCCTCCTTCCTTCCCTTCCACCCTCCCTCTCTTTCTCTCTTTCTCTCTCTCTCCCCCTCTCCCTTTCCCTCTTCCTCTCCCCTCTCTCTCTCTCTACCCCCATTTCTCTGCACTCCTCTCTTTCCTCTCTTCAAAAAGATTTTAGGAGTTGTTCCTAATGTACCCGGTGCTACAGGTTGACTTCTCGGCTGAAAGGCTTCTTCCTTTCTGAGAGTTGCTATGAATGAGAGGATTGTTTCACCCCGCTTTCATCCAAGTCAGTAACACTGTGTAGGATCTGACCTGACATAGTTGCCTTGAATCGTTGCAGATGTTCCCCCGACGAGTCAGGGGGTGGATCACAAACAGGTCCAGAGAGAACTGGGAAATGTCGTGCTTCACCTCCACAACCCCACCATCCTCTCATCTTCCTCCATCGAAGTCCACTGGACAGTGAGTCTTTGTTGCCCAGTATTGAATCTCGTCTTAATAAGCCTGTGATTTTTGAGACCTTATATATGTATATGTATATATGTGTGTGTATATATTTCTTTATGTGTATGCCTGTTATCCGTTGCCTTTTTTACCAGTGGGAGCTGTGTTTTTTTTTAATTATGGTAGATGTGGAATAAATGGCATAAATAGAGGAAATTTTTATTTGCATCTACATTTATCACAGTATATTTTATTGTGCTGCAGTAATAAACAAGGAGCTTTAATAGAAAGCAGCATAGAGTATTAATTATGTGGATCACCATCCTGAGAGTGTTTTTCAAACTTGGAAATATTTTTAAGTAACATTATCTAAGTTTTTTAAGCCATAAAGTGAAACCACATTTAATTTGTACATTGCTTTGACCTGGACACAGTTCTGGGCAGCTTTTACTCGATGATCTGATGCCTCACATTTCTGCATGGAGAATAGGAATTTTTTTCTAACTCATAGATTAAGCTGAATGTTGGATACCTCGCCAATAATAATAATTTTTTAACTATGCTATTTTATATGAACTAGAAAAATGTGGGGTGAGACCAAATGGGATTTTTTTGCATCTTGTCACATTTTATTCCATACTTTTTGGAAAGAAATGTAATGAATGATTGTGTTTTATCATTGTAATAGGTGGACCAACAATCTCAGTATATTCAAGGTTATAAAATCCTATATCGACCGTCTGGTGCCCACCATGGTGAATCGGAGTGGTTAGTGTTTGAAGTGAGGACCCCAACCAAAAATAGCGTGGTTATCCCTGATCTCAAAAAAGGAGTCAACTATGAAATTAAGGCTCGCCCCTTTTTCAATGAATTTCAAGGAGCAGATAGTGAAATTAAGTTTGCCAAAACCCTAGAAGAAGGCAAGTACAGTTTAAATGCGTGATTTCTGTGAATTACTGTATAATTGTTAGATAACTTATGTTATCTTGGTTAAAAACGTTAAAAATGTTAATAGTAGTATTAACTTTCACTCTCTTTATGCTAAGTATGTTATGCTAACAGAATTCTTTAATTTAGAATTACAAAATAACAGCTGATTAGAAGTGGTCTACATAAAAATATTCAAATGTGAACATTGTGTTAATGATATATGCAGAATATATTTAAGTATTCAGAACTAAATTTCATTTCTTCTGATAAAATTTATCTCAGCTTTTATCCCATCTGTTAATTATTTTTATTCCACTTGTCCATTATTGCAGGTATTGATTTGTAAATAAGTGAATAATATATTGAGTAGGCCCAAACTTTCTGAATGCATGACTTTGTATTTGTGCCTTAGAAACTGCTCAGTTACAGACAAACCAGAGTGCATGACTACTGTATAAATAAAAATATTTAAGATTGTTCCATATATAAGAATAATAGATGACATGTTACAAGTATATTTCTAAACATAACCAGAATTTCCTGTTTTATCACATCAATTATATAAATAAAAATGATATAGTAATATAATGAATATTTTGCATTAATCTTCATACTTTTAAACTTTTTTAGGATGTATGTGAGAGTAGTGTTACAGGCTAAGAGAAATAAGAATATCTTGGGGATGTTTGTTAGATCATGTATGTAACTTGGCTTATGGGAAAATTCACAATGAATTGGCAAGAATGATGCAAACTTAATGGGAGGTGAATATTTGCCCCATGTGATGAGAAATATTTTTTTAAAATATGCATGTTTTTTATAAAATCCATTTAGTTTTCCTGTAAATATCAAGTTATGCTTTCAGTGTTCTCTAATAAATCATAATAATCTACTTTTTAAAATAATTTAATAGCACCGAGTGCCCCACCCCAAAGTGTAACTGTGTCAAAGAATGATGGCAATGGAACTGCAATTCTTGTTAGCTGGCAACCACCTCCAGAAGACACTCAAAATGGAATGGTGCAAGAGTATAAGGTAACTCATACACTAATGTGCTGACTACTGTCCCCCACAAAATCATGTGTGCGGTTAAATTATTCTTGGATCTTTGGCGCCATCTGCTGGATAAACTAGCAGTATGTAAAATTATTTCTTCAAAAGTTTTTCTGTTTATTCATTGACTATGGAATAATTATTTTTGTTGGAACCCAATGAGAATAAATTATTTAGAAGACTTAGTACACATGGTGTCAAAACATATTTCTATCTAGTTGCATAGAGGCACAGTGTAGCGGATATTTTAAATCCCTTTTTTGCCCTGAAATATTCCTGAAATACATTTTGTAGAATTGGATTGCCCAGTGAAATTGACTGAGTTATGTTCTCTCAAATATACTTTTTTTATTTTCATACATGCTTGAAATGTTAGAATTTTGGAACAAAGTTGTGACATCATGTGAGTGTGCATGAAAATCAGTTTCCTCTCCATAAATGATATTTAATTCTCTGAACAAAATATCAAGTCTTAGAGGAAATTCAGATATAAATTTCTGTGGTTTTAATGGATTTAAAATATTTAGTATATAAAGAATATTTAAGGTTAAATTTTATATTATATGATTGGATTTTTTCAAATAATTATTTTTTTACCTGTGAAATCATCTGTATTCGGTTAATCTAGAGAATCTGAAGTAAATGTATTTTGAGCAGACATTTTAGGCATAAAAAGGTTCAACAAAAGGTTAGGAACATTACATACATATAAATATGTATTGGAAAATCTTAATGATAAAACATAGATATTTTTTAATATTGAATCAAGCAGATTTCAATAGAAAATATTTTATATGTATACTGTTCAGTACATTTAAGCATACTGCATAGTGGCAAGATTTTATCTGAAAAACATTTTTCTAGATATTACACTGTATTCTATAACTCTTAAGTGTTGCTGTCTTAATTATGATGCTTTTAGTATATCATATTCTCTATAGACTATGCCCATTGGCATGAAGCTGATGTTCAAAGGTAAATACATTTATTTCCTCTGATGTAGGTTAGTGATTTTTAATTACATGTCAGTATCAGCATTATTTGCGAGAGCGTTTTCCCAATATACAAGCCTGGCATCAGAAATTCAGATTCAGTAGGATTGAGAAAGGTTCTTGCAGATACATTTTGGTGCATCTCTCCAAGTTTTTGGTTAGAGACCAAATAAGACTGTTAAATGTTCGGTTGGATGACAAATAGATTCAACCAATAACTTGATAGAGCATAATATAATGAAGCATAATTTTAGGCATAGTATTTTATTAAGAAATCAAAATAATCACCGGTTTATGAACTGCTTGACACTTTAAAGAGGCCACATGAATTTGAGTATTGAACATGTTGCAGAAAGCACACTAGGGTTGTTTTAAGTTATTTAATATGGCATCTTCTACTCCATGCAAGTCATTCAGAGTTAAGAGGTTGCCCACTTTGCATTGCTTTCTTATGAACTTTTTTAGGTTATTTCAATCCTGGCGGTTAAGAGTATGCTCTAATTCTGGAAAAATAAACTATTCTTGAGATTTTTAAAAAGATTTTAAATAAGGTAATGCCACAGCTCCGAAGAAAAAGCATGTCACAGAAACACTTCTAAGAGTCAAAATCCGTTCTCTCCTGAAGAAATGCAAAAGGGTGGATTTCACTTAACTTCATGGTCAATTTAAAATAATAAAATGCTTTTCAGAACCTGATTGACTGGTACAAAATCAGTTGTGGCTCTGGTTCAGCTGCATAATGCATTTGGGGTGGGGGTTGGGAGACCATCAGGACCCTTTTATTTCCAAATGGTCAGATCCTGGTATAGAGTCTGACGGTTTACTGTTGTTATCAGTGGAAACTAGATTAAAATGATATCAACTTTCAAGTAAAAAAAATAGATTATAGACCACTTGCAAGAAGATACTGATATTCTTAGATATATTTTAAGTCCCATTTCCCATTATAATTTAGATAATCACCTCCTTGAAGCTAATCGTATGTTGCTTAAGGGTATCCTAAGTAATACAGAACATGGTTGATTACTCCACGTTTCATTTTTATATGGAAACTGGGTCCAAAACTGTCACACCATATTCAAATTGTTGAAAATTGTAAAAGATCATTTTATAATGAAGTAACCCCTTGCCCAAATTTAGAATAAGCATTATAGTATAGTTCTAAAACATAGATTTCCTGTCACAAGTCTCATTATCTAAGTTAAGAAGTTAGATGATAATTTCCTTCTTAGTAGAATATTTTTGTTCCAAATTAAATAATGTGGGGTTTGGGGGTCTGGGGGTCGGGTTTTGTTTGTTTGGGTTTGGGGGCCACAGCAGGCAGTGTTCAGGGCTTACTCCTGGCTCTGTGCTCAGGGATCACTCCTGGTGTACTCAGGGGACCGTATAGGGTGCTGGGGATGGAACCTAGGTCAGCCATACGCAAGGCAAATCTCCGACCCTCTGTACTATCACTCCAGTACCCTAAATGTGTCTTTTTATTCAGCATAATTCCATGTATGTTATCAAAGTTAATACTCCTATTTCATATGAGGTCAGGAAACCTGTTTTCTTTCTTTGGTAGCAGTTTGACATACTGTAGATGGAACAAAATCCTGAGATGATTCCTGCACCTTGTTTTATTTTTAATGACTATGTTGATGCAAAGGCACTTGAGATTATTCAGAAATGCCCTCTCTCTAAGTAAACTGCATACAGGTTTTGATATGAGAGTGGTTGAGTCTATAAGGTGTGGAAGTTCAGGGTGGGTTTGAGTGGGGTTTTTCGATTTACCTTTGTTCTGTGATTCCTGGTATCATCTGGTATCACGATTCATCATAGTAGTAATGTAAATCCTGAATGATGTTATTGTTCTTTATGTAACATCACAGATTTTTTTTCGCCAAGACTTCTATTCCCCCTGCCAAATAATTAGCCTGTTTCTAAAGGTCTACCTAATAATAGGATAGGAACCAATGTCTTCAAGCACAAAAACAATTATAGACCTATCTGCTATAATCCTTTCAAAGTAAATGAGAAAACTTAAAGAGACCTTTCAGGTGCTATGCAAGTGAGTTGTGAATGAGTCTTCCCCAAGCTAGATCTGAGGGAGGAAAGAAAAAAAAATGACTGTTGAAACTAACACAATAAGGTTTATCACAGTGCCAAACGTTTTTAGGTCTAAACTGGTACTGTGTTGATTTTTGCATGGAGTAGAATAATTTCCAAGTTTAACATCCCTTGTGTGTTCTTACAGGTTTGGTGTCTGGGCAATGAAACCCGATACCACATAAACAAGACAGTTGATGGTTCCACCTTCTCTGTGGTTATCCCGTCTCTGGTGCCTGGGATCAGATATAGCGTGGAGGTGGCAGCCAGCACTGGGGCCGGACCAGGAGTGAAGAGTGAACCACAGTTCATCCAACTAGGTGAGCGCCAGCCTGGGTTTGCTGTGGAACTGCATCTCTGTCTGTACTGCTTGTGTTTCTTTTGTGCTCTGTTGAGGAACTGTTGTTGTGAGTTGAGTGGAATGTGGACTGGCCCAATAGGACTGCAGAGATGATGGTGTTAGTTTTATAGACACAGACACATGCATTATAATATGATTTATATATTACATATATTACATTTACATACACATAGATAAGTAACCATATACTGTTTCTAGATTATAGTGTGTACTGTCATATATTATGTGTAGTTTACCTAGTCATCTATTTATCATGTGTAGTTTATATAGTCATATATTTATATAAAGTCTTGTATTCACATATGGGAAAACTAACAATTATTCAATTATTTATTATTATCCCTAATGTGTTCTATTGATTTCCCTCTTTTACATTCAAAAAATAGTAATTGAGTACCAAAGATACTCCATGGAATAGCCAAGACACCAATTATATCTTTTATTTTGCAAATAAAAGCAAACTTTAATACAAAATAAATTAGATATTAGACATTAAATATAAATTGCATAAATTATATTTAATTTAAAAGCAATTTGCAATTGCTATTTATCATGTTATGTGTATTTAAAAGCATAATTGATATTTTTATTTGTTTGATTTGGGGGTCACACCCGGCAGGGTTCAGAGCTTACTCCTCACTCTATGACAAGGCACCATACCTTGTGAGGCTCAAAGACTGTCCATGGTACAGAGATGGAGCCTGAAGTGGCCCTGTGCAAGTCAAGTGTCCTATATGCTGTGCTATTACTTGGACCAAAAATGTGTTATTAATTTTTATAGCAATTGATAGAGGAGGATGTATAAAAGACCACTGTCCTCCCATTGTTCATCAATTTGCTCGAGCGGGCCCAGTAACATCTCCATTGTGAGACTTCTTGTTACTGTGTTTGGCATATTGAATACTCTCGGTAGCTTGCCAGGCTCTCCGAGAGGAGTGGAGGAATTGAACCTGGCTCGGCCAGGCTGGCTTCGCATAAGGCAAACGCCCTACTGCTGTGCTATTACTCCAGACCATAATATAGATATATGTGATTCTTAAAACATCGAATGCAATGTGTGCTTCCAAAGTGTTTAGGGATTAAACAGTATCAATGACAACCCTTGGGCCTGGGATTGCAGAAGTAATATTTCTAACTAAAACCAGTGTGATATGAGTAAAACATAAATATGGATATTAGTCAAATCAAAAACAAACATCAGCCAGCACAGCAATAAAATATCATTGGTGATGAAGGTTGAGGAGAAAAAAACCCTATACCATCAGGTCACACTTAAATTATGAAAATGCTGAGAGTTACAAAGCCAACTGTGTGAGTTCAGATCTCAGTTCTGGATGTAAAGCATCAACAGTTTGTATGTCAGCATTATTCTAGCAATGGGAAAGGATCACATATATGAATCTTCAGATTTCACAGAGAAGTGGGGAGTGTTTTTGCATGTTGACAATGTTGATGACATCCTAGAAATTATTTCTAAACAAAACAAAGAAACATTTGGCTTTGCATAAACTGTTACTGTACATAATAACATACTTTGCATTCAACTTGGAAGCAGTTTTTGATGTTCCATTATTTAGAAAATGCCAGCTGCTTTAATAGACACATTTGCAGAATTCTGGTGATAGAATGCAGTATGTCCTCCAAAGGTCCCTCACTCTGGGATAGAAGAAAACCCAGATTGGCTGAATGGCTTTCCCTGTATAGCATAGGGTACATTGACCCTGGGTAGTAGAACAAAAGAACATCAGTGTGAGGGAGCACATCAGTGGTGGTGTACTGCCTCCTGTGTAAACTCAGACATGTGACTCCAAATAGGTGAACAGAAATGTCACACAGCAAAGTCCCTGGCTTCTGAGGTTACTTCCAACAACTCCAAGCTAATGAGAATTCCATTCAGATTTCATTGTATAATGTGTCCTCTCTTCTAGAGCCCTGAGTCAAATTTAGATGTTTGGGTTATCTTTTCCATGTAACGCATTTTTAAGGAGTGATTATATACACGCATACAGCATTGGAGCAAAAATGACTTCTTATTCATTTCTTGAAAAATTCCAAGCCAAACAGAAAGCCTTTCGTAAATATTGCCTGGCCATCTATTATAACACTACGAAAGAAGGGAAAGCATCTCAATAGAGACTATTTTGACTCAAATAGTTGTCCAGTATTTATTTAAATTGAAATGATAGGTTTCATCATGATGAACCTATAGACTTCTTGTTATCATTTACCTGTTTTTATCCAGATGACTTTTAGTCCTGCTTTTTTTGAAGAAGAGTTGGAAAGGAGTCATATGTAACTTTACCTACTTAAGATTTAAATAACGGGATTTAGGGTTAAATTGGTTTTCTTGGAATTATGTGTTCCAGCTATAATATAGCCTCAGCTGCAGTGAGACAAAGACTGAGATAGAGAGTGGCCGTTTTAATTCATTAGTCACACCACACTTTATTCTTCTAAGCCCATCTGGTTGCTTACATTGGGACCTCTCTTGGCTGTCTCCATAAAATCTGAAGCTACCCAACTTAACCTTGCACAAATATCCATGAAATCGATAACCCTAGCAGATACAAAGGGTGTATTTGGAATAAAAAGAATGGGTCTTCTGGGTAAAGTTTCAGACGATGGAGTGTTCTTAGGAGAAACAAAAGAGTCTGGAACATAAAATAGAACTTTTTTGTCAACAAACAGGGGAAGGCAGGTGACTGTGAAAAGGTTTTGTGGTTTGTTTTTTTTTTTTTGGTCTCTTTTTTTTTAACCTTTAACTTCCAAAGAATGGAATCTAGCATTTTGTAAATAAATAAACACACAGCACCTTGTCCCTCCTTTGATGGAAAAGTATGTCATTTCCCTAAGGCGTTATTTCCCTCCATAATCATTGCGTAAAACTAAGCAATAAGGTGTTCGGTTGATAACACAGTGAGTAGGGTGTTGCACTCAGACAAACCGGGTTCGATTCCTAACATCCCATATGGTCCCCGAGCACCGTCAGGAGTAATTCCTAAGTGCATGTGCCAGGAGTAACCAGGAGTAACCAGCAATGCCAGGTGTGACCCAAAAAGAAAAAAAAAACTAAACAATGAAATTTCCTGACCATCCTTTCTTATGACTTTATAAGAAATCATAACCTACATAATTCTTTTTTTATTTAAGAAATATCGTGAGTCATACCAGTTTTTCTGAAAACAGAAGTTTGAGCTTTTTTTAATTTTAAATTAAAAATTTAAAAAATTTTAATTTAAAATTAATTTTTTTTTAAAATTTTAAAGTAGGCAGGTATTTTCAGAAGTCAGTGATTTAAGAATTTTCAGAGCGTAGTAATCCAAACAAGACAGGTAAACTAGGTAAACAGCTTCTTGTTGCACCATATCTTGTGTGGGGGAAGAATGGGAGGCCCACGGGGCTAGAGTGATAGTATAGCAGGTAGGGCATTTGCCTTGTATGCAGCCAACCTGGGTTTGATTTCCAGCATCTCTTATGGTCCCTTGAGTACTGCCAAGAGTAATTCCTGAGTGCAGAGCCAGGAGTAACCACTGTGCATTGCTGGGTGTGACCCAAAAAGAAAAAAAAAGAATGGGAGATGGCATTCATCATCCACAGGGCCACTGCTGCTGTGTAGGATCTCGCCTACACAGGGGTACAGCAACAGCTTTTAGACTTACACAACCTTGTAAAACAAGCCGTGTTGTCTGATGGAATGGTGAATGGTGGGTTTGGAAAATGAGTGTTTTAGTGGGTTTTGAACATAGATATAAAGAAAGATAGATTCACTAGGCACACATATCATCAATTTTTAATTCTTGAATCAAAAATGGCTAACTGAAAACACGTCTTTTGCCTATTCATAACATATGATAATTCTTGTACATATCTCATGTTCTTCTGTCATTACAAGGCCATTGTATGCCACGATTATTACTTAGAAAGATGACTCATCGCTCTTTCAGTGGTAATAGTATCATAATTTTTCATTGGTTTTTTAATGATCTTGAATTTTTTAGAACTGCTGAGTATAGGTTGAAACAGTGTGTTTCTAAGGCAGTTTTGAAGTGTTAGAGTATGGTCTGTGCAAAAAGAAGAAAACACAAAATGTTTTTGTGGGGGGGGGGGCTGGAGGGAGTGAATTATTGGGTCATGCTTGGCCATACTCAGAACTTATTCCAGGCTCTACACTTAGGGTGGTACTTGGAGGCCATATAGGGGGCTGGGATTGAACCCAGGTCAGCCACATCTAAGGCAAGCACCTTACTCTTTCTAGCCCCCCAAAACATCTAAGAAGAGCTATTATATAGAGGCTGGGGAGATAGTACAAGGTTTAAGAAAATTGCGTTTCATGCAGCAGACCACGGTTTAAATCCCCACCATCATATATTTGCCCCAAGCATTGCCAGGCATGAAAATATCCCTGAGCACAGAGCCAGGAGTAATTCTTAACACCATTAGGTGCTCCACCCCCACCCCCAAAGAGCTGCCATATAGAAAAAATTAAGTATTAATCTCTTACCTTTTAAAATCTTTTCTTATACTTTCTTTTTTAATTAACTTTAGGTTTTCTAGAGAGATCTGAGACAGTTGCTGTCTTTTCTTGACAGACTTATTTGGCATCCTTGTTCTTGTATGCTTGCCTTAAAATACCATATTTCAGGACTGAAGCAATAACACAGGAGGTCACACACCTGCCTTGGCCAGCCTTGCTAGATCCCAGCCCCCAATATGGTCCCCTGAGCCTCACTAGCAGTGATCCCTGGGCACAGAGTCAGGAGTCAAGCCTAAGAGCAGCAGGGTGTAACTCAAAATAATTTGAAAAATAATACAATATTATATGTAATATTTTATAGTTCTAAATCTGTTTCTAGGCTGGAGCAATAGCCCAGGGGGTAAGGCGTTTGCCTTGCACGCAGCTGACCTGGGTTCAATTCCTCCATCCCTCTCAGAGATCCCGAGAGTATCCCACCCACACAGCAGAGCCTGGCAAACTCCCCGTGGTGTATTCCAAAAACAGTAACAACAAGTCTCACAATGGAGACGTTATGCCCACTCAAGCAAATCTATTTCTACTTCGGCATCCACATCCCGAGATACTTGTTTTAATTAATTTACTTTTTTGTGGGGGCTGGAGCAATAGCACAGCGGGTAGGGTGTTTGCCTTGCACCCGGGTTCAATTCCTCCATCCCTCTCAGAGATCCCGCCCACACGGTAAAGCCTGGCAAGCTACCCGTGACACATTCGATATGCCAAAAACAGTAACAACAAGTCTCACAATGTGTTGTGAGACATTACTGGTGCCCGCTCGAGCAAATCGATGAACAACGGGAGGACAGTGCTACAGTGCTACTTTTTTTGTGCAGGAACCTCTCTGATATGATAACAAATGTCGCTAGGTGTTGATCTTGGGGCTCCTGAGGCCAAGTCTGCATTTCTACCCTTTAAATTGTATACACAGCCCAAAGTTGGTGAATGTTCTGTGTGGCATGTGTGTGTTCGTGTGGTTGTGGTTGTGTGTGTGTGTGTGTGTGTGTGTGTGTAGGTGTTAATAGAAAGTGATTCATACATTCAAGACAAGTGTTACACTGTCAAGCTTCCTCCTGGCTTTCCTGGGTAGTGGCATCCTACCGACATGCTGAGCTGCAGATTTTTCTGCACTCAGAATAGAAATTTTGTGCCATGGCCTTTGTTGGAAACCATAACCCCTGCCAGCAATCATTACATTGCCTTTATTTCATATTTAAACTAATTTAAATCATCATAATGTTGTTAAACCGCCAATGTTTTAATGAACTCTCGTCGGTGTTCCAGAATAAAAAATGAGAAACCATGGCCCCCTACTTAACCGAACTCATGCCCCCCGCCTTATTTTACTCTGTCGTCATGTGTTTATAATTCCATCTGATTCCAACTGGATGATAATCTGAAGCTGCCTTTTCAGATTCGCACGGGAACCCTGTATCCCCTGAAGACCAGGTCAGCCTTGCTCAGCAGATCTCTGACGTGGTGAAGCAGCCTGCGTTCATAGCAGGAATTGGGGCAGCCTGCTGGATTATCCTTATGGTCTTCAGCATCTGGCTCTATCGACACCGGAAGAAGAGAAATGGGTTGACTAGCACTTACGCGGGCATCAGAAAAGGTAGTAAGTTGCCAACGCTTCTCATACTTAATTATGTCTATAGAACTTTGAGATTCCAGTTTGCTCATGATTATGTAGGTCCTCTGATGGGATTCTAATACAGAAAGATTTTTTAAAAAATTGTATTATTCGATTGTGGTAGCTGCAGAGACGTTTTACTTTGGTAACAGCACAGTGTGACGAATAGCAAATCTCCTTTTCCAGACAAGAGTCTTTAAAATAAGATTCACCCTGGTGGGTCCAGGTCTGCATCACTTCATTTGCTCATTTGGGGCTGTTAAGTTCTTTGCTCTCTAAGTTTAAAAGAAAGTTTTTGGTTCTTTGATCCCAGAAATGATAAACCCAAGGTTTTGACTTTCGTTCTCTGATGGGATTGTTAATTCTGTAAGTCAGATATCGACATCTCCTCTCCCTAACAAATGAACTCAGTTTTCAGCCTCAGATTCAGAGTTCAGACAGGATGACCCAAAGTTTGTAGAGTACAGTTCTAGTTTATTGAAAGTGTACCTTTTACTTTCAAAGTCATCCTAATTTGGATGACACATATATTCTCCCTAGTTCTTGTCCTATACTTGCATGGACCTATAATCTAACACATCTTTGGCAGTGACTTAAAGCAAATTTAAAGAGAATTACCATTCAACAGGTCCTTTACCACCATCACCACCTTGTTAATTTTTTTGTTGTCTCCATATTTTCAGAGTGAACGTTTCCTTTATTTTCTGACCAAGTCATTTCTTGATCCATTAGACAGAAACATTAGGGTTTTTTTTTAGTTTTGGATCATAACCGGCAATGCACAGCCTGGCAAGCTACTGAGAGTATCTCACCCGCACGGCAAAGCCTGGCAAGCTACCCGTGATGTATTCGATATGTCAAACACATTTACAACGAAGTCTCACAATGGAGAAGTTACTGAGCCTGCTCGAGCAAATCGATGAACAATGGGAGGACAGTGCTACAGTGCTACCTGGCAATGCACAGATTACTCCTGACTCTGCATTCAGGAATCACTCCTGGCGGTGCTCAGGGGGACCATATGGGATGCTGGGAATTGAACCTGGGTCAGCCATGTGCAAGGCCCTACCCGCTGTGCTATCGCTCCAGCCCCAACATTAGATTTTATAGTGCTAGCTGATAACTTTTTTTTTAATGAAATGTTTTGAATGTCCCTAGTCAGGTCCTTACAAACCAGCCTGGGGCAGCAATCTAAAAATAGCTGTGCCCTTGGCCACAAGTGGTCCTGGCAAGAAAGAGTCAACAGGAAATAATCATCCACACTGGGAAGATAAATCAGTGTGTTACCGACTTGTGACTCCATAGCGGTCTCTTCATGTACATACATTTGCCTTCACATTGTAGCACTGTAGCACTGTTCTCCTGTTGTTCATCAATTTGCTTGAGCGGGCCCAGTAACGTCTCCATTGTGAGACTCGTTGTTACTGTGTTTAGCATATCCAGTACATCATGGGTAACTTGCCAGGCTTTGCCATGCAGGCAAGATAGTCTCCTTAGCTTGCCGGGCTCTACAAACTGGGGTCGGCCAGGTCAGCCACGTGCAAGGCGAATGCCCTACCTGCTACGCTATTGCTCCAGCCTGCCTTCACATTATCACTGTTGAATATGTTTTCTTCAGCTCTGAGTCCTATCTAGAGATGAAGCAAGATGTCAATGCCCCTGCCTATGAAATGAAAATGAGGGCTTGAAGGCACCCACAAAATGCCCAGCATTCCTTATGTTTATATGAAATAGAACAATGCCAGGCATGAGTTACTAAAAAGAGTCTTCTCAGAGGAGGGGCCTGTGGATGTGTGGGGAGGGGGTGACCAGAGAGAGGGCAAGGTTGGGGGAGGGGGGGATTGTGTTTTGAAATCTGATGTGAAATGAGGAAAAAATAAACTAATTAGCATATAGATGTAGAATCTCTAGAGTTCTCCAGGAAACCTATATTTCTTGCTGTGATGAAATGCTGTAGCTGTGTAGTTAGAATGATTTAATTCTTTAGATATTGTTCTGAATTCTAAATAAGTGATGTGAAAGCCTTCTCCTTTCTGAAATGTTTCTTTTCTTCTACTAATGGACTTTAAGCATGCTGGCAGATGCCTTATGTGCACTTTCTGAAACATCTATTAAACTAATATCATTGTTCTTTTAACTAGCCTGTGTTTAAGCAGAAATCATAGAACATAATTACAAATGTAATTGGTGAGCATTTGATTCTGCTTTCCTCACTTTGCCTGGTTGGCACTTTTATATATATATATATATAATTCTGTTTCTATGCAATTAGGGGGGGAAATGCATTCTGAAATCATAAAATGTCTTGGGCAAAAACTATTCCTGATAATTAGAAGAGGGAGAGAGAGATTTTAAAGAAATAAGGTGAAAAGAGACTATTAACCTCAAGCCACCAAACAGAAGTGTGATGTAGGGGAATAGTGAACATCTTAAAAAATATATATATATATGTATATATATATGTATATATATATATACATATATATATATATATATTTCTCCCCTATGTTTAACTGTTGGTATTGGAACAGCCTCTACCAGAAAAGGCAGCAGTGCACGTTTCGACGTATTCACATTCTCATAATGCCCTAGCATCACTGAGTAACTGGGGTTGGCTATGTTTCTGCAAGCTTTGAGGATAAAGTCCTATTCTTGGGTGGGTGAGCCATAAGAATTTCATTTCACCCAACTTCTTTTCATCTCATCTTCTATTCTTCACACTGGAGTTACCAGATAGCTAGAAGCAGTGATGGGGCTTTTCATATTTTCACTATGTCCTTGTAATTGCAAATTAATGTTCAGGCTCTCCATTCTGGTTTGAATAGCTTTACTGCTAAATGGATTTTTCTTTTTCTTTTTCTTTTTTTTTCATGAAGACTTGTTACTGTGGCTCTGAATTTTTGATTGGAGCTAAATTACTTTGACTCTCTGAAAAGTCTTGGCTGAAAGAAATCAGAATAGCATGCTTAAGGCAAAGACTGTTGTGCTGCAAAGACCGGATGAGAATTTCTGGGTGTGACATTGAGGTCTGGACTTCTGTTCTTGTCCTAACTCAGAAGTACAGTGGGATGATGAGGAGTGACCATTGTAAGGGTCGCGTTCCAATTGCAACCCGTAAGCTCTATCCCTCAAGTAAATGTCTTCAGGACAAGCCAATGTGAAGGGCAGCCTGCATGCGGGGGTAGCCTTTTGATCCACAATAAATCCTCAATACTCTTGTTTGTGTGAATCAAGGATGTCTTGAGAGCTGACTTCAGTCTTCAAGGGAATAACGTAGATTCCCTGGCTTTTGTTATCATGAATTATTCTGAAGAGCTGGGGAAATAAGTCAGCCTCCCCAATTTATAGAATTCCACGGGGATAGTTCTGCTGAGATGCCACACCCAGGAATGGAAGAAGATAGGGAAAGAGAAGGGGAAACTGACCCTTTTTGAGGCCTGTAGCTCCTTTTTCAGACCTTTGTTAACTGCATTAAGATTTAGAATTGCAGAGAGGGGCTTTATTGTACTATTCTGTAATTACCAGCATGGTATTAAAAAAATAAATAAAGCTCCATCCACTCCTAGAAAACTTCTAAATTTACGTCGTATGAAGGAAATTAAAATTTAAAACCCTCAAATTCCCTATCCAATCACAAATTTTTATGGTAAGAAAAATTGTAGCATCGTACTATTTACATGTCCGGGTATAAGGTATTTCTTGTAGCAAAACAAAACAGTCCAATTGACATTTTTTTTTTGTTCTAGTTAGGACTCTTTCTTTCATTCTTTATGTGGTCTGTCTGTCTGTCTCTCTCTCCCTCTCTCTCTCTCTCACTCTCTCTCTCTGTGACAAATACTTAAGTGTACTATTAGTCCACATTAATAAGCATTTACTTTCAGATCTCCAGATAAGGTTCAAGCAAGACCCTGATAATACTTGTTTAAGAATCCATCATCCAGTGTTTGGAAATGATTAATAGCAGAGGATTCCTGTTTGTACTAAAGCCTGAGCAAAATCTCTGTTGCTAAATGCAGGGTCATTCCCAGGCTAACCCAGAGCAATTCCTTTCCAAACTAGACTGTCAGACACTTCAAAATGGTACCTGTAGAGACAAGCTTCTTTTTCTAACCTCAATTTGGTTTTATTCATAAATCAGAGTGTCAGAACTGCGGGCTTAGTTATTTACATTTGTTTTATGTTCAGCTGTCTGCTTGATTTATACTAATGTGATATGTTCCCTTTCTCTCTTCAGCTTAATAACTGGTTTATATTTTGTTTTGATTTTTCAGTCCCGTCTTTTACCTTCACACCAACAGGTATATATTTGCACTTACCCTCCTTCCTTCCTTTGTTAGTTTGGCATGTGTTGTATTGTGGTGTTTTTATTTTTATTTAATATTTTTGCAGTTAGAGGAAGGGACTTAAAAATGGAACACAATACTTGATTTACTCATGTCAGGCATGCATTTGAAGTCAAAATGACTGGTGTTGCTTTTCATCCATTCCAAGTAGTTATTTATTCATGACTCCGTACTGCATCCTAGGCTTGTTTGCATGTGTTTCATTAGATAGACACACTGTCTCTCCCCTCAGCATGATTTAACATGCTAATCATCTCATTGATTATTTCATACTTGGCGGTGCATTTGTTTCTGTTAACTTAAGCTTTAGTTCGCAACAACCAAAAATTCCCTCCCTTGCAATTTTCTATCCATCATGTCAGCATTCCTAAAGGTAACCAAAACATCCAAGCACAGGGAGAGATAAAACTTTCCATTTCCCCCTAGTCAGGATTGTAAAATTCCGGTCTATTCGGTTTTGTTCCAAGTGGGTCTTCTTTCACATCACCTCCAGTCAAAGTGGTACCTGAGCTGGTGCCTCCTCGGTGTTAATCCAGTTATTGTAATCAGTGGAAGCAGTTATCTCTCCTCAGCAGACTCCCAGTTTCGAGTTCTTCTAAGTAGCAGAATTTGGCAGCTTTTGGAAACACATTTCTTCTCAGAAAATGTGTCTGTATTTACAGAAAAGCTAATCTGCTTAACTCTTTGCCTAACTATGTGCAAATCTTTATTTGTTATGGCTGTAATTTTTTACACTCTAAGTTTAAGCTGAGAAGGCCTTCAAGAGCATGAAAATACATTTGTGCTCCATGAAAAGCTCTGAGGAAAATATGAGAAAATCATTTTTATAAGACACTTTAAAAAAAAGTCACATTAATAGTCAAAACTTGGCATATGTTGTTCAGTGTGGAAAAGAGAGGCCTTATTATAATATTCCTATTTGTCTTACTGGTCATCAAAATTCTGGGAAAATAGTCTGAGTGGGTTCTTTCCCCACCAAATTTAAGATTTCATGTATAAAATAAATGATCCGATCTGGTAATAAATTCAAAATTGGATGACTGATGTGCAAATGTGTAATAATTACATTGAAGAAGAGAATACTAGAGTTTTTCTTTGGTTAAATTCTCAACCTTGTTTAACACACTTGAACAATAAGTTATTTTTATTTAATTCTATATACAAACAAAAAATACAAGCGGAATTAGAAATCTGACATTTCCTGTAATGATTTATGTCATGATTTTTATAGAAAAAGAGAAAGCATTCTATTTTGAAAAAGTTGCTGTGTATGTAATAATTTATTCTAATAAATATAAACATGTCTATTAATTATTTTTTCTTGTAACATTCTATTAATTATTTTTTTCTTGTAACATTCTAGTAACTTATCAGAGAGGAGGCGAAGCTGTGAGCAGTGGAGGGAGGTAATTATCCTACTTGTTTTGTAGATTCCCAAAGGGAATTTCGTCTTCCTTAATTACAGAACTGTTTTAGCTTAAAAGTTTTCATTTAAAGGTAAAATTTGCTCAACTCTTTTAGAAATACTCCGTATGACTCTGCTCTAGGACCAAGGTCTTCCTTCACACCTAAATGCAATTGTAAGCTTGGACCTGTGTATCTCAGTTGATGAACACGAGAGGGCGCAATTTAACCGGGAAATGTAGACCTACTGATTTAACAGATGATTAAAAGGAGTTAAAGTAATTAAGCAATAGCATTTATGAAGATTAAGAAATATAGCTAGTTAACAGATATGATCAAACAAAAAGTGTTCATTTGAAAACCTGCTGAACACAGCATTTGCTCAGAAGTTGTAGGTTATGTTTGTTTGTTCTTGTTGTGAATTCAACAACAGTTCTGCTCTTCATTTCCAAGGAAATATGTTGAAATCAAAGAAAACGAAGAAACCTTCGTAGCCAGTTAACTCAAAGCGTTTTTTTCACCAAGCTAATTAAAATAAGCCTCAATCCTATATTTATTAGTTTTTGTAATTATTATTCAGTGAACTTTAATATATTCACAGAGAAATCACAAAGTGATGTGACAAGCAGCTTAAAGGAATGAAATAAAGAAAGTAACAAGAACCAAGCTTCAGGATTTTCCACAATAAGAGGTGTTTTTATTTTTCAAAAACAGTAGTATCTAGCTCAAAGTCTAGGGGAAAATCATTCCAACCAAAATCATTTTATAGTTAGAATTCAATTAACTTATTGAATGATCTATTCTATGCAATTGGATAATGTGGTTATTACTGGGAACGACAAAGCAAATAAGATATTATTGCTGAATCTGACGAACCTACCACCTTCTAAAAATTACTGAATTTAGTATTTGACAAAGAATGATTTAAAAAAAAAGTGTTGGCCACTTAGCTAATGCTGTACAGATTTGGCAATAAGCACTAATCTTTTCTTTCCTGGGTACTTCCTGTTTTCAGACTGTGAAACAAAGCCAGCCACTAAAAGACTCAGAGCTAGGGAGGTCTTCACAAGGAATAAATCCACTTGATTCAAGAATTAAACCAGGGCATGTTTTTGCATCCAGGGGAATTCCATCTAAATCATAGCCTAGGCATTCATGAAACAGCTTCTGGCACCAGAACATTTTCTCTTGGGTAAATCTGGAATGCCTGATTGTATAACCACCTCTGTGAGTGTGTGTGTGTGTGTGTGTGTGTGTGTGTGTGTGTGTGTGTGTATTCATGACTTCAGCTTTTTTTTTATTAATCAAAACATCCAAAAGTGCCTAATGAGCATCTTCTGTGTGTTCTGGACCGACCTCTACGCATGAACGCGTGCACAACATCACATACCACACACACGACATAAGCCTGGTTCCTGCTCTAAAGGAATGTGCAAGCTTATTCCGCATTGGGAAATAATGAAAAAAATTCATAGATACCAAATGCTAGTTTCAGTGGCAGACTGAAAATTAATACAATTCCTGGATATAGTATTCATTTGGAAAGTACACTGTATCACCATGCGGAAATAACCTTTAAAGTTTAATTCCAGAGGGCCTGGCGGATTCTTTATGGAAAGATACCAAACTCCTGGCTTGTAATTGTCTCTCATAGTAGAATAAGAGAAACTACATAGTTTACTAGATTTAATAATAAATCACTAAATACAGGGCTGAATCTATACAGTACAGTGGGTAGCACACTTACCTTGCAGGTGGCCGATGCAGATTCAATTTCTGGCACCACATACGGTCGCATGAGCCTCCCAGGAGTGATCCTTGCAGAGCCAAGAGTAAGCCCTGAGTACCACCAGGTGTGGGTCCCTCCAAAAAAATGAAATACATTATTTTCTTTATAACATAATAAATGTAATTTGTTAAATTGTATCAGTAAAATCAATACATGAATTATTCATTTTTGAAAGATGTTACAGTAACTAGAAAGGAAGGAATGGATGACATACAGAATGGATTCTGGAACCCTGAGTTATGCCCTTAGAGAAAACTTTAAGGCCTGGAAGTTCTTCTCAATAAAGTAGTTTGACCGATTTCTTCTAGTTCTCAAAATTATTGATATATTTATTCCCAGGAAAAAGAGAATGAAGATTGTCATAAGCAAACAGACCACTTCCCCACTTAAAGAGGGCAAAGGATTTGTAATGCAATCATCCAGAGAAGTGTCAGGAAGTACTTCATTGTTACAGTTCCTTTGTTTTCACTTATGTCCAACATACCCGCCATGTCCTCCCAAAATCATGTCTAAACTGCCATACGGTCAAGCAGAAAAATGCTCAAGATGGAGGAAAAGAGAGAGAAAGTCATGTCAACCAGGTGGAAAAGACCAATCCCACATTTCCTTGCTGTGGGAGCAGAGAAACACACACATCCCAGACCTTGTGTTTCTCTCAAATGCTGGGGATTCTTAGCTATATACTTTGACCTCAGCTTCAAATGTGTCCCCGGCTATCAGTGAAAAGAGAAGACAGTTTTAAAGCAACCCTTACTGCCAGCTTCAAGGACCATTTTCCCAGTTCTACCTTCCACTAGATTATTTTATTGTTTGCAAGTTCAAATCATTGATTTATTGTTTTTTTGAGTGAGTAGAATACCTGGACTAAGAGGAAAAGAAGGTACATGACACATAATTTTTCCCTCTGTTCCTTCGTGACACAAGCTGTCCTTTTGAAAGAAATTGCAATAGACATGATTTTTAACAAATCCTAATTTGTTTCTTTCTCTAGTAGAGTTTTCTTTTGAAGACAAGGATGAAACAAAGTACCACTCATATATTACCATGAAAGTATAATCAGACATGATAATATATTTATTATATGTTCCATCATAAAATATTTGACAAGTATTAATAGCATAATCCCTACTCTATTTTGAATGTTTCATCTCTATCTACTCTCTCTCTCTTGTATCTACCATATCATCTTAAATGCATAAAGACAGTCAGTGAGAATGTTTAAAAGGTTTTCAGCATCTTTATCTGAGTATCTGCTTATGACCTTGACTTCCCCAGATATTTCTGAAATACACATTTGACATTTTGAGATTCATGATGGCCCAATAATCATGGCTCACCTTCTTCCCTAAATAGCATTCCAAAATTAAATCTAAATGGAAAGCTAGGATATGAATTGTTAATCCTACTTCCTGTTGGAAATTACCCATTCATAAAAAAAGTTCTTTTCAGCCCATCCATGGATATCAAAACATTCACTTTAAAAATCTTTCTCTACAAAAGGGAATACCCTGCCACAGAGGCAGGGTGGGATGGGGGGATGGGGGTGGGAGGGATACTGGGACCTGTGGTGGTGGAAAATGGGCACTGGTAGAGGGATGGGTACTTGATCATTGTATAACTGAAACCCAAACACAAAAATTTGTAAGTCTACAACTGTACCTCATGGTGTTTCACTAATAAAAATAAATAAAATTAAAAAGAATCTTTCTCTGAGGGAACTATAGTAACATAAAAATATTATCTATTCTTTTGAAATATAAGTCAGACTGTAGAAAATTTCCACTTGACCCAGACTTCCAACATCCCATGATACTGTGTGTCAAATATGAAGTATTTTTAATAAATTATCTAAGGAAAAATTCACAGCTTCAGCTCCAAATAAAATAAGGGAAGCTAAATATTACTAGATGGAGAGTTTCTTTAACACACACAGTTTTAACTCAAAATAAAATAAGGAAATCAAAAAGATTACAAGATGCAGAATTTCCATGGTTAACATCTATTTCAAAAGCTTCAGTTATCTGGAAATACTTTGCATTTTATTGTTTTAAATTTGAACAGTTCAGTTACACTGCTGTTTAAAGCATGTTGATATCATCAGTTATAATAGTGAGTGCTGTCTTAAGGGTTTTATTCTGAGTAGAAAGACTTCAGACATTTCCCTTTCTTTTTATTAAGAGTATGTGAGGGCTTTAGGAAATCTCAGCACTCTCCTTTGCACCTGGATGGCATCCTGGATCATTGTGGGACTCTCCAACTGTATTGCCACTCTAATTCGTATAATAATAGTATCTACTTGATAGCTTAATACAGTTGTTTTGAGGATTAAATGAGTTAACACCTGTAGAAATCAC
Organism: Sorex fumeus; assembly: GCF_029834395.1. Lineage (NCBI taxonomy): Eukaryota > Metazoa > Chordata > Mammalia > Eulipotyphla > Soricidae > Sorex > Sorex fumeus. The sequence goes on from NW_026606172.1 coordinate 13,971,202, forward strand.
AAAACGGTGTCACATATTAAAGAGTAAATGTTACTTTTACAGATACTTAACTACATATGTATAATCCATATATGGATATAATATGGATTATACATATATACAGATGGGTATATATGCGTACATATATACATGTAGTTATATATGCCTCATTAACGCACTTAAATGCTGTTATATTAATATATTCATATGTGTGTAATAGTGTATGTGGATGGTATATCTATATACATACATATATAAGTATATGTATGTGAACATGTATACACTGGATGTTATAAATCCATATTCTTCAGTTGTAGTCAATTGTTCTTCAAATAACCATCATTTTTTTCACTGAGGGTTTTCAAGTTTCCTCAACTGTCTGTGTATGAGAATCAGAATCATGAAGAGTAAATGCCAGGCAATTTTTACCAGGTGAATGAGAAGCATGGTTACTGCACATTAACCAAGGAAGCAAAGGAAATCGTAGCCTGATCCTTGGCATCTGCATGTTACATCTCTGAAGCATACCATGTGTCATCACCTCTTTTGCTAAATTACCAAATGGAGTCAGAGTTGGAAAAGACCATCGGGGCTTCTGACCTTGACTCCAGTTTGTGCGCTGGTGTTTGGTGGTCCAGGGCGTCCATTAGTAACTGCTAATACACTTCTCATTCACAACACACAGGGAAAGAGGATTAGCATCAGTTGTGCCAAAAGAGACACGGGTGCTGATATTCCTTACAGTGCACATCTTTGTTTCACCAGATTCAGCTCCACAGCTTTCCTTTGTTTATGTGGGAATTGGTGGCATTTTACCTTGTCATCATTAGAAAATGGAGACAGGAGCTGTGCATCAGAACAGTGATGAGGCTCTGAAGAATTCACAAAGCCCCAACTTAGCCATTTCTGAAACACGATTTTAATGAAGAAATAAGCACGTATGCTTTTTTGTTCGTTGTCTAAAGAAAACCCTAGTTTTACTTTTTTAACAAAATTGCTGGAGGAATGATTTTTTTCAAATAGGTTTGGAATGAAGAAACACAAACTCAGATGCTGAAAGAAAAGGAAATATCTGTATTTTTTTTTATAAATTCGTGTTTGATTTGTAATCACTATACCTGATTAGGGTGTTTCATTGCAAATAATGTAGGTGCTTAAGTCTGATGCATAACTTGCCATTTATAAAGTGATAGCTATGGGAACCAAAGAGATTTTTAGAACCACAGTTCTAGCCACTGTGAAAAGAATGTATTATTCTGCAGAGCTCAGCAAATGACTTGAGAATAATGGGACAAACTTTTAGGAATTCTGGAGTATGTTTGAGTTGCGGTTTACATGACACTTGCTTTTATAGTTGTTTTTTATTATTATTATTATTATTTTGCTTCTCTTTAGGCCAGGACTTCTCAACATCAGTGAACCTGCCACACAGCCGTGGCTGGCAGACACGTGGCCCAACAGTAGCAACAACCACAATGACTGCTCCATCAATTGCTGCACAGCGGGCAATGGGAACAGTGACAGCAACCTCACTACCTACAGCCGCCCAGGTTAGAGAGACACAGGCCACCAAATGTGTAGAAACATTGTTAGAGCAAGCCAGGAAGAGGCAGATTTCCTTTCCCTCCCTGTCCATTCGAAAAGAAAACCCCATTTATATTTCTTTCCATGGTGGTGTTCATGCCTGTGTCACATACTAGCCCGATTCAAGTATCTTCTCAATCCCTTTATCTCCATCTGTGCCTTCAACCAAAAGAAAAGTTTACCATTGTGCAAGGAGAGTGAGCAAGGTGAATTTGAGTCTGGTTAGGGCTGGAGAGTAAGTGCCACAGGTAAGGAGCCTGCCTTGAATGGAACTCTTCGAGCCATGATCCCTAGCACCCAAGCCCCACCAGGAGCGATCCTTGAGTGTCAAAGCAGGAATAAGTCCTGAGCACAGCTGTGTATGACTCAGAAACCAAAACGACAACCAAAATATTAAGTGTAGTTAGTAATAAGGAAAAAAATGCAAGTTTATATAAGCATTCACATTAAGTATGCATGTAATTAAAATCTTAATTGTACTAAAGGAGTAAGCGGGATCAAAGGTCAGTGCATTATAGTTAGAAGGAAGCAAATTTTCAAAGGGAAGAAAATAATCATTATAATAATTGTATATAACAGCTGTAGCAAAATAATTGAAAATTAGCTGAAATTAAATCATATTTCTACAGCATAGAAATAAATCCTGAAGACTTAAGAAACATTTATATGCTGTGTGTATGCTTGCATGGGTTTTGTGTACTCTGTGTCTGGCTTAGAGATATGTGGGTTTGAGCAAATTATTTTGTTAAATTTTCATGCTAAAACATAATATAGCAAATGTGGATGTAGAGCATGTAATATTTAAAACTAGAGAAAACCTGAAACATAATGAAAGCAAAAATCTGAAAGATACTAAAGGACAGAGATACTCAACTTGCACATGGCTGACCCCAAGAGGCAAATTTAAAATTCTCCAGAACATTATGTACTATCTCTTCCTTGTATCTTTTAAAAATATAGCTACTTTATAAATTACCAGACGCTTGAATTCTTTGATCTGAGGGCAGAGTTTTGTTTTTCTCCACTTTTTTTGGGGGGGAGTATTCTCAACTTTACATGCTTTATTTTGTTGCTTCAATAGCTAACTAGTACCTTCAAATTGTAAATAACTCAACAAAAAATTAAAGTTGGCAAGGATTATATTAGTACAGTTCCTATTAATGGTGTTGTTAAAGAAATGTATCTTTCTTTAATGGGAGAACTTTTTATTTTACTACATAAGCACTAGAGCTTCAACATGATTTAACCTCTATATAAATTCTGTGTATCTTCTCTTATCCCCATTTACAATTGGCTTTCTCTAGAAGATATACACGTGAATACTTGACCCTTTTGAATCAATCTTACATAAACCCCTTTGCTTCTTACATAAATAATTCTACCATGATACACAAAGCTACTTACAAACAAATTTAAAGGAATAACCATGCAGAATGACTTTTTCCTTTTCCTCTTCATTGCACGTAGCTGATTGTATAGCAAATTATAACAACCAACTGGATAACAAACAAACAAATCTGATGCTCCCTGAGTCAACTGTTTATGGTGATGTGGACCTTAGTAACAAAATCAATGAGATGAAAACCTTCAATAGCCCAAATCTGAAGGATGGGCGTTTTGTCAATCCATCAGGGCAGCCCACGCCTTACGCCACCACCCAGCTCATCCAGTCAAACCTCAGTAATAACATGAACAATGGCAGCGGGGACTCTGGCGAGAAGCACTGGAAACCACCCGGACAACAGAAGCAGGAAGTGGCACCAATTCAGTATAACATCATGGAGCAAAACAAACTGAACAAAGGTGAAGAGCGTTGCCTTTCTTCCCTCCCTTTCCGTATTGGTCTCCTCATCCTTCAGTGCTCCATCGAAACTTGGGTGGGACTAGCAAGTGAAATCTTTCTTTTTTGTTGCTACTGAGGTCCTTCTTTGGGGTTCTGAAATGTCCAATGTCAAAAGAGTTTAATTAGCACAACAATACCTTGGAAAATTGATTTTATAATAATATATAAGTATTTTCAAATGGTTTTGAGATTAATTTAAATTTAATCGTAGGTGAGGAATTGCTTTGGACAGACCATCTTTTATTCATAAGGCAGATGTACAACCATCACAATACCTCACATTTAAAATAAATAGATGATTCCATTCTTTCCACTTGAGAATGGAGGATAATTGCTTCTACATGGCCCCATAAACGAATGGCGTTTTTATATCAAACTGAAGAAAAATAATTAAATTAAGCTTGAACCGGAGAAGTGGTGAACACTTTGTTGTATTTTTTTTTCCAACAGCATTTTATTTCTAAGGCGACTGCAGTATATTATTTTAGAGCCTTAATTTCTTTGGTTGACCTGATTGATGTCTGTCAAGATAGATCCTAAATTAAATTGAGTTTAGTGTTAGCTTGTAGCTGCAGATAGTATTTTAGGCCTGAGGGGAATGTTTTTCTATTGTAATAGGTATCCATTGAAAGAGATAGGTATTTGATTTCTTCGCAGTTCCTTCAGGCTACTGCTATAATAGCATGATTTGCAAAGTTGTACCTCTAGGAAAATGAGGAATCGCTCTGATTTGAATAGACTGGGGAAATTTTGTAGAAATGTTCAATCTCAGGGTACACTTTATTGTAGATAATTAGAGGCATAGATTTATTTTCTTTAGGATTGAGTTGAGACTACCACTTTTCTTCCCAAAATGAAAGCTTATTGCAGCTGGAGAGTACAAAAAAAAAAAAACCTATTTCATTTGAGTACATTCTTGTGGCATGCTTGAACTTCATAGTTTGGTCATTAAGTGTTTTTTTTCCAGTTTTAGAACACATTTGGTTGTTATAACATTCCAATTCAATAAATATTTATTAAGTCTCTTATGTAAGTTTAGAACAAAGGCTGACAAAGAAGAATAAGACAGTTCCTGTGATCAGGGTTTTTATAGACAGTGGGATTCAAGTATCATTACATTGTCCTCCACATAAAGTATGTAACTTTAGTGTAGACTTTGGAAAACAGCAACATTCCTTGGCACAAAAAAAGCATCTCTCTAATTTATTGTACATATTGCTTATAAACAGACTTGATATATCAAACTTTAATAGAGACCCTGCAGTGTAACTAAACTGACAGATATTTATGTCATGCATTTCAATGTTGAGTGTATCATTTGGATTTTCACCATTGCCCATAAAGCAGAAGCATTTCTGGAGTAAGATTAAGATATTTGGTCTTCTTATGGTATGAGGTATAATCTTACTGACAAGTTTTATTTTTATGCTATTCTAACTTGATATTGTCCTGATTTTAAATTATTTCTAACGTTATTTTCTTACTATATTATTCTAAGTTAAGAAATCAAGCAAATCTGATTTCTGCCCTCGCTGATTTATAAATAATTTAAAGAGAAGAAATTGTTTCTCAGATGAATTCTTATTCCTAAATTTAGTCTGATTCATATAAAGTGCAAACAATTTATTTTTCATAAATCTTAGATGACATTTTAAAAACGCTTTGCATTCTCTTAATTTTTCTTCCTGAACACTCTTTCTTATATGATTAACTTGCATATCACCTATGTGATTAACTTGATATTTTAAAAGCCTCATTGTTGGTTATTGATTGAGAAAAAAAGTGAAAATAAATGGTATTTTTCCCCACCTTAAATTGTCTAGATTATCGGGCAAATGACACGATCCCTCCAACTATCCCGTACAACCAATCATACGATCAGAATACAGGAGGATCCTATAATAGTTCCGACCGGGGCAGTAGTACATCTGGTAAGTAAGGGGAAACCAAATAAGTAGATTCTTTTCAAGGAAGACATATTACAAGATTACAGATGAAATACTAATGGACTAAGTAAACATAATACATGACTAATCGCGTTATGGCATTTGAATCTTCAAGGCTTGGGCATTTTCAATGCCGCTTAAGAACGGTCTATTTTCTGTTCATTTGGAAGCAAAGACAGACAAATCCTGAATTTTAGCAAAATCAGAAGCATGAATTCATTTTTCAAGACAAGTGAAACATCCTTTTTTTCACAGCCCCCACCAAGAAAATACAACTAAAATTGCTGCAATTACAGCTACTCGGCCATGTTACATTTTCTCCCACTTTATTTACACATGGTGGTTTACAAAGCCATTCCTGATGGCTTGTTACAGGCATGCTGTATTCCAACACCAGTATCACCATCATGAGCACCTTCCCTCCACCCTGGCCTCCATTTCTCCAAATATGTTACATTTTAAAACAAGGCTATTCTGGCACTTAAAATTTTATATGCATGAGCCTGGACAGATCAAAAGCCTAAAAGATATTAGCCTAAGATTTAAGACCCTGCCTCAGTTTATAAATCTCTCTTGCTATTCCTCTATTTGATTCTAAAACCTAAGAAAGGAACTTTGCAGTGTGAGTCTGTTAAGTGCCTACAAAGCCACACTGCGGCCAGGGTCTCTTCCCTGTGGTCTTCCTGCTGGTGCAGCTGTTTGCCAGCTGTTTTCCTGATGGGGGCTGCAGATGGAGGCTTGTTGGTACTTAAGTCCTGCTTTTCTAATTAAAGGCTGTTCATTATTAGAGCTAACATGTGGCAAGTCACACCACAATGAGAACAAAACCAATTGATCTTGAACTCCAGTATGTTTTTCAGAGAGGATGGAAATGCCACCACAACTGGATTAAAGTAGTTACTAGGGATGTTTAGCTATTGTAGCCCAGTATCTGTTCCTTTCTTCTGGAATGAATGTGGCATTTGCATTTTAGCATGCTCCTTTGAGTAAAACATGATTATTTGGCATCTTCTGTGCCTGAGCTTTTACACTGATTGAAAGTATTCCCACTTGGATGAAAGAAAAACAGAAATAAGACATTGCTTTTGGGGAATCTGACATTGCTTTTATTTCCCTTCCTTCCATCTTTTTTCTCTCCTTTCTTTTTCTTTTATCCCTGAATTTTCTTTCTTCTTTCCTTTCTCTATTCCTTTAAGTCTTCTTTCTTTCTCCTTTTTTCCGATCTCTCTTTCTTTTACTCTTTGTTTCTTTCTTCTTCCTTTTTCTCTCACCCTTCCTTTCTTCCTTCCTTCTTTCCTTCCTTTCTTTTTCTTTCCTTCCTCTCTCCTCTTCTCTGTCTCTCTATCTCTCTCTGTCTCTGTCTCTGGACATCAACCCTACTGCTTAGGCATACCCCTAGCCCAAAAATCTAATCTTAGTCTACCATGTGTTTTTCATTGGTTTTAACAATTAAAATCTTGTTAAATTACTTTCATAAGTTGAATAGTGAGTCATATAAACTATATTAACATATTAGTTATAGATACATAAGTAATGATAAATTGTGATAAATTCTTATCCAGTTAGAAGGAAAATTGTATCTTAATGGGAGATATATGATTCCATTAATATGCAGTAAACTCTGTTTTCAACATTTAAATTTGCTCTTCTAATCATATCATTGATATCAACAAGTATTTTTTATTAAAGATATAAAATTGGTGAAAAAAATAGATGTAAAATCTGGTAGTCATTAGGGCAAGGGCAAAGCAAGTATATGAGGGTAATACAGATTGGTGATGCTGGGTCTCCCAGGACTCATGGAGTTTGAAAGTAGATATGTGTCCAGAAATCAAGAGAAAGGTGCTAGGCATAGTTGAATTCACAAGACATGTACAGGCATCCTTTATAGGACACCTGCATGGGAGAAGAAAGACTTGAGACAATCAAGGAGAGGCCTGACACTCATATTTTATTTATAACAGCCTATCCCTTTTCCCACACTTCGTGCAGAAGGAGAGTTGTGCAAGAGCATGTGGTTTTACAGACACTCCCCTTCAACTCTTTCCCCATAACTTTATAAACTAAGGCTCAAAAAGGCCTTGTTATGCACTGTGTAGCCAAGAGCTTTTTCACAGGGGTAAAATAAAATATCTACCTGAGGACAAAGAATATGAAAAGTCTAAAATCAGAATACTAGGGCACTTATGTAATTTCAAGCAACTGAGACTGTCCAGGCAACGTAATTGTTCTATGTCATCATTTGATAGAAAGTGACTATAAATTCTGTCCCTTTGAAAAATAGTTTTTTCTATTCCTTTTGTTCTTCGTTATATTAGTTCTTCCAACAATTACTTTCACCTGCACCTGCTTCTCTGACAAAAACTAGTAATTCCATTGTGCCTAAAACATTTCATGGACAAGTACAAATTATGTATATCCAGTGATTTAATGCAAGAGTGGAACTCTAATAGATTGTATCTGTATCATATTGTATTTTAGGTTCCAGCAATTAAATAACAGAAAGGCACTTCAGAAAATATGTCTACAGCTCATTTGTTTTAGATAATAATCCATAATGCAATTAATTGCTGTAAGAAGATTACTATTAATGATATGACTTGTAAAATTCATTTATGATTTTTATTGCTTTTTTGCAGTTTAAATTGTGGAAAAATCTCAGAAATATTTGGCATCGTTTATCGTACAATGTTTAAAATGAACAAAATTATGCTTATCTCTTTATGTAGGAGTTAAAAAAGCCTATTTGTGAAAAGAATTAACCTGTGAATAATAGAAATCTTTAAAGATTAGAAATAAAAGACTTGAATTGTATTTGTTTTGAAGGGAGTCAAGGCCACAAAAAAGGGGCACGGACACCCAAAGCGCCCAAACAGGGAGGTCTGAACTGGGCAGATCTGCTCCCTCCACCCCCAGCACACCCGCCACCACACAGCAACAGTGAAGAGTACAGTATGTCAGTAGATGAAAGGTAAGAGGGATTGAAGAAGAGACGTAAGTGGAAGCATGTGACTTCTTAAACTCCAATTACATAGTGATAAACTAGATCAATAAAGGGAGACTCCTACTTCAAGTTTGTCATTACATGTCTCTAAATAAAATAGAATCCATAGGTCTATAGGCTTATTTTTTTGTATGGGGGTGGGGCTCAGAGCTTTCTTAGGAGTTATGACTGACAGTCCTTGGGGGAGCATATCTCATACCAATTGGGGTCTGCTGCATGCAAGGCAAGCGCCTTAATGCCTATAATCTCTTTATGACCCTAAGGTCATTAGGCTCTAAATTACTCTGCAGGATGACCAAAATAAAATATATGTATATATATATTTTTTCTTTATTTTCTGCATGGCTGGAGCAATAGCACAGCAAGTAGGACATTTGCCTTGCACGTGGCCAACCCAGATTCGATCCTCCATCCCTTTCAGAGGGCCCAGCACAGTATCCCACCCGCACAGCAAAGCCTGGCAAGTTACCTATGACGTATTCAATATGCCAAAAGCAGTAACAATAAGTTTCACAGTAGAGACGTTACTGGTGCCCACTCGAGAAAATCGATGAACAACGGGAGGCCAGTGCTACAGTGCCATTTTCTGCATACCTTGAAGACTTCTCTTGGAACTGAAAAATCATGAATATCAGTTAGCAAAGACGGAGTGAGTCATCGCTCCTAGAGGAAACGCAGGGTTAGGTTTCTCCAAGTCTCTACTCACATTTCTGCTAACTCATCCATACATAACTTTATTTTGTGTGTTTTTGTTTCAGGATAACTGTTTTTGATAAGTGCTGTTGGATCACTGGTATTGAATCCAGTGCCAAGTATACTATATGCCATCTCTAAATAAAAGTCCTTTTATACACATTTTTTTCTTTTAAGATACATTTTGCTTTTTTGTACTAGTAGCTTTAGAGAGAACAAAATCACTGCACACAATGTGTGTTTGTGTGTGTGTGTGTGTTATTTTAAATAAGGAAAGAAATAGAGCATTTTTAGGCAGAACAAAAACACTAATACAGTGTGTGCAAGTGTGTGTGTATGTGTATGTATGTGAATGTGTGATATTTTAAATAAGGAAATAACTAAAATAAAGAAAATACTATTTTTTAAACTGAACCACATGGTACTATACAGAAAATCATAAACATGGAGGAAGTATATTGCTTTATTTGACCTCAAAACAGAACGTGTTTTTCAGCTGAGTCAATTCCTTTACCTTCTCTGTACATGGCCATGGATGGCCACTGGGAAAGGAGAAATCACGGGTATTGACCATGAGGTTGCAAATAAATTTCAGTGAGTAGGTTAATTTAGAAATGTGGAATCTGCAAATAAAAGTGATTCTATTTTAATTTCTAGGCTTTACTAATTAATGTTTGTTGTGATTAATTTAGCTCATCTAGCTAGAATGAAGTAAGTAGACACAATACTTTTTAAAAATCAGCACTGCTGCAAATGCATCTGTGCTTCAAAGGAAAGAATGTTTGTAACCAGAATGGTATTTTCCTGGATGCTGACTTCAGTTCTTGGCCTTGACAAGTGAGAAGGTTATCATTCAAGAGAAGGGGGTTTGTGGGAGTTAGAAAAAGCCAGAGATCTGACTCCTGAAAGAGTAGCAAAAATCCATATTAAAGTGTGCAAGAAACCTGGGAAGGCAAGAGTCAGTCAGAATTTATAGACATTTGAATGTCTTTTTGAGGCATTTATATTTTATTTTCTGGACAGTTAGGGAGCCATAAATCATTGCTTTGGAACAAATGAATGATCTGGGATTGAAGTGCATTCTAATAGTGATTTTAGAAGCAGTGTGGGGATGGAAAATAGGAAAGTGAAGGCAAACCGATCAATTAAAAGCTTATTTCAGTAGCATGAAGAACAGACTTGAAAACAAAAAATAGGGTACCAGAGAGATAGTTACATCAAGTAAGGTGAGTTTTTTTTTGCTCATAATTAACACAGACTTGATCCCTACCACGACATATGATCTACTAAGCCCCACTAGGAGTGTAGAGCCACAACTAATACCAAGCACTACATTATATGACCCAAACAAACAAAACTCGGTCATAGAGTTCCAGTGATAATGCTAGACTGGAATTGTGTGCTTTGCATGTTGGAAGCCTGGGTTTGATCCCCAGCACTGCATTATGCCCTGAGTATTGTCTGGAGTGACCTCTAAGCAAAAACCTCAGAGTTCCTGAGGCATCTCTGGGTGTGGTGCAAAAAACAAGCAAAGATAAAACCAATTACAGAAAATTATTAGAAATAGAGATGAGTTGAGGAAGAGTTTGGTGAAGAAGGAGAAATCAAGGAAAACATAAGATGTCTAGTATGGATATTGAACAAATTACTATGCCGTTTGCAGTTCTTAGATTACTGACATAATGTATATTTATTTATATATATGTATTTATATATAAATTTATTTGCATATTATATATAATATTTTATGGCTGGAGTGAGAGCACAGCGGTAGAGTGTTTGCCTTGCATGCACCCGACCCGATCTACCCCGGTTCAATTCCTCCGCCCCTCTTGGAGAGCCCAGCAAGCTACTGAGAGTATCTCGCCTGCACGGCGAAGCCTGGCAAGCTCCCTGTGACGTATTCAATATGCCAAACACAGTAACAAGTCTCACAATGGGCCCACTCGTGCATATTGATGAATAACAGGAGGACAGTGCTACAGTGCTACCATAATAAATCACTGCCATTCTGATAACATTCAATAACTGTATGTCCTCCGGTAGGAGAAAAGAGAAGTACACTCTAGTAAAGGACTACAAAGGACAAATTTTCGGCTGCTTTATTATATTCTTCAAGAACCATTGCAATTACTTAATTCTGTGTCCAACTGATGAAGTAGTGATTTATGAAAATTTCAGGGGAAAAGTTTGTAATATTGGACTGAATCTCCCTATTGACCTCACTTCGAAAAGATTTTTGGGAGTCATTTTTCTCACAGTTCAGAATGTCATCTTTGGGGCATCTGGAACACCACCTTTGACTCACCCTTTAGAGAACTTCATGATTCAGAGAGATAAAATATAAAATATATCAAACTCATTTGAGGAATGTTAAGTTAAATTCTGCTCAGTAAACCTCTTGATTACATGAGTCCTCCAAGCCAATAATATATCCATGTAAATTGCATTCCCTAAAGGGGTGAGGAGGTGGTATGTAGCTAATCATAAACATTTGTAACAATCACAGTGTTTATAAATATGAAATTATGAGCCTTAATGTGGCTCAGAACTTCCATATTTGAAAAACAACTCCAAGTTCATATCCCCTCACCCTACGAATAGTTCATGTGACTCTACCTGGAATGAATGTATGTGTCCTTCTAATTGGTTGTAGCTATGACCAAGAAATGCCATGCCCCGTGCCACCAGCAAGGATGTACTTGCAACAGGATGAACTAGAGGAAGAAGATGATGAAAGGGGCCCCACACCACCCGTGCGGGGTGCAGCGTCCTCTCCAGCTGCAGTGTCTTACAGCCATCAATCCACTGCCACACTCACTCCCTCCCCACAGGAAGAGCTCCAGCCTATGTTGCAGGATTGTCCAGAGGAGATGGGTCACATGCAGCACCAACCAGACAGGAGGTATGCTGTCCCCTGCCTTCTTTGTTGACAAATCAAATCCTTTCAATTCCAGAGAGATGTTTATAGGATGCTTGTACAGGCAGCAATTTCCACTGACACATGAGCCTTTCCAGATCCCAGTATCAACCCACTCGAAGTCTTGGTCATTGACATATTGAGTACTATCTGTGCCCAACATGTTGGATTGATTCCAATGAGTCTGTGGCCAAAAGGTAATGTGCATTAATATTCAGCCCCTTATGATATTTGCATTCATAAACACATGGAGATTAGGTGCTAAATGTATGAGTTGCTAATCTTGTCACTTTTTTTCTTGATGACAAGTGTATTTGTCATTTAGTTTTCCTTGTGTATGAAGTTATTTCTTTGGCCAGTGAAAAACAATGTTCTTCTTCCTTTTGAAACTAAATCTGCATAATAATTTGTATCCCTACAGCAGAATCTTTTATTTTGTGTTGACCTCAGGTACATTTATTTTGTTTCATTGTTAAATTCGCGCCATTTTACCCCTACTTACTAAATAATTTGAATTTGTGGTTGTGCATGTTAGGCTTTTTTTTTCCAGTATTTATAGTTAGCAATAGAAGCCAGTTCATTATTTTCATAGGCAAATATAACAAAAACTGCTGTCATTTCAACTAATTAAAAAGCCAGTATATTGGGGCTGAAGTGGCAGTCTAACAGTGTGGGCATGTGCATTGCAGGCAGCTAATCCAGGTTTGATACCCAGCATCCTAGATGGTCCCCCAAGCACCACCAGGAGTAACCTCAGGAGTGACCCCTGAGCATTCCCAGGTGTGACCCAAGAACTAAAAAATCTAAACAAAACTTACTGTATCATTTTAGCTCTTCTCTCATTGTTGAGCATATTGTTTATACTATTTTTATTTCTCTTGGCAATATATATACAGATAGATAGATGGATAGATAATATATAATGTCTGTATACTCATCTGAGTATGTAGTTTTCTGAGATGTCTTTTCAGTACTCTTCAGTGAGTAACAAATTCTGTTTTATATCGCTTGAATTTTGTAAATTGAACTAGAATTTGCAACCTTGTTAACTATTCTATGAATAGAGGATATTATCTAATTCAAACAATAAACCCACTAAAATCAAGGAAGTAGTTAAACCTTTTTATATGTGACAAGGGGGAAGTTGTATGCCCAGACATTTAACTTTAATAGTATCAACCCATGAAACTTCATGAGGATTGAAAGCATATAAGTCATCTCTTTGCCCTATTAAGGTCACAGGATATCACTGTAAGTCTCATTCAAAGCAAATGAGAGGCAATTAGAGGCTATTAGTTCTGAAATACCTAGACATTCTCTTTCAATTCTCACAAATTACTTATTTCCTCACCATTCTTCTTGATATTATAAGTGGGGCCTAGTATCTTCTTCCTGGCATACCAGCCTTTTTGATTTCTTATGTCTTCTAGCAATAAAATATTAGTTTAACTTGACTTTCCAGCCTCATCCTTTCCATTCAACCCTTCATTCTCCTCACTGTTAACCTTACCGTTAACCTTACTTTATTTTTGTCTTTTCTTTACTTTTGTTTCCCCTTCTGTGTTCCATGCTCTCCTCTCTTCGAACTCTTTTGCTGCCTCTTCTTGTTGACTCCTCAGATGGCTGCTTTCTGGCTTACGCTGTTTTACTTCCATCAGCCTACTGAAAGCAAACCTCCTCGTACTGTATCAGAAGAGGTATTTGACTTAAGCTTTCTGCAGTTGTGCCTGCTTTAAGCACAGTTAGATGATTCAAATGAGAGAATGTACGTTAAGTATCTGGAGCAGGTATACAACAGATATTTTACTATTCCCATCTTCATGTCATCATTCCATCATTTGGTTTTACTGTTACATACATTCTAATGGCTGTCAAATTTAATTAGTCAGTCAAGCCTTTTTTCCTGGACACTACCATGATAAAAATTTTATGTGGGTATGCTCTGTTGTCTTAAAAAAAAAAAGCACAAAAGCATTTAAATGAAAAAGAGAGGCTTTATTGGCAATGAAAATAACTTACGCTGGGAAGGCTGGAGAACAACTACAAAGAGAGAGAGAGGAGGAGGATGGTTTTATGCCCAGCAGAGATACAGTGATGTAACAACTTACACATGTTCTAGTAGTTTTTCAGGAAATTCTTCTGAATTCATGAGGGAGAATGGAGAGCATGCGCAGTTGAGAAACATACAATGAGCAGATGTTGCTTGTCTATAAAATGGCAGCAAAATGTCACCAAGGGGATATTTTTTTAGTACGTAAATGAAAACCAAGGAGGGTCAAGGCTGAGAAGGACTCTGCCACAGTCTCCACTGGCTGGTATTGTGTCTATGTGTGTTGGGGGAATGAGGGTGGGGTGGCACTCTTCTATATCTTATACATCTTATATTCATACATCTTAAAGATGTTCTTACAGTTCCCTGTGACTCATTCACAGCCAGCAGAATGCAAAACTACAGCTTTTCCTGGAGAGGCTATCATCATCTCCAAACTACAAACCTCAGGCTAGTTTGTTATAAATTCCCCTAGCCCCAGGGAACCCTTCTGAATTTTGGGAAGTGGAAGTAAATAAAAGGGTCACTGTTACTGTCCTCCCCGTTGTTCATCAATTTGCTCCAGCGGGCCCAGTAACATTGTGAGACTTGTTACTGTGTTTGGCATATCAAATACGTCATGGGTAGCTTGCCAGGCTCTCTGAGAGGGGTGGAGGAATAGAACTCGGATGGGGCATGTTGACCGCTTGCAAGACAAATCCCCTACCCGTTGTGCTATTGCTCCAGCCCCAAGTAAAAGGGTAAAGTTGCAAAAACTCTGACTCTCCTAAGCGAAATTATTTTTCTGTTATTATACTTGATCTTTCAGACTCCTTCATTGTCCTCCATTGTTGAGTCTGTTCAATTCAGTTGCTTAGTATTCCTAATCCTTATATATTTGACACACAAAAATGTGTAAAAGTCCAAAAATATAGCCAGGGGAGTAGGCAAAATCACAAGGAACAAAATCTTTGTAATTTTCAATCAACTTAACTCTCCCACTGTGTAATTTCTCTGTTGTCCCCCTCCCATTGCCAAATTAAATTATTCCCCAAGTATTTTTTGAGTAGTAACTTCTTTTGTTTCCATTCAATAAAAGAACTGTGTCTCAGATCCTATCCCTTGAAATTCTGCCATCTCCTTGAACTGATCTTCACTCTTCTCAGTTTTCCTTTTTATTCCACTCTAACTTATGTTTCTTTATACCAAATCTGGTATGATTCTTTCCCGTTCAGAATCCAATCTTTCTATCCCAGTATTCAAATCACTCACAACCATGTCTTTACTTTCTACTCCTCTCCCAGACCCTCAACAAACCTTTATCTCTTTTCAATTTCAATTCCAGTCAGCGGTACATCCTGCATCCTCGTTGCAGAGAGCTGTACTAGACAAAGTGGGAAGGGGGCAAGGAGGGGGGGTCAGTCCACTCTTACCTGACTGGGTCACAGTGAAATCTGACTTGTCAGTCTTACTCTTGCACTCACCCCTCTACCTCCAGTTGTGTGGCATGGCAAATAAAATACCAAAATCTGTTCTTTACTTTTCATGCAGATCTGTCCATTGCCTTGCACAGAAATCTGTTTTTATGTCATGTCAGCATTTGCTCTTGCTATCTGTTCCCCTGCTTGAAATGAAAGGCTTTTTGAGGGCAGAGCTTCTTAGCTGCCTTGGTGAATTCCACAAAGCTTTCTTCAGTAAATATTTGATGAATGGAATCCAATACTAGCAAAGAATTCCTAGTTAACCTACCCAACTGCTAGCTTAAGGGCATCGTTACTTGTCTGAACTCAGTATTGATATGTGTCAGTAGATAATGCAGTGGGCGCTTGCACTTAAAAAAAATCCTATTTGACTAAATTTAGCCTTTTGAATGGAAGGTCTGAGTTCAGTCTTTGAAGGTACGAAGAGTTTTATTTCCAGGATTGTTGCTGAAAATAATCCTGGGTACCAGTAAAAGCGAATGCAGTCCCATGTGAAATAAAAAGTAATTATTGCTCTGCTATACTGAAGGTATATACTAGGATATTTATAAAATTTTGAAACTACTGAGTGAAGCTACAAAAGATCAATGTCATTTTAACTAGTAACTGCTAAGACCTCAGCAAAGATGTTTTCAGTTCCTTCATCTCTACCTAGTCTTATATTGCCTTGAATTTATGATAAGCCAGAATTTTCTAAGCAAGTCATTGCCCTGCACGATGTATTTTTCCATTTCACTTTTCCATTTAAGTACCCCTGCTAAATACACACACTTTGGACATTCAGGTTGCGTCTACTTTTTAATACAATGTGTGCAACACTGTGATTCCCATCTCTAGTTAAATCTCTGAGTGAAGCCTCTTCTGAAACCCTTGACTTATTCAGCCGTCTGCCCCATCAGTAGATGACGTACGTTTCTCATCATCCTGCCACTCCTCTAATGATGCACTCATTAGAGATAGATAGCTATTTCTCTACAGATTTCACTTTACAACTACAGACCCATATATCCAAGTACATGTTCCTGTAGATTTTTACTGCTTAAATATCACTGAGTGATACACATATCTCCAGCCAGAAAGGCACTTTCCCACTTCCACCAGCCATTTTCTCTTGCCTATATTACCGTAATGGTCCATAAGTGGTCTTGTTGCCTTTAGCCTCGCCCCTTCTTCAATCTAATCTTCCTGCCACAGACTGTGCAGAGGCATTTTTCTAAAATGCAGCAATGATCAAGTCTCTCTGTTGCTTAAAATCCCCGAATGGCTTCCCATTTCCCTTAGAATAGGACACGATTCTTTAATGTAGCAATCAAAGTCCTTTGTGATGTGACCCCCACATGCTTTCCCATCCTTAGCATCACCATTTCCCTGAGCACTATTCCCATTGCCTTCACTCAAGTTTCCTCCAGTTCCAGGAATGAGTGGTGTTCTTACCCTCCTCCAAGTCTTTTCCCATCCCATTCCATCTTCCTGGAATATCATTAGCCCCTCTCTTTTCTCGAGTTAAAGAATCTGTGTTTCCTTTGGGCTCCTCATTACAATGCCAAGAGTTCGTAACACCCAAGGAAGAAACTTGAGATTATGCTACATGGAAATAAGCCAGGAAGGTTAAGACAATTATAGGACAATTTCAATCCCATGTAAAACATAAAATAAGAGTAAATAAGTTGGCAAAATACAATTAACATACCTCTGTAATCGGAAATAATTATGTTACCTGAGGAAAGGAGAAAGAAAAGATTGGAAGAATGTTAAGAGAGAGGCATTTGAAAAGAACTGGAACTTAGGGGTAGTTGCAGGAAGAGATGCATACATATAGAGGTGTTAAGCTGTTTTAAAAATATGTTACAGTGATGTAAACCAATGGTTAAATTAAAAAAGAACTATTTAAGACTGTCTGCCACAGAGCAATATTTAGTTAGCATTGTTAAGTACATGTCTTTTAATAGAATCATTCCATCTCTTAAAGTGTGAAGCATTTCCTCAATTCTTTGCTTGTGATCCCTTTAATCTCTGAACCCAGCTAAGTCTTCATCTCCTTACTCAGTTCATAATAAACATTTAGTGAAGTCCATGCTTTAGTTTGTACATGAACTTTTATATTTATATGTTAAAGGAACATGTATTAATAGTGATAAATACATATATATATAAATTCACATATAAGGAATTGCTGAAACAACCCATTATACCCTGTTATACTTAATGAGATAAACTTCCATTATTGTGGATAATTATACCTTCATGCTAATGACCATCATGTATTTTTGATTTTTTTTTCTTTTGGCTTTTGGGCCACACTCAGCAATGCTCAGGGATTGCTCCTGGTTCTGTAGTCAGGAATCACTCTTCGCTGGCTTGGAGGAACATATGTGGTACCAGGGACTGAATTCAGTTTTGCCACAAGCAAGGCAAATGCCCTAGTTCTAATCCCAGCATCCCATATCTCAGAAGCAACACCAAGAGTAATTCCTGAGTACAAAGTTGGGAGTAACCCCTGAGCATCACCGGGTGTGGTCCCCAAAAGAAAAAGAACAACAAAAGATCTTTTTTCATAAATTCATAGCATCATTCCTTTCTTCTATTGAACATGTTTATGAAGGCATGATTTTTTCAGGAGCCTACAGTGTTGTGATTCATGGTCATAAACATGTACATTATTTCACAAGACATGGAAACCCATCAGGAACAAAAATCTAAAGGGAAAAAAATCCCAGGAGTTGATGTTCAGTTGTGATAAATCCCACTTGAGTGCAACATCTTGAGTAGCCTTTTGTTATCAAATAGAATATATTACATAGTTCAAACTGTACATGTTTATCACACGTTCCCTGGACTTTCCTTATTTACAGATGGTTTGAATAAATTTTCTGTCTGTCCTCAGCATTTGCACAGGGTGGTAGTAGTTAAAAACCAGCCCTTGTTTAACATGAAGATGTTTTGCTCTACAGAATGTGATTTATCCAATTACAACAATGCTGGCACCCTTTCATAGTAGAGGCGGCTTTCTTATAACCCCCTATGGATGGCCAAAATAGTTGCTTTTGTGCTAAAAGGTCTTACATGTCTTTAAGGAAAAAGAAATTCTCTCTTTTGGTATTTTGGATGTTTAGATGTACATTCTGACAAAGACTAACTCGACTTTTAAGTGTGGTATTTCATTGAATTCCAAATTAAACAAATGTTTTCCTTCGATGTATTTAACACACACATATTGAAACAATTATCCATTTTAATCTCTTAAATAACTTCAGATTTGTCACATTCTTCTGTTTCTTTGAGTGCTACAAACACAGATGCATTAGAAACCACCCAGAGATTGAAAAAAAACCACTACATTACATTAAATTAACTGTGTGCATATATAAATGTGTAATTGTGTGTTCATATATGTATTCTACGCACACATACACATAGATATTTCCTAGAAGAAAAATCTTGTGACCAGGGAAATGAAATGTGACTTTTATTTTTGTATTTAATTCCTCTGAATTTCTATCAATATCTTTACCTGTAAAATAATAATGAGAGAAATACTTGAGAAATTATATGGAGAATTGAGTGAGTTAACAGTATGAAGTATATTTGGCTATAAACAGTTGCTCAACTCATGAGTTAATTATATTAACTAATTCAGTGCTGTCCAACTATGTTAGTAAAACACATTCATCGAAATCCCTCAAATTATGTGAATAAAAAACACTCTTAGGGGGTCTGGAGAGATAGTACATTGTGTAGGGTGTGTGCCTTACACGTGACCGACCCAGCTCCAATCCCCTGCACCCCATATGGTCCCCACCAGGAGCCATCCCTAAGTGCAGAACTGTGAGTCGGCCCTGATCACTATCTGGTGTAACCCAGAAATGAAACCGAAAAAGCATAGCTTTCTTCTTTCAACAAATATCCCATCCTAAAAATGGTGCTTCCTTTTGTACTTCTCTTTTCCTTTCTAGTTGACTCCTTGGTACTTGACTTCTGGTATCCTTCTGGTTTTCTTTATAAGCTTCTTTTCATGTAAGACTCAGTCCTGTCAAGTTGAAACTCAGAAATCCTTTGCAAGTTGCACCTGGCTGTGATGGTGTGGAGTAAAGGGACATGCCTTTAGTCACCTCCTTCCTCCTGCCTTCATGAGTATTCTCCTAGGAACAAAGACAAGGAAGAAGGACCCCCCAAAAAATATTGATAAGAAGCATCTTTTCCTTGGTTATCTCCATGAGATATAATCAGTTCTCTTCTATCTCATCTTGCTCTACAAGTGTCATAATGATGAGTGAGGGACCTTGCCACATATGGAGCCCAGAGATGAAGACCTCCTTCCTGGACAACATTTATAGAATTTCAACAAAGTTAGCCACATCTCCAAGTTAGTAGCATTTGTGACGTGTCTCTCCTCATCCACGCAAAGTACGGTGGATACCAGATGACATCAGACCCTCAAGACCTGTTCAGATTGGCAGGCTTGTGTAGACTCTCTCTTTGCTGTTCAGCTATGCAGAATTTGATGAGGTATTGTCGTGATCTTCCCAAATATTATTGCCTAGTAATGTTAACTTGTTATCCTTGTTTAGTGAGCATTTGGGATAGCTGGGAAGTTAGTGGTTAAGCAGTCCTTCAAATAAAATCACAATTTTTCTTCCCGTTTTAGACATTTTCCCAAAATAAGGGTTAATCTCTTGACCTTCTGTTCCTTTGGGAATAACTTTTTCCCCCACAAATCTTCTTTGCTATCACTCCCAATATGCTTAGTCATCTATTTTATTTTATTGTTTTTTTTTTCTCCAGTTCCTCTTATGCTCAGTGCTAATTCCTGACTCTACTCAGGGATCACTCCTTGGCAGTGCTCAAAGGACCATAGGTGGATCTGGGAATCGGACCCAAGCTGGCCATATGCAAGGCAGTTATCATATACAATGTCCTATCCTTCTATCCAATGTAGTCATCGAATATAGCCAATGGTGCTATATGGTCATATTTCTTTTATCTAGTATTATTTTCCAGGTCTATGAAGCAGTAGTTGAAACTGTTTATCAGTAACTGAACTTAGTGATGACAGTCTAAATCTTTATTCTTGTCTTCAGTTTTGGTTTATCTGTTTTTCTGTTTGTATAAACACAATACTGTTAATGTTTCGGAATTTGGTGTTGCTATGCCACACCCACCATCAGAGTGTTAGCATTCCTTCACCAAACTCCCTTAGTGAAAGCAGTTCTGTTGGCAGACTCTCAGGTCTATTATCATCGGCTATCACTTATTCCCTCAATATGGTTTTCCACATTCCACGTATTAGAGAGATCAGTTGGTATTTGTCCTCACTTTGACTCATTCAGCATGGTACCCTCCAGCCCCATCCAAGTTGTAGTGAACTGCAGAATTTCATCTGTTTTTATAGTTGAGAATAATCCATGGTGAATTATGTACCACAATTCTTAATCCACTCTTCTTTTCTTGGGCACTTAGGTTGTTTCCAGAGTTTAGCTATTGTGAATAGTACTGCAATGAACAAAGTTTTTGCGCTCTTGGGGTAGACATCAATAAGTGGAATAGTTGAGTCACATGAAGACTCAGTTCCTTTCTGTTTTTGTTTTTTGTTTGTTTCAGTTTGGGGGCTACATCTATGATTCCTGTGGGCTTTACCCAATCTAGTGCTTAAGGACTCTCTCAGCAATGATTAGAAGGGACTTTGTGGTGTGAGAGTTAACCCAGGGCCTCCTGCCTGCCAACCAGGGGCTCAGTCTGTTAAGCCATCTCTTTGGCCAGTTAGTAACTAATTCTAGGATATCACAAAAAAAGTTCTAAAGCTTTAGGGGAACAGGTGGAATAACGGCTGAGACCAGAAAAACACTTAATAACCTTTAGTAAATAATTCAGAGAGAAGAACTGCTCTTGACTTTCATAGTCTTTCTTCTTGGTAAGAATAAAATCTGAAGCAGTGTGTCATGCTGAATGTATTTCTTTATCCCTTGAAGCTCTCCTCTCTGTCTTTAAAATGAATGAGTCCGTTTTGTTAAAATGATAGGAGTGGCAATGAATAACATAATAACATAACATATTGTTACAGTAATGGAGCCATGTCTTTTTAGGACTGATGTCTGTTGTTTGGGTGATAATGAGCTACCAGTAATATCTGATACACTTCTTGCAGAATATATGTCTCAATGTCAAAGTATGTGTTACTTCCCTTTTTCAGCTGAATGTAATCCAGATGATAAAACATGAAGACCCCTGTTAAACTTGAATCAAAATGCCATCTCCCTCCATCTAAAGTATCTCTGATTTGGGGATAAATATCTTACAACTTTACATGAAACTTTTACACCCTCCGATTTCATTGTTCCCCCTGAACCACTGAGCTCCAGTGGAAGCAAAAGATCAAGCAGGCGTGCTTGTGAATTCCTTGATATCTCTTCTCCTTCCGCATCTTAAGTAATGAACTGAACAATGCCTGTTTGTCTCCCTGCAGACGGCAACCTGTGAGCCCTCCTCCGCCGCCGCGACCCGTTTCCCCACCGCACACCTACGGCTACATTTCAGGGCCCCTGGTCTCAGATATGGACACGGATGCGCCTGAGGAGGAAGAAGACGAGGCTGACCTGGAAGTGGCCAAGATGCAGACCCGAAGGCTGTTGCTGCGCGGGCTGGAGCAGACCCCTGCCTCCAGTGTGGGGGACCTGGAGAGCTCCGTCACGGGGTCCATGATCAATGGCTGGGGCTCGGCCTCCGAGGAGGACAACATTTCCAGCGGGCGCTCCAGTGTCAGTTCCTCCGATGGCTCCTTTTTCACCGATGCAGATTTTGCCCAGGCCGTGGCAGCCGCCGCAGAGTATGCTGGCCTGAAAGTGGCCAGACGTCAAATGCAGGATGGTGCTGGTAAGTGAGACGGTTGGCCAAGCTAGAGAACAGCTCACCGATGCCCTTTTTTGGCTCATGGGATTTGATAGCATATGTGAAATGCAGTTCATAGCGTTTGTTTGGTTTGGGCTTGGGGCCACACCCAGCCATGCTCAGGGTTACTCCTGACGGTTCTCAGGGATCATTCCTGGCAGTGCTCCAGAGACCATATGGGATGCCGAGGATTGAACCTGGGATGAGTGCTTGCAAGGCAAATATCCTAAAACAGCTGTACTATCTCTCTGGCCTCATATATACTTTAATGTGTTTTTTTTTTTGCTGCTCCTTAAGAAAATTGCATGAAAGCGGCATCATTTTCTTTTCTTGAAAATATTTTTATAAACGTTCTATTTTTTTGTAAATTCGGTATAATTGATGTTGCCTGTGGTATCCTCATTTTGAAAAAAGATACTCATGCAGTGATGTGTTGATGATACCTCAGTCTTATATAATGTTCTATACAGTGTAATGTAGTTTCAATGAAATATATTTTAAAATAAATGTGTAGCTATGTGCGTACATGCATGATAGTCCTAGGAAATAAATATACAGTTTCTTCGGGGATGCATCGTCGGTCAATGAGGTCTGTCCTCTAAGTTTTTGGTTTTTATTTCCTGAAGATGAAAAAGTGTGACCACAGAGATAGGAGAGCAAATAATGTGACAGGCACCTACCCTACCTGAGTTGGATCCCTTGGACTTTGTAGGGTTTCCTAAGCACCACCACAAGTGATCCCTGAGTAATGAGCCAGGTGTAAACCCTGAACACCTCGGCTGTGGCCAAAACAAAAGATTTCAAAAGTCACCAAAGTTAGATTTTGGTAGTTCTTTTATCTGATTTAGTTAGAAATTATTAAAAAACAAATACATATCCAATTGTAGGGGCACCCAGCCTTTAGAAAAGCAACGGTTTACTTAATCCCCCTTCATCTCCTTAAAATTAATTCTCATGCCTTTCAATTAGAATATGAATTTAGAAAATCATAAAGATGTTTATAATATGCGTATATTTTCAAGCCTGAGTGTTCCAAATTACAGTAAACGTTTATCATTTTAATACTTTTTAGGGCCAGTTTTCTTTCGAATTTTCACTTTCCCTATTTCATTTTTAGCTGCCTGGTTTTAATTATCATATATCCATTGTTACATTTTAACCAACTTTTACTTATGTCCTACACTCAACCCTATGTAGAAAGTAACCTCTGTGCTGTCTGTCCTTTGGACTCTTAGTGGTAATGCTAATGTAGCACAGACAGATGATTTATAATGATGCACATTGAAAACGTCTATGTTAAATGCAGCATTACTTCCATAACAATTCTATTAAAAGGTAAATAGTGTAAGAAAAAATGTAGAGCCATTTGTATATCAAATGTATGTCATTTCTCTATGTATATGTGATATATACACATATAAATATCGTGTATTGTGTAACACAGACATATTGCGTTTGTATTTTTGGTAACCAAGAAAAATACAAACAACAGTATTAAATAGTATAGTTCAGCAATAAAACTATACACTTCAGAAGATTATCATAGCAAATGAATCATTGCTATTATATTATTTTGTTTTTCTTAGTTTAATAACTGGCCCGGTAGTCTTGAAAGTTATCTTTGGCTATTGTATTGGTCACTTTAAAAAAAATTATTTTTTTAAATCAGGTCACTGTGAGACAGCCCATTACAAATATGTTCGTGATTGGATTTCAGTCATACAGTGTTCTAATACCCATCCCTCCACAAGTGTACATTTCCCATTTCCCAATACCAATGTCTCAAGTTTTCCTCGCCCCCCCCCAATTCATCTCCCCCCACAGCCTGCCTCTATGGCAGGCTCCTCTCCCTCTCCCCCTCTATATCATGGCAGGCTCCTCTCCCTCTCCCCCTCTATATTTTCTCTCTCTCTCTCTCTCTCTCTCTCTCTCTCTCTCTCTCTCTCTCTCTCTCTCTCTCTCTTCCTCTCTCTCCTTTTGGGTATTGTGGTTTGCAATAAAGATACCGAAAGGTTGTCAATAATCTTACCTATTTTCAGTACTCAGTTTGTATCCAGCTGGTCACTCTTTTGTATCAGTATGGAAGCTTTTCAGAGAAAATTCAAGTAAAGTAATATTTTTCTCTATGTTATCAAGAATGCGTTGCAGACAAATAAAGTAATGTTTTTAAACCTATTGTTATTCAAGGTAAATTTCCTTCAGTCAGGTCTGTATCTTAGGAAATTCAACCAGATTTCCTTTTGTTCCCCCATGAGTAGCTGCTGAGTGTAATAAAATATCTTTCTCAGTAAAATGTACAGGAGCGATAGCACAGTGGTAGGACTTTTGCCTTGCATGCAGCCGGCCCTGCCAAGCCAGTTTGATTCCTCCGCCCCTCTCAGAGAGCCCAGCAAGCTACTGAGAGTATCTTGCCTGCACAGCAAAGCCTGGCAAGCTCTCTGTGACGTATTCAGTATGCCAAACACAGTAACAATTGTCACAATGGAGACGTTACTGGGCCCGCTCGAGCAAATTGATGAACAACGGGAGGACAGTGCTTATAGATATAGATATAGATATAGATATAGATATATAGATAGCCAGGGCTATATATAATATATAGCTCTTGCTTATTTTTTTATCCTTGATACATACACAAACACATACACACACACACACGTAAGTGAAATTAAGCATTTCTAACTACTGCTTTCAGATTGCATTAGGGTGTGTTTCAGTTCATTAAATCAAGGAAACATAGAAATAATGTTGAAAATTCTTCTGTAAACGACCTTATGCCTCAGGGTCCACGAGCAGTAGATGGCCTTGCACAATGGAATGAATAATAGATTTAGTCACAGACCTAATTCTCTCTTTCCATGGATATGTAACTTTAATTATAATAGTCTCCACCATATAGCTAAAGAGACTTTGGTTTAATATTTTATAGTATTGTTATTTAGTGGCACTTCTGTCTTTAGTTTGGCTCACAGTTATAATGAACTGAATATGCATTGGCCTCTGCCTATTAAAAATGTTCTGTTCAAGAAAGGGCGCTGCTTATCATATAACTTAAAGTTAACATGAATGGATAATCCCATTACATTGCTTCTCATTTTGCTGCATTAATGTCTATTATTTAATATGCTTCAGTTAGCCTCTTTAAGTGTGTTGATTTCACTGTATGTGACTTCTGTTCGTAGTCAAAAGATATGTTGTCTAAGTATGTTTGAAGTTTTTTGCTTTATTTTCCTCTCACCATGGATCCCAGTCCATGGGGTTCACCTTCATACACAGAGAAAGGGGTGAACTTTCCACTGGCCTTCAACTTTTCTTGCAAACACTTGAACTGTTTGTTTTGTTTGGGGGCCACACCCACTGAGCTTTGGGCCTATTCCTGGCCTACTCCTGATGGGACAGCAGGGATCCTATCAGTGCTAGGGATTAAAGCCAGGTCCACTGTGTGCTGTGTACAAATCATTTTTTTGCAGGTAGCCTTCCCTACACAGTTACTTTCTTTTTTTTTTTTCAATTTTATTGAATCACCATGAGATAGTTACAGCCTTTCATGTTTGGGTTACAGTCACACAATGATCAAACACCCATCCCTCCACCAGTGCACATTCTCCACCACCAATGCCCCTGGTATACCAACCCTTTCCCACCCTCCCCCCTGCCTCCATGGAAGACAATATTCCCCATAATCTCTCTCTACTTTTAGTCATTATGGTTTGCAATACAGACCCTGAGAGGTTACCATGTTTGGTCCTTTATCTTCTTTCTGCACACATCTCCCATCCCAACCGATTCCTCCAGCCATCTTTTTCTTAGTGATCCCTTCTCTATTCCAGCTGCCTTCTCCCCTTTGCTCATGAGGCAGCCTTCCAGCTATGGAGCAATCTATCTGTCCCGTGTATCTACTGTCCTTAGGTGTCAGCCTCATGTTATATTGTTTTATACTCCACAAATGAGTGCAGTCCTTCTATGTCTGTCGCTCTCCTTCTGACTCATTTCACTTAGCATGATACTCTCCATGTCTATCCATTTATAAGCAAAGTTCATGCTCTCCTGACAGCTACATAGTATTCCATTGTGTATATGTACCAAAGTTTCTTTAACCAGTCGTCTATTCTAGGGCACTTGGGTTCTTTCCAGATTTTGGCTATTGTGAACAGTGCTGCAATGAACATATCGGTAGAGATGTCATATCTACTGTGGTTTTTTCCATCCTCGGGATATAATCTCAGAAGTGACATTGCGTGGTCATATGGAAGCTCAATTTCTAGTTTTTTAAGGACTGTCCATATTGTTTTCCAGAAAGGCTGGACTAGGGGGCATTCCCACCAATAGTGAAAGAGTGTCCCTTTTTCCCCCACATCCATGCCAGTATTATATTGAATAGGAGTGGCGAAAGTGGACAACCTTTTCTTTTTCCCAATCTTAGAGGGAAGGCTTTTAGTTTTTATCGTTATTGTTTTTTATTTTTATTTTATTGTTGCTTTTGTTCTTTTGAATGTGTGCCAGTCTCTGTGATATAAGATATCTCATTGTTGTTTTGATTTGCATCTCACTGATGGCTAGTGATGTGAAGCATTTTTCCAAGTGTGTTTTGGCCATTTGTCTTTCTTTTTTTGAGGAAACTTCTATTCGTTTCTTCTCCCCATTTATTGATGGGGTTGGAGGTTTTTTCTTGTACAATTCTTACTAGTGTATTGTATATCCTGGATATTAATCCCTTATCAGATGGATATTGGGTAAATAGTCTTTCCCATTCTGTGGGCTCTTTCTGTATTTTGGTCACTGTTTCTTTTGAAGTGCAGAAGCTTCTTAGTTTGATGTAGTCCCATTTGTTTATGTTTGCTTCCACTTGGATGGCCCGTGCTGTTTCATCCTTCAAGATGCTTTTAGCTTCAAGATTGTGGAGAGTTCTTCCTATATTTTCTTCTGTGTACCTTCTGGATTCATGTCTGATATTGAGGTCTTTAATCCGCTTTGATCTGACTTTTGTGCCTGGCATTAGACAGAGGTCAGAGTTCATTTTTTTGCAGGTAGCTTCCCAGTTTTCCCAGCACCACTTGTTGAAGAGGCTATTCTTATTCCACTTCACATTTCTTGCTCCTTTGTCAAAGGTTAGGTGGTCATATATTTGGGGGTCTGTGACAGAATATTTAAATCTGTTCCATTGGTCTGCAGGTCTGCTTCTAGCCCAGTACCATGCTGTCTTAATTTCTTCTGTTTTGTAGTTCAGTTTGAAGTTGGGGAGGGTGATGCCACCCATCCACTTTTCCCCAAGGATTGTTTTAGCTATTTGTGGGGGTTTATTGTTCCATATGAATTTCAGGAGTGTTTTGTCTATTTCTTTGAAAAATGTCATGGGTAGTCTGATAGGGACCACATTGAATTTGTATAGTGCTTTGGGCAGTATTGCCATTTTGATAATGTTAATCCTCCCTATCCATGAACAGGAGATGTGTCTCCATTTCCTAGTGTCCTCTTTTATTTCTTGAAGTAATGTTTTGTAATGTTCCTTGTATAGGTCCTTCACCTCTTTGGTTAAGCTGATTCCGAGGTACTTGATTTTCTGAGGTACTATTGTGAACGGGATTATTTTAAAATTATTTTCTTCTCTTTCATTATTTGTATATAAGAAAGCCATGGACTTTTGGGAGTTGATTTTGTAACCTGCCACTTTACTAAACTGACCTATTGTTTCTAGGAGCTTTTCTGTGGAATCTTTAGGGTTTCCCAAGTATAGTATCATATCATGTGCAAATAGTGATAGTTTAACCTCTTCCTTTCCTATCTGTATTCCCTTGATACCTTTCTCTTGCCTAACTGCAATGGCCAGGGCTTCCAGTACTATATTGAATAGGAGTGGTGGAAGTGGACAACCTTTTCTTGGGCCCAATCTTAGAGGGAAGGCTTTTAGTTTTTCCCCATTGAGAATGATACTTGCTGTGGGCTTGTGGTAGATGGCTTTGACTCTATTGAGGAAAGTTCCTTCAATACCTATTTTGCTGAGAGTTTTAATCATAAAGGGGTGCTGGGTCTTGTCAAATGCTTTCTCTGCATCTACTGATATGATCATATGGTTTTTATCTTTTGTTGATATGAAGGATTATGTTGATCAATTTCCGAATGTTAAACCATCCTTGCATCCCTGAGGTGAATCCTACTTGATCATGGTGTATGATCTTTTTGATGAGTTGTTGGATTCTATTTGCTAATAGTTTGTTGAGGATCTTTGTGTTTATGTTCTTCAGGGATATTGGCCTCTAATTCTCTTTCTTTGTGGTATCTCTGTCTGCTTTTGGTATCAGGGTGATATTTCCTTCATAGAAACTGTTCGGAATTGTTTTTGATACTTCAAGTTCATGGAAAAGCTTAAAGAGGATTGGAAGTAAGATCTTTAAAGATTTGGAAGAAATTACTAGTGAATCCATCTGGGCCAGGACTTTTGTGCTTGGGAAGACTTTATTACCATTTCAATTTCCTTGATGATGATAGGTCTGTTCAGGTATTCCAGGACTTCTTGGTTCAGCCTTGGAATGCTATAGGTATCTAGGAATTTATGTATTTCCTCAAGGTTTTCTTGTTCCATGGCATAAAGCTTCTCAAAGTACTCCGTGAGGATCCTTTGGATTTCTGTAGTTTTTGTTGTAATGACTCCATTTTCATTTCTGATTCAGTTCATTAGGGTTTTCTCTCTCCCTTTCTTTGTGAGTCTTGCTAGAGGCTTATCGATCTGTTTATTTTCTTGACGAACCAGCTCTTGGTTTCATTGATTCGGATTGTTTTTTGGGTTTCCATCTCATTAATATCTGCTCTGAGTTTTATTATTTCCTTCCTCTGTTCGGATGGGGCTCCTTTTGTTGGTCATTCTCCAAGCACTTAAGCTGTGAGGTTAGGTTTCTTTTGTGGTCTCACTTCTTCCTGAGGAATGCTTGTAGAGCTATAAACATTCCTCTTAACACAGCTTTTGCTGTGTCCCATATCTTTTGGTAACTTATGTCCTCATTTTCATTTGTTTCCAGGAATCTTTTGATTTCTTCTTTGATTTCCTTTCTAAGCTACTTGTCGTCCAATAGTGAGCTGTTTAATTTCCAGGTGTTTGATTTAGTTTTCTGTTTGTGTGTGTGATTTACTTCTAATTTTAGCGCATTGTGGTCTGAGAAGATTGTTGATACAATCTCTTTTTAATTTTATGGAGGTATGTTTTGTGTATCAGCATGTGGTTTATCTTGGAGAATGTTCCATGTACACTTGAGAAGAATATGTATTCAGCTTTTTGAGGATAAAGTGCCCTGTATTTATCAGCTAAGTCCATTTCTTCCATTTTTTTCCCTCAGATGAAGTATGTCCTTGCTAAGCTTGAAACTGGTTGATCCATCAAGAGGTGATAATGAGGTGTTGAAGTCTCCCACTAGTATTGTGTTGCTATCAATGTCTTTCTCCAAGTCTATGAGTAGTTGTTTTAAATACTTTGCTGGTCCCTCATTAGGTGCACATATATTTAGTATTATAAGTTCTTCCTGTTGTACAGATCCCTTGATCAATAAGAAATGGCCTTCACTGTCTCTTCTTCTTTGTGACCTTCTTCAGTCTGAAATCAGTGTGGTCTGATACTAGGATGGCTACTGCAGCTTTTTTTATGGGACTTGTTTGCCTGTAGGATTGTATTCCAGCCTTTGAGCCTGTGTTTGCTCTAACTATTGAGATGTGTTTCTTGCAGGCAGCAGAATGTTGGGTTCAATTTTCTAATCCATCCTGCCACTCTGTGTCTTTTAATTGGTGCATTTAGCCCATTGACGTTGAGAGAGATTATTGTTATGGGGTTTTGTTCCATTTTTCTGTTGAAATTTGGTGTATTTGAGGGGCCCTGTCTTTTCTTAAAGTAGCCCATTTATTCTTGTAACCGTGGTTTTGAGTCTATGAAATTCCTGAGCTGTTGTTTGTCTGTGAAACTGTGTGTTGTTCCTTCAGTTATGAATGAGAGTCTCGCTGGGTAAAGTATTTTTAGTGAGATATTTATTTCATTGAGTTTTTTCACTATATCCCACCACTGTTTTCGGGCCGTGAGGGTTTCATCAGATAAATCAGCTCTGAATCGTAAGGATGCTCCTTTATAAGAAATCTCTTTCTTTGATCTTGCTGCTTTCAGAATTTTGTCTCTCTAAGGTTTTGGTCATTTTGATCAGGATGTGTCTTGGGGTATTTTTATTCGGATTTCTTCTAGGTGGTACCCTTAGGGCATCCTGAATGTGGTCGCATGTTTTCTTCAGCTCTGGAAATTTCACAGCCATAATGTCTTCTACAGTTTCTTCTTCATCAGGGTTTTCTTTCTGTCCCTCTGGGACTCCAATAATTCTTATGTTACTCCACTTGGGTTCATCAGGATCTTTTCTTGCCATCTGTTCCCGGATTGTGAGTCTCTCTTCCATTTTCTGCTCTTTTCTGGAGAGTCTCTGAACTTCATCTTTGAACTCACTGATTCTGCCCTCAGCAGCTGTTACTCTGCTGCTGAGGTCTTCCACTGATTTTTTCATTTCGCCTACTAGGTTTTTCAGGTCTGACATTTCCGCCTGTAATTTTGTTTGCATTTTCCTCATTTCTACCTTCTAATCCTCTTGTCTTTTATTGGCATTGCTTTCCATTGTTTCTTTTAGCTCCCTAAGCATCCTCAGTAGCTCCCTTCTAAATTCCTTGTCAGAGAGGTTGTCTAGGACTTCATTACTGTTGGGTTCTTCTGGATTAGCCTCGTCAATAAGTAAGCTTGATGGGCTTCTGCGTTGCTTTACCATTGTAACCTGTTTGGTTTAGACCTTCATGCTCACTGTTACTATTCTGCTTGAGATGCAGTATGAATTGAGATGGGCTTAATGAATTATTGGCTAATGTGTTTCTGGTGGTTAAGCTAACTTTGTGGAAGTTCCATCTAAGAGGGTAACTTATGGTTCCTATGAGATAGGAACCATAGGAGGAGGATAACTTGCAGCTGCGTTAGCAGCCGCAACTCCGGGAAGGGTCCTTGCCACCAGGCGGGTTCCTGGATGAGTGAGCAGAGGGTGCCCGGAACGGTTCTGCTTTGGGTGCTCGCGATGTGCCTCAATTCCCATCCCCCACAGACCAAGGATATAAACTGGCCATTCTCAGGGGGTCTAGTTAGAAGAAGCGCAGCCCCCGGAAGGGCCCTGCCACTGGGCGAGTACCTGAATGAGTGAGCAGAGGGTGCCCGGAATGGTTCAGCTTTGGGTGTGGGTGGTGTGCCTCAGTGCCCATCCCCTGCAGACCAAGGATGTAAACCAGCCATTCTCAGGGGGATCTAATTTGACGCACAGCCCCGGGAAGGGACCCTATTGCCAGGTGGGTACCTAGATGAGTGAGCCACAGTTACTTTCTATTGTACCACAAGTATCATCTTGTGGTACAGTAAACATTTCAAGTGATGTGCCTTTTACATTTCTGAGAATCTCAGTAATAAAGGTCATGATTAGGCCAGTTCGAGCTCCACTGCATTATGGACTAGTACTCCATACTATCATGAAACTACTTCTCTATAAGACAACCAGAAAGTGAGAGAACATTAAATGCATCCTGCCTCTGCCCAGCAAACTTGGTTATCACTTTATATATTGTCCCTCCAAAGTCAAATAGCCCCAAACCATCCCAAACATCACCAAAAGACAGGTCTCAATTCTCTCTAAGAATTGAGAACGGTATAATATGTGATCAAATTCATTTTAACATACTGTAAGAGAAAATACCTTAATTTATTTTTGGGAATTTAAGTATGACTGTTATTATTAAGGTGAATGTGTGAAACTATTAGACATCTGAGTCACTTGACTTAAAAATAGCAGAAATATTTTTAATTAAAATAAGAGATATTGGGGGATGGAGTGATAGCGCAGCAGGTAGGGCGCTTGCCTTGCACTTGGCTGACCCTGGTTCGATTCCCAGCATCCCATATGGTCCTCTGAGCAGCTCCAGGAGTAATTCCTGAGTTGCAGAGCCAGGAGTAACCCCTGTGCATTGCCAGGTGTGACCCATAAAAGCAAAATAAAAATAAAATAAATAAGAGGTATAATTAGTGTGGATCATTCTTAGAATATAAATTACTTTGGGGGACTTCCAATCAGTGTTTAGGAAGTACAGGGTGCCATGGGTGATTTCAGCCAACTGGGTTAGCATACCAAGATGCTCAGGTACTGTGGTGCCAGGAATGCCCAGGGCACCCAATGGGGAGTCCCAGGTGTGGCGGTTCACTCCAGGTCTGCAGTGGGAATGCATGTGGAGGCTGAAACCATGTAGTGCCAGGATTAAAACCACAGCTCTTGGTTGCTAACTGCTCGACTAGTCTCCCAGCACCAAAACAGGAATTTATTTATTTGTTTTTATTTGGGGCTACACCCAGTGATGCTCAAGGCTTACTCCAGACTCTGCACTCAGGGACCACTCCTAGCATGTTCATGGGACCAATTCAAGTAATGGGTATCAAACCTGGGTTGGCCACATGCAAAGCTAGCACCCTATCTACCGTACTGACTTTCCACCCTCCAAACATAAATTTTTTAAGGAACAGAGATTATTCCTGAGAAACCAACAGACACTGAATAGATTATACAAGACTAATCTGTTTAACAATAACCTTTTAGTGAAATGACTGCAAAAATTATCAGGATGTCTTTTTGTTCACAGAATACATACTAGGAACTTCAACAGAATAAAGTTCCTTTTAAAAAATAAGGAGAGAAGTTTAGAAAGAGAGTTCAGTGGCCTGAGTGCATGCTTTACATGCAGGAGATCAGAGACTGACCTCTGGCATCACATGGCCACCTAAAGCTTAGAGGAGTGACCCCTGAGTAGGAGGTAGCTCCTGAGAATCACCGAGTGTGCTCCAAAACCACTGCTCCCCCTCAGCCCCCTGAAAGAGAAAGCGAGGGAAGGGGAGAGACAAAAAGAGAACAAGCCTGAGAATACTTTGAGGGTACTTTTTTTCTATTAGATGGCTCAAGCAGAATGCCAACAATTCTAGAAACTACTACAATCCTTTATTTAATAAACTTATTTTTAAGGGATGTTTCTAGGTGAGTGTTTCATTATTGCTGTATAATTAAAATCCATTGATGTGTTTGGCTCTGCTTTTATTTGCCCCCTGGTAGGTCGCCGACATTTTCATGCATCTCAGTGCCCTCGACCCACAAGTCCTGTCTCCACTGACAGCAACATGAGTGCCGCAGTCATGCAGAAGGCCAGACCCGCCAAGAAGCCCAAACACCAGCCAGGACATCTGCGCAGAGAAGCCTACACAGATGGTAAGCCCATTGAAATGGATGAAAATGTCTCTGCATTTTGCCTGCTTTATCCTGGCTGTCCAAGATTCACAAATGTGGCCACTGACATTAGACTTTACATTAAAAATGCATTAACAGTCAGCCTCCGATCACCTCAAAACTAATCAACTTCTCTTCTCCTGTCAAGCAGCTTCAGTCCTCACAGGTTTCTAATACGGTGATATTTACAAAACAAAGAGAATGTCTCTTTTTAATATTTTGTAAAAGGTTATTGTATGGTTTTTGAACAAATAGTCCTTCTGTCCTTGATGGCATGGCAGGGGGGGCAACGTTCTTCAAATTCACTGATAAAAGTACTTTCTTCTGAGGGCCTCTCATTGCCTCCCTCCCCACCTCTGCAAAAGTTTGCATTCAAATAAGAGACAAGAAACACATTTAAATATCAATTCTCACTATCTGGTGCTGCAGACAGCTATGTTGTGTACCAGCAGGCAGAGAATCTGCTTCCTTCATGCCTTCACCTACAAGAGAGAATCTCCCTGAATAGGTAACACTTGTACTCCCAAGAGAGCACCAGAGGAAATGCAAACATTGTGATCTTGTCGAGAGAAAGTCTTTAATGAAAGTGCCTCAGGTGGCCCAGCATTTATTAAACCACCACCTTCTCATTTGATAAAACAACCCCAAGGGCTTTGTTGGGAATTCATGTAAGATAATTTCTCCATGACTCACCCATCTCTTTCAAGTTGGCTAAATTTCCAACAGGGCTGGAGGAAGAAGGAGCTCAGGGCACTATTCCCCACCTCCTGGTCCTCCTCTCCAACCACAATCTGATTAGGACTTTCATTACCAGTCAGCAATTTTTCAAAAAGGGCATCATTTGCCATTATCATATGAAAGCCTAATATTATAGATCCTTATCCAAGGTTACAAGGAGGGGTTTCGGAGCCACTTCTCCCAGTGATTCCTGCCACTTGACAGAAAAATTTAATACAAAGCTCACATCATGATGAGCACAAAGTAATTTTGCAATGAGTGGCTGTGTCCATGCCATTATCTGTACTTTATTCAGAGTATTTTCTCTCACTCGCATCTATCTGATATTAGACTACATTAAATACTGGCATGACACTGCGCACCTGGGCCTCCTGGCTTCTGCCCAGGCCTCTTTTGTCAGAGAAACTGAGCTGTCAGAATATTATCTGATTTTGAAGGGTTATTGCAGTGGCTTCATGCATGTTTGCCTCACTGAAGGGACAAGCACTAGGTGTAAATCCCCAAAGTCTGTCCGTGGGTTTACATTATGGGACTCGGGTAATGGCGTTTTACAAGTTTTATAGCTATTCGATCAGTTTTTATTATCTAGAAGAGAGTGTTCCTAACTGGAAAACGAGTTGAACATCAAATCTTCATGTAAACACATCTAGACTGAATACATCAGGGAGAAAAAAACCTGGCCTAAAGCCTTGTGTAACTCTTTCCACTTATTCTGCTTGTTTTAAGGGAACTCTGGCATTGTAAACACAGCGAGTTAAAGGTCAGCATCACAATAAAAATAATTAATTTACAATCATGATTGTTACACATGTTTCAAAGTTAGAATTTCTATTTCATGCTTTATATTCCGCAGTATGTATTTCCATATTTTGAATAACTATATATAATTGATTTCATGAAAGTGGTTATGCAAAATTACATGCTATTATTTAGAAACCAATACTCATTTTATCTAATCACAAAAATAGACAACATAGAGATATGACTAAAACTATCTTTAAGAATCTGTCCAAAACTTCCTTTCAGCATTTTGATAGCCATCTGCCTTTTAGTTATGGTTCTAATGCTAACACATCTTAGGTTACATTCTGAAAACATTCTTATTTTGTCAGAAAAAAAATTTAACAAAGCTATGTGTTATTTTATATATAACTCACAATATGTAATGCTTAACTATAGTCAAGTGAATGTCAGTTTTTTTTAAGACACTAAATAAAAGAATTAGGCATACTCTTGATGGCAAAGTTCATGACATGGATCTCAACAAATCATTATCTAAGTAATTATTTTCTCCAGTTGTTAAGCTGCACTTGGGGGGCAAATTCATAAAGAAATTAAGTGATAGGCAAAATCTATACTATTTATTGTAACAGAGAAACCAGGGTAGGGAAAGAATATACAGAGTTATCAGTTGTCAAAAAGAATTAAATATATTATGAACATAAAGCATTCTTATATTTTTGCTTGTTAATGATTAAAATGTCTTAACTTCAATAAATGAGTCTAATTATTGTCAATAGACTTCTGTGAACTATTTTCAGAATAGGGTGTATCTGTCTTGAGCTTTTGGCTTCTTTGTCAATTTTGTTCAAATTATAAATTTTTCTGCAGAATTCTTGTCAACTCTTTGTAAAAGGATAAAGAGGACTAGGGAGGTAGTTCAGAGGATTGGAGTTCATGCTTTGCATCTGGTCAGATGCCTGGCACCACATGGTCCCCTGAGCACCACCAGCTGTGAGCCAAACACACAAACAAACAAATAAATGTGTGAATGAATGTGACCAAGTAGCTACAGCTGGGCTGATGGAAGTAATTTGTTATGATCCTTGTCAGAGGCTGCAATCATTTTTGAGAGCTATCATGACAGAGCACCTCAAAGAAGGTGATTTTAACTATGTATTTCCCCACAACTCAGGAAGGTGGGGAGAGTGATAACACAGCGGTAGGGCATTTGCCTTGCACGCAGCCAGCCCACTGAGCTGGATTCGATCCTTCTGCCCCTCTCGGAGAGCCCGGCAAGCAACCGAGAATATCCGCATGGCAAAACCTGCCAATATGCCAAACACAGTAATAGCAAGTCTCAAAATGGAGACATTACTGGGCCTGCTCGAACAAATTGATGAACAACAGGAGGACAGTGTTTGTTTTCAGACAGTGTTTGTATGTAGGAATCCTAATCTCCCTCCTTAAGGGCACCAACAGGAAGATTGCTCCATAGCTGGAAGCCTGCCTCATGAGCGGAGGGGTGAAAGCAGCTGGAATAGAGAAGGGATCACTAAGAAAATGATGGCTGGAGGAATCTGTCGGGGTAGGAGATGTGTGCTGAAAATAGATGAAGGACCAAACAAACATGATGACCTTTCAGTGTCTGTATTGCAAACCATAATGGCCAAAAGTAGAGAGAGAGAGAGAGAGAGTATGGGGAATAGTGTCTGCCATGGAGGCAGGGGGAGGGTGGGAAAGGGTTGGTATACCAGGGACATTGGTGGTGGGGAATGTGCACTGGTGGAGGGATGGGTGTTTGATCATTGTGTGGTTGTAACCCAAACATGAAAGGTTGTAACTATCTCATGGTGATTCAATAAAATTAAAAAAAAAAAAGGCAACAAATTGTACTAGGATCCCTAAGGCTCTCATTTGAACTTGTTTGCCTCTTTAAAAATACCTTTCCCCAAATACAAAATACATTCTTATTCCAATGTACTAGTGTTTAGCTGGGAGGGAGGGGAACACAACTCAGTTTGCAGCCACAGTAATGTAGCCATATCCTGCGCTGGAGGTAAATACTAAACTTCATAAACACTACTGCAAAGTGGAATGTTGCTTGCTGTATTCACAACTGGCAGGTATACTCTAACTCTTTCGGATTTGGTGCTTACAAGTTTAACCCACTTAAAGGGCACAATTAAAATTTATGAATATGTATCACGCAGTCTTATCTAGTTAAAACCAAGCATAAGTGCATTTCTAGGACCTTCTAATAGATTCTTTCCACCTCCTCTTTTCAACCCTTTCCGTGCATTTACATACTTGATTTAAAAACTAAATCTTCATTATTTCCCTCACCCCTGCTTTTCATAAATTATACATTCACCACCTCTTGGGAATGATGTTATTTTGACTTGATTTGTCATTAATTACAAAGTCTTGGGACTTTAAGCAGTTAAGTAAACAGAGTACTAGGTCTCCTTAGTAAGGTAATGCTGGAAGAATTGCCTACATACACATGCTCTTATTATTTTATATGCATGATACTAGTATTTGAGAATTCTTCTGTCAATAATGGTGTTTATATGATTACTTGAAGGAAGTCTCTATACGTATAATTATTCATGCATACATGAGTTTATGGCATTTGTAAATCTAATTTGAGCTCTCAGTGGTATATATATTCGCTGAAAGTAATGTTTATTTCTATGTAAAATATAAACTTGTTATGCTGTCAGAATTGCTACTTGGACTTGCAGTTATTATTTAATGCTTAAAACAATTTATTTGATAATAGGTTTATATTAGAACCTATTCATAATTCTCTCTGTTGGATACAGTGGCAGTTATACACAGGAAGTTAGAACTCCTTATAGTACTATTGGATTCTTTATTTATTTGCTGCTTTGATACAGATAACATCTATATAGGGCATCTGAAACTAGATTTTGTCTCCAGAATATATGTATATCTAAGACTTTGAATGATCTTATCATTGTAATAATCATCAGCTTTGATGTTTGATAGCCCCAGACAGTTTCTGATTTGATGATAGTAGCTTGCTGATAATCAGTGTTTGCAATCTAAATTAATTTTAAAATAAACCTATAGTACAGAAATGAGCCTTCAGTGACTCTCTCACTTTCCAAGTATGCTTTGCATTAGACCTTTTTTTCTCTTTGCTAGTTCCAGGCTCATTTGAACTCAGTACCATTTGGCCTTGGGTCACGATGTGTTTTTTCCTTCTAACTCTGTCTGCCTTCTTTTTGTTTGTTTGATTTTAATAGATAGGTAGTCAATAAGGGGTATACTCTAATGAAGAGTACTTTTTTAAAGTATTATTTTTGAAAAATCATTTAAACGAATGAAGAAAAATATGTACTAGTGACAATGAAAACTATGTTATAAGATGAAAACATGTTGGTTTTTGTAGACTGGGGGAAATTAAAGCAGTTAATGGTACATTGGTCACCATCTTTAGAAAAAGGGAAAAAAATGCTGCTTACTTGATATAAGCTACCGAGAGTATCTTGCCCGCATGGCAGAGCCTGGAAAGCTCCCCGTGATGTATTCGATATGCCAAACACAGTAACAACAAAGTCTCCAATGGAGACGTTACTGGGCCCGCTCGAGCAAATCGATGAACAACGGGAGGGCCTTTACCTTACCTTTACCTTACTTGATATAGTCTATCAAATAGTCATTACTTTCCAAATCTGAAATCATTACTGTTTTCCACATTATCAGGAGAAAAAAAATATTTAACTATGCTGATTATTATACTTCTGGTTTTGATCGTTTGAAATTGAGGCTTTGTTTAAGGCCAATAGATGAGCATTTCTATATAAATACTTCACAGGTTCTTTCTATTCACCTCTCTAAAGAAGCTCACTTTCTTTGCACAGCATCTCTTCATTATTTCAGTAATGTTTTTCTCATATGCCTCCTCAATTTTTTATGGAAAAAATCCTAAAAGTCATTTTTGATTCTTTTTCTTCTCCCCTGCTTTGATAGCTAATGATCACTAATAATATTGATTTTTCTTTATTAATCTCTCTTCAAATATTTTACTCTATATCTGAAGAGCCACTAATACAATTTTTTATTCTTACTGTTTTCTGAGCTAGTATCATAATCTCTTCATATCTAGTTGTAAAAAATCTTTGAGGGCAGCCAGGGGGAGGCCCCAACGGCTCTGCCCCTAGCTGCCCACGTTCGGGGTAAGCCCAGGCCGCTTCCGCAGCCAGGGTGTCCCGGGTCATGGGGCAGATGGAGGAGGAAGTGAGGGCCAAGACCGTTATTGATCAGTTGCCTTTTATTCCGTTCTCCCCAGCCTGCCCCAGTCTCTCTGAGCTTCCTATTCTGGTCTCACACTACCTCTCATTCCTGTCTCCTCCTGCTCATCTCTTGGCTCCATCTCGCAGCCTGGGCTTTCTCTCTTCACGTGCTTGCTCCTGTATTCCTCTACATTCTTCTCTCTCTGACCCCCCCTTGCTAGCCTCTCCGAGGTCCATCTTTCCACCCTGCACTCTCTCCTCCTCTTTTCCCTAGTCCAATAACTATCAACATCTCAATACTAGTTATTTTTGTATGGACACAGTAAGAGATAACATTGAGGCTTGTAGGGCAGCTCTCCTGGGAACATCTTGCCACAGACTCAGTCTACAGCACTCAGGCCAGATTAATCATTCCTAACCCTAGCAGGGTCCAAATCTAGTTATTACTTTTGGATCATGACTGCATTTGTCCATGACCAAGCTCTTAACTTATAGTTAAGCATTATGGCGCTTTCACCAGGTCCATCTCAATGCCAGGGTAGCACATAGCTTACCGCTTGCCCTGGTTCCATCCAGTCCCTCATCGGGAACCTGCTTTTGGGGGCGCTAGGAAGTAAAGGCAGCTGAGGCTTAGGTGAGAGAACAGAGGCCCAGGAGGAAAATATTACTGAGAGTCACATTGCAAAAGCCTGTCTTCTTGTGTCCATACAAAAAGGACATTTCTCTGAATAAACTATGCAAAGGACTTAGGGAGAAGAGAAAAACAATATTTACAAGTCAACAGAGCCCAAAGAAGGTTACAAATAAACACAGAGGAATGGGAGCAACCCAATAAACCTAAACTACCCGAGGCTATGCAGGAAGGACAAAACAGTGCTATCCTACATCTAGTAATCAAATTCTTCTTTTTTAATCTTCCCTACTAGAATCAGGGCAACCTAAAACTAGAATCTAATCACATTGTTTATTCTGTGAACTTACCAATTATTATTAGGATATGTGTTTCTTTTCCCTCAACTGTACATAGGAGCCATTTTAAAAGATACCACCACTTAAAACATTTTCTAGATCTCAAATTATATGCCTACTTTCACACTTAAGTGCTTTAAGTATACAAGTATAGTTCTAGATATGTATATTTGCCTATAAAGTTATGTATAACATATTATAGAATATATTAACATTTAATGATAGCTATAATAGATGATATTGACCTATGCTTAAATTATCTGACTATAGAGTGACCTTTGGGTCATTTCATAAGTGGAGTGATCTCTCAATGTATGTAGATTAAATCTATACAGTAGAATGAAATAAGGTAAAGAACACCAAATTAAAATTGAAACTCTAGGTCATTAGTCCCGATTTTGATTGTTTCTAACCTTGAGATTGAAGAGTGACTGAAGGTTTTTGTGTTTCAGTTTGAAATCTATAAATGAAATAGGGATGTAAGTAGTAAATATGATGACAAACAATTCTCAGATGTCAATTCAATCAATTTGAAGTCATTGCCCAAAAGAGAAGGGCTATGGATTTAGGACTGGTGATACTATGATGAAATTAATTAAGAAGGGGGAGTATAAATTATATCTCATAAAACAGAGTAACTATTCCAAAACTAGATCATCTTTAGGCTCCTGTTCTGTGGGCCAATATTTCTGAAGTAGATAATGAATGAATGTATTAAAATTATTTGCCCTTCTTCTGTTATCCCAAATTATGAAGAATTAATTTTCAGTTCATTGGGAATCAGTTATCCCAACTGTTATAACCAAGTATTTCACAAGTAAGTGTGAGTTAGGTGATAACCTTAATATTTGGTTACGTTATGCATGGCAAATTTTACAGTACTTGAAAAATATTCCTTTTTAGATCTTCCACCCCCACCAGTACCGCCACCTGCTATTAAGTCACCCACTGTCCAATCCAAAGCACAGCTGGAGGTACGACCCATGATGGTGCCCAAACTCCCTTCCATAGAAGCACGAACAGACAGATCATCAGATAGGAAAGGAGGCAGTTACAAGGGGAGAGAAGCGTTGGATGGAAGACCAGTCACTGAAAAAACCAACCCAACTGATTCCAGAGAAGCACAGGAACAGCAGAACGATGGAAAAGGACGAGGAAACAAGGCAGTAAAACGAGACCTTCCGCCAGCGAAGACTCATATTGTTCAAGGTAGTGACTTATTTAAGTGGCAAATGAATACAAGCTGAACATATGTTCATAAGCTACAGTCAATATGCCCATATGAGAAGTGGTAAATTTTACAAATATTCTCTCTAGTGGAGGAAACATACATGTACAAACAATTTTAAAACAATTCATTCTGATATGTGACTTTTATATCAAACTTCCTTGGAGAGGTGACAATTGAGTTGCATTTTAATAAAGCAAAGCATAATTTCAACAGGTAAAATAAGAGAAAAAATATAAAAATAAAGGAAATATATGACAGTGGGTGGGGAAGGGAGGGGGCATGAGGTCAAGGGTTATGTGAATATATACGTTCCAAGACTCATGTAGCTTAATACTATGTGTTTGATAAATTACTAATCGAGAAAAATATGAGCAAAAAGACCAGACACTCAAATGTAGAAGACCACACTCTTCAATTAAAAAACATTCAATGAAAGTATAAATTGAATAACCTCTTTCATTATCTTAATGTAAGTTAAATTATAAAAATTATAGAAATGTATGGGAAAAATCATCTAATGCATAAGAAAAATCATCTAATGCATAATAATAATCATACACAGGGTTATGGTTGAAATAAGAATTTGGAAAAGCCATAAAAACAATAACAAGTCAGTGCACACTGTTGCCTTCCAACCCTCTCCCACCTTTTTGTAGTTACAGTAGTGTTAAAGTATATGATATTGAGATAAAAATATTACTACACCCTATGACCGCCAAAGTGCCCAGGACCTTCCACCACTGACTACACCACTTGAATACTATCTTGCTCCTACTTCACCATCCCCATACTATATGGCAATTGGTTCCTTATTCCAGTGACAAGGATCTACAGTCATAGCAGGGAATGATTATAAGTTTACAATTATATTTAGTATAACATTTATGATGCCATGATATTTGAGAGCCCTCCCCCCCCAAAAAAAAAGTAGTTAGCCCAGTCCTGTGGGAGCATAATGTTATCCCGAAACTTGATTTTTCTTGGTTGAAATGAAACATAAGCTTTTATCAGTTTTCAGAAATATAATATTTTCTTTTGTGAAATAAAAATATTTCCAACTTAAGAACCATTAGACTTGACACACACACACAAATCCCTATTCTCTAGAAATAGGGGTTTATGATGGCTTAGAGTTAAATTAATGTGCAGAGGTTGTTCTAAGAATGTCAGCATGGAAAACTTTAAGCTACGTTGGGGAGCCTAAAAGAAATACAATATCATTGTATAATAAAATGATCATATGAGCTTAAAGTAGGCCTATATCATGGTCTATAGTACCGAAAAGAGAGTTAGATGAATGAAAATTATTTAGAGAATAGCCCAAGAGACAAAGATCTGTTAGAAACTATAGCCTCCAGACAAATCTATGGGAGTATTGACCAATGTGTAGAAAAATTCAAGAAGCTTTTCAGAGTTGAAATCCTCCTTTTGGGCTAGAGTGATACAATGGGTAGTGTATTTGCCTCGCCTGTGACTGATCTGGGTTCAATCTTAGGCACTCCATATGGTCCCCGCATGCACCACTAGGAGGAATTTTTGAGTACAGGACCAAGAGTAATCCCTGAGCATTGTGGTGTGCTTCTCCCCCGCCAAAATTCTCCTGTTGCATATTTAAATGTGAGAGAAAGATAATGTTTAAGGCATATGGAAAAGTTGCTGGGAGGGAAGGAAGAATATTAAATTAAGTCCAATTATTACATCTAATTTTAATCTTAATTATTAATATTATTTTAATCTTAATTATTAAGTCCAATTTTCTATTATATCTGAGCGCTTCAATAAGTAATATCATTTTCTCTATTAGGAAATATAGAAGGGAAGAAATATCAGGAATTTGAGTATGATCAAATCAGTGTACAAGTTGTTGAGTTGAGATGCTTAAAAGGCAGTGTTCAACTGAACTGATAACATCCTGTTATCATAGAGGGCATAGTTAAAATAGAGGGCATAGTTCAGAAGTTAGAAATGTGAATTCATGATTTATCAGAAAAAGTAAAGTTATATTCATCCATATGCTGAAAACTATGACTATTTTATATCAAACTGGGAGTGTATTAATATGCAAATATCAGAAGCCTGGAACAGGAATGAAAGTTGTGATGAGAAGAATGGAAGATCGGTTCATTTAAGAACTATGCTAGCTACCTAAGTCGATGGCTTATACTGTTGCAGAATGTCTTTTTTTTTCTTTTTGGGTCATATCCAGCAATGCTCAGGAGTTACTCCTGGCTCTGCACTAAGGAATTACTCCTGGCTGTGCTCGGGGGACCATATGGGATGCTGGGAATCACACCCGGGTTGGCTGCGTGCAAGGCAAACGCCCTACCAGCTGTGCTATCGCTCCAGCCCCAGTTGCAGAATGTCTTTGTGCAAAGATGGAACAATTAGATAGAACAGAAAACCAGTGAACTAGGGATTGGTTCCTGGGATACACCTTTCTTTATATCCTACTAGAGAACTTCAGTGGGTGAATCAGGGCAAATCTCATTTCAAAGAGGCACAGTAAACAGTGCAGGAAACATTTGAG
This sequence comes from Sorex fumeus, assembly GCF_029834395.1. Lineage (NCBI taxonomy): Eukaryota > Metazoa > Chordata > Mammalia > Eulipotyphla > Soricidae > Sorex > Sorex fumeus. The sequence continues at coordinate 14,015,325 of NW_026606172.1, forward strand.
AGTGTATGAGCTGAAGAATCCATATAGAAATAGCAATTTTAAGGCAGTGTGACAAAATTCATTCAGGGAATGACAGATAATTAGTCACTTAGCTGTTGAAGCTAGCAACCATAGCAGGCTTCTGAGATGCAGTGTTCCACAATGTGAATTTTATATTGAAATGGAAGTTGACATACTGGTGCCAGGAAAGTCGATCTGACTCATCTTGGCGGGGGGGGGGGGGGGGGGGGAAGGGGGGCTCTGTTTTGGTAACTCAAATAGACTGGAACTTATTTCTGTTCATTCTTATAATTATTCGTTGTTGAGAAAGGTATTTCTCTGTTAAATCTTCTTTTACCTCAATAGTAGAGACATACTTGGTTTTAGTTTTTTAAGTTCTTTTTTTTCTTTTTTCTTTTTGGGTCACACCCAGCGATGCACAGGGGTTACTCCTGGCTTTGTACTCAGGAATTACTCCTGGTGTTTCTTGGGAGACCATATGTGATGCTGGAAATTGAACCCGGGCCGACTGTGTGCAAGGCAAACATCCTACCAGCTGTCCTATCGCTCCAGCCCACATATTTAGTTTTAGATACTGTTATCACATTACTTTTTTGGTGGGTGTGGGTCAGGACACACCTGACTGTGTTCAGGATTGCTCTGCTCAGGAATCACTTCTGGCAGGGCTGGGGATCAAACCTAGTTCAGGCGACTTACCTGCTATACTATCTCACTGCTCCTCATCACTTTTTTAAAAAATAAGAAATATGGAAAATAAGGCCTAAAATCATCAGAGTAAACGCAGGGATAGAGCCAAAAGCAAAGTCCTAATCCAGGCTTATTTTATTTCCCTTATGGAGGGTTGTTGCAAGTGAGTTTTAAGTGGACAAGAGATTAAGAGTAGAACCTAATTAAAACCCTATTGCTATTACTAGCAGGGGAATCACAGTTATTTTCATTTTTAAGTGATAATACTACATTGTTAATTATCTATATTTTATTACCCTTTTACATATTCCTAGAAAAGGCTAAAGTTTCCCCAGTTTTCATCATGAGTGGTGTGTATGTTATGGACGTATACAATGACATTCATATGCATTTATTTCATTACACAGAGGATATTCTACCTTACTGTAGACCTACTTTTCCAACATCAAATAATCCCAGAGATCCTAGTTCGTCAAGTTCAATGTCATCCAGAGGATCAGGAAGCAGACAAAGAGAACAAGCAAATATGGGTAGAAGAAATATTGCAGAAATGCAAGTTCTTGGAGGATATGAAAGAGGAGAAGATAATAATGAAGAATTAGAGGTAAGTGATTTCCCTCAAATTTCCCCAGGTGAAATAAGTTATCAGCCTCAAAATTAAGAGCATCCCTCAGTCTCAACTAACATTGTCATTTTTTAGCAATTTATCAGAATTATTATATCAAGGATGCCAGAAATGCCTGATAGTCTCAGAAATTCTAGAATACAAAATTTTGAATGTTAATAATAATTTCTTTTAAATGTAAGTTTTATGCTCATCTACCATTTTGCAGAGGGGAAAATGTATCTGGAAGACATATTAGCAAATAAGAACTTAGTAGTCTAGATAATTTTGATCTGTTACTGTGTCAGGATATAAAAATCTCATACCAGTTCCAGTGTGTGATTGAGGGTGTTCTTCTTACTATCTGTAATCCTAAAATGATTGCTGATGTTTATATGGCTGATTTGGCCAACTATCTTCTGAACTATCTTTTGAAAACTGGAGCTTAACCCTCAAACTGATTCTCCCAGATGGGAGGCAAACCTTTTTCAGTCCTAGATATACTACTTAGGTAGAATCTACAGTGGTACATACTAGACTTGGCATTGATTCATGTACTAAAAGATGACCTATGTCTTTATTTTATATTGGGTATGCTCCATAAAAACAGAGAACATATCTCACTTTATATATATATATATATTCGGGCTATATATATATATTCGGGCTATATATATATATATATATATATATATATATATTCGGGCCGAAGCAAAAGTCCAGAGGGCAGGGTGCTTGTTATGCACATAATACTGTCTTCCCGTTGTTCATCCATTTGCTCAAGTGGGTACCAGTAATGTCTCCATAGTGAGACTTGTTGTTACTGTTTTTGGCATATAGAATACGCCAATGGGGAGCTTGCCAGGCTCTGCCGTAAGGGCAGAATACTCTCAGTAGCTTGTCAGGCTCCCTGAGAGGGGCGGAGGAATCAAACCCAGGTCAGCCATGTGCAAGGCAAACGCCTTACCCACTGTGCTGTTGCTCCAGCCCGTTATACACGTACCCAACCCAAATCTGATCCCTGACCCTCCATCTGGTCCCCCTGAGCTCCTCCAGGAGTGATCCCTGAGCACTGCCAGATGTGGCCCAATAATAAAAACTAAAAACTACATATATTAAAATATATGTTTAATCCTAAATAGATTTCTAAATGAATATTAAGCTATCACTTTTATAATTATGAAACACTGAGTTTTGTTTTAAAATGTATATATAGTACTCAGTGTGTTTTGATTTTTGATACAGTGACTTTCCCTTCTGCTAATGCTGTCAAGTGAATTTGTTTTTTGAGTCTGTTTTTAAGTTGACTATTTTAGAGAGGTTACCAGTCATTGAAGATAACTCTCGTCAGCTCTAGAGGGCTGAGTTTTGCCTTGCACATGGCCAATGTGGGTTCAGTTCCCAGCAACTCATATGGTTCCCCAAGCCTGCCAGGAGTGATCTGTGAACAAGGAATCAGGAGTAAGCCCTGAGCACAGCTGAATGTGGCACCCCAAATACAAATAAATAAGTGTTAAATTCTGAGTTAGATCTGTGGGAGGGCCTTTCTTCAATACGGTGGTTTAATGCAAAGCAGGAGTTAGAAGTTGTTCTAGAACTAATGAATATTTTGTCAACACCAACTGGAATTGACAAGGAGTGAGTTGCCATGGGCACTTTTCTATGTACACTGGTAAATGAATGAAGAAACAATTTCTAAGAATAAAAGCATAGAAATAAATACTAATAGGAGACTGTACTCTAAGATGTATATCCAGACTTGACCACTAACTCTCTCACACAGGAAACCGAAAGCTGAAGACAAGCAGAGAGTCTGGTGAGATCTAACGTGCAAAGGATCACTCAAGATGCCTCATGTCTGAAAACACATGGCGCCAGATAAGATGTTCAGTGCAATCAGAGTGTACAAATTTTGGTTTTATTCCTCTTACTGGAATACCGTTTCTAAAATCTATTGGTTTTCTTGTTGTTGTTTGATCCCTTTCCCCATGAAGAACCTCCCTATGCCCCCCTCACTGTTGGCATACACTAAACCTTACTTCCAGCAAGGGAAGTCTCTGAGCTCTTGCTTCAGTCATCAGCCAGCAGGAGAGAACAAAAAACGGTTCTTTTGCATTTTGCCCCTGAGATATGGCATTGCACTGCTTATATACCAAGCTAATTTACAGCAAAGTTTTGATCAAAGAACATACGTTGTTTAATAAACCTCATGCCAAGGGCTCTCAAGATATAATCTTTCTATACCTAACTGCTTAGGCAAAATAAAACATCCTCATTTTAACATGATTTTAAAATCAGGCTTTCATGCCACCCTCTGCTGGGAGAAAAGGAGAGGAAAAAAAAAAAACTAACCCATAGCAAATGCAGAACAACCACAATCAATTTAAATGGGGTACAAACATTGTAAATATATACTCTTTGCAACCCCTGGTGATATTTTATATTGTTTTCATTTCAATCATTGAAGTATATTCTTATTGGAAATGTACTTTTGGATAAGTAGGCGTAAGCCAGTTGGATCTCTGGTTGTCTAGTCATTGTCATAAATAAACCTAGCAAAAACCTTGTTCTATTTTTCAATCAAAAAAAAAGCAATTATAAATGCCTATTACAAACAAATGGATGTTTTTAATGACCAATTGAATAAGGACATCCCTATCTTAACTGGCCTAAATTTCTTCTGGTAGTGTCAGTTCAACTTTCAGAAGTGCCACTTAAGGAAGTTTGATTTTTGTTTTTGTAATGCACTGTTTTTAATCTTTTTTTTTTTTTGGTTTTAAAAGCACAATCACTAAACTTTATTTGTAAACCATTGTAACTATTAACCTTTTTTGTCTTATTGAAAAAATGTTGAAAGCGTTTTTTAACCTGTTTTTGTTAATGCTCTATGTTTGTATTTGGAATATTTGAATGATGACAGGTGGTGAAGTAACGTGCATACTTTATTGTGGGCCATGAAACCGATGGTTCTTGCTTTTTCTGGACTTAACGAAAAAAGGTTTAAGTTTGTTATGGCCATTGTTGAAACTTACAAGATTTACAAGATTTCCTTAGAAGTGCAAATAGAGGCATTACTTGCTTTAAATTGCCATACAATGCCCTCAGACTGTAGATTTTTATGATCCTTTTTGTTGTTACATAAATTTCACTGACTTTATAATTGGTGCTATTTGAAGAAAGAGAAATGTACATTCATTCATACATAGGTCTCAGGCCTGACCCCACTGGAAAACAAAGCCAAACAAAACTGAACCACAAAAAAAAAAAAAAAAATTAAAAAAAAGAAGAAAAAAAAAGCTGGTGTCCACCAAAAACTAAATGTGTTCACTTAGATAATTTGAAAGTTTCATAGAAAGAGTGTGCAGTACTAAGGGAACAATCCATGTGATTAATGTTTTCATTATGTTCATGTAAGAAGCCTCTTATTTTTAGCCATAATTTTGCATACTGAAAATTCAATAATCAGAAAAGTAATTTTGTCGCATTATTTATTAAAAATGTTCTCAAATACATCATTCTTTCTTGTGTTGATTTCCTTTCTTTTCATTGTGTGATCAAATTTATTCCATTTAATCACAAAGTTGTACTGTCTTAACATTTCACCACTATATTATCAGATGAATAAAAAATCAGTTTTATGAACAACCAGTTTTTTTCTTGTAAGGAAAAATTTTCATTTTATTCCACTGAAATTAAATATTTAAGATGAAACAAAAACTGAATGGTATCATTTCATCAGAGAATAATTCTTTAATATTTACTATATATTCAAATGTATATGGATGTGTACCTGAATTTCAGTTAATATTTCTGAAATAATCAGGAATCTACTCTGATAAATCTGATTTATAAAATTTGGACCACTCATTTTCCATCAACAAGAAAGTCATATATTGAAATATTGATCAGTAGTTATCTGCTTTCTTGCTACATATTTATGTAAAGTTTTAACAACTCAAAACCTACTATATTCCAGGCTTCATATTATTGTCCATTACATTACAGTAAAAATATTCAACTTCGGATGGATGAAATGATCATCATGCTTAAGAAGTGCCAAGAGCAGGTTGATTTTTCATTTTTAAATTTTTGGTGTTTTTTTTTTGCTATGACACATAGATTGCTGTTTTTACTTATCATAATATAGATAACTCAGAAATTTATGGGAAAAGGATATATAATTTGGATTTTAATTTCACAGAAATGAAGTAATCACCAGCATCTAGAACTAATTCCACAGGTTAAGAAATCAGATTCAAAGCTATTTCAGGGAAACAAATTAGACATAATCAGTGGCCTAATTTTTCCTCCTTCCCTTGCTGACTTACTATATATATGTATATGTATTTATACATGTATGTTTCTATACATACATGTTCATATACATACATGTATAAATATATATACATATATAGGTCTCATAATATGGACTATAAATATACGCACAGACACAGATTATGTGTGTCGCCATCCTGGGCTTGAGTCCCAGCTTTGTCATGGGCTATGTTTCCTTGGACATGCTATTTAATCTCAAAGTCTCAGGTACTTTACCTGTAAGTTCAATAATACCTACCTCATGGAGCTATTGTCATGATTTAGTGAGTTAATGTATATGATATGTACTCTGTAAACCCCATATACAAGATACTGTTATATTTATGTATTGAAAATCATTGCATACATGCTATTCTCACTTTTCACACACAGTTTGTTCCTAAAAACTTGCAAAGAGTAAAATAGTGAAATAATTTTGGTACAAGGATGGGGGTTTCCATTCCTGGTAAGTAAAATTCACTGTGAAAATATCCAATCGTGGAATAAATTTTTGGTGTTTCTGTTTGTTTCCTTGTTTTTGAATTTCTAAGGGCCATATAATGGGTGGTGATACGGATTTTTCAGCACCTAATTCACTGTTCAAGTTTGGGATCGTGCATGCCACCTGACGTCTCAGCTGGATTTAGTGTCGACCAGTGTTTGGGCTGCAGTTCTGACTTCCTGGCAGAAAGTACGAACTTAGTTCCAGATGACCTCGACCTTACCTAACTTCTTCGGTTATTTCACATGTAGAACCTGGAGATTTTCCCCCTTCCCCTTTCTGCGGTGTAGCATCAAAAGTCTAGGAACTATTTCCATGTGTAGAAAATGTGGAATAGGGAGAGAAACTTGGGCAGCAAAAACCTATGACATGATTACTCTTGTTCATTGGTCTCCACCCATTATTGTTGGGTGCTTTACAATGGTCTCCCTTCAGATGCATCTTCCTCTTCCCTACATCCCTGCCTTATTCCCTGCCCATGGACTCTCTTGATACCTCTAAGTCCTTTGAGGTAGTTTAGATGTAGGAAACAAGAAATTGAGTGTTTGCTCTTTCCTGTCACACTGGGACTTGGGCAACTAGAGTCTCACAGGGCATGACAAGATAGCGTTCTGTCTTCTAAACTGCTTGTCATATTTGCGCTTAGAATGGCTTGCAGTGGGGGTCTGACAGCTACTTTTGAAATTTAGAAGAAACAAGTCCCGGTTGGGAACCAGATCACCTGCTACGAATTTTACTTCCCCAGATATTATTTTTATAGCCATAGGAAGAATCCTAGGGTTGGAGTGATAGTACAGCGGGTAGGGTGTTTGCCTTGCACACAGCCAAACCAGGTTCAATTCCCAGCATCCCATATGGTCCCCTGAGCACCGCCAGGAGTAATTCCTGAGTGCGTGAGCCAGTGCATGAGCCACACCCTGCGCAATGTGGATGTGACCCAAAAAGAAAAAAAAACCTTAATCTTTCCGTTAATAAGTGTCATACTCATCGAATGATAATATTAGTAACACCCTCCAAATGAGATTGGATTAAACAGATGCTTGTGAAATTATAATAAGTGCACAATGAATATATATTTTACACTATCTACTTGCCACATTCAAGTGCTGTGTATTGGGACTTTACTGCCAGACTCCCCAAACCCTAAGCGAAAGGGCGCAAGGTCCAGGCACCGTAGTTCATATTCTTTCAATTTCCTCATCTCATGTTCCACTCTCTCTTCCCAATGAGATGGAGAGAAGGGGAAGAAGAAAAAGGAAGGATGGATTAGAAGAGAGAGAAGAAGGAGAGAGAAAATGGGAAGATAATGAATCTATCATGTAAATCGTCTACATGCCAGGTCTTTGATTTACAAGACCTTGGCTTCTGCAGCTCAGCTTTCAATCTGCTACAGATTTCAGAAACCTAATTTGAAACCCCAAAGGGAGTGCTGAATTGCTTTTCAGTGCCAACCATCTCTTTGCATTTCTCTGGTAACCATCTGAGGACAGTGTATCTTGAAAGCCCCTCAACTGCCTGATGGGATAGCAGGAAATAGCCTATAACAGGTGCAGCATCTGTTACTATTTCAAAATATGGTCTTGCCACAAAAGGATATGGTTAAGGAAAGTATTAAAAAGAGTCACTCTTTTAAAAATGGACAGAAATATCTTTGCTTAAAGTCTAATTTTCTCAGCTTACTTCAAGAGAATTTAACACAGGAATTTAATCATTTATTTAAAAAATACAACTTGGCAATAGATCAAAATGAATATTGAATAAAGAGTATAAAAAGTATTTCATTGTGAGCAAGCCTCAGAGTTATATTCTCTAGATAAATAAGAATATTGACTTCATTGTGATAAAGAAGTCTGCAGTAAGACTCCCAACTAAGGATCTTAAAGACTTTAGTTTGGAGCCCTACATTTATTTTCTATGATGAATTCTGATACTCAAGTATTTTCACACTTTTTCCCACTTTCTCCGAGCCTCTCCTTACAGCTACACTTTGTCAGCATAACACAACTAATTTTCATCTCTCTTCACACATATTTTCATCAGCATTTTTGTTTTTGCTATTCTCTCATTTTCCTAAAATTCTAATTCAAATGAAATATTCAATACGCAAATAAAACTTATAAGACAATGACAACACAACCAAATGTAACTCTCTTTAGCACCCATATCAGCTGCAAAATAATAAATTTAGTGCTTTTAGAAAATTGATAAGTAATACACAAAAATGTATGCAAAATTATATGGGAATGAGAGGAAAGAAAAATTAGATCTTAGACTAAAAAAATAAAGCAGATTTTTTTTCATGACAGGGATACAAACTAAAATGTCTTGACTTTTTAACAAAATCCTAAATAATTTTAAATGTTTCAAGGTTTTTGTAAGAAAATATTCATTACATGGTAGACATGCTAAATAGATAGAATTTCTAAATTTCTTATCATTAAAAATTTTAAGTGGGACTGCAGCGATAGCACAGTGGGGTAGGGTGTTTGCCTTGCACGTGACCAACTCAGGTTCGATTCCCAGCATCCTGTATGGTCCCCCCCGAGCACCACCAGGAGTAATTCCTGAGTGCAGAGCCAGGAGTAACCCCTGTGCATCGCCAGGTGTGACCCAAAAAGAAAAAAAATTTAATTTTAAGTATTATTAGCTTAGAATAATAATAATTTAAGTAATGGGCTGGAGCGATAGCACAGCGGTAGGGCATTTGCCTTGCACGCAGCCAACATAGCCGACCCGAGTTCAATTCCTCCACCCCTCTCGGAGAGCCCGGCAAGCTACCGAGAGTATCAAGCCCGCACGGCAAAGCCTGGCAAGCTCCCCGTGACGTATTTGATATGCCAAACACAGTAACATCCAGTCTCACGATGGAGACGTTACTGGGCCCGCTCGAGCAAATCCATGAATAACGGGAGGACTGTGACTGTGACTGTGACTGTCCTTTCTAATATGAGAAATAATAACTAAGAGTCAACTCTAAATTTAAGTAATATTAAGTCTAGAACAATAATAATAACAAATTATCTTTTTATTTTTGTTTCTCTTTATCTTCTTGTTCCATACTTAGGATATCAGAGAATGGAACAATACAAAACATACATTTTTAAAACATCTGGAGGATTGGGGATGTGCATACATGGTGGAGGCAAGCCTTGCATGCATAGGTCCTAGCTTAAATCCCAATCTCACATGTTCCCATGAGCACTGCCTGGAATATCCCTGAAGCCCAGAACCACTAGTCATGGTCCCCACAACTCACAAATGAATGGGTTTGTGTTTTTCTCAGAGACACTGTACTCACCACAGCTCCCATGGACAAATAACGGTTTTCTGACTCTCCATGAATGTTCATGTTTCTTAACCTCCTGCAGCAAAGCAAGTATACTAGGAATAGAGGTTGGGGAGAAGGTCAGCACATAAAGCATTTTTGCCTTGCATGCAGCTGACCAGAACTTGATCCCCACAGCCTAATATGGTCCTCCTAGCCCTGACAAAAATGGTCTCTGAAGTAAGCCCTGAGCACTGCCAGGTATGGCTGGCATAAAAAGGAAAAGGAATCCCAGGAAATGAGATGTAGTACTTTGAATATGAGACAATCCCAGGTAAGTGTAAATTTTAAAAAAATAGGAAAGAAAAAGAAATATTGAAAATCATTAATAAATTGGGTATGTTTCATTGTGATATATCTAAAACTGAAATAGATCCTAACATTGTCAGTATCTTACAATCACTTTAAGTGTGGAAAAACTTGAGATTTGATTTTCACTGTTCCCTGTACAACAGTGTGTCAGATAGTGGGCATGTATGAAAGTTTAATTCAATGATAAGGGAATTGGCAAGAAGACAAAAAGCTTTGAAAGGAAATTGTGGGAGGAATTTAAAGATGATTGTTTAGTTAACATTGCATGGATAATACAACCATGATATAACTATGCTAAAAAGTCACATCACTTATCTTTCATTTAGGTTAAATAACCACTAATTTTCAAGGCCACATAAAGTCTGCTCCCTTTTTTTGCAATTAGACAAATTACATTTGGATCATTTGCAGTTCTCCTTCAAAATTAGATGAATAGCAAACAGGGACTTAATCTGGACAGTGTTTTCCTGGAGACAGGACCTGAGGCAAAGATTTTGGTATAAGTGATTTCTTTAGAAAATAACTCCAGGAAGTGATGTAAGGAAAAGTGGAAAGCTAATAGATCCTTTAAGACAGGCGATGATGCCTGAAGCATAGGAAAAGCATAAAGAATGCTTACTTAACGCATAGTCCGTTCACTTTTCTGCTCCAAGCTGCTGGGTTCTGCATTAAGTCCTTGTGCTTCTGGGGCCGTGGCCGTGCTGGAGAGCCGCTCATGAGAGGCAACTGGTGACCTCGGTAGAGCGTGAAGGACGGACCAGAACGCCCCCCTTCCCATGAGGTTTTTATCGCCCCCGCACCCCCGGCTCATACCTGCTGTCCACAAGGCTCCTATGAGGCTGCCATCTTTCTTTCCAGAGGGAGGAGGGCGGAAGGGAGCAACACCCTTTCCCCTCTGGGCAGAAATGATTGCCTGGATTAACGCATAGTCCTTTCACTTTTCTGCTCCAAGCTGCTGGGTTCTGCATTAGGTCATTGTGCTTCTGGGGCTGTGGCCGTGCTGGAGAGCCGCTCGTGGGGGCAACTGGTGGCCTCGGTAGGGCGTGAAGGGAAGACGGAAATGCCCCCCTTCCCATGAGGTTTTAGTCGCCCCCACACTCGCGGCTCATACCTGCTGTCCACAAGGCTCCCATGTGGCCGCCATCTTTCTTTCCAGAGAGGAGAGGGCGAATGGGGCAACACCCTTTCCCCTCCGGCAGACTTGATGGCCTGGATCAATGCATAGTCCGTTCACTTTTCTGCTCCAAGCTGCTGGGTTCTGCATTAAGTCCTTGTGCTTCTGGGGCCATGGCCATGCCGGAGAGCCACTCGTCGGGGGCAACTGGTGACCTCGGTAGGGTGTGACGGACGGACCAGAACGCCCCCCTTCCCATGAGGTTTTTGTCGCCCCCGAACCCTCGGCTCACACCTGCGTTAATCCAGGCCATCATGTCTGCCTGGAGGGGAAAGGGTGTTGCTCCCTTCTGCCCTCCTCCCTCTTGAAAGAAAGATGGCGGCCGCATGGGAGCCTTGTGGACAGCAGTTATGAGCCGGGGGTGCGGGGGCGACAAAAACCTCATGGGAAGGGGGGCGTTCCGGTCCGTCCTTCACGCCCTACCGAGGTCACCAGTTGCCCCCCACGAGTGGCTCTCCGGCACGGCCATGGCCCCAGAAGCACAAGGACTTAATGCAGAACCCAGCAGCTTGGAGCAGAAAAGTGAACGGACTATGCGTTAATCCAGGCCATCATGTCTGCCCGGAGGGGAAAGGGTGTTGCCCCATTCGCCCTCTCCTCTCTGGAAAGAAGATGGCGACCACATGGGTGCCTTGTGGAGAGCAGGTGTGAGCCGGGGGTGTGGGGGCGACTAAAACCTCATGGGAAGGGGGGCGTTCCAGTCCGTCCTTCACGCCCTACCGAGGCCGCCAGTTGCCCCCCACGAGCGGCTCTCCAGCATGGCCATGACTCCAGAGCACAGAAACCAATCTCTTAATTATCTGACTCTCAGTAGAAATACTTCCAGGGTTAATTAGCAAAATAGCAGAAATCCAAAATCAACATTTAATTCTTGAACCCAGTTGTAGAAAGCGAATCACTTCACAATGCTTTCTCAGCATGTCTGATTTGGGGGGAGGGGGTAAACTCTAAATAATAGTGGTGCATCTTTTATTGAAACAATGAATCTAAGCGAAGCAGATAGAGTGTCAACTAGAATTCATCTGCCTCGCAGGCATTGGGAGGGGTGGGGGGTGGGGTTTTATTGGGGTTCTTCGTGGTAAAAAATAAGTATTGGTAAAGGGAAAGGTGTTTGATATTTGTATGACTGAGACCTAAACCTGAAAGCTTTGCAACTTTTCCCACAGTGATTCAATAAATAAATAAATAAATTATAAAAAAAAAAAGAATGCTTACTTAAGGTAAAGGAACACACATGATATCTTCTCAGTATCTGTCTTGCAGATATCTGTCTTGTACCCAGAAGAGAGGGAGATAGAGAGATGGGGGAGGGGTGTTGAGGGAGGAAGAAAGAAAGAAAGAAAGAAAGAAAGAAAGAAAGAAAGAAAGAAAGAAAAAAGAAAGAGAAGGAAAATGCAGGAAATGGACACTGGTGGAGGCATGGGTGGTGGATTATTGTATGACTGGAACCTAATCATGAATATCATGAATAGCTTTGTAACTGTTTTACCTCATAGTGACTCTTTTGGCATATCGAATACTCCACGGAGAGCTTGCCAGGCTCTGCCGTGCAGGCAGGATACTCTTGGTAGCTTGCTGCGCTCTATGAGAGGGATGGAGGAATCGAACCCAGGTTGGCCACGTGCAAGGCAAACGCCCTACCTGCTGTGCTATTGCTCCAGCCCCAGTGACTCAATTTAAAAAAAAAAAAGAATGCTAGTAGAAAAAGACATAAAAAGGGAACTCTGTATAAATAGGAACATAGTAAGGGAATAGTGAATTGCCAAAAGAACAGAATTGAAAGACTGGTCCACAGAACTAAGAATGTTATGGTAGTGAAATGATGGAATAGGGGGCAGGAAGACAAGAGTCTAGAAAAATGAACACTTGGTGGGGGAGGAGGAGCAATGCAAGAATGTTGTATCCATTAAACCTTATCACTGACAGTATTGTAATATTGTAAGTCAAGATGACTTAAAAAAAAGAAAACCTAGTATTTTACATGGAGAACCTGTTTAATGCTGCCATACGCTTTTCATAGGATGGGAGTATAGATATAGAGGAGTATAGGTGCATGCACAATATCTTACACAACTTTTTTTTAGTGTTGTGTGTATGTCATTTTTAAATTCCTCTTTATTTGGTAAGAATGAGTATTTACATGTGCTCCAAGATGTGACTTGGGATGGAGGGACAGATATGAGAACATGATGGTTCTTTAAGTTCTGTTTTCAAGTATACAAGTTAAAATTATGTAACAAGTCAAAAAAAGAAAAAGGCTAGGAAAGTGAAGAGCATTTGAAATAGCTACTGTGGAGAATACCACACAAAACAAAATAGGAATAGATTACAGGGCAAAGAATCAATTTGCTGTGTACCTGCTATGATTTCAATAGGTAATCAGATAGAATTTTTGCCAAAATTGCTGTGTACTAAGGAAGCTAAATATTTTCTGACAGATAAAGAAAACCAAGATTTTGAAAGACTAACAATCTTCTAAATGCATAGTATGGAGAAATAAACAGTGTAACTCTGAGGCCATTGTCAGGACTAGTGCTCTTCCCAGAAATTAAAATTGCCCATCAGGATTGTGGGCCAGTTTACAGTCTTTATAACATCAACTCCCTTTCTGTAATTAAAAAAAAAAAGCATTCTTTTTTTTTTTTTAATTGAGTCACTGGGGCTGGAGCGATAGCACAGCTGAAATGGGAAAAACAAATACGTTTGTTGTGGAATTTGAAGGATAAATAGCTAAATGTCAAAGGTACCGTTTTCATCAAATATTTAAAATCTCCATTGACCTTAATATATAAATATAAAAATATTTCTTGGACTTCTAAACCCCTTTTAAAAATTAAGAAATCGGGCTTGCTCTTCAAGTTCCTGAGAACACATATCTCATTTGCTGGTTTGTCTCTTTGCTTGACTTTTTCCCCTCTAAAGAAGCACATGTTCTCTCTTGAACACATTTTCCCTCTTTTTCTCCTCTCATCTTTCTGAGCAAGGTTCATTCAGTAAAAACTATCTTGCTTCCAAAAATTAAGAATCATAAATTCTAAACATAGAAACTGTATATTTTATTCATGTAGGACATGGAATCTGTCACATGTCTAACATAATAATAATTAACATTAAAGGAATTTAACAATCTGACTTAAAGGCAACTTAATCTTCCAAGCCTACCATTCATTATCTTATCAGAAAAGAGCCTGTGAAGTCACTCAAGGTCATACACCATTGCTTTTTAAGTCAGAACTTTTAATTGCTTTTACCTACCTTACTAATCCCATCGCTCCCATATCTGCCTCTCTATGGGAAAAAGGAACCTTTGGAAAGGTTTTAACACTTTTTTAATCTGTCTTTCTGAAATGGGTTAAGACATTTATAGTAAGTAATATCTTACCATTTTGTATGCTTGAATACATTGGGGAAAATAAGACAAGAAAAATAATAAATTAGTTAGACTAATAATGTACCTATGCATAGGATTAGCATATATTCAGAAGCTAATATATTTTATCTGGATGATTTACTATCAACCATTGTTAATTAAGCTTCCCATGTTTCAAGTGTGCATAATTAGGCAATCATTTTGAATAAACACTATTTCTCATCTTGCTTTTGATGTGGTGGCAAAAAAAAAAAAATGAGTACTGAAAAAACAGTTGCCTTCCACCAGATAATCAAGAGTTTAAGTTAGAAACTTACTCAGGATCCCGGATTGAATTTCAATCATGGCTTCCTCCTATCCAGTCAGCAATACACACACACACACACACACACACACACACACACACACACCACACACATACACACATAACAGAGAAATATTTATGTGGTATCTGTCCTTTTAGGCTGCTATAACAAAATACCATGTTTGAATAACTTAGATACAACAGACATTTATTATGCAGTTTGGGAGACCAGGAAGCCTAAGAACAAGGGGTTATCATTATCTGTTTGAGAAATAAGATCCTGCCTTTTTGATTAGCATTTCACTTTGTCTTTTGAAGACAGAAGAGGAAAGGATCTGTCCATGGTATCTTATCAGTCTTGTATCATAAGGCCTCTAACTTCATTCCCTGATCACTTTCTTGGGCTCCCATTCCTAATATCCTACTATGGCATTAAGCTCCAACTTAGAAATTTTTAGTGTACCCTCAAACATTCAAACTATAGCACATGGCAACAAAATAATTTGTTGGAACTCTAGAGTTAAAGAGATGTTTAGATTACAAAGTCTGAAAAAGGAAGTCATATGTTCATGTAGAAGATATAAAATTTTTGCTTCTAGTGAAAAACTCCATGTTTATATTTTATTTAAAAATAAAACAGAATTCTGAGTTCAAAAGATTAATTCTTAATTCTGTTTGAAATTATAACATGGATCACTTATCTGGGTATTTCCCCCCCTTTGGCTCATTTGTATCATTGTTCAACTAGAATAATTTTAGTATCACATAATGTAAATAACAACAACAAAAGAATTAACTGATCAAAATAGTAGATTTGAAATTATTTTATTTAATATTTTATTTTTCTCATTTATATAGACAGTAGGAACTTGAGTCTGGCACCTTAAACTACTTGGCCAGGAGCGATAGCACAGTGGGTAGGGCGTTTGCCTTGCACACGGCAGACCTGGGTTCAATACCTCGGTCCCTCTCAGAGATCCTGACAAGCTACCGAGAGTATCCCACCTGCACAGCAGAGCCTGGCAAGCTACCATGGCATAGTTGATATGACAAAAGCAGTAACAGCAAGTCACACAATGGAGACATTACTGGTGCCTGCTCGAGCAAATCAATGGACAACAGGAGGACAGTGCTACAGTGCTACATATAGACAGTACCAGTAAGCATACTTCTGAGGATGAGTTATATACATAAAGCATATGAAATTCAATACAATGTGACTAAACAATGAAAAAAGTCTATAGTCTAATAGAACTGAAAAAGTACAACAAAAGAGCTCTCAATATAAACATCATATGGTTCAAACAAGATCTCAAATCCATTGTCTCTGAACCACTTTGCTTTCCTCTACTTGTAACTTTTTTCTCTAGCTGTGAGATGGTGAGAATGGACCAAGTCTCAAGGCATAGATGATAATATTTAGAAACCATGACCCAAAAGAGCAAGAAAACTCAGTATGATATGAAAACATAGCCCTCTGACTAAAATCATGAAACATGCTCTTTTGGGGACCAATCCCTTCTCCAAAGAAATACCAGGTGCTATTTTGACTGTCTAAATTTTCTCAGACCTATTGAGTCCTCTATTGTGGGCATGTTGATCTGATATCTCAGCAATGAATAATACACATATTTTTACTCAAATATTTAGTAAGTAATCTATGCTTTAACTCTTAAATGCAGTTTATGTGATTTCTTTAAATGAATAGCTACAAATTATTTGGAATTCTTTTCATGAGAAGGCCAATTCTGTTTTCTGTCCCTTGGAATCCTGATAACATTGTGATTGCTTTAATTAAGAAAATGGGGGATTAGCTTTTTAAATTTTGGTCACTAAAAATCCACAAACCTTCCTTTTGGTTTTACAGAAGACCACTCTTGGAATTCAGCTGCTCTGCTCTAAAATTCTTACTTATCTACAGTGATGTTTTATATATATATATATATATATATATATATATATATATATATATAATCAATGTTTTCTTTTCTTTTTGTGTTGGGGCCATACTGGCAGTGCTCAAGAATCACTCCTGTCTCTGCATTCAGAGATAATTCCTGGCAGGCTCGGGGGACCATATAGGGTGCCAGGGATTGTATCCAGATTGGCCACATGCCACCCAGCTTGGCCACAAGGCAAGCGCCCTACCCAGTGTACTATTGCTCCATCCACATATATCAACATTTTCAACTGAGTTCAGCTTTAACATCTCTTTCATGAATTTGATAATTCCAACCTCAGGTCTTTTGAGTCAAGCCCAAGTGATTCACAATTTTCCTGCGGGGGCCCAAGATTTCATATATGTACTTACTAACGACAGTAAGGTTAATTTTTATCCATGGCACAACTACAAAGGGTTCATAGAAAGAGATAGATTGAACTGAGTCCAAGGTCACATAGGACTTTCTAGTCCAAGATTAAGATAGGTGGAAGCAAGATTTCATGAAGTCACTGTGGTCCTAGCTAATCCTTCAATGTCTGTACCCAGGGGCCGGAGCGATGGTACATTGGGTAAGACATTTGTTTTGCATGCAGCCAATCTGGGTCTGATTCCCAGCATCCCATACGGTTCCCCCAGCACCACTGGAGTAATTCCTGAGTGCAGAGTCAGGAATAACCCCTGAGTACTGAGCATCGCTGGGTGTGACCCAGAAAGCAAAAAAACAAAAAAGCAAAAATCTGTACCCATAATCTTTGACTATAATAAAATTATTTGTGCCAGTAAGTTTGAGGCAGTCTGTGCACAGAATCATATATAACCAGCATTGCTTAAATATCCCTAATAGGAAATCTACAAATTTGGAAACAGGAAGAAAAAAATTGAAAATAAGGGGAATTGTCAAGCATTTAAACAATAGCATACGTTTTGAGGGAGGAACATGATGTTTTTGAAATAAGATGATAATAAACAGAACCCTTGGATTACTTGCTTAGTATCAAAGATTATAAATGCATGATTATACATAATCTGTCCCTGGCAGTTTGGGAGGAAAGAAAGAAAGAAAGAAAGAAAGAAAGAAAGAAAGAAAGAAAGAAAGAAAGAAAGAAAGAAAGAAAGATAAAACCTCACCCAGTGGTACTGCATGATCCCCCCAAGGGTACAGCCCTGAAAGCCCCCCAGGTTAGGCTGGGTATGTCCAGGATTGGAGATTCAGGCAACAAACATCCTCTTGCCCCAGCTGAATGGCTGGCCTAGTGAGCTAGAGAATCACCACTGGGTCCTCCAGACCTCCTGAGCATTATGGAGGAGGCTCAAAACCAAAACAAAAAAATTATGTAGCATTCCATCTGGCAAATACAGAGGATATATGAGGTTTTTTACAAACTGGGTTTTCTAATTAAAAATGAAAGAGGGACAATATTAATGAAAGATAATATTAAAAACTATTCAAAATAAAGCCAATTTCCCTTAGTTGAAGGAAAGGGTATCTTATATATAAAGAATAGAGATGACACAGCAGGACAGTGTTCCCTAGCCCAGGGCAGGGATATCTTATCATGCAGATTGTTCCCTCAGGGTGGATGACAAAACACTCAGAGCTTCTTTGGAGAGAGGCAGAAGCTGTGGCTAGTTTAGATAGTAAGTTTTGGACCAGTTTCTTTTAATAGCAACAGAGCTGCTGTTAAGACAGTTTAGTTGTGTCTAAAACTGCGAAAAATTAAATTGCATTATAAAATAATGGGAGATGAAAAGTGTACGATGATATTCTACAGACTTTTTTTTCTTCCATTTCATAGTCCTATTGCTTTTTCCACGGAAACCATAAAGCTATAGAATAAACACAATAAGTGATTTAAGTAATTTGGAACTTATATTTCTACACTAAAAAAAAAAGAAACCTCATAAGGTAACACTCCTAGATCTGGTTTTATAATTTATCTGTTTTGGAGTTTTGATTTTTTGAGGACCACACTCAGTGGTATTCAGGGCCTACCCCCAGCTCTGTGCCAGAAGAAGGGCTGCTCCCAGGGGTGTTCAATGACCAAGAGGTGCACATAATGGAACTATAGCTGAAGGTTTGGGTTCAGTGAAACTTAAAGGCCAATCAAAGGAGACACAATGACAGGTGGATAAAGAGCTAACCAGACACCAACTGGTTAGATGGTTAGATGACAGACTCATATCCTCAAAGTATACCATCTTGTCTGCACAGTCACAAGAAGAGTTTATAAGGGAAAGGAAGAAGGAGGAGGAGAAGGAGGAGGAGGAAGAGGAGGAGGAGGAGGAACAGCAGGAGGAGGAGGAACAGCAGGAGGAAGAGGAGGAGGAGGAAGAGGAGGAGGAGGAAGAGGAGGAGGAGGAGGAACAGCAGGAGGAAGAGGAGGAGGAGGAAGAGGAGGAGGAGGAAGAGGAAGAGGAGGAGGACGGGAAGGGGTGGGAGGGGGAGAGGGAAGGGGAAGGAGAAGGAGAAGGAGAAAAAAGATGGTCTAGCAGACTAATGCTAATAAGAATAAACAAGAAAACCCCTTTTTATTCTGGTCCTGGAAGGGACTCCACCTTCTATGCACACCTAAGCAAAGCAGAGAGTTAGGCTAAAGCTAACCTAACTTTAGAGAGTAATACTGAGGACAAGCTGACCCTAGCTGTATTGAAACTTTGGGGCAAGTACAGTTATCTTTGTCTCATAGAGATATTTGATCCAGTTTCAAACCCCACTGTCAATTCTTCTTTCCTTATGTCTGGGAACTGGGGAACCAAGTCAAAACTGGCTGCCTTTGAAACCTTTAATTATCCCATTTCTTCACTATTCTTGCATAAGCGGAAGCCCTTTTCTATAAATCGTTCCCTCTCACACAAGTTCTTTTAGTTAATCACTGTCAGTTGTTAAAAAGAAATGGGGTACTATCTCTGATCTAGCCATTGTCTATTGAACAGGGCCATGGAGGTGGGGGTGAGAGTGTGAAGGGTTAAGAACAGAATTGAATAAATCACCTGGAAGAAAGAAATAACATCACAAACATAAACAATGCTCTACCTTCAGGCCCCTCCCAGGAAATTAACAAATAGGTACAGTCCTACCTTTGGAACTTCTTGAGAAGTTCTGTAACTCAAAAGTTTCTTTGTCTAGTTATTTCCCTGAACAAGTTTCTAAGTGTTAAGAAATTCAGGGGGTATGGTGCTGCCAGCAGGTCAATCTGTACTGTAAGGCGAGTACGTCAGTAGCCTAATGGTGCCTTCACACTTCCAGATACCCCCAAATTGCTGCTGTGCCGTTGGCGAGACCCCAAAAACTTGGGGCAAAGTTTACCAAGAAAGTTAATGGCCAAAATTTAGGTATGTGGGAGACACCCACAAACCACCTTGGGCTCAGCTATATAATTGGAAGTATGGCCTCTCTGGTTCCTAATCGAACTGCTTAATGGTCATGATCCCAGAGACTCAGAAACAAATCTCGAAATCCAATGGCTTTTGGCAGAAATGCATCCAGTCCCTGTAGTAGGTTAGAGGCGCTGGGCCACCCCAGGTGGAAATAGGTTTTGTGCCTTGGCCTGTTCCCTCTGACGGCCCAGTGGCCACCATCCTCCAGAGGCCACTGGACAGTCAGGTTTGGGCCCACAGTGAGGAGACACGTGGGGCCTCATGGGATTTGGGTGGAGCCAGCCCTTTTAATTCGCATCCCAACAAGACCCTGAGTCGCCGCCAACGAACAGCCTCTCTGGCTCCTGATCAAGCTGTTTAATGACCATGATCCCAAAGACTCAGAAACAAATCTTGAAACCCAACGGCTTTTGGCAGAAATGTGTCCGGACCCTGCAGTAGGTTACTGTAGCTGGGCAACCCCAGGGGGGAAAGGGTGCTGTCCCTCCATCTGCTCCCCATTGGAGGTTCGATGGCTGCCATCCACCAGAGGCCACTGGACAGTCAGACTGGGCCCTCAGTGATAAGAAATGTGGGGCATCACAGAATGGGGATGGAGCCAGCTCTTTCCTCCCCGTCCCAATGAGACCCTGAGTCGCCACCCACAAATGGCCTTTCTGACTCCTGATCAAGCAGCATAACAGCCATGATCCAAGAGACTCAGGAACAAATCTCGGAACCCAGCAGGTTTTGGCAGAAATCCTTCCAGATTTAATTGCTAAAATTTCAGAATTTCAAAATCGCGCGGCCACTGCTGCAGCCATGTAACATCATATTTTATTCATAACCAGCAATAGAAAATAAATTGTCTACTGTTGCCTTTTCAGCAGATCTGAGTGTTGGGGTAAAATATCAAATAATAAAGGTGGGTCTGGTGTCAAAATATTGAGTGTAATCAAAGTAGAGAGAGAGAAATGTGGAAATCACCTACGCCACAGTTAGGGGGAGAGTGTGGGATGGGGGTATACTGGGGTTTTTGGGGGTAGAGAATGGGCACTGGTGAAGGTATGGGTATTTCATTATATGACCAAGACTTAAACCTGAAAGCTTTGTAACTGCTCTCATGGTGATTCAATAAATAAAATTATAAAAAATGAAAAAAAATCATTAAGGAGTTATATCCAAATATTCAATAAAACAAGTTAAAATGAAAGTAAAATAGAAACCCAAGTAAGAGTTTCAAGAATTGCAGGTTGGGGGTTGGAATGATAGTATAGCAAGAAGGATGCTTCTTTTGCACACAGCTCACTGGGTCTCCATCCACAGTATTCTATCATCTTGTGTGGTCCCCTAAGTACTGCCAGGATAATTCTTGAGTTCAGAGCTAGGAGTCACCCTTGAACATCCGCAAATATGACCTCCTACTCCCCCAAAAAAGAACGTTAGGTCAAGGTCAGTCCTTGTCTCTGAACATTAAAGGGGACTCTTCCCCATACAGGTAAAAAGAACCAATTAGTCTAGATCCCCTCCTGCCCAACAAGTTGGTACCCTGTGAATACCAGCCCCACCCCCCATCCATCATTCCCTGCCTCTGTACACAGAAGGGTAACTCTCCCCCTGCATCAAATTTATAGACTCTGACACCCACCACAGTATGCTAACAGAATCTGTTTTCTATCTCATTCATCTACCCCACTCGGAGAGCTCAGCCACCTACCCAGAGTATATTCAATATGCCAAACACAGTAACAGCAAGTCTCAAAATGGGGATGTTATGGGACCTGCTCGAGCAAATCGATGAACAATGAAAGGACAATGTGACATCTACCCCACACACAAATTCACAACTCTAATACTGGAAAGATAATACAGTCAGGAGTGTGCTTGCCTTGCATACAATAGACCCGAGTTGGATCTCCAGCAACCCATATTATCTCCCAAGCCTGCCAGGTGTAATCCTGATCCAGGAGTAAGCCCTGAGCACCAGGGGGTATAGCCCTAACCAGAAAACAAACTATATATTTGTATATACATATATATATGTATATACATGTTTATTTATTAGACCAATTAAAAATTTTTAAGTCTGAAAAATCTGTAAAAAAGAGATGAACAGAAACTTCCACAAAGAAGAAATGACCAAAAGACATATGAAAAAATACTTCATATCACTAATCATCAAGTAAATGCAAATCAAAATAATGAGATGCCATCTTGCACCAGAGAGACTGGCACTCATCAAAAAGAACAAAAACAGCTCATGAGGGTGTGGGGAAAAAGGGACCCTCATTCACTCTTGGTGAGGATGTCAAACTGATCCAGTCATGTTGGAAGTCAATATGGGCATTATGCAAAAAACTAACAATTGAGCTTCCATCCAACTCAGCAATCCTACTCCTTGGAATATATCCCAAGGATCTAAAAGCACACTGTAGCACTGTAGCACTATCCTCCTGTTGTTCATTGATTTGCTGGAGTAGACCCAGTAACATCTCCATTGTGAGACTCGTTGTTACTGTGTTTGGCATATCGAATATGTCATGGGTAGCTTGCCAGGCTTTGCCGTGCGGACGAGATACTCTCAGTAGCTTGCCGGACTCAATGCAGAAAAAATATCTATATCTATGTTCATTGCAGCACTACTCCCAATAGCCCAAATCTAGAAACAACCCAAGTGCCCAACATAACTAACTATGGATAAACTATGGTACATATACACAATGGAATACTACTCAGTAAGAAAAGATAAAGTCATGTAGTACACAGCAATGCGGATAGACCTAGAAAGTATCATGTTGAGTGATATTAGTCAGAAGGCCAGGGGCAGACACAGAATGATCCCTCACATATGTCATATATAAAGAGACTTTGTAAGAGCAAAAAGTCCAAAAGCAATGACAAAGAAGAACAGGACAACTGTTCTTCAGTAGGAATCTTGCCACTAGATTGGAAGTGGAGAGGATAAGTTAGGGAAGAGAACAGAGGCAGGTTGGAGATGGAAGAGAAACTGGGGACAATAGTGAGAGGACACTGGTGAAGGAATTGGTTTTGGAACATTTTGTGCCTGAAACAAAACATAAAATCTTGTAACTCAAAGTGATTAAGAGTAAAAAAGAAAATATAAAAAATTAAGTTCTTTATTTTTTTTTCCCTTAGGCTCAATAATGGGCTGGAGCAATAGCGAAGTCATTAGGGCATTTGCCTTGCACGCGGCCATCTGTGTTTGATTCCTCCATCCCTCTCAGAGAGTCTGGCAACCTACCGAGAGTACCTCTCCCACACGGCAGAGCCTGACAAGCTCCCTGTGGCATATTCGACATGCCAAAAACAGTAACAAGTCTCACAATGGAGACATTACTGGTACCCACTCAAGCAAATCAATGAATGAGAGGACAGTTGCTACAGTGCTAGGCTCAATAACAAGTGTAGGAATTGTCTACCTTAATTGGGATCCAACAAATTCATAAATATCTTTATTAGTTTATCTATAAGATCCAAAGTTCACTGACCCTAGGAAATGACAAAAGTGAACAAAATCATATCATTAATCTTTTGATGACTTAGCCCAGAACTGCTCTCAGACCTACTAATATTTGCTCCTTTTGACTTTCCTTCTTAGTAACAGAAAAGACATCCTAGATCTTACAACAAATAAAGCTTAAGAGACAGATACAAAAAGGAGCACCTCTTCAAATTCTCAGATTCCCAAAGAAGACTTAAAATCGCAACACATAACATATGACATGAATAAATCAATGTACATGAATTAAACAGTCAATCACTCCCAAAGGCATGCGAGACCATTCATTGGGTGGGTTAGAGAGCTCAAACTCTATAACCCTGGAACATCTAGGTCACTAAAATTGCTTTTTTACATTTTCCCCCCTAATCTCTAGCAAGACCTCAACATTTCTTACTTGCTAATTACTAGATCTGCAAAAGATAATTTTGATTCGACTGCAACTTCACTTCAGCCTTCCAGAAATTGTGTAAGTCGTGACAGAGACAAAAGGGGAACAAGTGGGGCAAGATGATGGATATGGCCCTAAAATAAGAGTATTGTCCCTGGAATGTCACAAAGGAGGCCTTGGTGGTGCCTGATAAACTGGATGACCAAGGTCCTGCTGTATCCAGATCCCACAAGATAATCATCTCAGCATCCTTTCCACTCTCTGAATAGCCTTCTTTCATTGAATGCTTTCTTGGAGCATAATAAAGAAGTGCTGCCCCACCCATCTCTGTTCAAAGGGTATAAAAGGAGAGAGTTTTTGCCTTTCTCTGGAATCCTTCTGTAGGAGACCTCTCCCATAATCTGGGAGCTTCTTTGCATTCCTTTCTCTCTTTTCCCTTTCCCAACATAAAGCCCTTTATTGAATTTAAGCATTGACCCTCCAGTCTCTTGCTTTCCATTCTGACAGCTTGAGGACAAGAATTGGAGCACATGTGCCTGGGACATGTTAGTGTAGTAATTTTTAAATCAGAATTTCCTTTTCTCAATACATGTATTCTATTATTATTATTTGGGGGATGGGGACTATTCTTGGTTCTGTCAGTACTTTTTAAAAAATTACAGGAAATGACATAAATGGCCACACACAGAGCAGTCAATTCAGATGTAGATTTAAAAACACACAACTATTTGGAACACTAGAAGAATTGACCCATGCCTAAAGGGAAGCATGGTCTAGGTGGTATGTACCTCAAGGCAGTGTTCTCCACTTACACACATGGAGGCAACCACATACACATGACTGATTCACTTGCCCCCCACCCCCACCCCAGCTGTTTCTTTGACCCATTCAGAATGGCAAGAGGGGCAGTCTGGACATTGTACTGGGATAAAGAAGGGGCAATCTCATAGTATTGCAAGCAAATAGGTAAGGGAATCATGGCAATGTATTTCTGGAAAATAATAGACCTTAAGAGATTGCCTAGCCTTGAAGGCATAAAGACATCATTCTGATTGCAAATCCAGAACTCTTGGGAGAGTAGAAATGGAAGCACCAGGAAGATGCAGAAATCCAAGGCCTCTGCCAGACAAGCCTTGTGAGGGCAAAACTGATGCCGTGACAAGCTGCAGCTAACATTAGGTATCAGCTAGGCCTCAGTTTCTGTTTCCCTGAAGCAGGACTTGCAGTTTTCTGGTAAACTCCCAGTTGAGTAATCTGCCTTGATAAGGAATTGGGCAGTTGGGTCTGGCCAGTCATGCAGGGTCACTGTAACCTCCTTAGAAACTGTTACTAACCGTTATCTAATTGCTGACCGCTGTTGTAACAGGGCCAATGCTAAAAATAGACCAATATATAAATTGCTTCTTAACGCTGAACCCTATAAAAACTGCTTGTGATTTGGAGTTGGGGTCCCCAGCAAGACTCCACTAGGTCGGATGAGACTTAGACCCTGGCTCAAGCTAGTAATAAAGTTCCTTTGCTTTTGCATTTTCATGTGTGGGCTTGGTCTCTCCGCCCAAACTCAGGCACAACAGCTTCACCTAAGAAAAGGAGAATCCATAGAAGAATCGAAGAAGTTACGAAAAGACCACCAACAGTACAAGGACTGAGCCTGTCAAGGCACCATCAACCACAGATGCCCAATTAACTGCTGCGTATGAAGAAAACTGCAGGCAAACACCTCTTCTATTTAAGCTCATCCTTCGAGCCAGACAGGGCGTGAACTTTGAAGCTTGTCTTCTCCCTTGAACACACACATCCTCCTCTGTCACGTCTTTCTAAGTCTTGCTCTATAAAAACTCTCCTCTCCTGTCTAAGTGAGTTGCGTTCAAAACGAACAATCTCGCGTCACCATTTTAAGTCCTGAAATTCCTTCCTTTCCGGAAAGGCTACTAACTCAGAACACCAGTGCAAAGGTTAAGCCTCACTTTGCTTTCCTGCAAAGATTAATTTCTCACTCTGGCCTGAGTCCACAGCTCCCGGGACATCAGGTGGCAGGGGTCAGGATGCAGGGCCATCTCCCACGTCATACAGAACACCTGGTCTCCAGGCACAGGCATCCACGCCTTGTATGCGCTTGCGCAGACTTTACCAGTTTCGGCTCAAGCCGGGCATGTCCCAGACCTGCTGAGATAGCGTGAGCTCAAAAGTGGATTTTCCTGTGCTGGTAGGTTCTTGAGAATTGTATGGAAGATTTGTATCCATAACTCCGAAGAGTTTATTGTACAGTTTAAGTACGTGGGCCTGGGTTCTAGCTCTCCCCCTAATGCCCAGATCTCTCATTCTGTCACTCGTTTCTGTCTCACGCTGCCTCTGAGCCAGCGCAGAGATTGTGTTTCTGGATGTGTCTTGCCAATGATTCCCAGAATCTCAGTTTGTCTTAGTCACTGGCCCTGTCCACATGCATGTGGACAAGATTCCAAAACTCTTTGGTGTTGGAGCGATAGCACAGTTAGTTGGTCATTTGCCTGCACATGGCCAACTGGGGTTTGATTCCCAGCATCCCATATGGTCCCCCAGCACCATCAGGAGTGATTCCAGAGTGCACGAGGCAGGAATAATCCCTGTGCATCACCAGATGTGACTGCAAAACAAAAAAAAAAATAAAACCAAAACAAACAAAAAGATTCCTAAGCTCTGTACCTGACACCCTCTCTCAACCGTATCCAAGCAATTTCTATCATTCCACCCTGGCTTTTCTCATCTCCAGCCATGGTCACGGTGCTCCTGGGTGAGACTCCTGCACTCAGCTCCTTGTCACTGCCTGGGCATCTGAGCCCTGCCTGGTTTCTGGTTCTGTTCTGGCCTGTAAGACCTGCCTGTACTAGTCCAATATCGGGAGCATAAGCCCTACCTGATGCTGTCGTCCATCTGGGAACATGTTGAAGAGAGTATGAAAAGCAGGTGCTAAGAGAGAGTCTGGCTGGAGGTTTCCTTTTATCTGCTGTGATCTCCCCCCCCCATCTCATTATCTATTCTGATTGGATACCTTTGCTGGTGAGCTTTAAACTGGTCATCTAAGTTCACCTGGTACCCCACCCTTTCACTTCTGCTGTGTCAGTGGGTCTAGCAGAGAGGTGAAAACCCTTTTGTTTTTTCTCCAAAGCTGCCTCTTTTGCCTACCAGTTTACAGAGCCACTGGTAACAGGGACAGAGAAAAGTTGGCAAAGCGGCTAATTCCAAAGCTTTGCACTCTGAGATCAGTTCTCTGTAGTAGATTCCACTCAAGTCTGGCTTTGACAAACTGGAATCATCTTGAAGGTTCAGGTCCAAAAAGGATGGGCGGCTTGAGGGTCAATCAATTTAGAGACAGTAACAGGTGGATAATGAGCTTGATTAGCAACACATGAGCAGGTTGGAAGAGGGTGGATTTAGGTCCTCCAAATAACAATCTTTTCCTCACAGTCATAAGAGGGCATTTATACAGGGAAAGAACTGGAAGTAAAGATGTGCTGTGGCATAGTGGGTGCTGAATGAACTTTAAAATCCCTCCTGCAACGGGTTCTTTGAGGCACACTCCATTTTATCTGCAAATCTAAAGAAAGCAAAGGATTAAGCTTTGGGAGAAGGAATAAATTAAGCACAAATTGTCCTTATCTTTGGTCTCTGGGGCAGAAGAGTTGAGCTTGTCTAACTGGAAACCTCCTCCAAGTTTTAGAACCTAGGCTTCCTGCATCCATACTAGCCCTTTGCAGTATTTCTCTCACTCAACTATTCCACATTTGAAATAAAATATTTTCTTCTACACATTAGAATAATGATTTATAAATGTTTTCAGATTTTAGATTCATAAACTGATTCGAAAATTTATTCCAGATTTGTTTTGCTATCAGAGTTATCTCTGCTACTTCACAAGAAAAGCCATACCAAAAATTATGTTTAATCCTTCCTGTTCTACTTTGTCATAATTGCAAACAATTTTCTCAATGGCAGAACAATTTATCCTGCCGAAGCTCAGCTCAATGGCAAATTGATTAAATATCAAATTAACTAAGCTGTTTGATATTATAAAATTGGAAAGTACCTTTTTTATGTAATTTGTCATGAGGATTTAAAAGTCCCAAATTTATAGTGAAAACACAAGAAATATAAATATGAAAAAAGTAAGTGCAATTTAAGAGAATAAATGCATTTGCTTTGGGATTATAATTAATTTACTAAGGACTCTTTCTACCATCAAGACTCATTTATGAATTTTAGATTCAAAGATATCAGGATAAATTGATTGTTGCATGAATTGTCAACAATGTGAGTTTATAAAGTGTTTATTCTGCAAAGGGTTGGGGCTATAGCACAGCAGGTAGGGCGAATGCCTTGCACGTGGCCGACCAGAGATTGAGTCCTCTGCCCCTCTCAGAGAGCCCAGCACGCTACTGAGAGTATTCCTCCCACAGGGCAGAGCCTGACAAGCTCCCCGTGACATATTCAATATGCCAAAAACAGTAACAACAAGTCTCACAATGGAGCCATTACTGGTGCCCACTCAAGCAAAACAATGAACAATGGGAGGACAGTGCTATAGGACAGTGCTACAGACAGTGCTATTCTGCAAAATGTTGTGTTCACTATAAAAGTATGCCCAAAGAAAATAATAAAACACACATACGATTTCCTACTCCATGCTGTCAAAAAGAAAACAAATTATCATAAGAAATTTGAATGCTACAGTGGCTATTGCTAAATTATGTACTGAAGACAATTTCAGGCTACACTGGATTTGCGATTAAACACAGCTGGTTGAAAATATTTAACGTGACCTGTCCCATAGGTGCCACTAAAATAACAAGAAACAAAAATATTTTTAGAATCACATGCACAAAGACAATAGGAAAGAGAAGAAGCCCTAGTAAAGATCTTAAGCAATTTCCTAAATATAGAAAATTGTGCTTGGCAGATATATACTCTGCGAACTGGATATGAAATCATGAAACTCGAACTGCCAAGAAACAAACAAAAGAATATGACTAATGTTATAGCAGGTATGGACACTCAGTTCTTGTCCTAGAGCAGTCAAGATGGAAAGCAAGGGACTGAGATCCAATGGTCAAATTCAGAAAAGGCTTTATTTAAGGAAAGGGGAAGCCATCCAGGGAAGCTCCCAGATTATAAGAGGATGCCAAGAGAAAGAAGGATTCCAAGAGAAAGTAGAAGCCTTTCCCCTTATATACTCTTTTAATAAGATGGGGGGCTCAGCATTTCTTTATTATTTTTTAAGAATGCAGGCCATTAAAACAGAGGGGAGGATGCTGAGATAATTCTTTCCTGGTGTTTGCTTTCAGCAGGGCCTAAATCATCCAGGTTATCAGCTACACCTAAGTCTCCTTCAGAATATTGCGGGTGCTGATGGCTCCTTTTCTTAGGGCCATCTCCCTTCTTTTGCTCTGACTATTCCCTTTTGTCCCTATAACTACCACATTACAATATGTATATAGAAAACTGAAAAGGAAAAGAAAAAAGAAAATTGTTATCATTAGCCATAAACTAGAGGAACAAAAACAACAGTATAAAGGTTGGTGCTTTTAATCTCAGCTGGTCTGCCCGAGACCCCTGAGTACTGACCCTCGCCCCCTTGTGCAGCCCTGTTTCTGCTCCAACAAGAGACACGAAAGGATGAACGAAGAGAAGCCAGTCCGCGGGCACAGTACACATTGGTGGGAACGGAACTGGTATCAGAAGGAAGGTGGTTCATAGAACTATAGCAGATCAATAAACAAACAAGCAAACAAAAAAACAAACTTGCATACGCTTTAAAGAAGAAAGAAAAAGTTAGGAGGGAAACTGGGGTCATTGGTAGTGAAAAATGGACACTAGTGGAGGGATGGGTGTTAAACCATTGTATGACTGAAACCTGATCATGAACAGCTTTGTAACTATGCATCTCACAGTGACTCAATTAAAAAAATTATTTGTAGCACTGTCTTCCCGTTGATCACTGATTTGCTCAAGCGGGCACCTGTAACGTCTCCATTGTGAAACTTCTTGTTAATGTTTTAGGCATATTGAAAATGTCAAGGGGAGCTTGCCAGGCTCTGCCATGCAGGTGGGATACTCTCGGGAACTTGCCGGGCTCTCTGAGAGGAGAGGAGAATTGAACCCAGGTCGGCTGCGTGCAAGGCAAACACCCTACCCTCTAAAAAAAAAAAGAAATCAGAATAAACAGTATTTCTGGTATTAATGAGATGAATATATACCAAGGAACACTGCTCCAAGTTAATAAACCTAAAGTTTAGACATCCCTGACAGCAAACACTTTCACCATGACAGACCATGCTGAGACAAAGTAGCACTGTAGCACTGTCCTCCTGTTGTTCATCGATTTGCTTGAGCAGGCACCAGTAAGGTCTCCATTGTGAGACTTCTTGTTACTGTTTTTGGCATATCAAATACGCCACAGGGAGCTTGTCAGGCTCTGCTGTAGGGGCAGGATACTTTCAGTAGCTTGCCAGTCTCTCCAAGAGGGACGGAGGAATCGAACTCTGGTCAGCCTAGTGCAAGGCAAATGCCCTACCCGCTGTTCTATGACTCCAGCCCCTGAGACAAAATATCTGACAGAAATGTTTCCTAGCTCTTTAAATCAGGTTGGTGCAGAGGATTCGACTAGTTTAAGGAGACTGGTTGAGATCCTGCCAATCTATAGATGGAAAAGCATCACTTGCTACTGGAGAGGATGATGATGATGATGATGAGATTCTCGATCTTGGGGGGAAGAATCTTGATGAGGCTTTCGAGAATGAAGCAAACTGAATTCAGTCAACTTCTGAAAAAGATAAAACTTGAAGATGTTCCTAGGAGCTGTTATTTTATATTATGACTGCTTTTTAAAAATTTTGTTTAAGAAGCAAATAATTGGGGGGGGAGAAGCAAATAAGTTCTCTATCTAATATTTTTTACACTCAAGCCCCTTGGATATGGCAGTATTTTTTCAATTTTTGCTTACACACAACTCATTCTTTGTAGTTAGTAAGCTGAAGAATCCTGGGAATAAAGTTTGAAACAAAATTTTAATAATGTTTTTTGCCTAGTCAAAAGAATACGAAAGTTAACATTGATCTAGCAAACCATGTGGTTCATTTCTCATCAGTAAGCTTATTGTCAGAATAAGGTAAATACCAGTTTAAAGGCTTATTCCAAATTCAAGGTCATAAGAAGAGAAAAATCCATGTGTTTTAGGGAGTGGTGAATGATAAAAGAACTGAACTATTCCCTATGCCCCCACCCACTGAGCTCCTCCCATCCCCTCATCCCCTCCCTCTTCCCTCCCCCCACCCCACTTCCTCCCTAGAGTAGAGTAAAATTTAAAAGTCCAAAATTGGACTGAGGAGATGGCAGACAGGGCAGCAGTCACACTGTGCATGCTGGAAGGACAGGTGCAATCCTTAGCACCATATGATTCCTTAGGCACCCCCAGGAGTGTCACCCCAGAAAGCTGACTGGAATTGGCCTCTGACCATAGCTACCTGTGGTGCCAAATCAAAAATAAAATTCAAAATGTTCAAAGGTATTTTTTCATACACTAACATGCTCCTTAGGAATATTGGCACAAATGGGATGGGAAACAAGTAAATTTGTATGATGAAACTATATTCTTCACATAAAACCATAAAATCCTGACTGTTTTTTTTCCTGTTTGCATACAACATGTCATAGAAACCTTCATGTTTAGATTCCAATGAAAACACTTCTCCCTGAAATACTTTTCTTCTATTTGTCATTTAGGTTTGTTATTTGACTTAACTGATTTTTTCAGTTTCCTGGGTTAAAGTATAAAAATGATAAAATCAACCAAATATGGTTGTAAAATATTGATATGATAAAATCTCAAGACAGCATTTGTTATAATGTGTATTGCTTAACATTGTATAATAGTTTTCAAAGAATTCACAATCTGATTCACCTTCTGAGTCTCTTCCTGAAAATATTTTTCTCTAACAATTTATATTATTTTCATTTGGGTGAATAGTAATGAAATTCCTAATTATTTACCAAATTTTGCACTTATTATTTGTTATACTTGAAATCACAATACTTAACATCTTCAAAATAAAGAGAAAAATCAATTTATCTTGACCTTAAAATACTTCAATAGTGATAAGTGACTCCTCACAGCTTTAATATGCACTCTTGGGCATTGTAGATCTAAAAAAAATAGTTAGGACCAGATATTTTGTGACAAATTTTAATATAATTTATGTGGCCTTCAGTGAAGAAAAATGAGCTCGGGAAAATATTACACTTTAGGGGGTCTCCCTAAATTACTGAATAATTCAATAATCATTAGCTAGAGGATAGAAGGAACAATGGATGAAAAAGATGAAAGAAAAACCAAATGCAGTGTGTGTGAATAATTTGTGGAACTAAAGGGCATTGGGTGAAATAGAAAAGTGATCAAAGGCTAAAAAGTCCCGGTAGTAAGTGAAAGAATAAGAAGCCAAATGTTAATCATTACACTCAGACTGGTAAGCAATTGTTTCTGTAAATCTAGTACTCTGCCAAAATCAAGTCCTTTTAAAAGAAAGCCTGTTGAGTCATGTCTGCCCTACAGAAAACCATGCCAAATAGGCTCCAGACACCAAAAGGAAAAGGAAAACATTATTTACCTTTGCACTGAAATATGTATCATAAAGGTACTTAAACCAGACCAAGAGCTTCTGTAAGTGCCTGAATGCATATGGGTCTACCTGTATTTCTGTTGCATCGGTTCAGTGATTCCCTTTACTTTTTGCCTCCTCTTCTTTTAGCTGCCTATTTCAAGTACCTTTAGGTTGTATTTGGAGACTTTCCTCTTTGGCATATGAAGGTTTCTATGACATGTTGTATGCAAACAGGAAAAAAAAAACATTCAGGATTTCATGGGATTATTCGTGTGGCTCCCAAACTTCCTCCTTTAATTGTGTTTACATTTTTTACCCTTAGCATTAGGGAAATTTATTTTGATCTTTATGTTTCAACATATGTAATACATTCCATAATGTGTCTTAGTTCTAGAATTAAGTATATACCAGAGGGCCAAAATCAATTAGAGGTAGGCTGTGAATTCCTGTGTTTTAATCTTATGTATATGTCTGTTCTTAGGAAGAGTAACTTTAAAAGTTTTGTGACATTTTACCATTTTCTTATTTTGTCTCGGGGATTGACTGGCATTCTCTGTCTCTTGTGTCTCTGTCTCTTTTGCTTTCTCATTTAAATTATTAAATATTAATTTTCATGGCCATAGCAAGAATAAAAAGGGAAGTTTTGCAGTTTCTTTATTAAAAAACAAAATAAAATAACCTTTTTTTTTAATTTAGAAAAGCTGAGTACTAAAGACTCTGATCTAGAAGATATATAGAAGTTAAGTGAGAGGGAGAATCTCATTATGTTCCTAAAACATGAAAGCTGTGTTACCGATATTAACTCTGAGTTGGAAAGCACAGTGATATTCAGAAAATGGTAAACAAATGGAAGAAGTAGTAAGAATAGGAAGGAAAAAGAATGCCACATAATATGGAATGTGGGCTCTCCAGGTTATTTTTTTCTTCAGAAACTAGAAAGACGTGGCTCAAGCACAGATTGCTTGGCAGTGGAAACTGAAGAGGCAATTTTTGTGATTGTGAAAAAAGATGCATTTCACAGTTGGGGTGCCACAGGAAAATGCTGAGTTTTCTAAGAAGTTCCTAAGGGTACCAAGCACTAAGGCAATTTTATTTTTGGTAAGGCTCAGAATAGGGAGAATTTGTGTTCACTCTTCCCATGATTATAACAACTCCATATCAAAAATTTTCTTAACTGACAAGAAGCTGACCTGAAACTCCAGTGAGCAAATCTTTCAGAGCAAGAGACAGAAGGATACAAATTCTTGTGGTTGAGACAGAGAGGTATTCTTTACTATAAATAGACAGAGAGGGAGAGAGAATCCTACAGTGAAAGGTTTTACCCTGGAGAGTAGGAGGTGGGCTACTAAGTGAATATCTGGAACCCCAGTTTTGTGGTCCTATATTTATAATACTGAAATAGGGGGTAATAAGCTATAAGGCATAAATAAGAATTGTAGTTATTTGGAAACAGCATCTTGTGACCACTGGGAATCTTAGTTATATCAGTGTTTATGAAAGCCATGTTAGATCTTACTCTCTATAGCAACAGATACTGAGTGCAAATCCCGAAGAGAATCCCATTAATTCTTATCAAATAGCTGAGTAATATGGGGATTTACAAACAATTATTAAAAGCTTTTAATCTGCATGCAAACAAACCTATTTCAAGCTCAACCTCATATGACTACTCAAAAGCAAGTCACATTATAGAGGAAAGCATCCTATAGGCATCACAGGGGAAAGCCAGATAGTTAGGGGCATTCCACCCTCCATTCCCTATTACTTTATCACAGCAGGACTTTATTTCCTGTCATCCTTAGACTATATATAGTCCACTTCCAGTTGGTACTAAAGTCTTAACATAATCCTGTCTTAGCTAGGGGTTCCCTAGGTACTGCAAGTTTGTATGCTGTGGTAACCAATTAATTGCATATTTAGCACCTAATCATCTCTCAACACTCTCAAAAAACTCAGCAACTTCCCTCAAACACTGTATAACACGGGTTGGTGTCCAGAGTACTCAATCTCAGTGCTATTATTATGGTCAGCTAATTGTGAATTTTGAATATCTCAATCTCTTGACAGGATTGCTTAAACTCAGAGACTTACTGAGCCTGGAAACCTCTGACTGCAAATTCTTAGGTCATTGTCTAGACCTGAAAAATGCAAACATTTGGATTCAGCCCAGGCCCTTACGGAGCATCAGATACTATGCTCTGAGGAGACTGAGAACTCACCCTTACTAATGGACCAAGACAATAGCCTGGAAAAATGTTTTACAGAGCTCTGCGAGAAACTGAGAAGAGATACAGCAAGTGTTCTAATGATATTCACTAAGGTGAACTAAGTGGAAGTAAGCTTCAACAAAGATAGTTACAGTACGAAAAGAAATTTGAGAAAAGTCCAAACAAATCATAATGGTGTAGCTGATTTCATTAATGTTGGGTCCTTGTGTGAAAATCGATGACATTAGTGTTACAGTTCTTTATTGTATAGGTCATTTTGGTACATATCACTGAACCGGCTCTTTTATACAATCTTTAGCAGCAGCAGAAATGGCAATCTTTATGTCTGAGACAGAACTCCAGCAGCATTTCCCTCATCTTCATCCTTCCTACCTGATCTTGGCTTCTTCTTCCTTGCCTTCTCTTCCTCTTCTATTCTCTATACTACATAAATATTACACATTCCTGCTCCATAGTTGTTTCTGCTATTTAATTGCCTATGCCTTATGCTCATAGGGTAAGAAAGACCAATCAGATCATGTATGTAAATGAAGGTGTGTGGGATGACCAATCAATTACAAATGCCCTTTTGTAAGTCAATCACATATGCTCTGTAAATAGATTTATAGAACAACCAATCAGATTTTATATATCCTTTTAAAGGTTTGTAAGATGACTTGGAAGTTTTTATGATCTGGCTTTCTCTTATCATTTTCTATTTTCTTTAAACTCTAACTTTATGGTATTACTACAGTTAAATAATATAGTAACCAAGTGCAAAGGATGTAACTCAGTGATATAACTAATGCCTCGTATCTATGAGACCTTGGGCCTGATCCCAACACATATACATACACACACACATACATACACACAGAGATACTGTAGTTGAACTAAAAAAGCATAACAGAGAGGTTCAACAATAGATTAGGAAAAGTTGAAAACAAAATAAGTTAACTTGAAGATAGACTTACAGAGATCATGTACAATGGGTAGAAAAAATTATAGAGAATTAAGAACAATGAAGATAACAAAGTTATATGAGCCAATATAAAGAAAAAAACATGGAGTTATAGAAGGAGAAAAGAGAAAGGGCCAGCTCTTATTTGAAGTACTGATAGCAAGAACTTCCCTAAACTGAAAAAAGGGTTAGTTGCTCAGAGACAAGGAACTCAAAAAATTCCCAGCATAAAAAGCAATTCTTGGGAAAAAGAAAATGGGAGGAATCAACCTCCCTAACTTCAAACTCTACTACAAAGCAGTAATAGTTAAAACAGCATGGTACTGGAACAAAGGCAGAGCTGCAGACCAGTGGAACTGGGTTGAATACACTGACATCTACCCTCAA
Source organism: Sorex fumeus (assembly GCF_029834395.1). Lineage (NCBI taxonomy): Eukaryota > Metazoa > Chordata > Mammalia > Eulipotyphla > Soricidae > Sorex > Sorex fumeus. The sequence continues at coordinate 14,051,312 of NW_026606172.1, forward strand.
TCATATTACCATCTAATCTTTGATAAAGGTGCAAGAAATGTGAAGTGGAGTAAGGAAAGCCTCCTTAAAAATTGTGCTGGCAAAACTGGACGGCTACATGCAAAAATATGGGCTCAGAACTCTGCCTAACACCATGTACAAAAGTAAGATCAAAAGGGATTAAAGACCTCAACATCAGACCGGAATCCATAAAGTACATTAAAGACAAGGTTGGCAAAACCCTCCATGACATTGAAGCTAATGGTATCTTCAAAGATGTCATGCCACTAGCTGAGCAAGTGAAAACAGAGATAGATAAACGGGACTATCTTAAACTAAGAAGCTTCTTCACCTCAAAAGAAACAGTGACCAAAATACAAAGACAGTCTACAGAATGGGAAAGGATATTTGCCAAATACACATCTGCAAGGGGTTGATATCAAGGATATATAAAGTACTGTTTGAACTCCACAAGAAGAAAACATCCAACCTCATAAAAAAAATGGGGCAATGAAATGAACAGAAACTATCTCAAGGAAGAAATTCTAATGGCAAAAAAAAACATGAGAAAATGCTCTACATCATTAATCATCAGGTAGATGCAGATCAAAACCACAATGAGATACCATCTCACATCTCAGAGACTGGCCCACATCCAAAAGAACAAAAGCAACTGATGCTGGCGTGGATGTGGCAAGAAAGGGACACTCCTTCACTGCTGGTGGGAATGCCAACTGGTTCAGCCCTTTTGGAAAACAGTATGGATGATTCTCAAAAAATTAGAAATTGAGCTCCCATTTGACCCAGCAATACCACTCCTGGAAATATATCCCAGAGAAGCAAAAATGTATAGTCGAAGTGACATCTGCACTTGTTTGTTCATTGTAGCACTCTTTACAATAGCCAGAATCTGAAAAAAACCTGAGTGCTCAAGAACAGATGACTGGTTAAAGAAACTTTGGTACATCTACACAATGGAGTACTATGTAGCTGTTAGAAAAGATGAAGTCATGAAATTTACATACAAGTGGTACTACATGGAAAGTGTCATGCTAAGCGAAATGAGTCAGAAAGCGAGGGACAGACATAAAAAGATCACATTCAGCTGGGGGACATAAAGTAACAAAATGGGAGATTAATACCCAAGAATAGCTGAGATCAGTACCAGGAGGATTACTCCATGGCTTAGAGGCCAGCCAGGCATTCTAGGGGAAAGGGCAGCTCAGATAGAGAAGGGAGCATCAAATAAAGGGTGTTTGGAGGACACTCCCAGGATGGGAGATGCATGTTGAAAGTAAACTATGGACTGAACATGATTGCCACTCAATGCCTCTTTTGCGACCACAACACCCAAAAGGAGAGAGAAAACAAAAAGGAATGACCTGCCACAGAGGCAGGGAGGGATGGGGGGATGGGGGTGGGAGGGATATTATGCATGGTGGTGGAAAATGGGCACTGGTGGCGGATGGGTATTTGATCATTGTATAGTCAAAACTCAAGCACAAAAATTTGTAAGTCTGCAACTGTACCTCATGGTGTTTCACTAATAAAAATATAAAAAAAAAAATAAAGCAGATAGACAATTCACCAAAAAAAATTTCCCAGCATAATAAAATAGCAAGAAAATTAAAGAAAAATCCTAAAAGAACAATACAAAAGCAAAAAAAATCATATATAAGGAAACACGCACAAACTTTGACAGGCACAATATATTTTCCAACAAATAATACTCTACCCAGCTAGTTTGTCACACAAAATTGAAGGAAAACATAAATTTGAGAAAAAAGAGCACTGTAGCACTGTAGCACTGTCCTCCCATTGTTCAACAATTTGCTCGAGCGGGTCCAGTAATGTCTCCATTGTGAGAGTTGTTGTTACTGTGTTTGGCATATTGAATGCGTCATGGGAAGCTTGCCAGGCTTTGTCATGCGGGCGAGATACTCTTGGTAGCATACTGGGCTCTCCGAGAGGGGCGGAGGAATCGAACCCGCGTCGCCCATGTCTGCTGTGTACAAGGCAAATGCCCTACCACTGTGTTATCACTCCAAAGAGAAGTTAAGAAAACTTGTTACCACTGAACCAGTACTCTAAGACATATTTAAAGAACTTCCATAAAGAGAAGCTCCACTTGAAAGTCATAGGTTTTCAAATTTGGAAGAGGGGCTGGGTCGTGTGACCGACCCAGCATCCCATATGGTCCCCTGAGCACCGCCAGGAGTAATTTCTGGGTACAAAGCTAGAAGTAACTCCTGTGAAACGCTGGGTGTGACCCCTCTGCTCTCCCCCCAAAATTTGGAAGAGTACAGTAATAGCAAAAACACTATTCACTATTTTCAAGTTTATTGATTCTTTGTTATCTCCATTACATAAATTAAAAATTATAAATTATAAAATAAAGACATTTTATTTTATTTCTAAAATTGTACTTGTTTCTTTTAAAATATTTTTCCTTTGAGACTTTATGATCATTTAATATACCTAACATATTTTCATTCATTATTGAATGTTGTTATAAAAATGCTTGATATTATTTTTCTCAATTAAAATTTGACTTTATTAATAATTTATCTCTAATAACATTTTGGATGTTTTGTCTTGATTTTTGTTTGTTGGCACTGGGTGATATTGCTCTAACTTTTGTTTTGTTGAATGATAGAATTTTAGCTCAGATATTTTACATATTCAATACTGGTTTCAGAATTTCAATCTCTCTTCTGGAAAAAATGTTGCTTTTAATATTTTTTATTTTCCACTTTTAACTCTGACTCATGCTACAGAGTCTGTTTCTTTGGCAATAACTCAAATTTATGCTCATTTATTTTATCCCTTTGTGGGATGATCTAACTCTGACCCATGCATATGAAATTTATGTTAGATACTTAGGCAGAGCTTATATACAAAATTTCTTAACCTTCCAATCACCTTGCTTGTAAGTTTCTAAATATCAAAGGTCTGCCTTGAATTTTCAGTTTCTTTAGTTGCCTCAAACTCTTTTCTGTTTTTTTCAGATGCCAGTTGGATTTCAAATTTTCACTTATAGTTTTAGCCATTCCTGCCCACAGGCCGAAGATTCTCAACCTTTACTAACTGGATTTCTGAGTACTGACATATTTCCAAAATCTTCCTACATTTTTGCAAAATTTAATGACATCAGATGACCTACAGTCTTTTGTTTTTGTTTATACTATGTACGTTTGTGCTTGCTCTGTAAGTATCTGAAGAATCCTCATCAAGCACATGTGAGCATCTCAGTGGCCACTTATAAGCTCTAAACCAGAATGTGTGCTAGAACAACCACTAAAATGAGTGTGATGCCCAGTGCACCATGGCTGAAGGAGCAAGCATCACAACCTATTGGCACCACAGCTGTGTGAGCACCACAGCTCAGTCCTTGGCCATGTGTGGAATCCTGGACTATAGCAACAGTAACATCAAATGAGAATAAGGAAAGTGAAATTTAGGAAATATTCTAATGTACCATAAACTTAATCTTTAGAGTGGCACTCAATTGCTGGAGAGATAATAGAGGGCATGAGTTGCTTATCTTACAAGTGGCCATTCAAATATCCTTGAATCCATCAGTCCCTTGAGTCCATCAGGAGTGACCCCTGAACACAAAGGCAGGAGTAGATCCTGATCACTGCCACTGCTGCATGTGTTCTAGACCTACTACACCCAAATTGGCACTCAGTGAAAATACAATTTTTTAAAACAAGAGCTATCAGAATCAGCAATCAGGTTTGATCCCCAGCATCCCATATAGTCCCCTGAGCACTGCCAGGGGTAATTCCTGAGTACATAGCAAGGAGTAACCCCTGTGAATCATCAGGTGTGACCCCCCCAAAAAAGGCAAAAAAAGAGAAAGAAATGAACCTATCTTTGTAAAATGAAAAGTTAAAGTGTGAATAAAAACTTAAAAAAGTAAAAAAAAAAGTGATTTATTATTCTACTATATACTAGAAGATCATTAACTTTGTCAATATACTGATCTACTTGGCACAAACACTGAAATCAGAAATATTTGTTTCCAAAGTCCTCAAACACAATCTAATGGTTATTGAGCTGCAAGTATAGGGCACAGGTTTTAAGAGTAATCTATACATTAGTTTTAAAGCAGTTTTAGTTTCAAAGCAAAATTGAGTTTAGGAATGGTATATCCAACATGTCCCCTGCCTCCATACATTTATCAACCTATACCATCAAAGACTGGGCTGGAGTGATAGCACAGTGGGTAGGGCATTTGCCTTGCACGCAGCCAACATGGCTAACGTGAGTTCGATTCCTCCGTCCCTCTCGGAGAGCCCAGCACAGCAAAGCCTGGCAAGCTACCTGTGACGTATTGGATATGCCAAACACAGTAACAAGTTTCACAATGTTACTGGGCCCGCTCAAGCAAATCGATGAACAATGGGAGGACAGTGACAGTGACCATCAAACACTCTGGAAGGATACTTGCCTTACCTGGTTTCAATTCTTGAAATCCCATATGGTTCCCCAATTCCCATCAGAAGTTATCCTTGAATGCGGGGCCAGGAGAAAGCTTTGAACACCACTGAGGGTGACCTCCTCCAACCCCCCATTCCTTTCCCCCCAAAAAACCCAATAAACAAAATCATGTTATCAGAGTATTTATTACAACTGCTAAGTCTGCACAGACTTTTGTCATCCAAAGTTTATGTATGATGTTAGAGTTATTTGCTGGAATTTTACATTTAGTGGGCTTGGATTAATGAATACTTGTACAGCTTTCCTTAAGTTATAATACACAGTATTTTTAATAAAAAACTGTATTCTACTTATTTTCCATTTCTCCCTCTCATGAAATAATTGGTATCACCAATCTTTTTATATTGTTATAAGTTTGCTCTTTCACATTATGTCACATAATTCCAATAATGCATTATTTGATTTTTAACATTGACTTGTTTTTCCTTAAAATGTGCTTAAAGCTTTTTCATGTCTTTTAAACATTTAATTTTTGGTGGGGCTTACAAATAGTTACTAATAGTTTATCATGGACATTAGTTTTCTGGCTCAAATGTCAACACAGATGCAGTGCCATCATCTTTCCTGTATTGTTTTTTTATTGAATCACCATGAGATACAGTTACAAAACTTTCATTTTTGAGTTTCAGTCATACAATGATCAAACACCCAGCCCTCCACCAGTACACATCTTCTGCCACCAATGTCCCCAGTATTCCCTCCATCCCACCTCTCCCCCTGCTGAGTATGGCAGACAATCTCGCCCATACTCTCTTTTATATTGCTTGTTATGAATAGCAGGTCACTCTTCTGAAATTCTAAAATTTTAGATTATTAGGGTCTGGAGAAATCTCTTCTGCAAGCTGCTCTGTTTGGAGATTCTTTTGTGTGTCTCTGTACCATGTCCATTAAGGATCTTAAATAGTATCCTGAGGCAGTTTGTGGGTGTGACCTCCAGGATCCCATAGGGACAGGGGGGATGAGAAGGACAGGCTCATCCCCTATCCCCTGAGACCTGGAGTTTGCCATCACTGAACCCTTGTACCTGCATGTCTCATTAGGTTCTGGAAGTTGGTGGCCACTGGGGTTCTTGGGGAGCAGGTGGAGGTACTATGCCTACTCCTGGCTGAGGCACCTGGGTGAAGTTGGCCTGGCTTAAAGTCTGGAGGCCTGTCTGCAGTGAGCTGCTCAGTTTGCTGGAGGCATTGCTTTGGAGATTCTTTTGTCACTGGGTAAATATAAAATATCTGATTATTAGAGTATATTGCAAAAACATTTTGTTTTGCACAAAAAAGACAAAATGCCTTCTAAAATAGTTGTACCATTTAGTATTCTCAATATTCCTATTGATTTACTTCCTCACTATCTTTAGGTCAAGTCAGTTTTCAGATTTTGATCATTCAATAGCACAGCGGTAGGGCGTTTGCCTTGAATGCAGACAACATGGCCGACCCGAGTTCGATTCCTCCGCCCCTCTCGGAGAGCCCGGCAAGCTACCTAGAGTATCTCGCCCTCACGGCAGAGCCTGGCAAGCTACCTGTGATGTATTTGATATGCCAAACTCAGTAACAACAAAGTCTCCCGTGGAGACGTTACTGGGCCTGCTCGAGCAAATTGATGAACAATGGGAGGACCGTGACTGTGACCGACAGGTATGCACTATTACCTAATTGTTGTCTTTGATTTGCACTTTCTTGATGACATATGCTATTAATGCATCTTTTCATATTCTTATTTGCTATACTCATCTATTTTGATGAGATATCTGTTAAAATCCAGGGCTCCCCCATTCTTACCTCTGCCTCCATTTTTTTTTTTTTTTTTGGTGGCTGGGATTGAACCCAGGACCTCACATATCCAAGGAATGTACTTGACTACTGTGCCAGTTTCAGTTTTCTAGCCCCTGTGAGGCCTATTTCTTTATCAGGTTATTCTATTATTATTATTATTATTATAGATTATATATAATAATAATAATATATATCACTGGAGCAATAGGGCATTTGCCTTGCACGTGGCCGATCCAGATTCGATTCCTCCACATCCCTCTCTGCAAGCTACTGAGAATATCCCGCCCACACGGCAGAGCCTGGCAAACTCCCTGTGGCGTATTCTATATGCCAAAGACAGTAACAACAAGTCTCACAATAGAGATGTTGCTGTTGCCCACTCGAGCAAATTGATGAACAGTAGGAGGACAGTGCTACAGTGCTATAGCGCTATTATTATTATTATTATTACTCTTATTATTATTATTATTATTGCTATGTAGTGAGCTTTCTTTGTATGCTTTGAGTAAAAGTTATTTTCAGAGACGCTTTTTGCAATATTTCTGTTCTGTGACTTGTCTTCTTATTCTTTCTATTATCTTTTGCATAACAGACTTTTGTTTGTTTTATGCAGTAGAGAGGATCAAATCCTGGACTACTGCATGCAAGACATGTGCTTTACTCCTGAGCCACATTTCCAATATCCACAGAGCAGAATTTCTAGATTTCAATGAAATAAGCTGATCAATTATTTACTCCAGGGTTTGTGCTTCTGGAGTGGTATCTGAAAAGTCACTGGCAGGCTTAAAAATCTATGGTTGGTCTACAATATCTTGTGAAGTTATATAGCTTTATATTTTACATTTCTATCTGACTTATTCTGAGTAAAAGTTTGTGAAACGTATGTGTGAGCTAAAAATAATTCCACTGACTGTTAGAGAAGTCTCTTCTGCTCTGAAAATATTGCAGAACTGCTTCAGAGGCTGAAGTCAGCAAAAACAGTTTCTGTTTGCTATGAAGAAGGCCTGTGGTGAGGAGCAAAGAAACAGAGAAGAGTTCACATACCAAGTCCACCCCTGCCGTGTTTAGGAGTTTCTGGAAGAAAGAGAATGAGCTGACTTCCTGACTGTTCGGGTTGACCCTTACATCTACAGGAACATTCCTTAGAAAACGAGATTTAAATTACCTTTGGTCCTCACATCATTCTGTACACAGACAACTCGGACTGGATTGACTTTGTAAAATTAAGGGACCCCCTTTGAAGTTATATACAATACTCCGATTGAATCATGAAAGTGAGAAATGTTGCAAACCGACCTTCTTCCATGAACCAAAAAGCATTACAAATTAAGCAAATGCCTCATTTGTCTTTAGTAGAGAATAAATTGTGCCTTCTTTTTTTGGTATAAAACTTGACTACCTGCTGTGGTCAAACCACTGAAGGTGGGTCAGTAGATGTGAAATATCTGGGGACTGCTCCATCGAACTGCCACCTGCGCCAGACTCTGAACTGACTCTTTGATGAACTTCACTTTTACGCAACTTGGAATGCTTCTCACAGCAGTGGTTATGTAAGTGAATGGGTGCAAGTGCTGTGTCTAGATTTATTTATCTTGGCCGGTGGCTGTCCAGTTGCTCTGTTTCCATTTGCAAAAGGACCGTGTTTGATGCCTCTATTTCCTTTGCTCATTAGCCATAGATGCATTGGTTATATGTATGTGAATTAAGAATCTATTTCAGAATTATCTTCTAGTCCACTGACACATTTGCTTTACTCTCACAAAACGCCATGAGTTGATTGCTCTCCCCGCTTCCCTGCCTGCCCTGTCTCTGTCTCTCTGTGTCTCTCAAATCACTTCAATCCTCTACTTTTTTTGACATCACCTGTATTAGTATGTGTATTATTCTGGGTCTTTCCTGTTCCACATAACTTTAGAATCAGTTATGCTCTCTTCATACATAAATTTTCTGGGGTTTTTTATTTAGATAGCATTAAATCTGTTCATAATATTGGAAAGAACTGTCACCTGAAATATTTTCAGCTCTCACTTGGCAATATCTTCTTTGTATCCTCAAATGTGGAAGATCTCCCAAATTGTTTATTTTTATTTTATTCATTAATTTTCTCTTTATTTTTTCTCTCTTTTGCTTGACATTTACCTACATCATTCATTTTAAGGTAAAGGCCCTCCCGTTGATCGTCGATTTGCTCGAGCGGGCCCAGTAACGTCTCCATTGGGGACTTTGTTGTTACTGTGTCTGGCATATCGAATACTCTCGGTAGCTTGCCGGGCTCTCCGAGAGGGGCAGAGGAATCGAACTCGGGTCGGCCATGTTGGCCGCTTGTAAGGCGAACGCCCTACCTGCTGTGCTATAAATGACATTGTGTTTTCTTTTTTAAAAAAAATTTGTTTTGGGTGGTGGGCACACCCAGCTATGCTCAGTGATTGCTTCTAACTGTGCACTCAGCCAGCCAGAGTCACTCTTGGCACTGCTTCAGATATCTCTCCTGAAGTGCTTGGGACCATATGGGATGCCAGGGATTGAACCTGGGTTGATCAGGTGTAAGGCATTAAACCCTACCCACTATAATATCACTCCAGCCCCAATGTTGTTTTAATTTCAAAATTCTACTTCTTTATTACTATTTTTTAATTTATTTATTTATTGAATCGCTGTGGGAAAAGTTACAAAGCTTTCAGGTTTAGGTCTCGGTCATGCAAATATCAATCACATTTCCCTTTACCAATACTTTTTTTTCACCACGAAGAACCCCAATAAACCCCCCACCCCCCAATGCCTGTGAGGCAGATGAATTCTAGTTAACACTCTATCTACTTTGACTAGCTTCATTGTTTTGATAAAAGTTGCACCATTATTATTTAGACTTTACCCCCCCCCCCAAATCAGCCATGCTGAAAAAGCATTGTGAAATGATTTGCTTTCTACAGCTGGGTTCAAGAATTAAATGATGCTGTCACGGCTGCGCGGTTTTGGATTTCTGCTATTTTATTTATTAACCCTGGAAGTATTTCTACTGAGAGTCAGATAATTAAGAGATTGTTTCTGTGCTCTGGAGTTCTGGCCATGCTGGAGAGCCGCTCGTGGGGGGCAACTGGTGACCTCGGTAGGGCGTGAAGGATGGGCCGGAACGCCCCCCGTCCCATGAGGTATCCGTCGCGCCTCCACCCCCGGTTCAGACCTGCTATCCACAAGGCTTCCATGCGGCTGCCATCTTTCTTTCCAGAGAGGAGAGGGCCTTCTAACTCTTATATATAAAAGTGATTGACTTTCACACATTATCTTGTGACTAAAATCTTGATCTAAGTGCCTACAATACCAAAATATTTCTTTCCTTAAATTTTATACATGACTTCTATGTACTAAATAGAATTTTTTTTTCTTTCAAATATGGGCACATTTTATTTATTTATTTTTTTCTTAGTGCATTAATGTAACTTGTAGTATGGTGTTAAAAAGGGGTGGTGAAAGGAGACATCTTAGTCTGTACCTAATTTTAGTGGAAAAACTTGAAATTTCTTGCTATTAATTATGATATTAGCTGCAGATTTGTGTGTGTGTAGATGTTATTTTTCCAAGTTTTCTAATTTTAGTTTACTGATGATTTTTTTCTTACCATAAGTGGATTTTGGGCATTATCAAGTGCATACCCCCTGATATTATATATATAAAAAAAACAAAACACCTTGATTAACGTTGAACTTGTTAGCTCTGCCCTGAAAGTTCAGGTTCTTGACTTAGCTGTAGGAAAGAATTTGAAAATGAGTCAGAGAAATAAAGTATATTAAGCAGTTTTGGGTGTTTTGAGGGGAGAGTGGTCATGCCCAGCAAGACTCAGGGCTTGCTTCTGGTGCTGAGCTTAGAGATCACTCCTGAAGTTGCTTAGTGGACCAGGCATGATGCTCAGGCTTTGACCTGGGTCAGCTACCTGCAAAGAAACCACCAATAGTGCACTCCCTGCTCTCTCTAGCCCTGCAAACTATTTATTAAGGCAAAAATATACACTAAAGATCCAGAGTACAGGTATACACTAACAGAACGGTAGTATTTTTCCTAAGGAAAACAAGTAGTATGCTAAGAGTACACACTCAGAATGTGGTGTTAAGATAGTACTGTCATTTTGACAAACACTTCTAATTTATAGAGGCATAGAAATGGGACAGATTAATAAGGTACATAACATGCACAGGTTTTCAGAGAAAAGGAAAGCTTTGGCAGTGGTGACTTTTCAAAATCAAAGCACCATCAGAATCTAACCTTATTTAGATGCTTTCAGAAGTTGCCATGATAATTACAAACTGTCATGACATGACATGAATCATTGTGAATTTCACTATGTGTATGTACTGTAATGAATATATATGTATATATATATCACTTATCACTTATTACCCCATTGTTCATGGATTTGCTCGAGCGGGCACCAGTTACGTCTCTATTTGTCCCTGTCACGTGATGGTGTAGCCCAATGGCATATTGGGGCTCTTTCAGGGTCAGTGGAATGAGACCCATTATTGTTACTGTTTTTGGCTTACCGAATATGCCCCAGGGACCTTGCCAGGCTCTGCCATGTGGATATATATATACTAGGATTATGCCTTGCTAACTTCATCCTTTGGTTATTGTAATCTGTTTGGGGGTCACACCCATCAATGCTCGAGGTTTTTTTCTGGCTCTGCATTCAGGAATTACTCCTGGCTGTGCTCAGGGGACCATATGGGATGCTGAGGATTAAAACTAGGAGCCGTTCTGGGTTCAACACCCTACCCACTGCACTGTATTATTATTCCAGTCCTATTTCTTTTGGTTTAACTAGTATCAGACCTTTTGTTCCAGTATTTTGACTCATCAATGATGCTAGCAGAAACATACCAGGTTTCTAAGGTTTGTGGGCAGACTTACAAGAAAAATCAGATCAAGACATAGAAGATGGAAGAAAAGCTCTTTAACTTCCCCTCAACTGGCTACAGGAAAGCTTAAGTCCCCTATTTGTGAGATAGATTTACATCAATAAAGGACACTTATATTTCAAAGAGCACCTGGGCCAAGAGAGCCACTGTAAGAGATGGCCAAAACTTTAGAGAAAAATCTGCATAACAAAGCAATACAATTTGCTTATTGTTGTACAATAAATACACTTCCTCTTCTTATCTTTGCAAGAATTGCTACACCTTCATCTCAAATCCCGGGGCATTGTTACCTTAGAAGAGTATGTAAGTATATAAGTCTCAGTCATATCTGAGACTCATTAGTCACCTCCATACCGGTAACCTGTCTTACATCAAATCGATTCTTAGACAAGGTGCAGAACCTAAACAGTAGAAAGATTGTTTTTCTCCTTTGTTCCAGGTGCCATATTTTTAGAAGTGTTTTCTGAAACTCAGAATCCTTACAGGACATAACACATCTAAAGAGCCCGTAAATAATTTTTTTTTTTACTCCTAGAGGCAGATATGCACTAATAATCTCCTAAGAGACAGAGTTATAAATCAGAATATAGATTTGCTACCATATCACAGGGAATACTTGGTGAACACTTTGACCTATTATTCTTTCCCTTTAAGAAAATCATATGACAATTATAATTGGAAGATGGCTTGTGGGGGTCTTATAAATTCTAAGAGAGTTAGTTCTTTTATAAAATGTCAACACAGCTGTAGTGGAATCATTAATATCCACACAAAGACAGGCTAACTAGGGTCAGTCAGCCCTCGGCAATTGTTAAGGTAGTTGTGCCAATTTTCTCATTTTTCCTTTATTTACTGGTTGTTAATGGGGACTTTTTCTGTAGAACTGTTTTGGGTTCATTTAGATTGTTTAATACAAAAACTGTTTTGTCTCTTTGAAGTTCCTTTGCATGCATCTACTGAGGTGTTTGAAGTGCATTTAAAATCATATTCCCCCAAGACAATCTTGTTTTCAGATTCTTATTCATGCTACTTCTTTATATAATTCCAAGTATTCTGGAAAATATAAAAAGGCCCTCCCATTGATCATCGATTTGCTCGAGCGGGCCCAGTAACGTCTCCATTAGAGACTTTGTTGTTACTGTGTTTGGCATATCGAATACATCACGGGGAACTTGCCAGGCTCTGTCGTGCGGGCGAGATACTCTCAGTAGCTTGCCGGGCTCTCCGAGAGGGGCAGAGGAATCGAACTCGGGTCGGCCATGTTGGCTGCGTGCAAGGCAAATGCCCTACCGCTGTGCTATTGCTCCAGCCCCCTGGAAAATATAAATGTCAAAAATATTGTTATTTGGCCTGATCCCCCTGACAGCTCAGTGACTGCCATCCTCCAGAGGCCATTGGACAGTCAGGTTTGAGCTCACTGTGATGAGACACACGGAACCTCACGGGATAGGGGTGGAGCCTTTCCTCCCCACCCCAACGAGACCCTGGGTCACTGCTCACGAATGGCTCTCTGGCTCCTGATCAATCTGCTTAATGGCCATGACCCCAGAGACTCAGGAACATATCTCGGAACCCAGCAGGTTTTGGCAGAAGTCGCTCCAAATATAATTGTTAAAATTTTGAAATTCCAAAATTGCGTGGTCACTACTGCAGCCATGCGACATTATATGTTATTTATAACCAGCAATAGAAAAGAAATTGTCTATGGTTGCCTTTTCGGCAGATCTGAGTGTTGGGGTAAAATCCCAAATAATAATGGTGGGTCTGGTGTCGAAATATTGAGTGTAATCAAAGTAGAGAGAGAGTAATGTGGAAATCATCTGCCCCACAGTTAGGGGGAGGATGTGGGATGGGAGGTATACTGGGGGTTTTGGTAGTGGGAAATGGACACTGGTGAGGGGACAGGTATTTCATCATTGTTTGACTGAGACGTAAACCTGAAAGCTTTGTAACTGCTCTCACGGTGATTCAATAAATACATGTATAAAAAAGAAAAAAAGAGTAAGGTGGAGTTCATGCCCAATTCAATCAGCTTAATCAATGGCTGAATAAATAGCAATACTCCTACATTAAATAAAAAAATGTTATTTTAATCAAGTTATCTACAAACCTCAACTGCCTTTTACCCTATATTCCTCCTTTCTACAATATAGAATCTAAATTCTTCTGTTTTGAGTTTAAGTATCTTAGTGTCTTTGACTATAGCCAGTTCAACAAGAAATCTAAGATTCTCAAGATCAATAAACACAAAATAGTGCCTTATTATTAGTTCGTACTCCTTCAACACTCTGTCTAGATTTCCTTGACTTTGTTAGCCATGTAATTGCTTCTTTCTTTTGAACTTAGTCACTTATTTCAATAATTTTTAATAACAAATCACTTATTGTTCTCTACTATTATAATCTAGTTTTACTGACTTTCCCAACCCCCAAAGGAAATATGTTTAGTTATTTTTTTTTTATCTACCATGAAGTGGAGGATAAGAGTAAAATTCACATGTTGGACATTCAATAAATACTAGTGAATTAATTTGTTCAAAGGTGGAAATGTGGTCTGCTTCCTAAAATAAATAAAGCACTTTTACTTTTGTCAGGTAGATAGATAGTTGAAATTTTAAAACAATATTTTAAGCTAAAATGAAATCACATATTTGAAAAACAATTTGAGCTTTTTCCACATCACAAGCAGTTTTATTTGCTTTTTTAAATAAAAGAAAATATTTACTGGGAGCCAGAGAGATTGTACACTAGATAAGGTGTTTGCCTTGCACAAAGCATGTGAGCTTTAATACCAGTACACTATATAGTCCCCCCAAGTCCCACCAGGGGTGATCCTAAACCCTGAGCACTACAAGTGTGACCCCAAAACAAAACAGAAAGCATTTATTTTTCCATACTGTAGAAATTTTTAGAAAATTCAAATTAAAACAAATTATAGGATGACTTTTGTTTTTGGGCTCTTACTCCTATTGACCTCAAAAGCTTTGAAAAGAAGCACAACCTGGTGAGCGTCAAGAGGACACTACCGTGGAGAAATTATAAGTTTAATTTGGATTGAGAGAATTGGAGCCACATTACCTGCTAGAATAGCTGTAGTCTGGGACTATAGATAGTCCTAGAAGTAAGCAATTTAAATATCTCCCTGGTTATTCTAATATGAAAGAGAATTGACAAGTGTACCTATGAAATGAAAGAAAAAAGTAAATATGTGGAGCTGTGCTGATAAAAGTTTTTAATTAATTAATTAATTTATTTTATTATAGTTCAGGTAATGTGTTTACAATGGTGTTGACATTTATGGTCTTGTTGTATAGTTATCTCATCTTACCACCACCAAAGTATATTTTTTAATTTGTTTATTGAATCACCGTGAGAACAGTTATAAAGCTTTCGTGTTTGAGTCTCAGTCATACAGTGATCAAGCACCCACCCCTTCACTAGTGCACATTTCCCACAACCAACGACCCCAGTATACACCCCCCACCCACCCCTACCCCTGCCTATGTGGCAAGTAATTTCCATATTACTCTCTCTCTACTTAGATTACGTTCAATATTTCGACACCAGTCCCAACATTATTATTTGGAACTTTCCTCCAACAACAGATCTTCCAAAGAGGCAACATTAGGCAATTTGTTTTCTATTGCTGGTTATGAATAAAATTTTAATAATTAAGTTTGGAGACATTTCTACCGAGAGCTGCTTGGTTCTGAGATCCGTTTATGTGTCTCTAGGATCATGGCCTTTCAAGAGCTTTCATGAGTAACCGGCAGGGCCATTCATAGACGGAGTCTTGAGGTTTTGTTGGGGTGAGAGAGGAGAGGAACCAGTTCCTCCCCTTTCCCATGAGGCCTGTGTTGTCACTTCTGGCCCAACCTGGTATTCCTAAATTCCTAATGAGTTTTGCAAGATGGTGGCCGCCAGGGTTCCTGGAGAATGGGCAAAGGAACAACATCTGTTCCCAACTGGGGTGGCCTGGAGAAGGTGGCCTAATGCAAAGTCCGGAGGCATGTCTGCAGAGAGCTTCTGGGTCCCAAGATTCATTTGTGTGTGTCTCTGTGCTGATAAAATTATTGGTCTCGAGCCTGCCAGACAACACTCTGTCCTGAGCTCTCCCAGAGTCCCAACAATCCTCCTTTTTTTATCTGAATGATAATTTACTAATTTTTGCAATTAAAGCATATAAGTGGTACATAATATCAATATCCACAATAAAATCATGTCCTGTCTTATCCATAGTGAGGGATGGTTGAAGAACTAATTCGGACCAGAAAAAGAAAGGTAGGTAGGATTTTCAACTTTTACTAGATTGGATTTTACATTTGCTCATGTGAGATCCTCTACGCTCATTTTTTCTTGCCCATTGGACAATAATGCTCAGAATTACCTTGAAAATGAACTGTCAAAGGTGATCCAATATCTGAGGACTAAATCCATGAATTACCCATAAACTCAGTCATCCTACCATAGCAAGGAAAGCAAAACATTAGATAGTATATGAACTGAAGTATATCTTCAATCTTGTGTTTCAGCCACAGGAGTGGTTGGACAACCACTTATATTTATAATGAAATATATTACATGGTTATTCTTTTCCATGAAGGAAATGTTTAGAAATATGCATTATTTGCTTAAAAATACATGGAGACAGAGAAGATATGTAGGTATTAAAAACTTGGAAAGGTAATGAGTCAATTTGTATCTGAAAAACTGAATTGCTATTATTGATTTCCTTGACAAAAGGTTATAAGTTCTCAGCTGAGGTGTCAATGCTCTCTGACAGAGAAGATCAGACTTCCAAAGTAGTTAAAGATAAAAGGAAATAAGAAATTTGGAGTGGTTAATGGACAGAGACATATTGAGTGGGGAAAGAAACCAAAATCTGAACTAAATGTTAAAGGGATCAAAATGAAGTATCAGAAATGATGCTGGGTCTAATCCAAAATTATAGTGGAGCAGGAGGATTTAGAGGATTATGTACCACCAAACAGCCAAACAGAAAAATGAAAGTCTGTGAGTATACCAATATTCAAACTAAGGGGACTGGTGACTTAGATTAATGATCTTTTACATCGTGTTATGGTAAAGCTGGATGAGAAAAAAGGAGGACGGATGATCGATAATTAGTAAATACAGTTGTTCATTGTATTTCTTATGTCTTATTTTCATTTGTTCTTTTTTTAACCTTACCAGCATCAAGGGCATAGTCAGATAGATAATGAAAATAGCTTAAAGATGGGAATAAGAACATTTAAAAGGGGATACAGAGGTCAGGTAACTCTTTTTTTCCTGGATGACAATCTCTCTTGGACTATACCCTCATAGAAGCCAGAGTAGATGGAGGAAAAAACAGTAGCTCTCACCCACAAATGCTTGGCTGAAGAATGAAGGAAAGCTGAAGGGACAAAGGGCAGCAAGCACCACCATGGAAAGGCAGAACTGGAAGCATCAGTGACAAACCAGCGGACCATCAAGAGCACTGAGGCACTGAGGAACAGGACATGCAAGGGATCAGCATGGATAAATGATGGTGCATGCAGGAATTATGAAGAAGTATTGTGAGGTCTAGACATAGGACTTTTAGGGACTGTGAACTTCTCTCTTAAAAATATGACATGAGGGGCTGGAGCAATAGCACAGCAGGTAGGGCGTTTGCCTTCCACACAGCCGACCAAGGTTCGACTCCCAGCTTCCCATATTGTCCCCTGAGCACCGCCAGGAGTAATTTCTGAGTGCATGAACTAGGAGTAACTCCTGTGCATCGCCGGGTGTGACCTAAAAAGCAAAAAAATAAAATAAAATAAATAAAATAAAAACAATTAATGAATCATCATAAGTTTATAAACATTTGGAGCTTTGTAAGATAATGTTTTAGAAAGATAGAAAAGTCTATTAAAAAGTAAAAGAGAGAAAAACCTCCTTAGCTAGAGAGGAACTTACCATAGGACTAAGTCCTTGTCTGCTAACTCTACACACTTTAACTTGAGGACTCATAGGAGCTAGGCTAATTTTGCAGTAACAGTGGAGAAATCACAATTCATAAAATATAAATGTTCAAATTGGATGATTGAATATATTTGCTCATAGCTGAACAGAATAGATTAATTACCCAAGCCCTGGTGGCAAAGGCAGATAACTTACAGTGTGCATGCTCCTTTGATTGGAGAGTTAGTTCCACATGGTAACTTTCCAGTTAGAAACTGTGTGTCCTATTGTGTGGGAATAATAAAGCACATGTGAGACTAGTGTGCACCGCTGGACTAGAAATAAAAATCATCTATGGCTCTTTTGTGTAAAGGTTGCTAAAAAGTAGATGATGTATTCCACAACAAAGGACTTTTATAACAAGTTATGCCAGGGAGAAAGTTACTTCTGATCACTACTGAACAGAGAAACGTTGTCACTGTCACTGTCACACTGTCCTCCCGTTGTTCATCGATTTGCTCGAGCAGGCCCAGTAACGTCTCCATTGGAGACTTTGTTGTTACTGTGTTTGGCATATTGAATATGTCATGGGGAGCTTGCCAGGCTCTGCCTTGCGGGCAAGATACTCGCGGTAGCTTGCCGGGCTTTCGGAGAGGGGCGGAGGAATCAAACTCGGGTCGGCCATGTTGGCTGCGTGCAAGGCAAACGCCCTACCGCTGTGCTATCGCTCCAGCCCAGAGAAATATTACATTTAAAAATTATTACTGGACCACAGCTTGCAGTTCTGAGGAGACTTTCAGTGATTGAACTCAGGCCCACCCATAAATAAGATACCCATCACCTAAGCCACATCCCTGGCCCCAAACATTAACGTTTTATTTGACTGTTAGAATGGCAGAGTTAAATTAAATACTACTGTACTGTTGCATTTATCATATAATGAAATGTATTAGCAAATGGAATGTTGGGACTTGTTTAAGCCTCTAAAGCTCTCTCTCTTTCTCACTCTTTTTACACACACACATACACACACACACTCCCTTGGTGGTGTTGGGGATTGAACCCACAGCCTCAAACATGTAAGGCAAGTACACTACTGCTGAGCTACTTCTGCAGTCTTTCAGCAATATCTTAAATAAACCATATCTCAAACACTAAAATGAGCAATACTCAGTTCACCTCTAATCCATTCACAGCAAGTGGTGTGCCCCACTTGAAAAGCTCTGCCTTATGTGACCAAAATAATTCATTATACAAATGAATATAATGAGAGCATATGGGGGACCAGGCTTCTTTACTTTATCAGTGAGTGTTTCTAGCTCAGTAAGGGCCCTTATTTCAAGAAAGAGAGGAGAACTAACATTTATTAAATGCCTTTTATTACAACTCTTGCTTATGATTAGCTCCATCAAGAGATTCTTTTGACATTTAATGTAATTCTTTATTCATAGGCTAGCACCATGAAAACTTGGAGGACTTGTCTCCTAATGCCATCTCACCCTGAGACTGGGACTAGGGGGTTATAAAGAGCTTGTTGGGGAAGTAAGCTATAAATTTAAGGTGGTGAGCAGAGCATGGAGCTCTGTCTCAAAGCCACATGGGTTGGCATCAGTGATTAAGGAATACTTGGAAGATGTTGGACTACTGTTGGTCAGCAACCATCCAATTTCAGAGTCTGCATAACTGAAAAGTTCTTCCAAAAATTCTTTTGTTGACTTTCCTCCAAGGGAGAGAGAAATTCTTGGGCATGGTAAGCCCCAGCAGGGTTCTCAGAAAACATGTTTTTTATTTTTATCTGTTTCCATCTAGAACTAAATCTGGTTCAGCATCAAACACGTAGAGTATGAGAATGTTGCTTAGGATTGAAAGATAGGGCAAAGTACACAGGGGGAGTAAGACAGAGTCTCTAATGCTTGCTCACTTCAAACCTAGAATATTTGTGTCTTATTCTGAACCTCTCAGTCCCCTCAAAATTCAGGTGGTAGGAACTAGCCTCAACTCACACAGATCAAGTGGGTCACACATGTAGCTTGCTGGCTACCTTAGAGGGTCTGGCAGGCCTTTAGGGTTAAATAATCGAGTAGCTTATGTAGACTTTTACCAGTTGTAACCTCTCTGGGAACTCAATCCAACCAGCAAGAATTAGAAAGTATAATATTTGACATGGACATCAGTATCAGTTTTCCCAAATTTTCTCTGAAATTTAACAAAGAAAAGTGGTTTGTACCAGGTTTGAAATGCTTTTTTTTTTTAACATCTGTGTGTAGGACAGACATTAAAGGCAAAAGAACAAACTAGGTACTCTCCAACTTTGTAGGGGATTTAAATATTCACTAAGCTAAATGTCAGTGGATGAAACTTCCCAAGAAAATATTCACAGAGCACTGTAAAATAATTATAATGGGATAAAAATGTTCTGTAATTTTGTTGAATTAACATTTGTTAAGTAGTACTCAGAAGGTGTTAGAGGGTTAGCCATAGCTTAAAAAGAGAAAATTGAAAAGAAAGTGAAGTAAGCAAGGATGTGGCTAATCTATTACTGTACAGAGGGAAGGCCCCAGGGGAATCGGGGTGGAACATTACCAGAGCAGTTGGGTCATCTTGCTAGGACCTTGCTTGTAGCCTGGGATGTGTTGCATTGCAGTGGGCCACAGACATAATAAGGTTAAAAACCACTGCTCTACTACTGGTTATGGTTATGGTCTGGTGGTTTACTAACTGGTGCTGAGACAGATGCTGGTCCTCAGGTGGAAAAAAAGATTAAAAACCTTTAAATGCTTGGGGGCTCATTCGTGACAGGGCATAGTTCCTCCTGGAAATACCTCGTAGACCTCTTAGACATACAAAATGGATGCTGGAACACCAACAAGGTGGTGGAGTTTAGCAAAATTCCTAGCTAGAAGGTGTAAAAATAAAGGATTGTGTAGGTGATAATGTTCAAGTTAATGATGGGGAAATTTGAACAGGATGTCTCATTGCCTGCTATTTGCAAGGGGACTTTGGGCCAGATGTAGGACATACTTGAATTCTTTATTAAACTGGAGCTTAAGTAAAATATTGCAAGTTCCCAGAAATATGTCTAAATAAAAGAAAAGAAATATCAAGTTAGGACTCAGGAGATAGTACAGGAGTTAGGGTTCAGGTCTTACACATAGGGTTTAATTCCTGGCACACTGAGGATCCCAGAGAACAGCCAGGTATAGCCCAGTAGGTCCCTGAGCATCATCATGATGGACCTGGTGGTCCTTTTTACAATAGAGTCTGAATAGGACCACATCCTTGGGCTTTAGCATTAACCAAATGGCGCAACTGACTGAACTCCTGGACCTGTGATCACTTTTTTGGAAGGCTTCTCACACCAAAAACAGAAATCTCAAGTGAGTCAAAGATAACTGTTAATACCCTCACTGCACAGTGGTCAATCTCCATATTTCAGCTCAACCTTACTCTAGATCTTCTGCACCAGGTGGAGAGTTGCTGTAGGAATATGTTACGGGTTTATTTTGCTAGTGATTATGGTAGGGCACTAGCCCCCCCAAAAGTCAGTCTGGGAAAATAAGGTATAAATCAAATAAAAGTCCCTGAAGTGGTAAATTAAAGGAAAGAACTTTTTCTAAAGTCTTGAATAATGAGTCAATTAAATGTGACATGTTAGTTTTACTTTCTTTGGATGAATTCATCATAATTTCTCATGTATAATTAAAAATTTCTTTACTTTTATGTTTATTAAAAGCTAGACACAATTACAAAATAAGTAATACAAACTGAGAGATTAAAAATTGTTCTGAGTATTGGAAAGTCTTTCTTATTTTTTAAATAAGTGATGGAGCTTATATGTTATTTTCCTATTTCAAAATTCCTGAATTTTATGTTTAGCTACACAACAAAAAAACAAAAGCATATCTCTATAATGTACTTGTAAATTTAATGTGATATTCTGGGAGAAAAGATTTGTAAAATAAATAAATGAATGTGTGGGAACTCTTTTAACCAGATCATGTCTAACCTGTGCAGAACATTCAGACTAGGCGTGCCTCAATCCTCTATAGGCCAAATGGGTGTTCCAAGCGTTATAGTGAAATTGCTGATACCATGAAAAGTTTTCTCTGCCTGATAGCCAACTATTTAGTTAACCAAATAATTTTTAAGTATATTTTGTTTAACATATACTGTATAATAATAAATTACTTGAATTAGATATTTTCTACCTCCCCTGAATTTTTATTTTAAGATAACACACAGTATTTATTCCATATCTTTATTCCTCCATGCTTCCCTATATAAGACCATTCCACATTTCTCTCTTTCTGGACCTCCAACTCCATGCCACAAATCACAAACACTAATTCCCCCCTTGTCTTTGATTAATTATTTGCTTTGTTATTCAGGCATTCCATCAACATGAATCATTATGAATTCCTTAACAATTTCCTCCTTGTAGTTAATCCACTTATTAAATGTGTTTACAATTATTCTTCTACTTTCATCATACTACTGACTTATTGCATTTGACTTTACTGATTTATGGTTTCTTCCTAAAGGACTTCTCCTGCCTCCAGCTCTGTTGAAATTAAATGCTTTCAGATATAATCAAACTGCTCATACATTGGGTCTTTATTGAATAACCCTGCCATTTGAATAGAGTTACTGAAAATGTACAATGAAAAAGACATCCCTGATACCTTCTGAATGCTTTGTTAATACATCATACTTAATAGACTATTATTATAAAATTGAAATGAAATCTTTTTATGCATTCTTTAAATCACTAAAATATACTAAATAGGAGAAGATAACTAAAACCTTTCCAAGTAAAGCTATAGAAGCTGATCTAAACTTCTTAGCTCCACTCTACATTCACTGTCACTGTCACTGTCACTGTCCCATTGTTCATTGATTTTGCTTGAGTGGGCCCAGTAACATTGCAAGACTTGTTACTGTGTTTGGCATATCAAATATGTCATGGGTAGCTTGCCAGGCTTTGCCATGTGGGTGAGATACTCTCAGTAGCTTGCCGGGCTCTCCGAAAAGGGTGGAAGAATCAAACTTGGTTCAGCCCGGTTGGCCGTGTTCAAGGCAAATGCCCTACCCACTGTGCTATTGCTCCAGCCACTCTACATTAAATATTTAAAATATTTCAGCATATGTGGGCATCATTTATAATTGTAATCATAATAACAACAATAGTAAGAGTTATCAATCATAGTTTTGTTGAGCCAGATACTCAAAACTATATGAGTAAGTGAATATAACCTAGCACAGCAATGATAAAGCTGCAGCAATGATATCACTGTCACTGTCCTTCCGTTGTTCATCAATTTGCTCGAGTGGGCCCAGTAACGTCTCCATCGTGAGACTCATTGTTACTGTGTTTGGCATATCGAATACATCACGAGTAGCTTGCCAGACTTTGCCGTGAGGGCAAGATACTCTTGGTAGCTTGCCGGGCTCTCCGAGAGGGGTGGAGGAATCGAACTCGGGTCGGCCATGTTGGCTTCATGCAAGGCAAATGCCCTACCCGCTGTGCTATCGCTCCAGGCCCAGCAATGATATAGTCCACAAAAATGTTGCATGCAAATTGGTTGTCATCTATATTTCATACTGACAGTTAACATAAACATATTGTGAGGCCTTAAATCTTGGACGTTTTCAGGAATGGCATAAATTAACAGCAAGCTGCAGTCATTTACTTAAGAGTAGAAAGATAAGGTAGCAATAAAAACAAAGAAGACAATAAAAAATTAAAGTAGCTGTCAAGATATTAGGATCTTACCAATGAATAGTCTACTTGTTGTGACTTTAGCAATGTTGTTAACTTCAGTTTTAGATAGGACTTTTTAAAAAAAAAAATCTGAGTATGGAAAAAAGTATGTCTATTTGAGTTATCCATTGTGATGTTGAAACACTGTTTTGGAAGGATGTACATTGACTTAACTTTGAATGAACTTTTAATACTAATGATCAACTCAGCACACATTGCTTTTTATTTGTTGTTATTTATTTATTTTGTTTTTAGGCCAGACTTTGAAGTACTCAGGGATAGCTCCTAGCTCTTCACTCAGGATTCACTCCTATATTATATGGGGGACCATAAGGAGTGAAGGGGAGTTCACCTGGGTTGACTAAATGCAAGGGAAGTGCCATACCAGCTATGCTATCACCAGCAGCCCTAGTATTTGCTTGTTTTTATTTTCTTGCTGTAGCACTGCACTGTAGCACTGTCCTCCTGTTGTTCATTGATTTGCTCGAGTGGGCACCAGTAACATCTCCATTGTGAGACTTGTTACTGTTTTTGGCATATTGAATACTTCACGGGGAGCTTGCCAGGTTTTGCTGTGCAGGCGGGATACTCTCAGTAGCTTGCTGGGCTCTCCGAGAGGGGCAGAGAAATCAAACTCTGGTTGGCCATGTGCAAGGCAAATTCCCTACCTGCTGTGCTATGGCTCCAGCCCATTTTCTTGCAAGATAAAACTGAATTTTTTCACATTGACACAAAGTTACTTAATTCTTTATTTCTAAATTTATGTGGTTGAGTATATATTTTCAGAAACAGGATGTGTTGGCACAACCCTTGTCCTTTGTAGTTGCCATGTAGTACTGTGGCTGACTTGATTACTGATAAGAGTAGAAATGGAAGACAATATTTTCTTTTCTCTTCTGGAAGCCTGTGTTGTAGAGCCTCTGCAAGTTCTTATCAGCCCCTGTTGCTAAGGAAATAATGATGGATGGAATATTTCACCACCTGCCCTCTTGAGCATGTAGAACGAATGTGGAGTATCCTTTATTCTGTTAGTACTAAAATAATGCAGGAGTAGGTTTTGCTATCCTGGAAACTAGCCAAGGGCTTCTTAAACTACTTTCACTAGTGGACCCCTTTTTGCCTGAAAAGTGCAACATAGGTAAAAGCTGCCAGAAAACCCTCAGGTTAATTACACATTTTATTTGAATTAATTTGTGGATGTTTCACATCCAGAAAACTCTCACTATAAGCCAAAATTTTTGTGACCCCTGTATTATGCAATCCCATATGGTATCAGGACTTCACAGTTTAAGAAATTAGAATCTAGGTTATGTGATTAAAAAAGACATGGATAAAATCACCAAAGTCCTCCACCTATATAATTATGAGGTAATATAAGATTGTCTCAGATTTCTATGTGTTTTAAATTTGTAAATATTAGAGTGTTCTTTATTTTCTGTTTGAAAAATCTAGTTACCAGTAAATGATATAGTGGAGTGAATAATTTTTTTTTAAATCAAAACTTGGTCATAGGCAGACTTCAGATTTTCTTGTCTTATTGAAATACCCCGAAGTTTTTGTGTCTTGAGAGCACTTTATCTGAAAAATGATTTTTAAGGTTTGATTAATTTGTTATCAACTCACTCTCAGCTACATATCTGTGTCCTTTTAGCCCAGATGCATGTTTTCTAAATAAAGGAAAAAAGAGTGAAGCATTACATCTGGTGCACAACAAAATGAAAGCACCTGAAATGTATTATTGTTTTTTAAGCAATCCAAATGTAGCTTTTAAATATTCAAAATAACTAAATAAAATTTAGGCAAAAATCGGAAGTTTTAAATTACATATAAAATTTCTTTATATATAGATTTTATATATAATTTAAAAACTTCCTATTTGTGCTTGAATTATATGTAAAAGTTATGTTTATACATATTTATATATAAAAATGTTATAATACATGTATAAAATTTAAGCAGGGGAGTTTGGGCCGCATCCAGCAGTATTCAGGCACTATTCAAGGGACTCCTGGCAGTGCTCAGAGGACCACATGTGCTGCAGGAGATTTGAGCCAAGGTCATGGCCACAGCAGCATGTAAGACCTTACTTCCTCTACTAGCTCTCTGGCCTCAGGAAATATTTTAGATATATTTATAGCAATAAAATAGAGGAACAATACAATTATCCTATTAAAAAGAATGCTTACTATTTTACCTAAAAACTGACCAACAAATACCTTGTTAACACACACAAACTCTCTTTTAGGGCATAGAGAGAGAAAGAGAGAGAGAGAGATAAAAAAAGGTTAAATTGACTTTCTATACCTTCTGTGTTTTCATTTTTAAATTTACCTTTTATTTTTTATCGAGGCAGAGCCTGGCAAGTTACCCGTGGTGTATTTGATATGCCAAAAACAGTAACAATAATGGGTCTCATTCTCCTGACCCTGAAAAAGCCTCCAATACAGCAGCATTGGGAAATATGAGTAAGGAGAGGCTGCTAAGATCTCAGGGCTCGGATAAATGGAGACATCACTCGAGTAAATCGATGAACAATGGGATGGCAGTGATACAGTGATCAAGGCATCGTAGTTTACAAAGTTATTCGTGATTGAGCTTAAGGCATACAATGTTCCAACTCCAATGTCCACTTAACTAATGTCCACTTCTCTCCACTAATATTCCCAGTTTCCCTCCCACCCCACTACCTGCCTCTATGTCAGGCACATTGACACATATTTTTTTTTCTTTTAAGCGTAGTGGTTTACAATACTGTTACTGATAAGCTTTCAAGCATAACACTTTACCACCTTTCAGCACCCAATGATTCTGTCTTTTGCCCCCTCAAATTTATTATTTTCGTACTAAAGTCCCAACAAAAAGAGCCCTTTTATATTTACTTCAGTTTTCTCCCCCTGACCTTGACTTGGATCTTTCAAGATTCCACTTCATATAGTGGATTGTCAGTATATGTCATGAGTTTCCCAGTTAGAGTTGATTTGTAATTTAAAAAATGTTTTGTGGTTTCTATCTTGCTCAGTAATAGGAATGCTAAAACACAGGACTGCCAAAACAAAATAGCAAAACATGTATGGTTGGAATGACAAAAATGTACTTTTTCATAGTTCCAGAGGCCGGAAGTCTAGTATCAAAGAGCTTATAAGTTTGATTTCTCATCCATTCTTGGCTTGAACATAATCTTCCTGTGGTGTCTACACATGAATCTTCCTGTTATATACTCTTCTGATATCCTTTTCTCTTATAATAATACTAGTTCTACTACATTTGGGCCTTATGACCTCACCGAACATATTATCTCCTAAAATTCTTATCTCCATATACAGGCTCATGAGGGTTAGCTCTTCAGCATAAGAATTTTGGGGAAAAAACACATTTACATTCATAATAGGCCACATCCTAATTATCTTAAGTTTAGGAGATCTAAGGTCTTTATTATAGGCACTAAACTCTTCCATTATACCAAGATATCAATCATAACAAATACATAAACAAAAATGCACAACTATGCTCCGATGAAGCATCATTTAGGAGCTCAGATTGGACTATCACCTATCACTCTTGACATAAAATACCATTCTTTCTGTTTTATTGCAGTTATTTAAAATACAAACTATGTTAAGTTTGTGTCCATGCAAGAAGATTCAGTGGCTGGATTTAGTCATAGACAATAGTTTACCAACCTCTGATCTTGGTCTAATCTTAAGCCTCCTAGATATGCTTGGTTGAAAACAAGTAAATCACTACTCTCTAATCTGTGATCATGAGAAAATAATTCATTAAAGCATCCTAAGGAAGGGATAGGGCATGGCACAGTTTTGCAAATATCCCACACAACAGATTCAAAAATAACAGTTTCAAGTACATATATGTAAACAACAGATATCAGCTCTGATATTCAGACATTTTTATAATTTTAGTTCTTTATGACCTGCTTATTTAAGAAAAACAAATAAAAATGGAAAAGTAGAGAAAAAAATCTTATTTT
This sequence comes from Sorex fumeus, assembly GCF_029834395.1. Taxonomy (NCBI): domain Eukaryota; kingdom Metazoa; phylum Chordata; class Mammalia; order Eulipotyphla; family Soricidae; genus Sorex; species Sorex fumeus. The sequence continues at coordinate 14,078,146 of NW_026606172.1, forward strand.
ACATTAACAAACACCCAACGGAGCCTAATCAGATGTTCTTCTTCTTTTTTTTTTTTCTTTTTGGGTCATACCAGGCGATGCTCAGTGGTTACTCCTGGCTCCACACTCAGGAATCACTCCTGGCGGTGCTCAGGGGACCACATGGGATGCTGGAAATAGAACCCGGGTCGGCCACGTGTCAGGCAAATGCCCTAGCCACTGTACTATCTCTCCAGCCCCAGATGTGCTTCTTTTTAAAGTAATTTGACAGCATAGACCTTCCAGGTCTCTTAATAAATACTAAAATTAAGTCTTACAAAAATGTCTTAGTTTTCCTATTTTTAACTTGTGTTCCTTGTTACATTTTGCACTTGGCAGCATTAAAAAAAAAAGTCATATTGAGCAAATCTGGTAGAACTTTGAGTTTTTCATAGGTTGTATCCAAGCACATTCAAAATAATCTTTTATATTATTTAGAAAATTATAAGAGATTTTATATTTCATTTTATATGGTTATCTCTTTGATCTTTTCATTTGATTACGTCCCTATTTAATCAGTATTGGTTATAAGAACTTGAGTTTAAAATAAGTTTTAAAGAAATTTTATGGACATTTTTGATTTGACTCTACCCATATTCTTTTTTATTATTATTTATTTACAGCTTTATTTATTATTATTTTTTTATTAATGAAACACCATGAGGTACAGTTGTAGACTTACAAATTTTTGTGCTTGGGTTTCAGTTATACAATGATCAAGTACCTATCCCTCCACCAGTGCCCATTCTCCACCACCAATAATCCCAGTATCCCTCCCACCCCCATCCCCCCATCCCACCCTGCCTCTGTGGCAGGGAATTCCCTTTTTTTCTCTCTCTGCTTTTGGGTGCTATCTTACACTAAATTTTAAGGCTGTAAGACTCCCACAATGATGTACAATAACCAAGGAACAAAGAATGAAAAGCTTTATTTGTCTTGAGAAAGTGTGATTCTCATAGCATAAATTCCTTTTGGAAAACCATCACTGCTTCTGCACCCCCCACTTTTTTTGGATGAGAATGTAACCAGAATTTCTGGTAAAGAAGAGTTCTAATAACATATGGTACATGAATTAAAATATCACTTTTAGACTTGCGCTTGGGAGCAAAGAGCTAGCCAGTGCAGATTGTAATAGGATTAGGTTCAATCTGCCAAATTTTAGGAAGAGGAAATGTTAATTATGAGGCCAAATAACCATCCAGTGGTCTTTAATAAGGGTAATCCTAGATTAAGAAACTCAAAGAAAAAAATTAAGACTAAACTTTACAAAGATCTGCATTTCAGAAGTCCAATCTCCAATGGTGTTATAGGTCACAGAAGATTATCTGAATCCCAAATGAGACAGTGACTGAATTTGGGCATTTGAGTGAAAGTTTTGCTACACAGGATAACACAGAGTGTTTAACTCCTACCACTGAAATAATCCCAAAATATAATTAAATATATATTTTTTATTTTACTTTTTTGTTCTGAGGATTGAACTCAGGAACTTTATCACTGAGTTATACCCCCAACCCCTGTGGTTCTTCTCCCATAAGATGGAGAAAATCTTTTCTGCTTTCCTATTTCAGACACCTTTCCTTGCATGATTTCATTGCAAAGGCAATATGTCTGTTTAAGATTTATAAAATTGAACCACAAGTAGAAAACACAGGCAGAGTAGTAAAGTTTAATTTTTTGTATTGAAATAAAATATATCATTGCACTAGAGATACGGAAACTTACCATTGGTTTTCATGACATTTTTGAGGTTTTTGATCTAGACTGGTGCTATTCAGAGATTACTTTTTTCTTCTGTGCTCAGGGATCACTGGTGAAGTGCTTGGGGGTCCATACTCATGCTAAGGATTGAACCCCCCTTGACTGCTTTAAAGGCAAATTTCTGAACCACTATTCTATCACTATAGTTCCAGCAATTCAAGTTGTAAATGGCATAAACTATATTTTATTGGAATACAACAATGGGAGTTTCTTGCTATATTCTCTATTTGATACTTGTCATCTTTAGAGTACTAGAATTGAGAAAATTCTGCAAAAAACGTGTCTAGCAAATCCAAATGTGTCTACAAACTGGCCCTTCGCAGAAGTTTACTGGTTCCCAAATTCGGTAACTTTTTCTTCTTGAAGACAAAATAGGAATGTCTAATTTCAGATACTGAACTCCTGTTAAAGTTCACTGCATGTATCAGTCTGGTCTCATATTTGAAACTGCTCCTTTTCGCAGCTCATGGCACCTTAATATCCATGGTATGTTTTGCATGATCAGCAGTCTAGCAGCCTGTAAGCTGCATTTAGGTTTCAATTTCCTCTAAGTGCAGTGTTTTGCCCTGTTGGACTTCTTGAACTGTTTTTTCAGTGGCTCTGAGAGATGACTGATGAATTTTCCTTGTGCTCAATCATTCTTGGCATTTTGCAATCAGTCTTGGTGATGCTTAAGAATGCACACTCGTTCTTATGGGCGGTCAAATTGTCTTCATGTTGAACACCAATTTAATTTGCCCTTAATTGAACTTTTCAACTCTCATTAGTCTTGAAATTTTTTCTGTTTAGGCTATTCTTAGACTCTTAAAATTTGTGTTTTAGAATGCTTAATCTTTAATATTTACCTTGGAGGTATAAAGGGTATAGCAAAAATGAATAAGTTTCAGAGTCATAATCATAAATTTATAGAAAAATTTAATCTGAATGCATATTTTAAACTTTAGAGTATTCATATCTTTTAAATGACACGTTTATTTTATATGGGGAAGGGGTATGAAAACCTGAAAATCCAATTTGGGACTGTTATATTGAGTTTCCTGTGTGCCTTAGAACAGACACATGAAGATAACTAGACCAAATATTCCCACTTTGAAAATAAAATCTATGAGCCTTTTTACATGAGTGCTGTGCTCACCCAAAATATACAAAGAATCCTGATCATTCACATAACTAACTGCTGAATATTTTTAAGTAACAAGAACATTTTACTTCAGAGATTTCTTTCTTTCATGAACTTTATATTCAATTTTCTTTAGGAAACACTGCAAATTTTACATACTGTGTAAATATTTTCTACTAATGCAAACTTAAAACATTTTTCATAATCATATGAATTTTTCTACTTTTATTTGCTCATATGCAGAGGATACACCTATCCATGATCAGGGATCATTCCTTGTGGTGCATGGGTAAGTAATCCCTGAGCATAAAAGGTGCTAAGAATCAGATCACGATTACCACATGCTGGCAAGTGCCTTAACTTCATACTATCTCTCTGCCCCATAAATTCGTTAACTTTCAACAAAAATTGTGAAGCAATCAAAAAGAAAAGATAATTTACACTTGAATTTTTTATCTTCTTAAAGACACCAATTTCATGAAAGATGCAAATTTTTTTTTTTTTTTGCTTTTTGGGTCACACCCGGCAGTGCACAGGGGTTCCTCTTGGCTCTGTGCTCAGGAATTACCCCTGGCGGTGCTCAGGGGACCATATGGGATGCTGGGAATTGAACCTGGGTTGGTCGCGTGCAAAGCAAACGCCCTACCCGCTGTGCTATCACTCCAGCCCCGATGCAAATTTTTTTAGAACACAAATCATCTAAAACAAGGCTACACCTGTTAAAAAATATAAGAATAAATTTTATATAAATAAACTTGACCTTAAAGTATAAAATTTGGGAGTAGGCTAACAAAAAAAAGAAAAACTCTAAAAAATTAATCCTATGAATTAGTAAATAACTGTATGCTTTGTTGACCAAATCCTCGAAATTCAGTGAGGTCTATAGAAGTTATTTCATAAAAGTGAAATTTGTGAAAGGCACAATTTTGAAAACCCTCTGCTAAGAAACAGATGAAAATATTGTCCTTTATTTTGGTAATGTTTTCTGGCATTATTTAGTGGGTAAATGAAAACACTGAATTACATCTGGAATGAAAGAGAATGCTGGAATTCAAACATCTAAACAGGTGTTCCAATTTATTATAGTAGCTGTTAACACACACCTGCATTTTACACAAACTGAGGATTTTGGCTAGTCTTCAGAAGAAGAGCACATATCAAAAATATGTGGCATTACTCACACTGCTTGAGAATGGAAAGACATGCCAGTTATGGCAAGAAAAGGAAATTTCAACTTTTGTGGAGGGCTGAGAAAAGTATCTTCGTGGAGATTATCATAAGTTGATTATGGAAGAACTTTTTTTGTTCAGTAAAATGATTTAGAATTGGAAAATGAGTATTGTGAAGATTAGAGAAATAGAAAAAAAAAACAAAAATTAAGCGGTAGTGTTCGTATATGTAATGGCATAAGAGCCACGGGGAAAGATGAGAGGAGAAAGATAAAGAAGCATTAAGGAGAGCTATGATCAGGTGCAGGGGGATATTTATGGGTCACACCTGCTGTACTCGGGTTTTATTCCTGGCTCTCCACTCAGGGATCACTTCTGACATTACTCCAGGAACAACATGTGCTGCCTGGGATTGAACCAGGTTCTGCGTCAATGAAAAGGTTACCCTACTTCCTGTACTACCTCTGCAGTCCTGTTATGTTGGCCTTCATTTACTGAATGTTTGATAATCATAATTTTTTAGAGGACACTCTGTTGCAGATGCAATCTCATTTTTATATATTTGTCTCTGTTTAAATCATAAAAATGAACTTAATGTCTAATACATTAGATGTGGGAAGAGGAGTTAATCCATATAGTTAATCAGTTAAATGAAGAGAAATACAGAAACTAGGAAAAACAAATACGGACATTTTACTTTTACAATACTCCACTTTTCTAGGAGATTTTTGGAGGTATATAAAGCCTTTTGCCAAAGTTGATAGTGTTTAAAAATTGTGTTTAAGTCTTAATAAGCAGCATTCTTCAGCTACAATGTAAGGAACTGGCAGAAAACAAAGGATATCTCCCTAAAAGCAAGGAGGAGTGATGGGAAAATTAACTACCTACCAGCCTTCTTCTCTTTCTCCTCCCAAGTTTTTCTCTTTCCTCTTTCTCTCCAATCATTATTCCCTAAAATTATAGTAACAACACACATTACAAACAAATTCATACAATAAACCTAAAACTCACTCATCCTTCTAGGAAAAGGACCTGGATCCCATGCACAATAAGCACACTCAGTCAAGACTCTCTAATCCTCTTATCTCATGCTTAAACTCACTCTTGCTGCTTTCTTTATCATTCCACAAAAATGGCTCCAGTTAATGTGGCCGACAACCTTCATGTGGTCATGAGCAAACGGGACCGTTCTCTGATCATCAGTACTTACAACTCACATGCCATGTTGCTCTCTGCTCCCTACTGAGGTGATGCTCACAATATTAAGGGCTCAAAATAATTTTTCTCTGCCTCATGCATTACAGGGATTTTCAACTCTCAAAGTTGTCCAAGAGAAGACACTTCTTTCCCCTGGTGCATATCAGTATCCCTTCCACAATCTTCGGTATCTCAATGTCTATGAAAGGCAACAGGGATTACTCTACCTCCTAGCCCTTTTTAAAAAAAAAAATTCCAAACTTTGGGCTGGAAAAAAACTGAAACTTTGGAACACATGGCTAGCATATACAAGGTCCTCAATTCAACCACCCTCAGTTTCAATACCACATGTTCCTCTGAGCACCACTGGGGTAGCCTTGGTGGTCCCCAACATTCCTGGATAGAATCCATAAAATTTTTGCCCCCCCCCCCTCAATAAAAGACAGTAGCAAACAAAAATTTTAAATCTTTGGAAATTTTCTGAGAATAATGCATTAAATATTGCTCTTAACAATTAATATTTATTTTATTTATAATAAAATGGAATCTCTTATTTTGACTGAAGAATTTGAAAGGAATTTAGGATCATCACTGTACTTCTTCCATAAACAATATCAACAGGAATTTTTGCCCACAAAATGAGAAAAAAAATTTGGGCCTGAACGATTCTCAAAAAATTAGAAATTGAGCTCCCATTTGACCCAGCAATACCACTCCTGGGAATATATCCCAGAGAGGCAAAAATGTATAGTCGAAGTGACATCTGCACTTGTTTGTTCATTGCAGCACTCTTTACAATAGCCAGAATCTGGAAAAAACCTGAGTGCCCGTCACGCGCAGCTAGAAACAGCCCCTAGACAGCCGGTTTTCAACCCCTGATCTGCGTGGGACGGGCACAGAGGCCCAGCTCTGGGCAACAAAGCTGAACGGCTCCAATTCCAACAGGTACAGCCCGCCCCCAAGGGCCTGGGTTCCTCTCTGGGCACGCGCAGCTAGAAACAGCCCCTAGACAGCCGGTTTTCAACCCCTGATCCGCGTGGGACGGGCACAGAGGCCCAGCTCTGGGCAACAAAGCTGAACGGCTCCAATTCCAAACAGGAGACCTTCCCAACTCCTCGCCCAGTGCCAGGGACTCTTCCCGGAGCCGCGGCCACTAACGCGGCCGCGAATATTTTCCCACTACATATGCCATAGGAACCATAAGCTAACTTCTTAGATGGAAACTTCTCTATTTTAGCTCAGCCACTAGAAACACAGTTGCCAATAACTCATAAGCCTATCTTAACTCACACTGCATATCAAGCAGAATAGTAACACTGAACATGAAGGACTAAACCACACCTCTCACAATGGTAAAGCAACGCAAAAGCCCACCAAACATTCATATTGAAGAGTCTAGCCCAGATGACACCAACAGTACTGTAGTGTTAGACAACCTCTCTGACAAGGAATTCAGAAGGGAGCTACTTAGCATGCTTAGGGAATTAAAAGAAACAATGGAAACCAATGCCAATAGAAGACAAGAGGATCTGAAGGCAGAAATGAGGAAAATGCAATCAGAAATGTCAGACCTGAAAAATCTCGTAGGCGAATTGAAAAGCTCAGTGGAAGGCCTCAGCAGCAGAGTAAGAGCGGCTGAGAACAGAATCAGTGAGCTCGAGGATGAAGTTCAGAGACTCTCCAGAAAAGAGCAGAAAATGGAAAAGAGACTCACAATTCGGGAACAGATGGCAAGAGAAGATCGTGATGAAGCCAAGAGGGGTAACATAAGAATTATTGGAGTCCCAGAGGGACAGGAAGAAAACCTCGATGAAGAAGAAACTGTCAAATACATCATTGCTACAACATTTCCAGAGCTGAAGAAAACTTGTGACCACATTCAGGAGGCCCGAAGGGTACCAGCTAGAAGAAATCTGAATAAAAATACCCCAAGACACATTCTGATCAAAATGACCAAAACCTTAGACAGAGACAAAATTCTGAAAGCAGCAAGATCGAAGAAAGAAATCTCTTACAAAGGAGCATCCTTAAAATTCACAGCTGATTTTTCTGATGAAACCCTCATGGCCCGAAAACAGTGATGGGACATAGTAAAAAAACTCAATGAAATAAATGCCTCCCCCAAAATACTTTTCCCAGCAAGACTCTCATTCATAATAGAAGGAACAAAACACAGTTTCACAGACAAACAACAGCTCAGGAACTTCATAGACTCAAAACCATGGTTACAAGAACAACTAAATGGGCTACTTTAAGGCAAGAAAGGCCCCTCAAATACACCAAATTTTAACAGAACAATGGGACAAAATCCCATAACAATAATCTCTCTCAATGTCAATGGGCTAAATGCACCAATTAAAAGACATAGAGTGGCAGGATGGATTAGAAAATTGAACCCAACATTCTGCTGCCTGCAAGAAACGCATCTCAATAGTCAAAGCAAACACAGACTCAGAGTCAAAGGCTGGAAAACAATCCTACAGGCAAACAGCTCCCATAAAAAAGCTGGGGTAGCCATCCTTATATCAGACCACATCGATTTCAGAGTGAGGAAGGTCATAAGAGACAGTGAAGGCCATTTCTTATTGATCAGAGGATCTGTACAACAGGAAGAACTTACAATAATAAATGTATATGCACCTAATGAGAGACCAGCAAAGTACTTAAAACAACTACTCATAGATTTGGAAAAAGACATCAATAGCAACACAATACTAGTGGGAGACTTCAACACTGCTTTGTCACCTCTTGATAGATCAACCAGACTCAAGCTTAGCAAGGACATACTTCATTTGAGGGAAACAATGGAAGAAAGGGACTTAGTAGATATATACAGGACACTTCATCCACAAAAAGCTGAATACACATTCTTCTCAAGCGTACATGGAACATTCTCCAAGATAGACCACATGCTGAGCCACAAAACATGCCTCCATAAAATTAAGAAGGTAGAGATTGTATCAACAATCTTCTCAGACCATAATGCGCTGAAATTAGAAGTAAATCACACACAAAAACAGAAAACTAAATCAAACACCTGGAAATTAAACAGTGCACTATTGAACAACGAGTGGATTAGACAGGAAATCAAAGAGGAAATCAAAAGATTCCTAGAAACGAATGAAAATGAGAACACGAGTTATCAAAACTTATGGGACACAGCAAAGGCTGTGTTAAGAGGAAAGTTTATAGCTCTACAAGCATTCCTCAGGAAGGAGGAGCGAGCACACATAAGTAACCTAACCTCACAGCTTAAGAGCTTGGAGAAGGACCAAAAAAAGGAGCACAACCCGAACAGGAGAAAGGAAATAATAAAACTCAGAGCAGAGATTAACGAGATGGAAACCCAAAAAACAATCCGAAAGATCAATGAAACCAAGAGCTGGCTCTTCGAGAAAATTAACAAGATCGATAAGCCTCTAGCAAAACTCACAAAGAAAGGGAGAGAGAAAACCCTAATAAACCGAATCAGAAATGAAAAGGGGGTCATTACAACAGAAACCACAGAAATTCAGAGGATCCTCAGGGAGTACTTTGAGAAGCTTTATGCCACGGAACATCAAAACTTCGAGGAAATGGATAAATTCCTAGACTCCTACAGACTCCCAAGGCTGAACCAAGAAGACCTGGAATACCTGAACAGACCTATCACCATCAAGGAAATTGAAATGGTAATAAAAAGTCTCCCCAAGCACAAAAGTCCTGGCCCGGATGGATTCACTAGTGAATTCTTCCAAATCTTTAAAGAGGACTTACTCCCAATGCTCTTTAAGCTTTTCCACGAAATTGAAATATCAAAAACACTTCCGAACAGTTTCTACGAGGCAAATATCACACTGATACCAAAAGCAGACAGAGATACCACAAAGAAAGAGAATTACAGGCCGATATCCCTGATGAACACAGATGCAAAGATCCTCAACAAACTACTAGCAAATAGAATCCAACTACTCATTAAAAAGATCATACACCATGACCAAGTAGGATTCATCCCAGGGATGCAAGGATGGTTTAACATTCGGAAATCAATCAACATAATCCACCATATCAACAAAAGAAAAGATAAAAAGCATATGATCATATCAATAGATGCAGAGAAAGCATTTGATAAGATCCAGCACCCCTTTATGATGTAAACCCTAGCCAAAATGGGTATAGAGGGGACCTTCCTCAACATAATTAAAGCCATCTACCACAAGCCTACAGCAAGCATCATCCTCAATGGGGAAAAACTGAGAGCCTTCCCTCTAAGATCAGGGACGAGACAGGGATGCCCACTCTCTCCACTGCTGTTCAATATAGTACTGGAAGTACTTGCAATAGCGATTAGGCAGGAAAAAGATATTAAGGGCATTCAGGTAGGAAAGGAAGAAATCAAGCTCTCACTATTCGCAGATGATATGATACTCTACTTAGAGAACCCAATAACTTCCACCAAAAAACTCCTAGAAACAATAGACTCGTATAGTAAAGTTGCAGGTTATAAAATCAATACCCAAAAGTCCATGGCTTTCCTATACGCAAACAGTGAGAGAGAAGAAAGCAACATGAAAAAAACAATCCCATTCACAATTGTGCCCCAGAAAATCAAGTACCTAGGAATCAGCTTAACTAAGGAAGTAAAGGACCTGTACAATGAAAACTACAAAACGCTACTTCAGGAAATAAAAGAGGACATGAGGAAATGGAAAGATATCCCCTGCTCATGGGTCGGGAGACTTAACATTGTCAAAATGGCAATACTACCGAAAGCATTGTATAAATTCAATGCAATCCCTATAAGGATACCCATGACATTCTTCAAAGAAATGGAGCAAACACTCTTGAAATTTATATGGAACAATAAGCCCCCACGAATAGCTAAAGCAATTCTTGGGAAAAAGAAAATGGGAGGAATCAACCTCCCGAACTTCAAACTGTACTACAAAGCAGTAATAATTAAAACAGCATGGTACTGGAACAAAGGCAGAACTGCAGACCAGTGGAACAGGGTTGAATACACTGACATCTCTCCTCAATCATATGCTCATCTAATCTTTGATAAAGGTGCAAGTAATGTGAAGTGGAGTAAGGAAAGCCTCTTTAATAAATTGTGTTGGCATCACTGGACGGCTACATGCAAAAAAATAGGCTCAGAACTCTGCCTAACACCATGTACAAAAGTAAGATCAAAATGGATTAAAGACCTCAACATCAGACCAGAAACCATAAGGTACATTGAAGATAAAGTTGGCAAAACCCTCCATGACATTGAAGCTAATGGTATCTTCAAAGATGCCACGCCACTGGCCGAGCAAGTGAAAACAGAGATAGATAAATGGGACTATCTTAAACTAAGAAGCTTCTGCACCTCCAAAGAAACAGTGACCAAAATACAAAGACAGTCTACAGAATGGGAAAGGATATTCACCGAATACACATCTGACAAGGGGTTGATATCCAGGATATACAAAATACTGGTTAAACTCCACAAGAAGAAAACATCGAACCCCCTCCAAAAATGGGGCAATGAAATGAACAGAAACTTTCTCAAAGAAGAAATCCGAATGGCAAAAAAGCACATGAGAAAATGCTCTACATCATTAATCATCAGGGAGATGCAGATCAAAACCACAATGAGATACCATCTCACACCTCAGAGACTGGCCCACATTCAAAAGAACAAAAGCAACCGATGCTGGCGTGGATGTGGCGAGAAAGGGACACTCCTTCACTGTTGGTGGGAATGTCCACTGGTTCAGCCCTTCTGGAAAACAGTATGGATGATTCTCAAAAAATTAGAAATTGAGCTCCCATTTGACCCAGCAATACCACTCCTGGGAATATATCCCAGAGAGGCAAAAATGTATAGTCGAAGTGACATCTGCACTTGTTTGTTCATTGCAGCACTCTTTACAATAGCCAGAAACTGGAAGAAACCTGAATGCCCAAGAACAGATGACTGGTTAAAGAAACTTTGGTACATCTACACAATGGAGTACTATGTAGCTGTTAGAAAAGATGAAGTCATGAAATTTACATACAAGTGGTACAATATGGAAAGTATCATGCTAAGCGAAATGAGTCAGAAAGAGAGGGATAGACATAGAAAGATTGCATTCATCTGGGGGATATAAAGTAACAAAGTATGAGATTAATACCCAAGAATAGCTGAGATCAGCACCAGGAGGATTACTCCATAACTTAGAGGCCAGCCGGGTATCCTAGAGGAAAGGGCAGTTCAGATAGAGAAGGGAGCACCAAATAAAGGATGTTTGGAGGATTCTCCCAGGAGGGGAGATGCATGTCGAAAGTAGACTATGGACTGAACATGTTTGCCACTCAATGCCTCTTTTGCAGACCACAACACCCAAAAGGAGAGAGAGAACACAGGGGATTGCCCTGCCACAGAGACAGGGGGGATGGGGGGATGGGGGTGGGAGGGATATTATCCATGGTGGTGGAAAATGGGCACTGGTGGAGGGATGGGTATCTGATCATTGTATAATTGAAACCAAAGCACAAAAAATTGTAAATCTACAACTTTAAAAAAAATAAAATAAAATAAAGGGGGAAAAAAAAAAAAACCTGAGTGCCCGAGAACAGATAACTAGTTAAAGAAACTTTGGTATATCTACACAATGGAGTACTATGTAGCTGTTAGAAAAGATGAAGTCATGAAATTTACATACAAGTGGTACAACATGGAAAGTATCATGCTAAGCGAAATGAGTCAGAAAGAGAGGGATAGACATAGATTGCATTCATCTGGGGGATATAAAGTAACAAAATATGAGATTATTACCCAAGAATAGCTGAGATCAGCGCCAGGAGGATTACTCCATAGTTTAGTGGCCAGCCGGGCAATCTAGAGGAAAGGGCAGCTCAGATAGAGAAGGGAACACCAAATAAAGGGTGTTTGGAGGATCCTTCCAGGAGGGGAGATGCATGTCGAAAGTAGACTATGGACTGAACATGTTTGCCACTCAATGCCTCTTTTGCAGACCACAACACCCAAAAGGAGAGAGAGAACACAGGGGATTGCCCTGCCACAGAGGCAGGGGGAATGGGGGGATGGGGGTGCGGGGGATATTATCCATGGTGGTGGAAAATGGGCACTGGTGGAGGGATGGATATCTGATCATTGTATAATCGAAACCCAAGCACAAAAAATTGTAAATCTACAACTGTACCTCATGGTGTTTCACTAATAAAAAAAAATAAATTAAAAAAAAATTTGGGCCTGGAACAATGGCACAGGAAGTAGGGCGTTTGCCTTGCACATGGCCGACCCGGGTTCGAATTCCCACATCTCATATGGTCCCCTGAGCACTGCCAGAAGTAATTCCTGAGTGTATGAGCCAGGAGTGACCCCTGTGCATTGCCAGGTGTAACCCCCAAAATAAAAAAAAAAATTAAAAAATGAGAAAAAAATTCAAAGTATATCATGAATTGATATGTGTTAAAATATTCATATAATTATCAGTTGTCCTTTCACCTTTTTCTTTCATTTAAAAATGTAAGTATAGAACATATAATAATTATCTATTGTAAGTAGCAATTTTGAGGCTTTTTGTAAATGCTTAGTGTTTTTCAACCAGTCACCACTTTCAAATTTTAAAATATTTCTGTTGCGCTTAAAAGTTTCCTCAGATGCATTCATAGTCAATCTCTGTTCTTAATTGCTGCCTCCCAAAAATCTTTATTCTAATTTTTATTTTTATATGTATTTCATTGTCATGAAATCACTTAATCACTTAATCACTTAACTTCCCGTTAGTCGTCGATTTGCTCGAGCGGGCGCCAGTAACGTCTCCATTTGTCCCTGTCGCGTGCTAGTGTAGCCCAATGGCATCTGTTCGCTCCGGGAACATGAAGGGCCTCAAACCGATCGTTCATGATCTTGACGAAGAAGTCTGACCATCTGGTAGGTGGGCGGCCACGCGGTCTTTTGACATCCCGTGGAATCCAATCAGTAACAGCTCTAGTCCAACGGTCGAGTAGTAACTACATTGTCATGAAAATTTATCTAAATGCAATAGTAAAATGCAGACTATTTTGCATATCTAGTTTTTATCATTTCACATAATACTCTCAAGTACATTCAAGTAGTTATATGATTAATTACTTCATTTTCCTTTTCATTAAAACTATTTCATTCTTTAATTGACATACATTCTCATGAGGGATTCATATTCTCATCTCATGATTCTCTGTTTTTAAAATGCAGCAATTCTGGTGGTATGTAGAGATATGTAAACACAGTTTCAATTTCCACTTCTCTAATCACTCATTGCACTAGATATCTTTTAATCTGTCATTCATGTGTGTGTATAGATACAAACCAAGTACATACTTTAGTAAAATATATTTGAATGTTTTTAAACTTTTGCATTTTTATGTTACTTAATTTTAAATATTCTTTTTATGTCCATATTAAATCCTTTATTAGATGTGTTTTTCAAATATTTTCTTAACTTTTGACTTTTCCCTCCCTCCCTCCCTCCCTCCCTCCCTCCCTCCCTCCCTTCCTTCCTTCCTTCCTCCCTCCCTCCCTCCCCCCTTCCTTCCTTCCTTCCTTCCTTCCATCCTTCCTTCCTTCCTTCCTTCCTTCCTTCCTTCCTTCCTTCCTTCCTTCCTTCCTCCCTCCCTCCCTCCCTCCCTCCCCCCTTCCTTCCTTCCTTCCTTCCATCCTTCCTTCCTTCCTTCCTTCCTTCCTTCCTTCCTTCCTTCCTCCCTCCCTCCCTCCCTCCCTCCCTCCCTCCCTCCCTCCCTCCCTCCCTTCCTTCCTTCCTTCCTTCCTTCCTTCCCTCCTTCCTTCCTTCCTTTCTTCCTGGAGGTTTTCAAGGTTTCCTCCTGTCTCTGTACTCAGAGATAACTCCTGGTGGGCTCAGGCTATCATATGGGGTGCTGGGAATCAAATCTGGGTTGAACACTTGTAAGACAAGTACCCTACCTGCTGTATTCTCTCTCTCTGACCCTTTATTTTTCTGTATTTGATACGCATTGTTTTTACTATTTTCTTTCGTGATCATGTATTTGGTGTTTTATCCAGGAAATATTTGCTTACCACAAATTCGTAAAATGTTCTTATACAATTTCATCTGGAAGTTTTATACTTTTTCTCATATATGTCAGCTGTACATATTGGCTTAATACTTATACATAGTTTGAGGCAAAAGTATGGCACATAGACTGTGTATGAAATGAACTTAGGTAGCATACACACTTAAAATACTTAAAAATAGAAAATTGAAGAAAATAATGATGCTAGTCAAAAAACAGGATTTAAAAAATTACGTTCTCTGCACTGAATTGTTCTTTATTGTAATCAGTTGAACATAAATGTGTTTATTTCTCTCTGTCTTCTAAATTTTGTTCTGGAACCTGAGAGGTAATTCAGCTGGTAAGGTACTTGTCTTGCCTATGACCAACATGGATTTGATTACCATCACCACATACATCATGAAGCATGACCAGAAATCACTAAAGACCACAGAGCCAGCAGCAGATCCTTAGCATTGCTGGGTATGTCCCCGCAGCCCAACAAATAGATTATTTTCTTTTCAGTTGTAATGCTTATGGATTGACGTTTAAAAGTAGGTAGTATCTGACATCAGGTTTGTTCTTCTTTGAATTTTTTTCTTGTACGCATTCTAGAAATCAGGGAGATAGTACAGAGGATAAAATGCTTGCCTTAAATGCAGCCAACATGGGTTTGATCCCTGACACCATGTAGGATTCCTTGAACACCACTAGATGTCATTCTTGAGTACAGAGCCAGGATTAAGCACCAACCACTATGGAGTGCAGTCAAATGGCCCTCCAAAATAAAATTGTATGCATTTCATATACATTTTAGATTCAACATACCATTTTTTTTACAAAAATATTTGGCAGCATTAATAGAGACTGCACTGAATAATTAAAACCTTTTATCTTACTATTATAGAGTCAAATAATTTAAAATGTAGAATAATGCAATAATATTTGTAATTTTTGCTCTATAGATTTTGCATTTATTTTGTTATTTATTTCAAATAATAAATTAGTCATATTTTGGCTAAATAGAAATAAATAATGCTTGTATTACCATTCACTGTGTAGAATATTCATCTTATAATTTGGACAAAGTGCAATAAATATACCGATCATTCTAATGTTATGTAGGGTATTTTTACTAACCTAAAACTCTTCAGTACTCTATATATTTCCCTTTATCTCCCCAAAACCCTGTAAATCACTGATTTTTTTTACTATCTCATAGGTTTGTCTTATCCAGAATGTCATAAATTGCAATAATACAGTTTGTACAATTTCATATTTACTTCCTTTATTAAGTAAATATGTACTTAGATTTCTTTCATTTATCTTAAAGGCTTTGAAAGCTCATTTATTTTTGGTATTAAATAATATTTCATTGTATGGATGCACCACAAATTATTCGCTTACTAACTGAAAGACATGTTGATAGTTTCCAAGTTTTAGCAATTATGAGTAAAGCTGCTATAAATAACTGTGTGCGTGTTTTTTATGTGGACACAGCAGTTCTTTATTTCACAGTTCATATAGACATGTCTCTGAGGGCCCAACAGCCCTAGAAAGAGAAATCCTTGCAGCTGGGACAGGAACTCAAACGAGCCCACCCTGCTAGCTATGTCTGTTATCTAATTGGTTTCTTACCATGTAAGTGAAATTTAAAATTATCAGCCAAATTGTCTTATTGTCTAACTCTCATATCCTCATTCTCTTCCTAACAGATCTTGTTAATCTACATTCTTAAGAATATTTGGCAATTAATTTTATTTTTAGTGTTGTTTCTTAGAGTCAACTCTTAGATTTACATGTTTTCATAGTTAGTCAACATTGGAGTATAGTTTGTGCTCAATGTCCTTGAACCCTTTCCCACCAAACTATCTGTATGTGCGTTGTATCACATGGCTTTCTGGACATGTTTTGGTCTTTCCTATGCATTTGTAAAGATTTTGAGTCCTTAGCATTATGTAGAGAGTTTGGGTTTTCTCCTCAGATATTCTCTACATATGCATACAATTTTACAATCAGTTAGATTGTACAGGCATCCTATCTTATCTCTTAAGGCTCTTTTATCTTCGTGATCTTTCTTGAATTTATGCCTTGAAGTTGGCTGCCTACTGACCCCAAGCAAATCTAACACCTACCACCCTCTCCCACTTTTTGCCAATCTTATTTGGTTGTCTGCTATTTGTTAGAAAATTTTCTTCTTTTACTGACAAGTGCTTAGATATTAATTTTTCCCCCATGTCCAAACCAAATAAGCCTCCTCTATCAGCAAAATCATAGTTTTGGACAATCCTACCTTTACTTAGGGGGAAGACAGCAGTAACAGCAGGCTAAATTTAAACATTTTTAACTTCAATTTCTCTATTGGTTACATTGGGCTGGTATTTAGTGCCCATAAATTATTGTTTAGGTAACTGAATCAAATGCATAGTTTATAAGACAAAATTTCTCAAATTCTTGACATGCTGTAAATCTCGTTCTTTACCTTTTTCTAAAAATATTTTATCTGATGTTCTTTCCTTCCTCCCTCCTTTCCCACTTTCCATATTGTCGTTGCTAGTCCTGTTGTGGTTGTGATGAACCAGAAGTTGCTCACACACATGTCTGTGTTGCTCCATATTTTTAGCTCTGATGCTTGACAAGGTTGCACATCAGGTTATGGTACTTGCACTCTTGACTGCAACAGTAGTTACCAAGATCTCTAAAAATACTCCTTTAGTTGTGATATACAGTTTAGAACAACAGATTTAGTACTCTCAATTCTGGAGGTTGGGGAAATCCAACACTGGGATGCCAAGAGACTTGGGTGAGAGACTACTTTCGGGTCACTCACTTCTCTTATTTTCGAATAGCAGAAGAAAACAACAAGAAATTTCTTTCAGGATATATTTAGGACAATAATTCTAATCCAGAGGAGTAGCCTCTTAAGACCTAAACAATTCCCAAAGAGTACACATTTTAATATTATCACACTGAGTATTTGATTTCAACATAGAATTTTGGAGACAGATACTCAGATATCATAAGTGTTTCTTTTTTTTTTAAAGCCTATTCATTTGATTTTCTTTCATCACATATCCCTCATTAGATACTAACTGTGCTGTGTAAATTTGCCAAACTTCGCCCACCTGAGAGCCTTTGTACTTCTTGTCCATTTGCTTAAAATATTGTAATTCCCTTCAGTATATTCCTCCTCAAAAAAGCATTCTCTGCGTTTAAGAGATAGCTTGATGGACTCAGGGCATGTTCTGCATACAGAAAACCTGGGTTCAATCTCTAGCATAGAACTGGAAGAAGCTCTTACCACTGCAAGGTATGATTCCAAAACCAAAACCCAAGCAAAACGAATGAACAGGCATTTTCTCATGACTTCATCTAATTTAACAAGTCCACTCATTTGTTAGCGACTTTCTCTAATATATCATCTACTTATCACTTTAATGATATGTATTATAATTGGTACTTTTTGGTGTCTATTGGTTTAAAAACAACACAGACCCACAAACATACACACACACAACCCAAACCACATGCCTCTTGCCATTGTATCCCAATTTTTTTTAAGTGCTTGGTATGTAATTGGAGTTGCTTACCCCAACATCTCATAAGGAACTAATTGCAAGAATGCCAAAGAGATAATCAGGCTGGAGTACAAGCTTTGCATGTACGTGACATGGGCCCAATCCCCATCACCACATGTGTTTTTGAACACTGTTAGGAGTGACCCCATGCACCAAGTTAGGAATAATCACTGCCTGGTGCAGTTCCTAAACATCAAACAAAAATTTAATTGAATGGGATAAAAAAATTCTCAAAACATTGTTCATAAATGTTTATCGTGATAAACAAATAACTATGCTAAATTCAAAATTTCAATAACTATGGCATAATTCCTCTCAATACTTGTACTTTCAGTTGTATTCACATCCATTTATAAAGTTAGTTTAGAATTTGTTTTGTACAAATAAAGTATGATAACAGAATGGTTTCATAAAAATAAATAGAAAAATTCACTTTACTAGAGGACTTAGCTCTTATTTAAATAAACTATACAATAATTTAAAATTCAAGTGATTCATTAAAAATTAGTGTGAAGCAATTGGAACATAGGCATATTGATTTAAAATCATGATTCTCCTGAAAGAAAGACCATCAATACAAACAAAATGCATTTATTTTACATTTTACTTGTGAAAAAGAACAATTTAATGTTATTCTTATCTTGAAAAGCAGGGGTAATAGCCATATACCTGCAAATTTTGCATGCAATGTTACTCTATCATTTTCTTTTAAAGTTTAGTCATTTGAATCAGTTTCTGTCTTATCTCTTGAAAAACATTCTACCTGCACATTTTAAAAAATCTTAGTTTCTAAGGGAAAATATATGAAGCTGCAACTTAGTGACTCATAATTCATTTAATCTATAAATCAGCTTAAGTAGAAAAATAATACATATAATTTCCAGAGCTAACAACTTCCATAAATAAAAATTTCATTTTCTACTACTGACAATCTGAGTTCTACTAGGCTTGCGAGTCCTCATCATGTCACTTGCTTTTTATGACTAAAGTAAATATTAAACCCCACATACTTGATAGATCTGCAGTGTTCCTTTTTCCTCCAAGCTTTTGAAATGAAATAAGAGTTCAATAAAATGGTGCACTACGCGCCTTTTGTTCAGATGCATACAGTATATCTTTCGATAGGTACAGCATATTCATTTCTTCAAAATGTTTTACCATCCTAGGTGCTGGGGGATATTGAAAAAAAAAAGAGAAGAAACTGAAGTGCTGACATATTTACAGAGGGACTCAGAAAGGATACAGTTTTGGGGGGGCACACTATCAAGAATAGCATGTAATTTGAATTGGATACACTGGCGATGGTGTAGAGTCACAACTAAGACTGATTAGAGTGGAAAAAAATCTTTGTGTTATTCATGGAGAAACATAATTAAGTCTAATAGATACTTAGGTTTGTGAACTTAATTCCAAGCTTAATTCTGAAATTTGAACATGGATTCTATCCCATTTTTCCTCCCGTCTCATTTCAATTCACCAGTATATCATACATAAGAAGCCACACAAATTAACATTCCCACATGTAAAGGGAATCCAAAAAACATTATGAATATGAAAGTAAAAATATATATTTTTAAATTTTCTTTTAATTTTTTTTAGATTTCCGGTGCAATTTGCCAGAGAAGAGCTGGTTTAATTTTTTTTACGGACAATGTTAGTAAATGTTATGTATTAAATTTAAACATTTTATTCAATGCTACATATTCATGATAGAGTGAAGAGAAAACTATAATTTCAGGAGAGGGATGCAACTCAATGGAGAAATGGTGGATATATTATCAGGACTCTGTTATACTGAAAAAAATTAGGCAAAAACTATATCTAATATTTTAAAATTTTAATTTTAATATATAATTTAATATTAATTTTAATATTTTAGTTTTTGTAGCTGATAGGTTAACTGTTTATAGATGAACTTTTGTTGTGTGTCTGTTTCTTCATCTCTTTACTTTGTTCTCTTGACTTAGTGGCCTTTTTAGTGTACTTTTTCTTTGCTTCCTTTTTTTTTTTTACTGCCAACACTCATGATATAATGTAGAAGCTGGCTACTAGTACTCTGTAGTCAGATTTTATTTACTCTATCGTTCAGAATAAAAATCTTTATCCTCATCAAGTCATTCATTCCCTAGGTTTTCATTGAATGCTGATATTTTAGACCTTTCCAGATGATTACATTTTACTGGGGAAAGACAGAAAATAAACCGAGAAGATAAAGCGTGCAGAAAGGTGTGGCCAAAGTGACTTTTCTCCTTTCTTTGGAAACATGACTTCATCTATTATCAGATAATATCTAAGCAAATACTTAGAGACTTGCTAACTAAGTCATACTATTTGACTTTCATTTCTTATGGTACAATCTGCAAGTTATCGATGACTTCGAGGATAAAGGGAGAGTATATGCCAGCAATATTGACTGCTTCCTTCAGAAGGAATACAGTCCTCATGGCACTTTGGCTTTTGCTAAATTATACATGTGCAGGATTTTTTGTATACAGAGCTACTCTCTGAAAATAAAGTTTGTTTTGTTTTGAGGCACTCTATTTGCAGTAATTTGTGACAGCACTGATAGGAAAAGTAGTCTGACTGCTGTGTGTAACCACTGTGGGTGGTTTCCATATCTCTATTAGTTAATGCCTTCTTTTTAATGTCTTCCTTCCATTCACCTTTCACTGCTTACTCTAAAGGACATGGTTCTTTTCCATGGCAAATTTATCCACAATTACTCTAACTTGCTTTTCCTTGTGAACCTAAGGAAAAGTAATTTCTTTTTCCATTCCTAAGCACATGATGTAGGAATTAATATGTACATATGGTATTTTAAAAATGCTTTTCTATTTCCCTCCCATTTCCAATTTTACATACTTCTAGTAGGAGAGACTTCCATTCTCTTATTTTTAAATTGATGTTCTTGATTTTGCCTAACTTATTCATTCAGACAATAATTATTAAAATCCACATTTTGTATAGGGTAAAATGTTATGTGCTGCTGCTGATAAAGGCATAAGAAATTGTGTCTAGATTGTTGAATGGCAGAAAAATCATCTTAAAATATGTAAACCTAATTGATAGGTTCTAATAAGCAGAATCCAGGCACTGATAAGTCTGTTCTAATAGCATTTGTTAGACATAGTTGTTATTTAGTGAGTATTAAATAAAAGTAATAAGACAGTGATTTCCCTGTTGTCCCAATTTGTTTACAACTGTCTATACAAATTTAATTCTGATTTTGTTGCATCCTTTACAGTAACAAATACATTGCCTCTTGTATGCTTCCCTACATTGGAAAAAAAGAATCAATACAAGTAAATGATTTCATTCCTTTGCTGGCATCATGATTGCCTTGAAATTGTTTGCATATTATAAAGTCTCCTGTGTAATGCTCTTAAATCCTAGGAAAGCAAGTATTACATTATTGCTTTGTTATAAATTTCAGAAGTGTGTGTGTGTGTGTGTGTGTGTGTGTGTGTGTGTGTGTGTGTGTGTGTTGACTTGCTAGGCCTAATGAAAAATAAACCCATTTCTGAGTGATCAAGCAAAAATGTATTTTGAAGGAGCATGTACTGTCCATTTATTCATAGCTTCCCTGATTCCCTGAAAGCAAGCAGCATTGGAGGCTTGTTTTAAATTAGTTTTCCTATGAAACATTTGGCTCCCGCCTGTGTTTCAAAGCAGTTCTTTGAACAGCTTGAAATCATTATGGAGGGAGGGGTCACCAAAAGTGGAGCTTCAAAGACCTTGCCCAAGTGAAACAATACACTACACTCAGAGCTAACAAATCAACTGGGAAGATGCTGCAAGCAAGGTCAAAGCTTACAATAAGGTCATTTACTTTTTCAAGGTTGTAGAGAACCATTTACTGGCCTCCAACAATGATTCAACTAGGCATAACTAGAAGAAAAGAATAATAATTGGAAGTATCATCTGTCCTAAAGATGTCACTTGTGGTTCAGCTGAATAAGAAAGCATCCAGAGGAAAAACGGAATGATTTGATTGTCTGATGAACGTTGTGTATCTTGCCTGTAATCAACTCCATTCAGGCTCTGAACTTTAAAGCCATGAATGGGGCTGATTGCAGTTCTAGGAAAAAACATCCTTTTCCTATTACTTAATTAACAATATAAGTATATATTTTTCCAAATTGGCATTTCAGAAGTGCAATAAGAAAATTGCTCTACTTGACCAGTGTCCATTTTTGAGAGATTTGATAATATGTCTCCTCTAATGCCCTATACTTTGGCAGGGAATGAAACAATCATTATTTGCATTGGGCATTCATAACAGACTGCTAAAGTTTACATGCAACATTTTCCATAGAAAGTTTTTTTTGGGCCAATTAATTTAGGAGTGTTTTTCTTTTCTGTAGGGTGGCTTGCACTAACAACCCACTTTTGTAAAAATTAAATGAGATAATTAGTATTTGTAAAATGGAAAAATACATATCATATGCTAGATGGTCAATAAGCATTAGCCCTTTATGTTAGTGTTCTCTATCAAAAAAACTAATAGAGATACGTATAGATTTAGTGAAGGCATTCACCCATAATACTGGGGAGATTTAGTCCTGTTACTATCAAAATTCAGAACCCCATTTAACTAAGGATGAAGTCTAAAGAGGGAATACTACATCAGCTTAAAACCAGGAAACTATGGAATTCATAATGCTTTCTGTCTTCCTATTGATTCCTTGTCCCGAGGAACTGAGAAGGTGTCCACCACCTCCAGCCTACCAAGTAGTATAAGGCAAAGGTATTAAGTGTAGGTCATTGACATTGCTATCACCATTGAACCCGCTTTGTCTCTTTAATTGCTTTATTAAGAAAAACCCTGTCTGGATTTACAAATTGATTGCCTTTCTCAGGTCATCAGTCAAACATCTGCACATTAGGCCTTCTGAATGAAGACCAAGCATTGCTGTTGGACAACAAATGTTATCTGCTGCCAGAATTCTTTCTTACTTGTGGGAGGCCAGTCTTGTTCCCATGAAGGCATTGAATTGTGAGTCTGACGTATTTGTTCCTTTCCATATTATTGAGGGTAATACAGACTGAATGTGTCTCTCCCTACGTTGAAATCCTAATATCTACCATAACAGTGTTAGGAGGGGAGTGGGGCCTCAGGGAATATTAGGTCATTATGGTATATCACACTCAGAAAAAGACTCCAGAGAATTTTCTTCTTGATCTTTGTGCTCGATCATTCTGAGGGTACAAAGAGAAGTTGGTAGCTTGCAATCCATAATCAGACCTTTATGAGAATGCTCTCATTCTGGCCTTCTGAACTCAGATTTTAAATCTACAGATTGTGAGAAATAATTTCCTAATATGTATAAACAACGCATTTTATATTATTTTATTGTGGTAGCCTGAAGTGACTAAAAGAGGATAATCTTTTCTACTCAAAGTTTATTGATTTAAGTGTTAATCATTTCTGAAAAAAAGTTAATCATTTCTGAAAAAAATGATAAGCAAAAAAACAACTCCACAAAAATCTGCCATGTCAAATTTATACATAAAATTAATGACTACATTATTGATCTAGATATGCAATCTCAATTTTAAAACAATGAAAAATGACTTAGACTTGCCAGAGAGTAATTAAATCTATATCCATATTCTTATAAATGTGTCTATCTTAGTTTTATTTCTCAGTCATGAGTAACAGAGCTCAGTTTGAATGGAATAAATTTCATAAACATTCAGTATTATCTGGTAGTATAAGTAAAATATAAAAATGTTAAGTATTATAAACCGGACAATAACAGTAAAAATTTTAACCTTATCTATTCAAAACATCAATGTTATTTTCCCATTATCCCTACAAGATAAAAATTTTCTGCCATTTTGATCCTAAATGATAAAGCAAATGGACAGAATTGTTACTGAAAGATATCTTTGAAAAATGTACTTTACTTTTAAAGAATGAGGTCTCCTTAAATTTCTTTAAAAAAAACCCTATTTATCCTTAGCATAAATAATGGAAGATTTCTATTGAATCTTTGCATCATTTTACAAAAGATTTTTTACCTAACTTTAGTTTTATAGTGTTGATTTTAACAATTTATTTCCCCAAGAATGCATTTATTCCCATATAGCTTCACTGCTCGGTGACATTTTTGATAATGTCTTTTGATTCTAACAAAACCTGGGGTAAGAGAACACCAATTACTCTCCTCTTCAGACGACTTCATGTTTTGGAGCACTTTTCTGAAGCTATATTAAGACACCTTCACTGGTGATAAGTCTCTAAGACACCTGTATATTCTAGGCAAGGTCCTAGGGCAAAGATCCTATGTGTTTTGTGGATTCTTGTTCTCTAATTTAGAGTAGTCTCTGACCCTTTTATCACTATATGCTCCAGTAATTAAACCTATGGGGATCATACCAGACCTTATTGCTTGGCCCTGAATAATTATGCATGCTTTAGTAAATACATTTTTCCCCATTGGCTTATAAGATAGTTCTTTCTATATCACAAGGTATAGATGGTACAATGGAGACAAAAATTCTGATTCGGTAACCCAAGTTTTGTGTACAGGATTCCGCGAACACTTGTGCCAGGGAGGAGACTTGCATACCATGATTGAAAAGAAGGTTATGGAAATATGAAATTGAATCTTTAAAATGCCCTTCTGGAAATGAGAATTTTCATGCATTCTTGGTAAGAAGACTCTTTGGTTTAAGTGTTTTAAGATGGTTAATCACTAATGTCTCACAAATTTTAAATTTAAACATTTAACCTAAAAAGCAAGTCTTCATAAAATATATGTTACACCAAAATGGTAGGCAAGGTTTATGTAAATGAATATAATTAGAGCATTAACACAGTAATGTGAAGTTTGAAATTGTAAAAATTACATACATTATTACATATATATCCTACGGAATATTAGGCACTCATTGAGAACAATGAGTCAGATACTTATATAGGTAAATACTAGGCATTTCCATTTTAAATCAACAAGAAAAAGTAAACAAACTGTTAAACATTTTGAAATAACCTCACCAAAATGATTGCAATGTTACTCCTAAGAAGGGTGACTTAAAGTCTACCACAATAAGAAGTTTTACGAAATGAGCCTACAGCTTAATTATTACAGAAAGCAAAGGGTGTTCAAATACAACACGAGTGGTATGAACAAGGCCATGTTGTTTAATTCTGATTAATTATTGGCTTTAAATTCTCTCCTCTTCAGACGACTTCATTCAGACAACACAAAGGACCTAAAACTATACTGAAATTCTGTTTCTGAAATTTATAGTTTTTAGTTGAGTCTTGGGCAATACATACATTACCCTCATTAAAAAAAGAGCAAATTTTGTTACTGGGTTTCTGTGTAATATATTTATTACTTCAATTACAGGTCAATGGTTGGACATTTTCAGTGATTATTCTTGGTTTCTTCTACTCTGCTATCCATGTGAATATGTATATCACCTGGAAATCTTTACCTGGAAGATTGCAGACATATGCAAATATATAGCATCATTATCTTGAATGAAACATATTCAAGAAATACTATTATCTTCAGTTTTTCATGTCTATAAATATACAAATTTTTTACAAAAATTAAAGAGTTTCACCTCAATGGTAGTACAAAGGAGACTCACGATTAAAATAAAGTCCTCTCTTATTCTCCCCATTTAAAAACTGGGCAAAAATAAAATGAAGTAAAAACAGTTGCATAATCATAGAAAAAGGTTTGAGGACATGTTTTGTTTTGTTTAGTTTTATTTAAACTTTATTTTACAACTCAGGAATACCACTCCTAGGAATATACCCTGGCGCCTCCAAAACACACTTCAGAAAGCCATATGCACTTGTATGTTCATTGCAGCTCTATTCACAAAAGCCAGAATTTGGAAACAACATGAGGGCCTAAGGAAAAACAACTGGATAAAGAAACTATGGCACATCTACACATAGAAGTATTACAAAAATACCAGAAAAAACGAAACCATGAAATTCACTTATTAATGAATGGACATAGAGAGTATCACACGGAGTGAAATGAGTCAGAAGGAGAGGGACAGACATAGAATGATTGCACTCATTTGTGGGATATATATATGAATATGTGTATATACATATATCTGTGATATAGCACTGTAGCACTGTCCTCACATTGTTCATTGATTTGCTCGAGTGGGCCCAGTAATGTCTCCATTGTGAAACTTGTTGTTACTGTGTTTGGCATATTGAACACATCACGGGTACCTTGCCAGGCTTTGCCATGTGGGTGAGATACTCTTGGTAGCTTGCTGGGCTCTCTGAGAGAGGTGGAGGAATCAAACCTGGCTTGGCTGGGCCAGCTGTGCGCAAGGCAAATGCCCTACTGCTGTGCTATCTCTCCAGCCCCGATATATACATATATACATATATACATATATATATCTCATCCTGTGTGATACATATATATATATAGTCATATATAAAACACAGGTTGAGACAGTAGAAACAAAGGTCAGGAAGACTTATCCATCATTGGAAGCTTGTCACACGTGATGGTATGGGAGGGCAGTTGGGATAGAGAAGGGACCTCTAGGTTGGAATGATAGTTGGAAATCAGCACTGAAGAACTAAGTGCTGAAAGGCAGGTAAAGGGACAAACAGGGTACTCTTTCAGTACATACTACCTAAAAAGAGAGAAAGAGAGAGTGTGAGAGAGAGAAACAGAGAGAGAAGAGAGAGAGAGAGCAGAGAGAGAGAGAGAGAGAGAGAGAGAGAGAGAATAAAAATGACAGCCATAGAGGCAGGCTAGGGGTGGGAATTGGGAGGGCAACTGCGGACATTAGTGAAGGGAAATGTACACTGGTGAAGGGACAGGTGTTGGAATATTGTGTGTCTGAAACCCAATCATAAACAACTTTGTAACTGTGTGTTTCATGATGATTCAATTAAAAAAAATAAATAAAATAAATAGGGCTGGAGCGATAGCACAGCGGGTAGGGCGTTCACCTTACAAGCAGCCAACATGGCCGACCCGAGTTCGATTCCTCCGCCCCTCTCGGAGAGCCCGGCAAGCTACTGAGAGTATTCAATATGCCAGACACAGTAACAACAAAGTCTCCAATGGAGACGTTACTGGGCCCGCTCGAGCAAATCGACGATCAACGGGAGGGCCTTTACCTTTACCTTTAAAATAAATTAGGGGGTACGATGCCACCAACAGGTCAACTTGTACCTGTAGGGCAAGTGCATCAGTAGTCTGATGGTGCCTTCATGCTTCCTGACACCCCAAAATTGTTGCTGTACCTTTGGCTGGACCCCAAAACTTGGGGACCAAGTTTACCAAAAAATTAAAGAGCAAAAAGTTAGGTATGTGGGAGCCATGCCTACAAACCAATTCCGGCTCAGCTATACAACCTTTATTGGCCTTATTTCAGAGACCCAGAGATAAATCTCGAAAGGGACCAAAAGCCACAGCTAATCTTGGACTGCACATGGCTGAACAGACTGGGATAAATCAGAGGGGGTCAGGTTGGCCTGTACCTGCCCAAGCAGAGCCCCCAGCAGCCAGTTGCTTCTATAACCCAAAATTGCCACCATATCACTGGCCTGCCTCCACCATCTCATGATGGACCTCACCAAGATATAATCTGCTGAAAATTCGTGTATGAGGGTTTTATGACTAAAATCTCCAGTTTTCACAAAGTTGGAGTGGGCTACCTCCCCCCACTTTTCAATACACATGGAAGCACTGGCAGCACCCCCATGAACAAATTACAGCGCCACCCTGTAAACTCTATTACTGGCCCTGCTTCAGAAACCCATAAATAAATCTAGAAAGTGATCAAAAGCCAGAGACACAGCATCAAGTAAGTCCTAGAAGACACCACAGTACCAGAGATCTCTCCAGGCCCCATATAAAGCCAATTTCACAGAGGCATCCAGATGGAGCAGGTGCAGTCTCCTCGCTTACTCCAGATGGAATCCCGGAGACTAAGAGCTTCAACAAGCAAGGCCCAGGTATGTGGGTTCCAGGATTAAATCTCTATGTCGCCTTGTACCAGAGGCACCAGGCTGTCCCTCCCTGGCTACCTGCCCACTCATTGACCTGGTTGTCACAGCCACAATGTGCCTCTGGGAGCCACCTTAGGGCACCAACAGCCACGGTTGGTCCAGAGACACAGAAGTCCCAAAAGACACCACAGAGCCGGAGATGTCTCCCGGCACCATATGGAGCCAATTTCACCAGGGAACCCTAGATAGAGCAGGTGCAGTCTCCCTGCTTACTCCAGATGGAATCCCCACCTACTCTGGATGAAATCCCAAGCGATCAAGACCTTCCACAAGAAAGGCCCAGGTATGCAGGAACCAAGTTTAAATCTCCATGCCGCATGTTGGCGGAGGCGCCCAGCTGTGCCCCCCTGGCTCCCTGACCGCTCCTTGGCCTGACTGTCATATCCACAATGTGCCTCCAGGTGTCATCTTAGCATACCAAAAGCCCTGGTCCAGCAATGCCCAAATGAATCCCAAAATGGATTAGTGCCCTATAAAATTGTCTGTGGAACCCAACCATTTACAATCTCAGATTTCAGAAGCATGTAGCCGGGGCACCCAAGATTTTCAAACTGAGCAATGGACAATAAATGATTTAGCATCTGCCCCTGGCAAGCAGACTTCAATGGTGATGGGAAAATTTGAGCAAAACATAATGCCCCAAAGTAGTGAGAGTGTTTTGGGGAAATTGCCTGTCATGGTGGCAGGGTGAGGACTGGGGTGGGGGGGGGATATTTATTGCAGATACTGGTGGTAGTGCACTGGTGGAGGGATGGGTGTTTAATCATTGTACAGCTGAATCTTGAACCTGAAAGCTTTGTAACAGTAGCTCACTGTGATTCAATAAACAAACAAACAAACAAACAAACAAAACTAATGTGGAGTTCATGCCCAATTCAATCAGTGTAATTAATGGCTGAATAAAAAGCAATACTCCTACATTAATAAAAAAAAATCACTGTTGCTGTCACTGTCCTCCTGTTGTTCATCAATTTGCTTGAGCGGGCCCAGTAACATCTCCATTTTGAGACTTGTTGTTACTGTGTTTGGCATATTAAATACGCCACGGGTAGCTTGCCTGACTTTGCCTTGTGGGGGAGATACTCTCGGTAGCTTGCTGGGCTCTCCGAGAGGGGCGGAGGAATCTAACCCGGTTGGCCAGGCTGGCTGCGTGCAAGGCAAATGCCCTACCTGCCATGCTATCACTCCAGCCCAAATAAATAAATAAATAAATAAATTTTTGTTTTCCAAAATTTCTTGAAGTCAGGTGGAATGAATCTAAAGGGAGAATCACAAAAGATCAGTGTAAATTAATGAAAACTGAATTCTATATTAGTGTTCTTCAGTAAAAAATAAGGAATGACTAATAAAACCCACATGCCAACAACTGCATGAAGAAATTAAAACCAAAAGAGAAAAAAATAGTTTGATAGTATATTTAATATAATATATCCAGACTTATTATTTTACCATGTAGTCAATAAGAAAATTAAGCTCTTAAAATTATTGAATGCAAAACATTTTGGAGACAACCTGGCATGTAATAAAGGCTAAATCAATATTATCTTCCTAAATAAAATTTTAGTCTTGTATTATGCAGTTGCTGTTGTGGTTCCCACATACCTAACTTTTCTCTGTTTAATTTCTTGGTAAACTTGGTTCCAAAATTGTTGGGGTCCAGCCAAAGACACAGCATCAATTTTGGGGGTGTCATGAAGCCTGAAGGCACCAGTATTATGTCCCTTAAATGTCTTATGCACTCTTTATTATTAATGCTCTCTCTATATGCGTCACTTATGTCCTGGATTATTTTGACAGCATTCTTACTGGAGGTCTTCCTTCTTGTAGGTTGATTGTTTTCCATAATACCATTAAGTTTCTCTCTCTAAACCCACATGTAATCATATTAGCTGTCTACCTAAAAACACAACCAAAAAACTCTTAGTAACTAATTATTGCTGTAAGAAAGACTAATATTCCAGTGCCTTTGAGTTGCATTATTGTCCTCCTTTTTCCCCTTGTCTTTTTCCTGCTTTAAAGAGCAGAAATGCTTTGAGGCCATCCCTTCAGAAAAAGACATGAGAAAACGGTGAAAACAACGATAACTTGCAAGTCTTACTTTATTTCTTTTCAAAATGATGAGTCTCAGCTTGCTCTTCAAACTCATGCTCTCCCTTGAGCATATATCTTGCTTGCTTTTCTCTGTTTCTTTACTTATTTCAAATCTAGAGAAGCCCGTATTTTCTCGAAAACGCACACTTCTTTCTCCTCATATCTTTCTAAATAAATTTTAATAAAATAATTTCTTGCTTCAAAATGCCGAGTCTCTAGGATAATTTAAGTAATTTTCAAGGAGAGAAGATGGGGAAAGGAAATTGAAGATACACCCAGGTGTCTTGGAAAAGTAAGGGTGAGAAAGTATTTCTCCCAGGCAGAAATACCTTTCAGCATGCAAGCAGAGAAGGGAGAGATCTATTGTTGTGAGAATATCATGATCTGAGCATGTCATCCTGCAGCATAAGCGGAAGTGACAAGATCTAAGAGAAAAGTGATTATATGAGGTCATTGGGAACATTTGGTTTCAAAGTATTTCCTGTACATATGACTTTTGGATGAGAAATCCTATTTCTGCATTCTGAAGAAAGCAGACTATGTTTTGCATGAACTCATGTTGGCTCTCTTTGTTCTTAGTTTGTTCATATCTTCTAATTTTTTAATACTTACCTTTTATTCCACCATAATCACTATACATGAACTTTACTATACACAAAGAGGCATTGCACTGTGGTAGCTAATGAAACCTAAAGTCAAATGACTAGGATCTAAATTTCTGGTCCTTCATTTCCAAAAGACATACTTGGTGCAAGTTATTATGTTGTCCTGAGATTGGTATTTTTCCAATCCTCATTCTTCTCCCATCCTCTCCCATCTCTTCCTTCTATTGTCACTGCTAAAATGACATGTTTTTTGGCATTCACACACTTAGTTGTGGTGACCACTGGAGTTCACACAGTGAACACACAAATATCAGATATCAGTATCTGCACAGTTGGTCACAGAGTACATAGAGCATCACACTTTTAAACTTTAAGTCCATGCACATATTCTAAACACAGTGCCGCCTGAAACAGCTTGTAGCTCTGAAGATTACAAGACGCAGAGCTGCCAGGCAGGAGAAGCTGCCACAATCACTCTTGAGGCATCAGTTGTCACCAAGCAATGAACTTACAACCTCACACATATGAACTCGTCCTTTACCCACTGAGTTGTCTCCCAGTCTCCTAAGTCAATTTTCATATACCAACTTCATGGAGTTATGCAAATAGCAAATGCATACTTGCTTCTAATTACATGCAACACTTACTATTCCACATAGTAAAATACTTTTCTATAATAAAGCATATACAGGCATATGCTTGTTACTATTATTTCTCAGTAACTTTTATAATTACTAATAACTGGTAAATTAAACCATTAGTTTTCTCTTTTTTATTGAATCTCCATGAGCTACAGTTACAAAGCTTTCGCGTTTGAGTTTCAGTCATACAGTGATTGAACATCCATCTCTCCACCAGTGTACATTTTCTGCCACCAATGTCCCCAGCATCCCTCCTCCCCCTTCCCTCTTCCCTATGACAATTTCCTTTTTACTCTCTCTTTACTTATACACCATTATTTTTAATGTCCGCCTTCCCCTTAGCATTTTTATCAAACATGTCATAGGAGCTGTTCGATAAAAGTATAAAGGAATGTCATGTGATCCCTTTGTGTCCTTAGCAGAGTGCCTGTTAGAGTTTGACTCAGATCATAGCTTCAAAAGTGAGAAACTTCATAACCTACAGGGGAAATCTCAGGGCACAGGGTGTTGTTCACAGGCAGCGTGTTGGGGATCTGAGGAGCAGCATGAAGTTATTAGATATAACAGACACCCGTGCTTGTCTTCCCTTTCAAGCTTTCGATCTTTTTCCTTTCAACCTGATGTTCTTTAACTATCTTCTGCTACTGACTATGTGCTAGGTGGGGATTATAGGCGAAACAACAGTCCCTGGACACACAATGAAACCTGATGAGACTAAACTAATTCCCATTTCCTCATTTCCCTCACCAGAAACTCCCGTAGGTATCAGTGTTACATGCACATGTTGCCTAACATGCTTCCCTTTTTGGACCTTGTGGTGTGTAACCATATTATGACCAGAGCATAGCCAACATGTTGAGTTTAACAGAAGAATTTACAGCAACAGAATAGCTGATGAAATTTTGTAGATTTTCTAATTATCCAATCTATACATAATTGCCTTTAAGACCTATTGATAAGAGAAAATAAGTATTTCTTGTTTGCTACTTTTGAGTTTGAGAAATTTTGCTTTGTTGTTGTTATTATGCAAGAACAATCATTATTGTATCATTATTACCTTAATTTTATTATAGATTTTAGGTCAGACCTGATGATGCTCAGGGACTACTTCTGGCTCATTTCTCAGGGATCATTCATGGTAGAGATCAGGGGTCCAGATGATGTTGAGGATCAAAACTGGACCTTCTGCAGATTCCAGTTTGTTTCCTTATCTCTCCTGGAAAAGTCATAATTAACAATATACTGAAGCACAGAGGAGAGACCTGTAGATCAACTAAGAGTTTTTTATGTCATTACTGGGAAAGAGGAAGTTTCTGAAAATGTTTTATGTGATAACTGTATTAATATGATGGTAATAGCTTTGTAATTATTTGCTCTGTTGGTGTTGTCTTTTGCTGTTTGGTAAGCCAGTCAAAACTATTTACTCCAGGAAAGAATTTAGAGTACACAGCACAAAATTGCTGCCTGAGAGAAAATATTTTCTTCAATTATCCATTTATTTATTTTACCAGAAGCCATAATCAAGAAGGTTTTGCTATTTTTTAAAAATCATCGTAGCTGTTTTTTTCCCCCTGTGAGAAAAATTGATCTGAGTTTGATATTGTAAAAGAAAATCATCAGAGTAAATTTGATCATCTAACTGGCTTTCATGGATTCACAGATAGGTCAGTAAACCATCTATTGTAAAAATTATCTTCAAAAAATTGTGCAAAGAGGAGATATTTATAGATAGAAAAATGCAATGTCAGAAAGAACATTGTTTAATAGAGGCCACATTCTTTGGGGTTATGGAAGGGATCTATCTTACAAATTATCATGCATAATAATGTTGATTCAAGCAGACTTATTGCTTAAAATTAAATTCTGTAAAAAGATAAAAAATTGCAGTATATTTTTATATTAACTCTTGCTTTATGAGATGAAATTTAGTAAAAATAGGACCATGTTTACTTAAAATATGTTGAGCAATAATTGCAGTCTATATGTAAAAAGTTGAGATTTATTGACTACAAAATGTATAATATGTAGTTATTATTCTTTAATAAAAATGTTTCTAATATATATCTTTTGTGTCTTTTTTCTTTCTAATATTTCACTTAGCAACTTTTGTTTCTATATTAACTATAATTCATAAAAAATTCTTTATGTTTTAAATTTTAATAAATACCTAAGCATTTTCAGTTGGTACATGCTTAATATAGGCTGCAAAACATAATTCATTTAACACATAAGACAAGATAAAATATATAATTCAAAATTAATTGAGGGTAGCAGTCAGGTTTCAAAAAGGTTCTGTCACTCTATTCAAAATTTTTGAATTCCTGATCTCAAACTCTACACCACTGATAAACCACAAGTAGCATACACTGTAGATGAGATGTAAAGTAGAAGATGACCAATCTCAGTTAAGAAAATATAAACACAAAGGGTTTAACTTGTAAAAACATGTTAGTAATCTTTTCTATAGGGCTTCATGGCTCCATGGTGACATACGACAATATTCCCACATTTTCTTCTAAGGAAGTATTTTTTGACCATTTTTATCAAATTATAACAAGCAATACAAAATAACTTATTTAAGACCTGCTACAGGGGCAGTCTTGAGGGGTCGTTGGGGAAATTGAAAATAATGGTGGTGGGAAGGTATGATGGTGGTGGGATTGCTGTTGGAATATGAATGTAAAAAATAATGGACAACTTTATAAAAATAAATAAAAAATAAATAAAAATAAATGTGATAAAAGGTGATGAAGTTCAGGATGTTACAAAACCAAGATATAATGGCAGAAGAGTCATCCTACAATCAGCCAGATTTAATAAGATCCATGCCAACTCTAAAGTCTCAACTGTCTCAGGAGTCATTTCAGCAGGAATAAAGACCTTAAGAAGACTCTATGTAAAGATCACCAAATTTTGAAGTCCTTGATATTTCCCTAGTAAAGGACATTTTTTTTTAATGTAGGAGTACTGCTATTTATTCAGCCACTGATTAGGCTGATTGAACTGTGCATAAACTCCATAGGACTTTTTATCTGTACAGAGTCCCAGGCCAAGGTAACTTGAAATAGCCAATATCACTAATTTCTGGAGTCAACTCGGGGCACTCAGTTCTGGAATTACTCAACCTTGCATAGTCCACATAGGTTTCTTGAATACCAGCTCTTGGTGTGTAACCATTTTCTTTAGCATTCAACTCTAGATTTACCGATATATTCCAACTTAGAGTTCAATATTTTTTTTCTTTATTCTTAGGGACTTTTTTTTCATCTTTTTCTCTCTCTGCTTGTATTTTCTCACTGAAAATTTTGGTTCCAGTATCTGTCTTCCTTTCTGTAACCTAGAAAGTACTGATGGAAATTAGGATAAACATTGTGGTTGTGACAGTATGACCTCATCTTAACCTGAGTACCATGGGCCCATAAATTTCAATTTCTAAGACTAGATTGCATGTTGCACAGATCAACTGGACCTCAGATTCAACTTGTCAATTCATGATGGACACATGAACGAGTATTTTAGGACTTTCATGTGCATGTTGTATAGGAGTTTGTACAAACTTTTACTGATTTAGTCTTAACCTCCCCAGGAATCCCATTCACCAGAAACACTGTTGGTAAACCATCCAGGAATTAGACTGTAGTGACCCCACTGACAAAACCTTTAGTTAGCAAACATGTAGTACTTGTCATCTGCCTGATATTTTTCTCTGTACTTATAGATATTAACATTTTTAAGTCTCCAACAGCCTGAGGTTCCACTATTTTTTTTAGAATTTCCCATTCCATTGACTGAGGAATAGACAACATCATCCAGTTCATGAAGGCTGTATAGAAGTACACATGGGCAGAAGCCCACAAGCTTCTGCAGTGAACCGCATCTTTCTGCTATATCACTGAACCAGGGAAAAGCATCACCCTCATGACTTAATTAAAAGAATGAGGGATGGGTTTGTTTAGACAGTCATCAGGGTTTTTGTAGTCATTTCTTCTTGCCAGGAAAGATCACAGGTGCCAAATGGAAATATTAACCTAAATGGGCTCTTTATGTTTGTATAAGTTATTGAATGCAGTATAAATTCATGATACACTATGAGTTAGAGATTCTTGATATAAGTCTATTATGTTTTGGAACTGATGACCTAAAGATGAAAAGTCAGATGGGAGACAACCAGGAGTTGATTTTGCATCAAAGAATCACAATTCAGTGTATAAATTTTCAGGTAGAAACAAAAATGTGCCCAAACAGGTTACAAAGTCAAGTTGCTTTATAAGAAGAAAAGAGATGAGGTCAGTGCTAAATAAAAGCATAAAAGCTAATTATTGTTAAAAAATTTCAATGATTCTTGGCTAGACATAACTGGTTACTAATCCTTTAGTTCTTTCTCTGGTAGAAAGTTGATCGTTATCAGTCCTCCTGATTTAAGAGACTTCATAAATAATTGTTTCTTAAAATAATTATTTGTTTTTATAAACACTTGTCTTTGGCTTGGTCCAAAAGTCTCTCTCCCAGTTCAAACAACAAATGTAATGCAGTTCTTGTCTGAAATTGATAAATGGCTCCATCTCTACAATGGCTTTATACACATCAACTTTCACAGAATGAAGAGCATACTAAATGTGTGTTTGTGTGTGTGCGTGTGTGTGTGTGTGTGTGTGTGTGTGTGTGTGTGTCTGAGTCTAAAAATACTGATCAGGACTCAACCTTAGTGGGTTTAATTTCAGACTACCTAAGAAAAACAAAGGCGAAAATTAGTCATTGATTTTTTAAATATTCTGTAAGTAACATCAACATTTTAAAGTTTCAGTGCAAAGGTTTGTAGAATCTCCTGCCCCCCACACCTGGCTGTTCTCGCTGGGGTCCCTTGGAGGGAAGCGGGTTGAGTTTCCCTCCCCTCTCCAAACAGAGCCCCAGAAGCCGAAGACCTCCAGAACCAGCCACAACCATGCTGTGACCACTCTCCACATGCATGAAGGTACTGGCAGAGGAACAAAGGCATGCAGGTCCTGGGGCTGAGAATACCAAGCCTGCTTGGATCGGGGCTGAGCATCCTCCACCCAGATCCTCCATCTTCCAGTAGGCAGGGGTCAAACCCCCCCCCGCCCCCCCACCCTGGCGCCATGTAATCCCATCAAGGGCCAAGATGCAGAGACTATAAAATCCAGCTCCCGGAAGCACTTGGCCTCATTTGCAGCCACACAACATCTTATTATCTCATTCTTATTTTGGACAACCTGGCAGGCTACTGAATGCAACCTGCCCACATGGCAGAGTCTGGCAAACTCCCCGTGGTGTACCCAATATGCCAAACACCAGTAAAAATGATGGGTCTCATTCTCCTAACCCTGAAAGAGCCTCGAATATGGCACTTTTTAAAATCTCAGGGCCAGGGTGAAAGAGACGTTACTGGTGTCTGCTCGAGGCAATCGACGAACAACAGAATGATCGTGATCATGATTGTGAAAAGGTTGAAATGTTTGTCGTTAACCTCGGGTTGCAACCTAATTCAAGATTAAAATTAGGTACATCCTACGGAATGTCAATAATGAACTGCTTTTGAATTTTCAAAAACTTCCTCAACTTTTCTGCTAACATCTCTATGTTTTAAAATATCAGAACTCCAGCAAAGAGTATAGACATTGAGTAATGTTTATATGCATTCAGACTGTCCTAATCAAATTAATGACTAATTCTGGGATAGTTTGAGTCAGTGAGTCAGATTTTAAAAACCAAACCAGCTTCAAACAATAGTCTAATCTAGCTGGACAGAAATGTTCACAGGTAGTAGCTCCCAAATCCCAGTAGAGGGAAAGAATTCACATCCACAGAGCATTTGCTTATTTATAACTAAACTTCACTTCTTCACTTGTTCACAAATGTTTCCATGAAAGTGGTACAACGAAAAATAAAGTGAATCTGAGAAAAACAGAGTGAAGATAGACCACTCTTTTGTAATCTTAATGTAGTTTTCCTTTGGCCAGTTTCCCCCATTTTCAGATGAGCACATTCACACAAGTGTATTTAGGAATTTCCACTTCT
Organism: Sorex fumeus; assembly: GCF_029834395.1. NCBI lineage: Eukaryota > Metazoa > Chordata > Mammalia > Eulipotyphla > Soricidae > Sorex > Sorex fumeus. The sequence continues at coordinate 14,115,407 of NW_026606172.1, forward strand.
ACTTGTTTCAGGTCACATTTGCCATATTTTTATTTCTCTCTTCTGAAGCATTTTTGTATCTAAATGTTATTTAGCTTCTAGCCCTGTTTTCACACTTATTGAATGGGTCCAGTTCTCCAACAAAGCTGTCTCACGTTGATTGGCATTCACAGGGGACAGGCAATGTTTCAGGTCATTGCTTCTGGAGACTGTAAAGGCTGGCATGGGGACGATTTATTATTCTTGGTGACTAATTACAGGGAGTCTTAAGTTTCATAGGTATTTTGATGGGTGACGTTTGTGGAGATATCACCTTACTGAAATACCTTGATACTTCAGCCTTTGTCAACACTTAAAAGATATTGCTTGTCTCTACAGGGATAAGAAAGATAAAGAAGCAGAAATAGTTTATAGGTCAATTTTATGATTTCCTACTGAGAAATTAAGGTGGCTTTGGAGGGAGATGACTGATCACAAGGTCTGAAGGATTAAGAAACGGCCTAGGGATGAGCTTATTTAGGTTTTAAATGCTTATTTGGGAGAACTTGATAGATTATATATGCCCTAATAATGCCGAACTATTGCATACTCTTTCTGTCACTGTCACTGTCCTCCCATTGTTTATCGATTTGCTCGAGCAGGTCCAGTAACATGTCCATTTTGAGACTTGTTGTTACTGTGTTTAGCATATGGAATACGTCACGGGTAGCTTACCAGGCTTTGCCGTGCAGGCGAGATACTCTCGGTAGCTTGCCAGGATCTCCGAGAGGGGCGGAAGAATAGAACTCAGGTCGGCCATGTTGGCTGCATGCCTGCATACTCTTTATTGTGTCAAATACCGCAAATATTGCATGCATTGGGCTTACCTGGCATTGCTCAGTGGGTTACTCCTGTCTCTGCACTCAGGAATCACTCCTGCTGGTTCTTGTGGGGCCATAATGAATGCTGGAGATTGAACCCTGGTTGGCTGTGTGCAAGGCAACCACCTTACAGACTATACCGCCTCTCAAGTCCAAACATGCCTTGAATTTTAAATAGATCAAGGACTCATAATAAAATATTTTTTCAAACATTGGATTGTTATTTTTAAAATAGCAAATAATGAAAAAAAATACATGCATTAGAAAGCCATAACCATAGTATAGCAGTAGGGTACCTGCTTTGCATGCAGCCAACCTAGATTCAATTCCTGACACCACATCTGGTCCTCTGGGCACCACCATGAATGAGTCCTGAGTACAGAGCCAGGAGCAATCTCTGAGCTCCATCATGTTTAACCTTCCTACTCCCACACCAAATACTTTGTAAGCCTATCTGCAAAGAATGATGATACCATTAATGAATTGAGGTTATGTGAAAACTTTGTAGGAAGAAAATGGTATGTTTTGTCTTTTTAAAAATTTGTTGTTGTTGTTTTCAGGCCCTATCCTGTTATATTCAGGTCTTCTTCTTGGCTCTGTGTTCGGGGATCACTCCTGGTAGGTGTCAGGGCGACCATCTGTGGTAGCGGGGATTGGATTAATTGTATGAATGGTTAATATGTTACCTGCCATTCTATCTCTCTGACTTAGGAAGAAAATGGTTTGAATAAAGCAAGAAAGAATTGTTTTATCTTATAGCAAACATGTAAAAATAGAAAATTGCAAAACTATTTTTGTTTCTATTTTTGTGCCTTACCAATAGCATGATGGGACTATTCTTGGCATTGTGCTCTGGGATCTTTTTACGAAGTTCCCTGGAAACTGGGTGGAGATAAAAATAATGGAACCTGCACCTCCTGCAGGCAAAGACCTAGCCCTTTGAGCTATCTCCCAGGCCCAAAACAGTCATCATTTTGGCTGTGGCAACAAAGAACACTCCAAATCCCAGGACTTATCAAAACAAATATTTGTCATTCAAGTTTCATGAGAACTATAGGTCAGCTGTAACATTGATGCACACAGCCACATTCCTCTGACACTGGCACACCTTAGCATTAAGGTGTGCAATCTTTGACTGGGCTAGGCTCCATGTGGTTTTTATTCCAGGTTATGGGGTGAAGGAACACGAATTACATGGATAATGTTCTTTTTCACAACAGAGGGCAGACACTCCTCAGAGAAGTAAAAGTCAAACCACAAAAGTGCCTTTAAAGTTTCTGCTTGAGAACAGTGTAAGATTCATCCATCCATGTTTTGCTGGTCAAAGTCAAATGACCAAGATCAAAGCCAATGAGGCAGCCAAATCTATTACAACTCTGATAAAGGAGAAACACCTTGGGGTGGAATGAATAACTGTAAACATGTCATATAATCTTCCATGAAGACTCAAACTTTAAAATGACAAAAAAATCACTCAAGCTCTGCTAGGAGCAATATCCGAGAACAGAGTGGGGGTGGGGGGGTCTGGTCTTCAAATAAAAGCAATGAAGCTAACAAAAGAAATCAAACAGCAGAGGAAATTTGGCAGGCAATAATAATAATGAGACAGCTGTGAATAAGGTGTTTTAATTTTATTAAATTTGACAAATACTGTGTTTGGTTTTAGATCAACCAAGAGAGTTTTTTTTAATTAAAGGGGTTCATTGTCTCTGATACATATTTGCCTTTTGCAATTGGTTCAGGGGAGAAAGTCCCTCATCCTTCTTTTCTGTTTTCCTCCCCACCCCAACTCCCCTCTCAATGTAAGTAATCAAAACAACATTAGACAGGTTAGCGAAGAAAACATTTTAATAACAGGCGTCTGAGGAGTTACAATGATTATGCAAATCCCCATTCTGCAAGAGAGATTTCCAGAGATCTTGAGGTGCCAAAGAGAGACAGGGAGATTTTTGTTTTGTTTTGTTTTCTGCACCCAGGTTTTACTCCTGGCAGAGCTCAGGTGGAGTGGAGTGGGGAAGTAATACGGTGTGTCAGAAATGGAATCTAGATTTGCCTTGTGCGAGGCAAAGACCTTACCTGCTGTACTATTTCTTTGGCCTTGGGAGCTTTTTTATAACAAGAAATGACAAGTAGTCTCTCTGTGTAAAGATCCTCAGTCAGGATCCGTTTACAGGTTGTACTTCTTAAATTTGAGTGACCCCCTCCAAAACTAGATGTTTCTAGGTCAAATAAGGAAAAAGCAGATCATGGGGATGGCAGATCTTTGATAAGGAAAAGGGCAAAAGGACTAAAGCAAGAACCAGAAATTTTTCTCAACCTCCAAAGCTTCTTAAACTTTTTCCACCTGTGACTGCTTTCACAACAGAAAGTTTTGTGTGACTCAATGTATACAGGTCAATAAATAGGACTTCCTCCATTTTAATGGGTCCAGCTCCAGAATTCCTGAAGTTCTGCTTGCTGCAAACTTCTCCAGATAAAGCCCTCTCTCAGTTTACAACGTAATGGCTTTTTCAGAAGCACAGGTGGGTGGGTTTCCCTCCCTTCCAGCTAGACCCAGCAGACTCCAAGCCTGACCTCCATCATTTTAAGGGCCCCAGTTCCATGGTTCCTTAATCTCTGCTTGCTCCACCACTCTCCAGATCCTGAAGTGATGGCTGCTCATCAAATATCACACTGGTCTCAGCTATATTTTCTATCACTGGGTCAAAGATGAGATCAGCACAGCAGGCACACTGCAAACCCACTGGGGAAGGTGTGTAGCGGCCCAACAAGCTCAATGAGTGAAACCAATAACCAGCATCAACAAGCTCCGTAAGTCCTCAGGTAATGACTTTAACAGCATCATTCTCAGGGAGTTTAATGAATTCAAAGACATAATGACACAGTCAGCTAAGCACAGTAAAGCATGAGTGCTGAAATGAGAAAACTGCAAGCAGATATAAGAGATGAAACTCTAGTTAGCAAAATGTCTGTGCAGTGAGACAAAATGTGTGAGATGATATTAGGAACCAGAAGCTATGTGGAATGACAGAGCAAGGCAAGAGGAAGAATGAATACTAGGAAGGTGATGGGACTCTGGAATGTGTAACATGCTAGATATGGGTTCCATTTACCAAGAAAAATAATGTAGACCAGGATTAGATTTGGAGGGAGAAATAAGGATTTCAGTCACAAAAAGTGCAAGATAGATACCTGAGAGATGAAGGTGAGGATTTCCAATAGATAATTGGTAACCTAGAAAGTGGGTTTTTGTTATCAGTAGTTTTTGGTTCCACTAGAACTCAGAACAGCATACACTGGCTGAAGATGAATATAAGACACAGTATATACACATAAGTTATAATGATTCTTTCTAATATTATATCAATATATATATAGAAATTAGAATAGTAAACGGATTATCCCTCTAAAAACCAATAGCTAATATAAAGAAATAAAAAGCATGCTAACCATTACAGTTCAACATTTGTTTCTCACTAAGATCAGAAGGATTTGTTTTATGTAAATTTTTGCAAATCACGTATATATTCAACAATGTTCTCTTGTGTAAAGCACAATATTTATTATATGTTGCATATGATTTGCAACATGTATGTTTATATATTTATTTATTTATTTATTGTTTTTCGGGTCACACCCGGCAATGCACAGGGTTTACTCCTGGCTCTGCACTCAGGAATTACCCATGGCAGAGGACCACATGGGATGCTGGGAATCAAACCTGGGTTGGTTGTGTGCAAGGCAAATGCCCTACCTGCTGTGCTATTGCTCCAGCCCCCGAAACATGTATGTTTTAAAATCAAATTTGTATGTCATCTTCAAGGCGAGTCAATTCTTAGAATGATTTGCTATTAAAATATTAGATTATTAATGTATTTAATTTAGGGACAAAGGTAGTTTCATTCATCTTCCTCTTGTTTTCCATTGAAAGTTTCATAAGAGGTAGAAATAGAGCATAGAACATGAAATTTTAGCAATACTGGATCTTCAGTTAGAAAGGGTGAAACAATTTTCCTTATTGGAAGAGAAACAAAAAAAAATGAAGAGAATAGCTTTGCATTCATCTCCAACAGGCATTTGTACCACAGATGAGCAAAAGGGACCCAAATAAGAGAATTAGATAACTATTTTTTTCTATTATATATTTTAAATTCTTACTTCTCTCACCACACAGGGCATGAAGTATGATTCTGAGACCAAGCATACTATTTTCTGTCATTAATTTGAAATTTTCTTATAAATCACTTACTGATATTTGATATATAGATGCACACACATTGAAATTATATGCACAAATATGTAAGATGGGAATATTTTAATATGTAGTCAAACCTTATTGACCTATGATGGGATGGTAGGGTTGCCATTTAATAGCTAATTATAAATAAAAAATAATAAGTTGAAGTGCTGGCAGTACAATAAACCCTAGAGTATAGTTTATCCTCAAAATCTAGTGACTGATATGAGCTATGATCCCATGGGTAACCAGTCTTCTTGTACTGTGGCACAAGAATATTGTACTACAGATTGTCTTATCAGTATTTTGTGGTTCCACTAGAGCACAGAACAGCTTATAAAGACTTGCTGGTGATGGTTCACATAAGGTATAATGGTTCAAAAACTTTTATATAAACTCAGAAATATATAAAAACTCTAACTTTGAAGTAAAGTTTCTTTTGAACTCAGATCACTTTCATAACAAGAAGAAAACCTTGTATTTAAGGCAAATTCTAACTTTATAAAACAAGTGTCTTGTAAATCCATTTATAAATGTGGATAAAAATCTTATAAAGGTAGAATGGATTTATACTCAATGTGTAGGTTGATGTCTCTTGACAAATATGAAGTTTCATATAATAATATTTGCACACATAAATCGATCATTGTCTATGCTTCCCATAGAGCCTAAGCTACTCCATAGAAAAGGCTTATTAAAATTTAGATCATAATTTAAAAAATAAGAAAACAAACCAAAATAGCTAACCATTACTAGCTAAATAGCTGCAGGAATCTTAAAAATCTTCAACTTGCTTTATTCTTCTTAGTTTGCCCGGCAATATACATAAGAAAAGATACATTTTTTCCCTGATTACTTCTACAAATGCATAATATGCCCTTTATTTATCACTCATGATGAGATATCCATGATTCTAATGGGATGATACAATTGTAATTTCTAGCAAATGTTAACAAAAACTAATATGAGCTCCCTGAAAATCTATTATGGGACTAAGTGCTATTTGAAAACTCGGGACTATAGACTACAGTGGCATTTGAGGTAAAGGCAAAAGTGATTTTAGATTAGCATTGGGAGGTTTTGTGAAATATCGCTTCTCCTTTAATTTAAACACAAGTGAATATTTTATGATCTTTCCAGAAGCTAATTTATTTTTATTATACTTATTTAGTCATGGAAGATGGTATGTCTCTAACAAAAAATGATTTTAGTTGCTTCTTTTGTCTGGGGAATGAGTAATAGATACAAAACTAATAAATGGAAATTTAAACCTCTAAAGCTAATGCAAGAGATGAGAGTACTATATTGGTTAAGGAAATAACAGCCAGTAAATGAGCTGTCCTCATTACACAGTCCTTTAATACAAGTGAGGAATCAGGAAAAATTGACCAGGAGTAAAATTGAGCATTTGCATGTGAACACTAAGTTTGTGTAGGAAGGTAAATAAACAATAGTTAATCAATTGTGGGAAAACAAAGTAGAAAATGAACTAGTGGACACTTTTGTTGCTGAAAAGAGCAAGTTTCCAAATTACATTACCAAATTTTTTAGTCTTATGCATTCATATATTCTTGAGAAGTAATGATCTTGTGTGAAATATTTTATTTGCTTAATGTCAGTTCAATGTGTATTCAATATTCTCCCTGGACATTCCTTTCTGTTCATTGTTCTAGAAAATGTGACTAGAAGATATTATAAAATTTCCACAGTTAGTATTAGGTCAAATCAATATATGCATGCGTGAGAGAGAGATTGTGTTCAAGGAAAAACTGAAGATGCCTTTTATAAGATGATGTCTTTTATAAGTGCACATGAAAAGGTCTTTGTAGGTGAAAGCTTTGTGTGGCTAAAATTAAACAATAGTTGTGGATAGTTATATATCTCTGAGTAAACAATGGCACCAGCACTTGAGCTAAGAAATTGATTACTTATAAAAATAATAGACTCACATTACTCAATAAATCATGTCATCATTATAGCTCTCTAACAATTCTATGTGAAAAAATTCTGTATTTATATGAAAATTATATGCCCTAAATCTGCTTTATGATATAATAGGAAAGCAGAATATCTGTGTAGTCCAGATTAATAAAATCAAATATTTTAAGAATAGAAAAATAAATTTCAAAGAAAAATTAATCAAACATCGTGAAAAAATTATATGAACCAACTTAAGATTTTGGAAAGTATGATACCTAATTTCCAACAGAAAGTATTAGAAAGAAGAGAATCTAGTTGAATCCTCATTTGCCACAATGTTCATATTGTGATTTGAGTACAAAGGTTCAGAAGTCACCTGGCTAGTAGCAGCTAGTTGATAGTGTGTCAATGTGGGGGAATATGCCCCATAAAATGGCTAGTGGAGGGGCTGGAGCGATAGCACAGTGAGTAGGGCTTTGGCCTTGCACGTGGCCAACCCGGGTTTGATTCCCATCATCCCATATGGTCTCCTGAGCACCAACAGGAGTAATTCTTGAGTGCAGAGCAGGAGTAACCCCTGTGTATTGCCGGATGTGACCCAAAAATAAACTAAAAAAAAAAAGTTAGTGGAGGGACTGAGGAAATAGCTGACATGATAGAGCACATGAAAAGCATGTGTGAGATCTTAAGTTGAATCGCAAGTTTTAGTATCCACCTCCTGTATGTCTCGTGTGGTCTGTTGGCCCCTGGATCACCGGAGTTTCAATCGGGAAAGAATATGATGATTTCCCTTGCTTGATTTTAGTTGACTACACAAAAATTTGAAAAAAAAATAAACAATATCAACTTTTCTTCTATTACTTATACATAGAGACACATCTTTGTACAGTCTAGGTACAGAGGCCTCCACATTTGACTTATACTGTATAAATGGGCCCACACCAAGCTCATGACCTTATGCTTACTGCCCCATCATTCGGGTGAGGCTTTCCTTTGGTTGGTATCACTGGGCTGAATCCAGACGGGAAGGCAAGAGCCCCTCACTACTGGCTAGAGTCATTGGAGTCCCTGAAGATCAGGGAAGCAAATGTGATTAATATAGAATAGGCAAATAAATCATCAATAAAAATTTCCCAGAATTAAGGATTACTGGCACCAAGATCCAAGATCCAGAATTAAGAATTACAGACACCAAGATCCAAGAGACTTCAAGGGTCTCAGCAAAAATAGACACAACCAGGAAAACTCAAAGACATACTGTTCTGAAAATGAAAAAATCCAAAAATAGAGACAGAATACTGAAAGCATGAAGATCAAAAAAGGAACTTACAAACAAGGAAAATCATAAGATGTACAGGAGATCTATCAAATGAAACCCTGTGAGCCAGTGGAGTATGGAGGGATGTAGTACAACAACTCAACGGAATGAACACCTAACCAAAAATACTTTATCCAGGTAAATTATCATTCAGATTTGAAAGAATTATACAGAGTTTCATAGAAAAATCCTTCATAGAGGATTTATAGATTTAAAACCAGTTTTTCAAGAAGTGTTAAAAGAGATTCTATAAAGTACAGGACAAATTTCCCAACATGTCACATTGAGTATGACACTTAATAATGGTCCTATGCATTATCTAGTAGTGTTGCTACTTAAACTAGATTATGAGAGGTATCCTTACTCTTAACTTGCTAGGAGATTTTATAAATTTCCAATAATGAATTGACATCTTATTTATATTATTAAAAATCACTTACCAATCAATCAAAACAAATGGACTCCTTTATTTCATGAATTAACTCACTGATTTTATTTCTGATAATTTCACTTGACATTTATTTAAATTTTGTTGGAACAAGTAATATGAAATAAATTTGTTATATGTCTGCTAGGGAGGCTGGCTCGGGGAACATTGATGGAGATGGGGGACACTGGTGTTTGGATTGTCATTAAAACATTGTATGCCTGAACAGCTCTATTATGAACAATTTGATGCGAGTTTTATGAATCATGGTGACTCAATAAAAATTAAAAAACAAATTGAGACACAACATATAACATTGTAGTGGTTTTACGTATGCAATAAAATAATTATAAACTTGTCAATATTATGTAAGGACCAGGACAATTTTAATTAACATCCAACACCACACATATTTATAATTTATCATTTTGAGAGTGTGTGCATGATAAGAAATTTAGGAACCACTCTTAGCATCTTTCTAATATGCAGTAGAGCAACAAAGTTTTCCTAAAGGTGAATTTCTGATGTTTTTTACAGAAGTGACAAATATTTATTTTTGAATAAGAACATAATGTTGGCGTACACGGAGCTTAGGTTTATCAGGTTGCACCCATCACAGTGCTCCCTAGTCATTTCCATTACTTTGTCTGTCTGTAACCACTTCTATGCTCTCTTCCCTAACCAATTTATAAGGTCTCATCCTTCTTAGACACTGAAGCTGTACTGTAAGTTAATATTGCTTTCTTCTCTCCTTATGTCTTTTGAGCAGTTTAGTTTAATGCAATGTCCTTTTTGTATAGATACAGGAAGACAATTAATATTATCCTTTAAAACTTAGGATTTAATTGGCCTTGAATATTATTCACTCCCGGGCATCTGCCTTCTCAACTTAAACCTCAGTTGCCCTCACTTCCTAGCACTCCAAGGGCAGGGTCCCTACGTGGGACTGGATGGAACCAGGGCAAGCCCGTAAGTTATGTGCTACCCTGGCATCGCAATGGGCCAGGCCAAGGTGCCACGATTCTTAACTATAGGTTAAGAGTTTGATCATAGGTAAATGCTGTCATGATCCAAAAGTAACGACGAGACTAGGACCCTGCTGCTAGGAATAGGAAAGATATCTGGCCTGAGCACTTCAGTCTGAGATTGAGATGGCCCTGGGAGAGCAATTTTATAAGCTCAAAGTATTTCTTACTGTGTCCATACAAAATGATTTATATTATGTATGTTTATATGTTGGTCGGACAAGGAGAGGAGAAACACATCCAGGGAAATCTGTTCTAGGGTGGGTTGATCTGCTAAATGAGAATCTGTACTAGAAGCAGTTTTCCTGTGTGTCCTGACTAGCTTGGATGAGACTGAACTTTCTCCCCTTCTCACCTTCAGTAAACGATGATTTTAGTATATTGAGGCAGTTTCCCTTTTCTCACAGAAACCTAGCTGGTCTTGGATATGCAGATCTCAGGTGCTAGCCAGGCCTGATCTTTGGGATGTAGATTCCCAGCTCTAGCCAGGCTGGTCTTTGGGATGCAAATCCAAGTGCTTGTAGCTTGTAAAAGGTGAGGCCAGGATTACTGGCCTGCGGATGTAAAGAAACAATGTATGGTTTGCTGCCTCAATGTTCTTTCTATAATTCCTTTTGATGACATCACTATATTGCTTCTTTCTGTAATTCCTTTTGATGACATCACTATATTGCTTCTTTCTGTAATTCCTTTTGATGACATCACTATATTGCGCCCTTTAGAGGTACTATGATCTATATAAGGGAGTTTTCAGGGCTCTCTGGGGGACACGTGCATCAGAGAACCTGGGAAGATGGGCTGAGGACAGAAGCTGAGAGAACAAAGGTGCACGTGCTTGAGAGATCCTGGGGCCTCCGTGACATACATCTCTTCCATGTAATAAACTGCTGCTAAGGCCAACAAGCCTGCCCCCCCCCCCCCCGTTTCCTTCCTTCGCCTGACCATCGCCATTGACCTCCCTGGAGTGGGGAAACGGCCTGACCGCCCGCCTTTTTATTTTTATAATTCTTAAAGGAACACAAAATGATTCTCATACCTGTATATAAAATATGAGACCACAGCAGTAGGGCATTTTCCTTGTGCTTGGCCAGCCCGGCCGAGCCGGGTTCGATTCCTCCACCCCTCTTGGAGAGCCCGGCAAGCTACCTAGAGTATCCTGCCCGCACGGCAGAGCATAGGCAAGCTCCCCATGGTGTATTCGATATGCCAAACACAGTAACAACAGCTCTCACAATGGAGACATTACTGGACCCGCTCGAGCAAAATCGATGAACAATGGGAGGCTACAGTGCTATGTTTCAAAGGTCTTTTTATATGCTGCAACTACAGCAAATGGGTCTATATTTGCGAATAGTTTGTATGCATGTGTATACATGTGGTCTATACGTCTCACTTTTCACACATTGCATATAGGAGTGAACTTTTGAAAATTCCAAAATATCCCAACCAAAGCCTTAGCTTCCCTTCCTGCCAAAACAGTCTTTGTTAGCTTCCATTCACTGCTCAACTTTCACTGATCCACGAGCCAATACAAAGTCACAGCTATTGCTTTTTACAACATATGTCTGTGAAGGTCTCTCGCTGCATGTCAAGACAACGCTTTTGAGCATATGTGAGTTATTTATCATCAAACAGATTTCATAGTAACAGGTGCATCCACGGGATCCAAATGTATAAAAAAAGACTAATTTCCTTTCTACTCCTAACAGACAATAAGTAAAAATGATAAGATAATGGCTGGAATCCTAGACAACTAAAAGCTGCCAGCAGATGTAGCTCTTGAAGCTTTTCCTAAACACTGGGAAAGCATTATGCAATCATCACAGGCAAATGGCAGAGAGGCCTGAAAGATATTAATAAATTCCTTCTCTTCTCTTAGAACAATGGAATATTGAGATGTGAAAACCCCCGTCAAGGTGTTCTCATTTAACCTCCTCATTTACTGAGGTCAAGAAATAGGATGGATAGTTAGCCTGAACTCAGAAGTCATTCCTACGGAAACCAGGTGTTAAAACAAGTAACCCGGGATGCTCTGATCCCGATACCTTTTTATACCTTTCATGTTCAAAATAAAGGCATTTAAAAATATATCAATTGAGTGATTCATTGCATATTACTTTCTCCACCCTCTATTCATATTTATTTTTTCCCTTTTCTTTCTTCACAGTTGCAAAATGTTCTTTGTGCTTGTATGGAAAAAAATGTTAAGTACACTACAAGGAGTGATTTGAAAAGAATGTTATCAGACAGAAATTCGGTGCTGTGCATGTCACACCTGCAGTGCAATAGTATTTTCTCCTGGCAGCATCTATATGATCACTTGACACAGAATTAAAAATCAGCAGCTCCAAGAGGGCTGCGCCACCCCCACCAAACCCGTGTCACTGGTGACAAAGCTTGAGAACACACGCTACAGCAAGTGCAAAAAATCCACCCTGAATCTGGCCACTTCACTGTGTTGTGTCGTGTCACTTGCTCAGACCGTGCATGACAAATCCTCAAATGCTTTGGATGACATTTAGAGAGCACTGTGGACTCTGCCAATATGCCAGGCAATCAGAGTGTGCATGACAAATTATGAAACACATACTGTGAAAATTATGGACCCTGTCACGTTGCCAATCTGCTGCTGAAAACCGACTGCTGCTAGGAGTAATGTTGGCACCAATTTGTTGCTAAATTCAGTCGTATTTCTAATTCAGTAATGGATTGATCTTAATGGCGAGTTGCTGTACCTGTTTAGGTTTCAAACAAGTACTGTGGGGCTAATGACCTCAGCTGCTACTACAAGTAATCGGTAGAGTGGAATACTTTTCAACACTCTTCTCTCTTGATGGTGCTTATTTGCCTATGGATCATACTGGGTTTACATAACTGCCCCTAAATCTTGGCCTCTTCACAGTTTCCTGGTTGGAAACCTGAGTTCTCTAAGAGGAGTTTCCATGTGCATGGAAACATGAGGGGTATTGCATCTTTCCTGAGTCCTTACACATGTCACAATTCTCATCCCAACCCCACCCGCGGTAGCTTTTTTTCCCCAAGGTACTTTTCCTAAAAAGCCCAAAACAGCGGGAAGGAGAGTTGGAACTGTTACAGCTCTAATGAGCTCCTTCGGAGAGGACAGTGTGGAGGAAGGATCAAGTCAGTGCTGAGGCGGTGAATCCTGTCCTAAAATCATTAAATGAAAGGCCTAAGGAGAGCTATGTCTCAAACACACAAACTGGAAATAATAATAAAATCCAGCAATCCCGTAAAGAATAGGAATCTATGTGATCAAGGACCCCCCTGTCCTGTAGGTCGTTAGAAGTCAGTGGGCTGGAGTGGCAATATAGAGCAGGTGGCTGACCCGGATTCTATCTCTACTTCTCTACTATCCCATATGGTCCCCTGAGGCCACTAGAGTAATCCCTGAGAGCCTGAGGGCAGAGCAGCAAGTAAGCCCTGAGGACCATTGGGTGTAAACACACACAATAAATAAATAAATAAATAAATAAATAAATCAGTGAGTGTAGTACTGTCTGTCTTTAAACTGTATGCTTTTCAAAGAGCATCTTTTATTAATTTCCCTATGCAAGTAGATTTTGGATATAATTCGTACCTAGTGTAATGATAGGTGGACAATAAAAGTACTGTACCATTTTGTCTGTTGTCTTAACATTATAACTGTAGTTTTAATTTTTCTTTCCTTTTCATTCCATTAGCTCCCAATTCATTCATTTTATTTATGGAATTTTGTTCAGTGATATCATGATGAATTTTTTCTAAGTATCTAGATTTTTGTACAGTTATATTTGGTAGATTTGTATAAAATACATGACATATAAATCATATCAAGTATTAGATGAATTAAATAATAATGATGACATTTATTCTTATCATATTAAATCTCTAAACTGAATAGTCACCCCCAAAGCAGGAAAACATATATGTCTGATTTGTTGTCCTTTAAAATTTTTTCTTGGATTCAGATCACCAGCTCTATTTAAATTTTGTGGTTCTGTATAAAATCTACATCAATTTAAAATTATTAGGTGTCTGTGGATGACTTTTTAAAAGTCATGGTCAAAATTCAGTAATTTTCTCCATTAAATTGACATGTGTAAGTTTTTTCTACTGAAGTCCCCAGGCCTTAGAAGATATATTAACACAACTATCTGGGCTCGGTACTAGAAAATAAAGTAAAAGCCCTTGTTTTAAAGGGGTTTGGCAAAAATTTTTAATTCCTGGATTCAGGGTTGTCACCATAAGGATTGAGCTTATTGTGATTAATATTAAAGAAAACAAAAAAGGAGGACTGGAAGAAGACATCCTTCCTGGACTTGCCCTGCATGGTGCATGCTGGGGCTCTGATTTTTAGCTTCTGTCAATACCAGACGTCCTGAGAGTGAAGCCAAGATATGGCCTCTGACGTAGTGCTCTTTTGCTTCGATGAAAAGAGAACTTGACAAGGCAACAGCCAGCATGGTTCTCTCAAACTTCAAGAAGTCTGTCCAAACTGTCAGTTAGAAGCTCTTAAAAAAAAAAAAAAAGATACAGAGGGAAAATCTTCCCAAACTGAAAGTTGGAACAAAGATACAAGTACAAATCCTGCATCCAGGAAATAGTGATGGGAACAGTTAAAATGTTCGTAAAGAGGAGAGCATTTGTTTTGACTAAAAAATAATAAAAGAGAGAGTCCAGGAGGCTGACCAGTGCCAAATAAAAAAAGGGCAGCACGACCTCCATCTATGTTTCTGATTCTAACGCAGCAGGAGAGATCATTAGGGTGGCATACATGTTCTGCTTTGGGGCATATGTCAGGTTCAATACTGTGAGCAGATTTAAGCTTTGCCAAGGATGCCAAGTACTTCTTCCTGTGACTTCTCCAGCAAGGAGGTGCTGGGCTTGTGCTGCTGGCAGTTTTGCAGAAAACTGTGGTAGTGAGTGACACAGATGGTGTGGAGAGTCTGACATCGCATATTACTTACCAATCAGAAAATGACTTGGTTATATTATGCGCACAATGATATGGGACCACCTGCCCCAGTGTGTGTGCCTAGCTTGTGGGCAACAGCAGGGAGATAGCATGTCTCCATGTGAAAAATCATCATTAACTCTTGGTTATTATTTATTTTTGGTGGCTTCTGATACTATTTTGTAGATATTATGAATACTTTTTAATATTTTTGACACTTTCTTGTAGGGTTTTTTTTTTGGTAGCTTTTGGCACTATCTTGCAGTTATTTTATTTTTTTTGTAGTTTTATAGTTTGTATCTTATTGTATTTTTGTAGTTTTGCAGTTTGTGAAACTCTTGGGCTGCTCCCCTGACATAGAACACTTGCTTTTACCTGTAGACTAAACTGAGTAGGGGTTAGGCTTGGTAGAAGGACAAAATGAGGAATATTATTCTTGTGGTTAGAATGTATGGGAGCAAGGAGGGTAAGAGTCCTTGTGTAGAGGAGTTTGCTGTCCCTAACTTTATTTATTTGCTTTTTGGGTCATACCTGATGATGCACAGGGGTTACTCCTGGCTCATGCACTCAGGAGTTACTCCTGGCAGTGCTCGAGGGACCATATGCGATGCTGGCAATCGAACCCAGGTCAGCTGCGTGCAAGTCGAACATCCTACCCTCTGTGCTATCACCCCAACCCTGTTCCTAACGTTAAAGTTGACCTTTGTAGAGATGTTTTCCCCAGAATGCTAGCTCCTCCCATTCCGAATCCCCAACACTATCCTTTGCTAGCAGAAAACAGTGATGGTTAAAAATGGTCCAAGGATATTAGGAACAGAAAACTCTTTCTAACAGGGATGCTGATCCTTGCCTTACTTTCTTTCCAAAAGCCAAAAGGAAAGGAAAATCTTCCTCTTTTGTCCTTTTCCAAAAGCCTAACCATTTAGGTTTGAAAATAAGAGGAAACCTGTCAGGGGTGTGTGGGCATGGGGTGCGGAGTGGGGTAGATTTAATTTTCTATTCTGGCACCCTATGGTCTTCAACACATCCTTCATTTCTGAAACTTCCTTGTTCTCATTCATAAAAACCACTTCTTGAGATGATACAGGCAAAATGATTAATTTGAGGACACAAGTCAGCCATTTTCCAATCTGCCAATTTATTGCCAATGAAGCTCTCTCTTTGTCACTGCATCTGATTGTCTGGCTCTTGGGCTGCAGAGATATGGAGATTCATGCATTACATTTCTTCTTTATGTTTCTTTGAAGATTTGAAATTTCATGAACATTTGAAATTTTGCTGTTTTTTCATTTGTAAAACACACTGTTGGCACCTTGCTCCCCTCTCTCTATTTAAAATCAGAAATGCAATAGTTATTGATATATTTGTCCTTTAGCTTTTTCTTTAATTACTTTGATAGACATTTACATATTAGTACCTAAAAATAGATCTTTTCTTTTAAATGTATATTTCAGAGAGGAAAATATAATTCATTAAATTATAATAAATTAGGGAAAAGATTTTAATTTTTTTTTTTTTTTTGCTTTTTGGGTCACACCCGGCGATGCACAGGGGTTATTTCTGGCTCATACATTCAGGAATTACTCCTGGTGGTGCTCGGGGGACCATATGGGATGCTGGGAATCGAACCCGGGTTGGCTGCGAGCAAGGCAAATGTCCTACTTGCTGTGCTATCTCTCCAGCCCCGGGAAAAGATTTTAATACACAAAAATAATTGTAGTGTACTTTATTTGAAACTTTCAATTGTACAAATAGGAGCTTCCAAAAGGTTCTTTGTATTCTGGCCATCATTTCAGCTGAAGAGACTAGGTGGAAATGAATTTATCCGATTTCAAAGTCATCGTAAAGATAAAATATCTCACTTCTAACTCTATATTTCTGTATAAACTACATTTATTTCCTCTTAGAAAAAGTTGAGCAGGAGACTCTCTCTTTTGGAAGGTCATTGAGAAGAGCTATGAATGCCAATGTTTGTGTGGCATTTCTGCTGCCTTATATCTGGCCTATAGATAATAACAGGATTTGGGTAAAGGGTAATGAGACTAACTTGTGAATAGTGAAAAAACACCACATATAAAAGTGACCTACAGGTTTTAATATATGTATTTTATATTATTTTAATAGATATATTATTTTAATACATGCATTGTATACAAATACATATAACTTTTTAGATTAAAATTTAATTTTTTAAGGTTTTTCTGAAACAAACATTTTAAAGTAAGTAAGTAAACAAACATTTTAGCAAATAAAATTAGCTGTAGGGCTAGAAATATAGCTCAAGAGGTATAAGATAGGCCTAACATGTGTAAAGCCTGAGATTCGTCGTTCTCATGACAGAATCTGCCCTACTAAGCATTGCTGAGTGTACCCTGGTGATCTCTAAGCTTTACTGCACCAATGCATTTACTCTGCTCACCTGAGCTCTGAATAGTCAGGTTTATACCACTGACTCCAATATGATTCAGAAGCGGGTCAGGGTATCCTGAGCACTACAGACAATTATGTGTAATTTCTTCAGATTTACAATATGTACTTTCTCTTGAGTCATTTTTATAAGTTGTTTGCCAGCATATCCATTATTCCTTAAGGGTTGTCAGCATGTTTGAACACCTCTCCTTCAGAGAATTCTGGCTTACTAGAAACATTCCCTGGATGGGTAGAAGAGCCATAATTGAAGAATAACTAAGGACTGTTTTTCTAGCTTTGGCATATGTGTGATGTGTGGTTGTTTCTTTTAATTACCTCAGTATCTCCCTTCTTTATTGCTCCTATAACACATGCCTGCTATATACTGAGGACCTGAAACTGCCTGTAGTAGCTTCACATTTTCTTCTCCAGGCTTTATTTGATTATTTTTGGGTAATTGTTAAGTCTACACTATTATTTGTTAAAGAGCGAAATAAATGAACTTCAGTCTTTCAAGCCTCACAACTCTGAATCCATACGACTTGTTATGCTGGTATTCACACGCGTGCTTATCTGGAATTTCACTACTGTCTGTGGTTCTTCATATCTTCAGCTGTGATGCTTTCATCTACTTAGCTGCAGTGGTCAGACAAGATACAGTCTGTTGCACTTTGGGAGCTCCCAGACAGCAGAGTAATGGAGACCATGCTCATAGTATGTGGGCAGCACCAGAAATAAAACTGGTGACCTTATGCAAGGCACAGTTTCCTATTGAGTCATCTATGGTCCTAGTCTAAGAGTGTTAACAGGACAAAATTGCTACAAGTATTAGTAATATGTACTAACTGTTCACTCATTTTCAACAAGATCATCATAATTTCAGAGTTTTGTATGATGATATCTCTAGAAGTATCATTTACACTCAAACAGAAGATAGCTATTAGGGTATAAGGTCTCTGAGGACAAAGATATTTTGTTTTGATTTGTTCATCAATCTACTGAATTCATAGTAGTGAATGGCTTATAGTATATATATATATATAAATTCCAAAAATATTGATTTGATTAAGTCTGAATACATTTGAAGAGTAATATAAATATTTATTGCATCAGTTCAAAATTTTCATCTAAATATATAATACATATTTCATGTTGGGGTGGAGAGATAGCTCCACATGCTGAGTATGTATTTGTATCACTCCCATTGTCTCTGAGCACCAGAGGGAGGGAGACTCCAAGCACAGAGCCCCTGAGAATCTGGGTGTGGTATGACCCAATGACAGAAACAATAATAGCAACAGGCAGAGATTTCAAGTTGATATATATCATAGAAAAAGATTTTGACTAAAGAGACTTGAAAATAAATTTTGTGTTTTTCTGAGTAACTTTTAATACTTTTTACTTACATTCACATGTGCCTGTTACAAATACAAATATCTGTAATAGTTATTAATTCTAGAAGCAAAGAAAATTATTCCTAACTATAACAAATCACCTCCTGCTGGCGCCAGATCTCATCGGCCACTCTCTAGAACTAACGGCTGCTTCTCCTGGAAAGGAGCATAAAATGAGGTCCCTATAATCATGTCATTGGACTCCGCGTGAGGCTGTTTTCACTCAGGGTGCTTGGGGTCAGGGGATGGGGGTGAGAGCCTCCCCGCCCCAAGGGACCCAGCTCTGGCAACTCACCTCCACTACCCAACTGCTGCCACGCTCCAGGCCACTTTCCACACGCTTGAGCCAACCCTCACATATGAGTGAACATATTCCTGGACTGCACGGCCATAAAATTATAAGACAGTTCCTACCCATTATCCATAATTACCACACCACATTTGATGGGGTTCAGACAGTAGACAACAAATCATAGAGGTAAAATATATATATATATATATATATATATATATATATATATATATATATTGGAGAGCCTGGCAAGCTACCAAGAGTATCCCGCATGCATGGCAGAGCCTGGCAAGCAACCCGTATTCGATATGCCAAAAACAGTAACAACAATGGGTCACATTCCCCTGACCCTGAAAGAGCCTCCAATATGGCAGCCTTGGAAAAGATAGGTAAGGAGAGGCTGCTAAAATCTCAGGGCTGGGACGAATGGAGACATTATTGGTATCCACTCAAGTAAATCGATGAAAAACAGAATGACAGTGATACAGTGATAACAAGTCACTAATATTTTATACTGGAAATGCTTATATTATTGTCTTCTAATTGTTCCTTTATAATTTTCATTTTTGAAGCAATATAGTTTTAGGCATGTTGAATCTACCTAAACACTTGTATGGAGTTTTGACTGAGTCAATGAACAATGACTGACTCTGTCAGAAAATTACCTCTGCTGCTCTCTCTCTCTAGTACAACTGTTCCAGAAATAGGCATATTACTTAATGGAAGCAATAAGAAGCAAAAAGTTTCCTAGAGAGAGAGAGGAGAAGTCCTTCCACTTTTTTCCCCTCAAAGAGATTACTAGAAAGACTTTCCCTTTTATTTCCACAGTTGTTTTGGTGAACAGTATGGAGTGTGCCTAGAAATTTTCGGGAAGACACAGAGTATGAGGTCATAATAAAAGGTCTGGGCTACATCTTAAAATTTTATAGCTGAGTTTTCTGTCTTTGTTACCCCCAAAGTAGTAAATGATAAAGGTGAAAAATGCTTTCTTCTGTTTTGTCCAAAGTATCATGTAATTTTTCTGGATGAAATAATGCACTGATGTAAATAAAGAGTTTAAAGGTAAATATTTTCATTTAGATTTGAAATCTATGCACTGTTTTTTTTTAATTAAATTTTTTGGCGAAATACTTCAAATTTCATCTGCAGAAATCAAATATTTTAAATAAAATGTGTTCAGTGATTTGTTTCTAGAGGTTATTAAACTTTGAATATGGATATTACCAGCTGATTTTGGTGTTGATGAGACAAACAGATTAAGGTGAGATTTATATTAAAGCCTGTTCCAGGATAAGTAAAGACAACAAAGTAAAAAATTTTCAAAGTTTATATTTACTACTTAATTCTTATATTTACCAAGAAAGTTTATTGTATTGTCATCATTTATATTAAAGTCGCAAAATGCTTTAACTTTGGAGGTTCTTTGAGAGAAGATTTATTCAGGTATTTTTGAAAGATATCTGTTTTGCATTTATTGAAAAAAATAAAGAATATTTGAATAAATGGTCCTCTGAGTCTTGCCAAGCATGATTCCTGAGCGCACAGCTAGGAGTAAGCCCTGAGTCGTATCCAGTTGTGGCCTAACGACTAAAATTTAGAAAACATAACAAAACAAAACAAAACAAACTTAGAAAACTCAAGATGATAAATGAAAAACATGCATGTACCCACATTTTAAAACTTTTAAAAATGTTTCAGAGAAATAGTACAGGATGTAAGTTGCTTACTTTGCCAGTGGAAAACTTTGGTTCAAACCCTGGCATGTCATATGGTCCACTCTCTACTGCCAGAACTGACCCCTAAGCATAGAACCAGGAGTACGTACTGAGCACCATCTGTGTAAGCCAACCCAACTAAATGAAACAAAACAAAAAGTCAGTTTTTGTTTTAATGAGCAAATTCTGTCTTAAGCTTACACAATAGAGTGCCCTTTAAGTCATACTAATGACACCCCTGTGCACATGTCGTACTGATTCTGCCTTTATCACAAAGATCACAGAGTGAAGAGGAGAACAGATGCAGTTTCTTAAAGTTAGTAATTTGAAAGCCAGTGTTTAAGCACAGAACCAGCATATTTTATAATTAAAATTCTAAACCTGTTTATAGAGAAGCAATATTTTGCCAGGATTTTTACAACATAAGTCATTTTTAAATTATGTTTAGATTTATTTTTTTAAATTAACACATTGACATTTTTGGCATTCAATTCCACGAAATTTAATAAATGTCTAGATTTTCTTTTCTGCTTTTTGGGGTCAAGACTGGTGATGCTCAGGGGTTATTCCTGGCTTTGCACTCAAGAATTACTTCCAGTGGTGCTTGGGTGACATTATGGGATGGTTGGGGATCCAACCTGGGTGGGACAAATGTCGTATATGCAGTTCTATTGTACTATTGTACTTCTGTACTATTGCTCTAGCCCCTAAATGTATAGATTTTTATAACCATCACTTTAATCAGGGTAAAAGAAAATTTTATCATTCTTCAAATCATTTTTTTAAAATTTCTTTGTAGTTGTACTTACCCATTTCCCTAATTCCTGATTCAATATCACTGGCAGTCACTGAGTCAATGACGCTGTTCTTTTGTCTGCTGATAATGTCACATAATGTAAATGAAATAATAAAGACATTTACATCATTTGTTTCTTTTCTATCTGTGGCAAGCTGGCCCTTTAATTGACCAAGGGCCTACGTGCCTGTGCTATGTATGGTTATCTTGGCCTCCATGACCCTGAACAAGCGGGTCCTGACTTGCGCAGATCTGGTACAGCGTCTGCTCTGACTGCAGTCTATGCATATCCTGAGCTATGTATGTTTATCTAAAAGAAAACATTTGTCACAGCTAGCCCAAGAATAAGAAGTAACTGACACTGACTAACCAAGCATATGAAACATGTAGTCTTTGTAACTCTCCTAACCATATATGATATGACCTAGTGATGTAATTGCCTTCTGTGATGTAAGCATAGTTTCCTGTGTCACAAAGTAAATAATACCCCTGCTGCCCTGAATAAAGTCCTGTCCTGTCCTGTCCTGTCCTATCCTGTGTGCTGTCCTGTCTGCTCTGTCCTGTTTTCTCTGCATTATGTCTCGTGTCTTGTGTTCATTTGGTCGGTCCCTCCCTGCACCTACGGATCCTAGGGCTGCCTCTGCAGGCCAGAGAGTGGTCTGGCAGGGCCTCCCACATCTATCTGTATCATGTCCCTTTTTTCAACTTTCATTTGGTTTACTTTCCCCAATTTTCTAATTTCTTAGATTAAGTGTTTAGGATGTTGATTTGGAAAAAAAATTGTAATAGAAGAATTCATTCTGCCGTTGTTGATTTGTTGCATTTTCAATTTTGTTTCAAAATATTTTTTAATTTCTGTTAAGACTTATTTAAGACCTATACAGTATTTAAAATAAATACATGTTTTGGGTTGTATTAATTCTTTTAAATGTGTTAAGTTTTGTTTTATACTCTACATATGATCTATTATGATGAATGATCCAGGTGCACTAGAAGATAGTATTCATTTTCCATGCATGATATGTGAACTGGAAGGAATTTTCTAATATTCTGTCTATGCCTGCTTTTGAATGCTATGCAGTCATGAGATCAAATTTGAAGATAACAAAGGGGGAAATGGTAAGTTCACTAATGGTTTGTTGGTTATTTAGTTCTGTTCTAACTCAATTTTATAGCTATTATTTACTTTTCCGAGTTCTTAAATGACTGTTTCATGCATCTTCTCCCAGCTTTTATAACACTAGCTAGTGTGAAGAAATGGGTAGACTATGTTTACTTCATCTTATCTTTGTGGAAATTTACTCAGCTAGTGTTTTATTACTAGTGTCACTGTTTCCAAATTCCTAATACTTGATTTTAGGCAAAATCCCTTGCATATAGAAAGTGACACTTATACATTCATGACTATAAATTTAGAATCTTCTTCATATTGTATCTATCAATGAATATAATGTCCAAATATTTTTATCCACATTTAGTTTACTTTTTAGTTGGAAGAGATAAACAATTTAGAACTAAAAATATGTAACATGTCAGATGGTGTTAGACACAATAAAGTAAATAGTAGGATACAGATAATTATAAATTATGTGCAAAGAGGTAAGGTAATTTTTAAAATAATTTTTAGAAAATAATATTTCAATGAAGAAAGGCTAATATTTGTAGGATACAGATAATTATAAATTATGTGCAAAGAGGTAAGGTAATTTTTAAAATAATTTTTGGAAAATAATATTTCAATGAAGAAAGGCTAATATTTGTGTACATTATGCTCACTATCTTTGAAAACTGTGCTTAAAAACAAACTTGAGGAGAGTTTTATATATATATATATACACACACACACACACACACACACATATCCATAGATACATATATCTAGTTATTTTCCTGATTGAAAATTATGACTTTTCAATCATGGATGCTTTATTTTTGTATTGTTAAATTATTTCTGAATTAATATATAATTCTAAAGCCTTTATTAAAAAAGCCATTAAATTATTAACTCTGTGGGCCAAGCAAATCAATTTTAATATCAGACTAAATTAATCTTGATAATGTGTAAAATGAAATTGAGTTGAGCGCAAATGATTTTACGCATAATAGGTTGGTCTCTGTTGGACCAGTAAACTATGGTTTTACATAGAGAAGTGGTATTTTTTTTTTTATTCTAACAGAATTTTATACCTTTCATTGAAGTTTTGAGATTGATTTGTCCATATGAATTACCATGGGGAGCTGGAATAATCAAGTTAAGTATTTGGTCCTGTTTTTTAAATACGAAAGAACAGCTCCAATGTCTATAGTGAATGTCAGTTCCCAATACTGTCTTTAATTGCTTGACTACCTTACTTCTTTCTTTATTAGGTGCCGGAAGAGCAATATAGTCAGGGCTAGGCCAAAGTTAGCTGCCATAAACTTAGGGAAAATGTCATGTCCAGATGTTGCCCTCCACAGTTGTCATGTAATTCTAATTGACTCCCTGGGGAATCTTAGTTTGAGCTGCTGAGGACCCAGTTCAACTCTGGAGTTGTGAATGAGTAACTGATGACAGAGGTTGACTCAGTGTGTTTGTGTATGTGGAAGTGTTGAGAGTTGAAGGTTATATAAAGGCCAACAGTCATTACTCCTAGGGCCCGATGGAACTCACACCTTGGTTATCAGCTTTTACCTTTAGCACAATTTACTATGTGTTTGAAATATGAAAGCATCTGAAACTTATTAACCAACTGAAACTTATTAACCAACAAGCAATAAATCTTTCAAAGCAAAATAACAAAAATATAAAATTATATGTAGATTTGTATGTAAACATTCACCAAGATTATATATGTGTATGTATTTGAAACTATACAAACTTTTAATTTTACATAAATGTTAGATCTGAGAGAAATAGCATATTTTAGGAAAGACTACATAGTATCTAACGTTTATATTGTTCTACCAAATAAATATTGTTATTTTTGATATGCTAAAGTTTTTTTTGGTTCTTCAATACAAACTGAAATGCATATTTTGTTAAGAAACTAGCGTACTTTGAAATATCTCTGTCTATGTAATTACAATGTTACCTAAAGTGAATTTAACTTTTGTATGAGAATGAACAAAAGATAACCTACATAAGTCAACAATCACAAATTTTCAGTTGTGGGTGATAAAACTATAAAAATTGTGTTCAGCACTATTTTAGCACACATTCTAACCCCAGATTATATATATATAAATACATATTATATATATATAAATACTTTTACCTATGTTATCTAGTGTCTCAGTAATTAAAGAGATTCTTTCTTACAACAATTCAAATTTCCATAATGTTTTATCTTAAAAATTATGGGGTCCCTCTGTGTAAGAATTAAGCACACTGAAGGGTGTGTGTTTGTGGGCTCTCCAGGCGGCTCTCTCTCACTGCCTGTGTTCAGTGCTCTGGAGCCCCTGTGTAGGGACTGGGCCGGAACGGCTGTGGGTGATGGGCAGGTGAAGGAAGAACGAGGGCCAAGCTGGTTGATGATAAGTTGCCTTTTATTCAATCTCTCATCTCTCCCATCATCATGCACTCTTCCTTCCTGGTCACTCATTCCTTGATCCCTCTCTCTGGATTCAGCCTCAGCTTTCCTCTCACTAGTCTCCCCACCCTTACTTGTCTCTCCTCTGTTTGCCATCTGGGACCATATTAGACCCAGTCTGGTAGCAAAATCAACATAAGAAAGCCCTTCCTGAGGACCCACCAGGTTCAAATAAAACAACACCTTAGAGGCATACCAAAGCCCTTCCTGACTGCCTCAAGCAAAATGCCCCTTAAGGTGTTTTTTCTCCTTTCCTTAGTCCAAAAACGCAACCAACATCTTAATACTAGTTATTTTTTGTATGGACACAATAAGAGATAACACTAAGGCTTGTAGGGCAGCTCTCCTGGGAATATCCTGTCACAGACTCAGACTATAGCGCTCAGGCCAGATTAATCATTCCTAACCCTAGCAGGATCTGAATCTAGTTACTACTTTTTGGATCATGATAGCATTTGTCCATGACCGAGCATTATGGCACTTTGGCCAGGCCCATCTCGATGCCAGGGTAGCACATAGCTTACCGCTTGCCCTGGTTCTATCCAGTTGCTCCTCGAGACCCTGCTTTTGGGGGCACTAGAAAGAAAGGGCAGCTGAGGCTTGGGTGAGAGAACAGATGTCCAGGAGGAAAATATCACTGAGAGTCACATTACAAAAGAATAGCATATACAGTCTTCTTGTGTCCATACAAAAAGGACACCATTCTGAATAAACTATGCAAAGAACTTAGGGAGAAGAGAAAAACAATATTTACAATTCAACAGAGCACAAAGAAAGACATTACAAATAACACAGAGGAATGAGAGTACTGTGATGGGACCATCCCGATAAACCTAAACTACCTGAGGCTATGCAGGAAGGACAAAAACAGTGTTATCCTACACCTCTGGAGAAAGAACTGAAATGTGAAATGAAGATAGCAATAAACAAAAACAAATACATAGGAAGATATAAAGCTATAATACGCATAAAGAACTTACCTAGGGAAAATAAACTTAAAATTACAGAATAAGACAGTATATACTCACACAGACTGGAGCAATAGCACTGCGATAGGGCGTTTGCCTTGCACACAGCCCGCCCGGCCAACTCAGGTTCGATTCCTCTGCCTCTCTTGGAGAGCCCGGCAAGCTACCGAGAGTATCTTGCCCGCATGCCAAAGCCTGGCAAGCTACCCATGATGTATTCGATATGCCAAACACATTAACTACAAGTCTCACAAAGGAGACATTACTGGGCCCGCTCAAGCAAATCAGTGAACAACGGGAGGACTACTATAGTGCTACAGTGGTAAATTCACACACACGTTAATTGCAGCACTTCACATAATAGACAAGATATGGAAACAACCAAAAAGCCCAACTACAGGTGCATGGATCAAGATGCCATGGTATCTATACACACTAGACTGTTATTCTGTGGTAAAAAGAACAGAGTCATACAATTTACCACTACATTGATGGAATTAGAGGATAGCGTGGTAAGTGAAGTGAGTCAGAATGAAATGGATAGAGATGATCTTGTTCATATGTGGGATTTAAAGATTTATAGCAATTTATAGCATAAGTGGCCAAATGGTCCATAGACTGAGTGTGGGGAGGTGTTTGAATGGAGGGGTCACTGGGTCCTGGGTAGAGGAAAAGCTCATGCTGGTCATGGTGTGCTCTTGGAACAATCTATGCCTGAAGACATCATTAGCTGTATTATAAACCATAGTATCTCAATAAAGAATAAAATGTCTACAAAAATAAAATAATTAAAAAATTGAAATATTAAAAAATAGTCATTTGATCTTAAAATATTAAATTAAAAGTGATTTATTACAAAGGTTAAAGTGTCTGCCTTGTAAGCAGTTGATTTCAGTTGATGGTTAAAATGAGTGCTCCACTTTGGAACACTGCCAAGAATGATCCCTGTGCACAGAGCCAGAAGTAAGCTCTGAGCATACCTGGGTGTGGTCAAACTCTCCCAACCTCAGAAAAAAAGGAATGTTAAGAAACTGCTGAATAAATAAAATAAGGAGAAAGACAAGTACCAGATGATTGATGATAAATATATATATACATATTATAAATCAATACGTAAATTATAAATACATAAAAATAAATAAGGGAGAAAGACAAATACCAAATGAGAGATAATCTCATGCATGAAAAAAAACTTAAAAAAGAAATTGACAATATCTATTTAAAACTTACTCTAAGACTTTGAAGATAGAATTGAGATTAGCTAAGGGAAGCAGAACAGAAAGAATTCTATGGATATGAATAATGGAGTAAAATTGGCAGTTTTGTGGTGGGTTTAGCCTGGTAACACTGTATCCCTAGAATACACCAACATTTGTACTCTTTTTGGCAGGGGCATCAGAAGGCCTCCCCGGCAGTGTTCAGGAGGCACAGTGTGATTTCCTGTGATACTTAGCATCAGACCAGGAAACCACATCATAGTAAAATTCTTCTACCCTGCAGTGCCAAAGACCACCAGTCACCCCTGTGGTACACGGAAGTCTCCCAGGATATACTAACCATGTCAGGGTCTGAATTCTGTCACAATGCCTGATAACTGAACGGTCATTTATACTTTGCTTTCTCTTTGCTTTGGATCACATCTGGCATGCTCAGGAATCACTTGTGGTGAAACTCAGAGACCATATGGGGTGCTGGGTATTGAACCCAGGACAGTCATGTGCTACACAAGCATCCTATCCACTGTACTATCTCCCCAGCCCCTACACTCTTATAAATGAAAGTTTCCTCTATAAAAAAATGGAAGTGATATAAGGTGTTGATTAAAATTGTCAAATTTATAATTATCTTGGGGAACTTTTAAAAAATAATTGTGCTTTGATACCATGTGGTTTTAAATAAGAGAGAATTATAGGTATAAGGTGTAGTTTTAAGCAGTTGACTTGATAATAATTATTTTCTTTTTGTTGTTACTGTGTCTGGCATATCAAATACTCTCGGTAGCTTGCCGGGCTATCTGAGAGGGACGGAGGAATCGAACTCGGGTTGGCCATGTTGGCCGCTTGTAAGGCGAACGCCCTACCCACTGTGCTGTAGGGCGTTGGCCTTACAAGCGGCCAACATGGCCGACCCTAGTTTTATTCCTCCGCTCCTCTCGGAGAGCTTGGCAAGCTACCGAGAGTATTCAATATGCCAGACACAGTAACAACAAAGTCTCCAATGGAGACGTTACTGGGCCCGCTCGAGCAAATCGACGATCAACGGGAGGGCCTTATTATTATTTTCTTTTTGGAAGTAACTTTTTTGGAATATAACTTCAAGCTTTTATTTGGAAGTCTGAGGAAGGGAGTGGGGAGGGAGGGAGGGAGAGAGAGAGAGAGAGAGAGAGAGAGAGAGAGAGAGAGAGAGAGAGAGAGAGAGAGAATAATAGAATAGTGTGCTCAAGAGAACAAGGGCTTCTCTAGAGTTGAGAGAGACCCCCAGTATACATCCTTACATTATATTTGAAAGTAAACATCAAGAGGGGAGATGTGGGTGAAACATGTGCTCAAACACCACATGCATTTGAAAGTGGTTATATTGTTTATTTTTCTAGCCCGGTAAGCTACTGAGAGTATCTTGCCCACACGCAAAGCCTGGCAAGCTACCTGTGATGTATTCAATATGCCAAACACAGTAACAAGTGTGACAATGGAGACGTTACTGGGCCCTCTTGAGCAAATCTATCAACAATGGGAGGACAGTGACAATGACATTAAATAAAAATGTATGAAAGGAATGTACTGTTGTTTAATTCATTACTTATACCAAATTATTTATTGGATACTTTGTGTTGGATAAGTGAATATTCCATAGTTAATAAAAATATCCTACAATACAATATCCATTACTTGAAACAAAATGTAGCCATGTATCATTTGAGAAATGTTTTCACCAAAAAAAAAAAACCAAGCTACATAATTTTTCTCTCAGATTTAAGTATCTGTTTTCTTCAAAGGTGTATTTTATGATTTGCAATAGTCTTAACATTGAGGATGTATCTATTATGTAAGTTGCATATCTCTTTTACTGGGTGGAGGGAAGTTGAGTTATACCTGGTATTGCGGAGGGGTTCGTGTGAATCTGTGCTCAAAGGAAACTTCTAACAGTGCTCAAAGGATGGTGCACAGTTCCAAGTATTGACCCTGGGGTGGGTTGTATGCAAATGGGGGTGGGTTGTATGCAAATGTTTTGGCCTCTGTTCCTCAATCACTGGATATTTCTTTGTAAATATTTTTATGATTTGTTTTCTTTAATCTTTGTTAATCATAGTAACAAGTGAACAAATGAAGACAAAATATTAAAATAAAAAAGGTGAAATTTTTAATTTTAACCTTTTATGAAAAGTAGTTCAAAAATATTTTCAATATGTTGTAAAATTAAAGCGTAATAATTTAGAAAATATTAGCCTTAGGATAGAATATAGTATTTGGACTTGTAGTATACAAGTCTATGGGGAAAATGAAATATTATATATTAAATTGAAAGGTATGTATTCCTAAGTTGAGTTTTGAAGGAAGTTTAATACAAATTATTTAAATATAATTATATTTTCAGTGTGATTTTTTCCCACTTTAATTATTAACTGATTTTTTAATTTTTTAAAAAAATTTCCTTTTTCTATTCAAGTTTCTTTCACATGACCTTGTTTAGTGTTTTTCTCAAATGATAGATTAGTTACAGGCATATATTTAAAATTTATACATTTAAGATAAGAAATATTAGCCTACTTAGAATGCATAATGAAGGAAATAATTCTTTTACTTATGTAAAAGGGATCATGATAAAAGTGCAATTTTCCTTGTATATTTTCACAAAATATTACTGAAAATTCACTGGGCTAGATGGGCACCAACTGATAATAGTGTGTCTACACTAGTGTTACTTATATGAGTAGTTCACATGCTTAAGCTATAATTTGAAATACATTACAATAAACATGATCAAGAAACCCTCTTTCGGTGTTGGAAGGATCCTCCCGGCATGGGAGAAGCACGCTGAAAGTAGACTATAGACGGAACATGATTGCCACTCAATGCCTCTTTTGCAAACCACAGCACCCAAAAGGAGAGAGAGAACAAAAGGGTATGCCCTGCCACATAGGCAGGGTGGGATGGGAGAGATGGGGAGTGGGAGGGATACTGGGATCCGTGGTGGTGGAAAATGGACACTGGTGGAGGGATGGGTACTTGATCATTGTATAATTGAAACCCAAGCACAAAAATTTCTAAGTCTATAACTGTACCTCATGGTGCTTCACTAATAAAACTTAAAAAAAAAAGAGAGAGACCCTCTTTCAGTGTTGAAATTCACCTCATTTTGATGGCAGATGAATCACCCACCAGGTTGAAAAACTTAATCATTTTACTGCCAGAGATCTATGCATCAATCGTTGGTGAAAAACATGTTTAAGAAAAGCTGGCTATTACTTGATTAGCATTAAAATATTACATGCACAAAATTTCATTGCATAATCATATTTCAAATGAATTATGAAACTAAACAGAAGTCAAGGATGTAAAACAAGCTACCGATAAGGCAAAATTAAGATTGGTTTGGTTGTATATAATATGCCTACAAAAAAATAACCATACTTATCTGAAAGAGGTTTGTGTGAATTTGAAACAAAACAAAAAAAATCAAAAGACTGAACCATAGACTTACAGGTAAAATTTTCTACTCAAATTACTTGTAATATCTAAATTACACGGGAGGAATGTGATAATAAGTGCAAATACTTTCTTATTTGAAAATAAGCTGGTAATATAAATAATTATATCCTATTCAGGCCTGATGGTATATGTTGCAGACTTGTCTAGACCTAGAATAAAAAAACAAAAGTGGAGAAGACAATTTGGTTGGTTTACATTTAATATCATTGACCTATTGGTTACACTTTTTATCCAAAAATTATAATGATAGGAAAAACTCAAAATACTGATGCTTGGGACTGGAGCTATAGTACAGCGTGTAGGGCGCTTGCCTTGCATGCAGCTGACTGAGGTTCAATTCCCAGCATCCCATACGGTCCCCCGAGCACCGCCAAGAGTAATTCCTGAGTGCATGAGCCAGAAGTAACCCCTGTGCATAGCCGGGTGTGACCCAAAAAGCAAAAACAAAACAAAACAAAATGCTGATACTTGTTTCTATAACCTAGTATTTGATGTTATTTGTTTATTTTTTTCATCATCTAATTTTTTTTTCAAATTCACACTAAAAGGTCATGCTATTTTCATTAATTTCCAACTATTCAGTAAACTAGTTAATATACATAAAATATTAAAGAAACAAATTATAAATATGGGACTTAACTTACGTTTTACTGAAATACATAAATGACTTTCATTTATTCATTTGCATCATGTGCAATCAGGAATAAAAAGCATAGGTATGGCTGGGGAGATAGCGCACATTTTAGTAGCACGTAGCATGTATTAATGAAAATAGCAAATGGATTGTTAAGGATTGAACCTGGGTCAGTCACATGCAAGGCAAGTGCCCTACCTGGTGTACTAACACTCTGGCTCCATTCTCCAGACAACTTCGATCATAATTTAGGTTGAGTCAGGTGTAAGGACAGTTTTAAATTGTTCCCATTTTTCTCCAAAAGGCAACTAAAGTAAAAAAATCACTGTTTCATACTATATGAGTCAATCATTTAGTCCTATTACAAGTGTGTGTGTGTGTGCATGTGTGTGTGTGCACACATGCATGTGGTGTGTATGTTGTGTGTGTGTTGTATGCATGAGCACTGCATAATTCATTGTTGTGGCAGATTTCCTCCTCTGTATTCCAGGTTGCTCAACAGCATCCATAGCCTCTACCCACTAGAGGTCAATAATAAATTACCCATCCAACCATTGTGACAACAAAAATAGCTTCAAACATTGTCAAATACTTTCCTGGAGGCAAAAATCATCCCTTTGATTTTGACAATTGCTGTTCTACAGCTAGATGATTGCTAGTTAGAAGAATTATTTATGAAGCCAGAATTATAAAGCAGAACAATGAATAGGACAGTAAGTAATTTAGTTAAGGGCAGGCTTCTTTGGGGTATATGAGCATAGTTAAGATGACTACATACAAGGAGGATGATCCCATTCACTTGTATCTATTAGCAATGATGACTTGGTTTGACAAATAGCCATCCAAGGTATGTAAAATCAGTGAATTTGAAATTAAGTGTTACCGGATCTTCCACAAATGGCAATAGAGTTGCATTACAAAATAATGGTGATTCCCAAAGTGGAGTGACTTACTTGTCTTTTTAAACAAGTCTAATGTTATGTCTCAACCAGGGAAAAAGAAATAAACACTGGGCGATCTGGGGGTAGAATAAGTATGAGAACGTTTCTCGTAGCATATGAACAGGTTGAAAGAAAAGGGATCCTTACATATAACAAAGCATTTATAGTAGGTAGTCCAGAATTGATTTAAGTTTGACTTTCAGTAACTGTTCAGGATTTTTCAAGGACCCAGAATCTGTCTAATTTCTTTCTGTTTCATCTTTATATTAATTTCTCACCTTTGTGATTACACAATCTCTTTTACCTTACAGTATTGCATTAACACTTCACACAGGAAAAAAGGAAACAAGGGCTAAGGGTTAAGAGCAAAAATCCAAAGAAAGGAAAATAAAAGTATGTCTTCCCTCAAATAAATACAATATATTTTAGGGACCAAAATTTCATTAATAGATATCATAGCTTCAGGGAACATTGAAGATAGACTATTTCAGCTGACTCCATTTAGGCTAGGAAAAAAAAACAAAACTAATATTATGTAAGAGGCAGGAAGAACAAAGAACTGTTGGAATTGACCACAGCAGTGCCAGCAACATGGAGTTTGGAATATAATACCATAACCTGAAAGACAGTAGTAATTCAGAAGATCTAGGGAAATAATTTGAGCAGTAGATTTGAGACGGAAGGGAAAAGAATGACTCTGTAGTGAAGTCAAATATCTATATAAATCAGGAGAATTTTGTAGATGTTCTCCTAAATAGTGGGCCAATTTGATGGTATGATCAAGCCAAACCTAGATGTTGACATAATCAAAAAATCAAGCCAGGTTGACAGTTGATTAATCTCGATGGGGTAGACAGTTGATGGAAAAAGCTTATTTACATGCAGAATGATGTGATTTGCAACTTGCTGTTCCATTTTCTCAAAGCATGAATAAAAGTAATTGACACAAATTTAAGATTTCATGAATATAATATCCCTCAATCTTATATGTTTCTAAAACCTTAGTTCATAAGCATTAAATGTCAAAAATATAATCCCTTGTTATATAATTGGCATTGAGACTAAGTTTTGCTTTGTTTTGCATTTAAATTTTATCTCTTGTCAGAAAATTATGTTTAGGCAACATAGCCCTTGGTCAATGTGTTTCTTTAATGTCTAAGTGTATTAACTACAGGCAGAAAACTTAGTACCTAATGGATTATTTTATTTAGAGAAAACATTTTTTATATTTTACAATTCCACAATTATTGGCATACTTCTTTATTTAAATGTTTTGTTTTTTAGTCTTTAGAGATATAATACTAAGATATGTACACATCGATATTGAATTCTTTATTTTTAAGATCATAATTCATGTTGTATAAGACAATACATAAATTATAAGAATAGATTCAGAAGTTTTTTTGAGTTTTCACAAAGATATGATTCTTTTTTATACAATACATGTTTTGTTGGTACTCCCTGAAAAGACACCTTTATCTTATCTTATCCTCTTTCATTAAATAGTAGTTATAATGTTCTCAATAAGAAGTTGTGAATATTGGGATCAGAGAGATAGTAATAGCAAGTAAGTCTTACATGCATCAGACCTGCGTTTTATCCTTAGCACTTTATATGGTTCCACCAAGTCTGTCAGAAATGATTCTTGAGTGCAAAATCATGAGTAAGCTCTGAGCATAGGTGTGGCACCAAAACAAAACAAAACAGGGGGGCTGGAGTGATAGCACAGCGGGTAGGGCGTTTGCCTTGCACGCTGCTGGCCCGGGTCGACCGGGGTTCGATTCCCAGCATCCCATATGGTCCCCTGAGCACCGTCAGGGGTAATTCCTGAGTGCAGAGCCAGGAGTAACCCTTGTGCATTGCCAGGTGTGACCCCCCCCCCAAAAAAAAGCCAAAACAAAACAAACAAAAAAAAATAAGTTGTCATAGGTATTAGTTTTAACTTAACTCTATGGATTGATGTGGCACGAGTGACAATTTCCCCTTGAAATTAATTTTTAAAATGCATCTTGCATTTGAAATTATCATGAGGAAATATGGTATTCTACTTTTAAAAATGATATTTATGAATTTCCTACAGAATTAAATGTTTGTTTGTAAGGTTCAGGAATTTATGCAATAATTCTCAACCTAGATCTAAAGCAAAATTGAGAAACTCATCTGAATGTTAAATGTGAGAGGTATTTCTGGCTAATAGTTTTAATTTGTTAACCATGAAGCCCATATATAATGAAAAAATAGCAAAAGTCACAAATCTTCTGAAAGATAATCTTGATTTTATGTTTTACCCTGCACATGTTCAAACATCTGGGAAAAAATTACCAGTCAGAGGAATGTATGCCAACTCTCTTAATGATCTCTATGAAAAAAAATCATGGTGCTATATTATGATATAGGATTGGGGAAGGAGTACTTAGATTTAATTTCCTAAACTCAATTTTTAAAATTATTGTAACTTAAAAATATATATCAAGTAAGATAAAATTGAATTGTTACTTATATTCTGCTTTTTATAGTTCAGTATTAAAGGGTAATATTAAAATGACGGGCTGGGGTAGGGCATTTGCCTTGCATGCAACTAACCCGTGTTTGATTCCTCCTCCCCTCTCAGAGAGCCCGGCAAGCTACCGAGAGTATCCCGTCCACACAGCAGAACCTGGCAAGCTCCCCATGACGTATTCGATATGCCACAAACAGTAACAACAAGTCTCAAGATGGAGAGGTTACTGAGTCCGCTCGAGCAAATTGATGAACAACAGAAGGACAGTGCTAACAGTGCTAATTAAAATGACAGATTTTAGAATACATTATAAACGGTGATATTTGAAAACATGAAGAAGAAACTTCTTACTGTTGATTCTACTATCTCTAGCTATTCTTTTCATAGAATACTGAAAACAGATGACCAAACAAATACTCAATTTCTACTCATGACGTAACTTCTTCTTCTTCTTCTTCTTCTTCTTCTTCTTCTTCTTCTTCTTCTTCTTCTTCTTCTTCTTCTTCTTCTTCTTCTTCTTCTTCTTCTTCTTCTTCTTCTTCTTCTTCTTTGCTTTTTGGGTGACACCAGGTGATGTACAGGGGTTACTCCTGGCTCTGCAATCAGAAATTACTCCTGGTGGTGTTCAGGGGACCGTATGGGATTCTGGGAATCAAACTCGGGTTGGCCACAAGGAATGCAAATGCCCTACTGGATATGCTTTCGCTCCAGCCCTCATGGCTAGATATTTTATTCATCCTATTTTACATGAATGAACTATTCTTGAAGGGAACCTTCTCAGTTGTGAAATCATCTTGTTTTACCACAGCACACTTCAGACACTAATTTCACTAATGTGTTGTTACTTTCACACAGACATTATTGTTTTCTTCCATAATGTTTGGCAAAATAATCATAAGTCTTCTGACCTTCTTCAGAACTTTTTAATCTTTTACTCCCTCCACTCAGCCATCCCACCTATAGATCTTCCTTTGTTCATGAGGAGTCATGAAGCAGTCAGACACCTCAGTGGTTCATTGTTAACTCTAAGTATCTTTTAAAACATGTGTGTAGCTGTTCATATTCTCTCTGAAAGAATGTTAAAAAAAATCTACAGATTCTCAAATGTTATCAAATTGCTGAGATTTGTTTTCATTAGTTTAAAATTTTCAAACATGGTCCATTGAAAAATTAAGCCATTGTATCACTTTTTCAAATGTACCTTAAGTAACCTATCCTAGCCTCTTCTTTCTTTTGGCTATCAACAATAAGATATTATTGCATTGCTTCTCTTTGAAATCACTAAGACCCTTTAACTTTACCATTATGATTCTTCTTACCTCAGAAGACAAGGAATCAGTACTGAAGTTTCTATCAGCCCCAAACTATTTTACAGTCTTACATTTGGGAATTTTATATTTGGGAACTGGATAAATGAATACTAATTGAATGGATATAATAGAGTCACTGTGAGCTGGATCTAGACTGGAAGTCACTAATGTATTAGCTGGATATTCTATTCTCCTTTGTTAAAGAACCTTAATGAAATTTTTGTGAAGGTTCAGTGATGACACTGCCAGTCCTGCAAATGTTACAAATATCAATGTTCAAGAAATCCTATGTACTACTGTCTTCAAAATGGAAGGGTGTCTCCCTTTTCACAGTGTGTAATTGTCTAGTCAAATTCTTAGGATACTTTTAGGAAGGTGGACTCATTGGTACATACAAAGTCAACTCTAGAGACAGAAAATGATGAAATCACATCCAGATCCCCTTTCAATAAGGGCTTGTTAACCCAGTTATAGAGTATCTACGCAAATAGCCTTCTAATGCAGAAAGTCATTTTACCCAAAAGGATGCTCTTTCTCGGGGTCATTCATTTCCAATGATTCCTTAGTGAGAGCAAAAAATACCTGCTAATGCTAAGGACTATTCCAGAGGTTCCTATAGAATCCACCTGGTCAGTCATTGTGCTGTTATTGCACTCATCTTCCACTTTTGACACTCTTTCTTCTTCCTTCTCCTCCCCACAGGTTTTAATTCATAGCAACCTAAATATTCTTCACATTAAATTCTACCTTAATGTCTGAATTCCAGATATTTCAACCCAGGAAATGCCAATTCCGGCAGTCTCTGAAGTGTATGAATATATTCTTTCTCCAATATGGTTACTTGTCCTTTCCATTAAGTCTGAAGAAATAATCACTGTGTATACTTTTTTGAGGGTATACAGGTTTTATTCAGCTGGTGACAAAGCCCCTTTCTCAGCTGTTGTGCCTTTTAAAGCAGCTCAAATCTGGAAACTGGGAAAACAGTATAAACTTTGATGGTGTGTTTTTTTTTAGCCCTCGGACCTGTACTTCAATTTTTGTGTTTCTACAAATTTAACAAACACTTTGTGGGCATCCTATTAAACATGTCATGACACTAAGTAGTAAGTCTTGATAGCTGCTACTAAAAATGTATCCTTGTTAACATTATTGCAAGCCTGGCTTCAACTATTAAAGGCAGTGATTGTTTATGACCTCATTTATTCTGACATCCTAGCAGTCAAATTAAAGTCAGTTATATCAAAGCATCTCATACTGTTTATTTTACTCAAATTGGAGTCCCAGAACTGAGCTTCTTGGTAAGACTGTTGCCCAATGCAACAGAACATTTCTTGATATTTTTGTAAATTCTTTTCTGGGTTTTACTTAGTGATTTAGCCACTTGAGAGAGTAAGCATTTCAATTTTTCCAAGAAGATTTTATGGGGTCCACTGTCCTCCCATTGTTCATCAATTTGCTCTAGCAGGCCCAGTAACGTCTCCACTGGAGACTTTGTTGTTACTGTGTCTGGCATATCGAATACTCTCGGTAGCTTGCCGGGCTCTCCGAGAGGGGCGGAGGAATCGAACTCAGGTCGGCTATGTTGGCTGCGTTCAAGGCAAACGCCCTACTGCTGTGCTATCGCTCCAGCCCATTGGATCCACATTTACCTTTAATTGGTCATTATAATTCTAAACTTTTCTATTTATTTCTCAATAGTAATCACCTAGAGGGATCCTCTAACTCCATTTTTTTGTCACATTATTGCTTTATCATACTATCATTGGGGGTGGGCGTGGGGAGTTTGCACCACATTGGTGGTGCTCAGGGAGTACTCAGTACTTAGCTTTGTGTTGGATGCTAGATCTTTCTTTTCAGAGGATCATGTGGCAATGGGAATTGAACCAGGGCCTTCTTCATGCAAAGCAAGCATTCGGCATTTGAGCTATATGCCTGGCCCCTTCAGCAATTTTAAAAGCACAGACATTGTAACTATATGGAGGCTGGAAGGAAGTTGAAAGGGTAGCTATGAGATCTTGGCATATAATAAAACCGAGAAATGAGATTTGAAGATTACTTGGACTAAGTAGCTAAAATCCCATCTTGTGGACACAGGAGATAAGCCCTGATAAGACTTAATGGTGCCAGTACAGATTTGGAGAAGGCCTCTGGAGAGAAGCTCCTACAGTAACAAAGGTCAGCCAAAGGATATCAAAACACATAAAAAGTGTCACACACTTCTCCTTGGTAACCACCCTAATAACTAACTCTTACCTAGATAGAAAGCCCCATGTGTTTGAGAAAACCTATGTAAACTTAGAGTACAGAACAGTGTACATATGTTGCCAGCCCATTCTTCCTGAGCACATGGCATCCACATGCACATGCCATGCACATTGCCCATCTCTCAATGTGTACTCTCAGTTCTCTCTCTCTCTCTCTCTCTCTCTCTCTCTCTCTCTCTCTCTCTCTCCCATAATTTATAATACTGTCCTCCCGATGTTCATCAATTTGCTTGAGCGGGGCCAGTAATGTCCCATCTTGAGACTTGTTGTTACTGTGTTTGGCATTTTGAATACATCACTGGTAGCTTGCCAGGCTTTGCCATGCGGGCAAGATACTCTTAGTAGCTTGCCGGGCTCTCCAAGAGGGGCGGAGGAATTGAACCCAGCTCAGCCAGGCTGGCTACGTACAAGGCAAACACCCTACTGCTGTGCTATGGCTCCAGCTCCATAATTTATAAATAAAAGCCATTATTACTTCACTGTTTGTCTCCTACTGAAATTCTTTTTCTGTGAGGCAAAGACTATGGATGGACCAAAAAGCCTGGGTAAAATCTACAACTAACTTTCCTTTTCTGCAAAGAACAAATTTTCTTTCTAAGCTGAGTCTTTGGCTCCCCAAGAGATCAAGTAGTATGTATCATTTCCCACACTGCATAGCAGATGTCAGGCATAGTTTGATGACTGCCGATCGGGCTGGTGGGATGTAAAACCTGTATAGAGACTCATAAACATACTTTTGCCATTCCTAGATCTTCTAGCCATTCCTGGGGAGACAGAGGAGGATAATGAGTCAGTCTCTCTCTTCACCCCACTTCACATAAGTCACCCTCTTTCTCTAAGAGTTTTATTTTCCCAGTCACCATTGGTGAAAAACTGTAATAAATGCTCTAATCTTGTTTGGTAAGTAGTATCATGTCCCCTGTATGGAGAAGGCCTCATAACAACCAACATCCAAGTTTCAGGCTTGCTGATCAACATTTTTGTGTTTTCTTCCCAGATCTATTTTGGCTACAGGTCAGGCTCTTAGAAGAAAAGACTCTGAGAAGAAGGTGGCTTATAAGGTGATCCCCTGAGAGCAACATTTGTGAAGGATGAGATGTAAAAAAAGTATCTTTCTTTTAAAGAGAAAGAAAAAAACAATCTCTGTCTTTGCTTTGGAACTTTTCTTTCTTAAAAGCTAAAACACATTTTTTTAAAGGGACAGATTGAATAATAGGAATACTTCATAAACTTTTTATAGAGGAATTGATACTTAAGTCAGAGTAACAGGGGTCTAGACCCTGTCCCAGTATGGGGGTGATTTTATAGCTGCTGCCTTGGCACATGTGTCTTAACAGAGTCACATAAATCTGGTTGAATGCCAGGACAGTTGGAATGCATAAGGATGAGTTCCCATGCTAGTGGTGCTGGGGGCTGGGATGGAACAAAGGATTCAGGGCATTTGACAAGGGACCAGAAGTCAGAGGATAAGATAATCCTAGGAAATCTTTGGTGGAGCCTGAGAGACAAGCAATATTAAAAAGAGTTAGTAACAACACTCTACAATTTTTATTCATTTTTTGCTTCTCTACTTGCTCTTAATGCATTTTAAATATTAATCATCTATATTTTCTCCTCTCTCTCCCCACCAACACACACACACACACACACACACACACACACACATGCACGCATGCAAGCACACACGCACAGTTTTTATTGTATGTCTTCAAGCAAATCAAAAACTAATCTCATTCACTTGCACCTAAACTGGCAAAGTATATTATAATTATGTCCCGTCTAACTTCTGCTAAGTACCCTTCTTCCTTGATCATCATTCATTCCCTTCATTTTATCTTGGTGACTTTATTTTAGACAATTCTCTCCAGTTCTGCTCTCACTTTTTCTTCACTGCAAGTGTTGGGTGTTCAGTGGCACATCCTTGAGAGTTGAGTGATCTGCAGGTCTTGTCTTCAAATTTTGGGCATGCTTTTTATTGGCCTCAAACTACCCTCATTTCCCTTTCTCAGCAATAGGACAAGTCTCCTCAGTCCTAGGTGAGTGATCATACAGTCAGATAAATTTCCACAGCTGTGTGGAGTTTAGCAATCAAGCACAAATATTTAATAATTACCAAGAAGAGAGTAAAAATTATTTTTCAGGTTAAGAGAATTTAGTTATGCAACTAAATTGGAACATGTGTAACACAAATATTTCAATCAAAATCAAGATATGATATACAGCCAGTAGTTGAAGGAACTGAGCATGTTGGTATGATGGGGTGCAAGAGCTCTGAACATTGGCACAATAACATAAACATTATTGTAACCAAGTTACCAAAATAAAAAAGAAAACATGCATACATTAAATTTTAAAAAAATATTAATGTCTATTTAAATACTACATTAGCATTTGGGATCCAGAATAATAATTGTAATATGAGATGACAAAAATTGATTTATTTCTATTAAATTAATATATTACTATTGCATTGTGAGCACTATTGTAAATATGAAAAGAATAGCAATTTCATCTTAAAGAGTCTAACTGGGAAGTGAATTTGTTGCATGGATTATAAAGTAAATAGAAAACGCTCAAGCAGTATTTTAATACTCTATTGACCTTATTTCTTTAAAGAATTACTGCTGAGATTCATACCCATAAGACAAGGAGGACCAGTTGACGTGCTACCATAGACCTTAGGCTGTTATCTGGTGGGATGTGGGAATCTTACATGGTTAGTTGGCAAAGGCAGTATAGACAATAGACAGACACATTAAACAACAAGGGAGGCACTTTTACAGCACAAAGCATCACTGCACATAGCTAGCTTGTGTCATCCCTTCATAACTGTATGAATAGACCCATAGAAATGAACGATCTCAAGGGTATTATGTTGAAACTACAACAGGGAACCTCAGGCTTTTTACCTTAGCAGAACAGACTTCTTTTGGCAACATATAAGGAACAATAAATCATTTGTGTGTATGTGTTTGTATGTGTGTGTGTATGAGTGTGTGTGTGTGTGTACAGTGCATGCAGACAAGAGAATGAGAATGAACTAAGAGAGAAAAAAAGGGGAAAAATTTGCTGCTACAAAGCTTGTTAAAGTATAATTACTAATTTCCAAAGTTCCTAAGGGAATTCTTATCACAATTTTATTGTGAAAACAATTTTGATTTTGTGTGATGAGGGATGATAGGAAGATTTTTTTATGGCAATCATTTTATAGTATATACACATATCAAATAATTTCTGCATGCTAGTATTTCAAAATAATATGTCAACTATTGCTCAATGAAACATATATGGAATATCTTTCAATACTCTTTGTTAGACCTCATGGGAATGACTCAGTGGTTACAACGAAATCATGCTTGTCCCAAAAGTAAGTGGTGGTGAGTTGTATCTTTGGTGCCACCCACATGCATGAAGTGTTATCCCTGTGCCCCCACTGTCTGTAACCTGTAGCTCTATAGCAGGAAGTGCATTCCCCAATGCAGAGCCAGGTGTATACAAGCTCTCAACCTACAAGCATGCACTGCAACTGAAAATGTTCAAGCATGAGTGGCTGACCTCCAAGCCATGGAGTAAAATTCCTGGTACTATTCTTGGCCATTCTTGGATGTTAGTCTCCTACTTTGTTCCTTTATGTTCCCCAGATGAATGCAATCTTTCTATGTCTATCCCTTTCTTTCTGAGTTATTTTGCTTAACATCATACTTTCCATGTAGTACCACTTGTACGTAAATTTCATGACTTCGTCTTTTCTAACAGCTACATAGTACTCCATTGTGTAAATGTACCAGAGTTTCTTTAACCAGTCATCTGTTTTTGGGCACTCAGGTTTTTTTCCAGATTCTGGCTATTGTAAGGAGTGCTGCAATGAACAAATGCTAGGGGAAAAGGGAGCTCAGATAGAGGAGGGAGCACCAAATAAATGGTGTTGGAAAGATCCTCCCAGAATGGGAGAAGCATGCTGAAAGTAGACTATTAGACCAAACATGATTCCCACCCATTGCCTCTTTTGCAAACCACAACACCCAAAAGGAGAGAGAGAACAAAGGGAATGCCCTGCCACAGAGGTAGGTGGGATGGGGGGGATGGGGGGTGGGAGGGATACTGGGATCCGTGGTGGTGGGAAATGGGCACTGGTGGAGGGATGGGTACTTGATCATTGTATAATTGAAACCCAAGCACAAAAATTTGTAAGTCTACAACTGTACCTCATGGTGTCTCACTAACAAAAATAAAAAAATAAAAAATGTTCAATCATGAGGGCGGCAGTGTGCCTCCAAGTGAGTGTGTGTGTGAGAACCACAACAACTCTGGTGAATACTAAATCAGAATGTGCAAGAGCACATTAAAGAGCAAAAGTCCTTTTGAGCCTCAGGCCCAGTATGCAAATCAAGTTTGCTTAAACCCAGATCACGGCAACATTAGCAACAAAAGAAAAGTAAAAAGTACTTTTAACAATCCTGTATTTTAAGCTCTATTAATGGTGGACCACCACATTGTTATCTCTTATTAACAAAGAAAGTTTTATCTTTAAAAAGACAGATAAAATGTGAGTTATTTTTCCCATTTAGAACCTGTCAATGGGTTTCTATCTATCTCTTGGATCCCTAAAAATGAGTCCAGCTTAGCTGCAAGGTTTCCACAATGCTTTTTGTTCAATAATTTTCCTGTAACAAATATTTCACTTGATTGCTAGAGAAGCCTATGCATTACATATTAATATCCTCATTGGATCGCCACTAAAGCCTAGAGACCCACAATTAGCAAGAGGCAGAATTAGAACTCAAATCCAATTTTCTCCTTTAAAATACTAGTCTTAAAAAAAAAAAAAGATACGCCTACTCCAGATGGAACCCTGGTGACTATAAGCCTCTACAAACATAGTTTAAGCATGCGGGAACCAGGACTTTTCTTCCAAACTGCCGGGACTGCCCCGGCTCCCAGGTAACCTCTGATTCTGGAAGTCACGCCCACAACCTGCCCCCCAGCACCATCTTTACAGCACACAGCCTCCGAGAAGAAAGGCCGCTGGGAGGCTCCACAGCTCCCAGAAAATGCACCAGGTCCCAAGCAGAGCCGAGAACACCAGGAAGTCCCAGATGGGGTAGATGCCACATCCCGCCTCCTCCAGGCGGATGGAACCCCAGTGACCATGAGCCTCTACAAGCATAACTCGAGCATGCAGGAACCAGGACTTTTACTCCAAACCGCGCGGCTGCTTATACGGCCGTGCGACATCTCCTTATATACAAAGTCATCAATGGAAAGTAAATCATCCAACGTTTCTTCTTGAAAATCAGGCTTAACTCTTTTACAAACCACAACACCCAATAGGAGAAAGAGAACAAAAGGGAATGCCCTGCCACAGAGGCAGGGTGGGATGGAGTGGATGGGGGGTGGGAGGGATACTGGGATCCGTGGTGGTGGGAAATGGTCACTGGTGGAGGGATGGGTATTCAAAATAAATAAATTAATTAATAAAAAAAGATAAAATACTAGTCTTCTATCTAGATGATCATTTCCCCTGGGATGATGATGATATATAGTTACTATATAACTGATGTCCAAATAGTAGCACTGTCGTCCCATTGTTCATTGATTTGCTTGAGCAGGCACCAGTAACGTCTCCATTGTGAGACTTGTTACTGTTTTTGGCATATCGAATATGCCACGGAGAGATTGCCAGGCTCCATTGTGCGGGCGGGACACTCTTGGTAGCTTATCGGGTTCTCTGAGAGGGACGGAGGACTAGAACCCGGGTCAGCCGCATGCAAGGCAAATGCCCTATCCACTGTGCTATTGCTCCAGCCAAAGAGTAACTTAGAATTTCCAGAATGGTCATACTATGTCACATACACTTTTTACATATTTTGCCAACTTGTAACTAATTTTATTCTTATTTTTCCCAGAGGATTTGTGTTTCAGATAAAGTAGTTGACATGAACTGAGCTGAGCTCTTTTCCTCTTAGTCTGTAAGTCAAGTTATTTTCACCTCTTGTTGCTTATCATGATGTGAAGGCTTGGCTATTAGGAAGAGTGGTTAAATAATTCTGAAATGTATAAGTTAATGCTTTATAAGGAGGGGTTGCATGTTAAAACAGAAGACCATTTTGTTTAAATCGTGAAGTGATAAAACTGTGATTCTGAAACCTGTAAGCAAATACAGAAACAGGCTACTAATCAAATTTTGCAT
This sequence comes from Sorex fumeus, assembly GCF_029834395.1. NCBI lineage: Eukaryota > Metazoa > Chordata > Mammalia > Eulipotyphla > Soricidae > Sorex > Sorex fumeus. Next base: position 14,159,818 of record NW_026606172.1, read on the forward strand.
GGCAATATAAAAAATAACTTGGCAATCACATGTGTGTCTCAAGAGAATGATGTTGTTAGATTTGTCTTGGTTAGAATTAATTTATTGCATATGTTACACAGTGTCATTTATTTTTGTACTTAAAAAAATATTGCATATCTTTCATTAAACTTCCATACCTAGAAAAATCACCAGATTTATCAAAGTACTAACATTTCTCTCTTGCTCTCTCAGACACACACAAACGTACTTTATTTCTCTCTTTTCCTCTTTAATACAAGTCAAAATGTGCCACACTAGACTACAGAAAAATAAACAGTTTGCAAAATGTTTCAAATCAAAATAATTATCTCAATAGCCAAATAGGGTCATTTTAAATTAGGTTTTAAATACAGAAATGATAGAAAGTCAAGGAGTTTTTAGCTTACTTCCAACTACCACCACTTAGAATTTTAAAAAAGAATGTTTTTGTTTAATTGAGTGGTTTTTATTTATGAGATAACTGAAAATAAAAGTTCAAACCTCCCAGGAGTCTATTCTAATGATGTAGTAGATAATTTTTGGGGGGTGTAATAATAAAATTAAAGTGGCTTCGTGGTATCATGTTAAATAAATGAAGTAAGGCAGAAAAAGGACAAACATAATATGATATCACTTACACATGGTATTTAAAGTAAATGGACGAGGAAATACAATGGTACAAGGGGGTGATGGGATAAATTACCGTAGCCTTCAGAGTGCATGTAGGAGAAAGATAGAAATTGAACGCAGGGATGGAAAGAAGAGAAGAAATGGAGACAGCGGTTAAAGGAACTCAGGTATGTTGGTGGAGTTAAGGAATGACAGAGTTAAATGTCCAAACTGCAGGGTTAACAACACTGAAATGGCAAGACCCAAACTTTAATAACCAAATTTAAAAGGTGCCTATCAAGATGGCAGGCCAAGGTTGGGGTGGGAGTGGAGATAGAGTAGGAACATGGGGATGTTCATGGAGTGAGGTTAACTGTGCCAGGAATGGAAAATTGAGTGTAAAAAATCCAATTATGAATAACTTCACAAATGATGGTGCTTTAATAAAAATAAAATTTGGGGAGAAATGAAAAAAAAAACCAGCTTCTTAGCAATGTGTCTCGGAACATTTAGAGAGTTGGAAAATATTTTTATTTCTGCTGGGTTCCAGGGAGGCTCAGTAAATAAACTCATCTGCCTTGCAAATATAAGCCCATGAGTTTGATTAGAGAATTTATCAATTGAATCAAATAAATCCCACAATCATGATGTTATTTTATGTCTTCTTTTTCTAATCAGTAAAGGCTATCTAAAATCTGTCAGTCATCTAAAAGATCGCACATCTATTAGGGGCCTTTGCTTATATATTCTGATAAAAGTCTTATGGAAAAATGGATTAGAAAATGAGTTTTTTTCTGAACATAGGAGTAAGGTGTGAAATCTGAGGGAAAAAGGAGACAGAAGAAAGAAAGGAAGAAAGAAAAATGAGGAAGGAAGGAAAGAATGAAAGATGAAAGAAAAGGAAAAAAGAACAAGAAAGAAAAGAAAAGAAAGGTGGAGAAGGATGAAGAGAGGGAGGTTGGGAAAGAGAAAATGAAGAAGGAAAAAAGAAAGGAAGGAAGAAATATGGTAAAGTAGAAGCAAGGAAAGAGAAAAATTATGTAAAGAGATAAATTATATATAAAAGCTGAATATAATTATGGACTATTTTTTTTTGAGTTTCCACCTCAATAGTCCCGATTTTGCTAACAATACTTCCCACAAATGAGTCTGATGATATTGATGATTATTTTGTTTAGTTATGTTCAAAGTAGATCTAATTATTCATGACATAATTACTCTTATGTCCTAGGAGTAATTATGTCATGAATAATCAGAATCCAAAAATTCTCTGGAATCCAAAAATTCTCCTATAAATAATAAAATTAAATATTATACTAGTTTAGAGTTACACTAAAATATTGAAACCTCTATGGGCTATAGCAGAGAACTTAAAGCTGGGGCATTTCACCCTTTTTTTCTTTCTAGCATAACATTTTGTTGCTTTTAAGGCATATTCACAATTATGAAAAACAAAATGAAACTAATTATTTCAGTCTCCTATTTTTATGAAATCAAACAACACAGTGTGTTTTTTATTTTATTTAAAGGCGCTTGCTTTCATGCGGGTTCAATTCCTCTGCCCCTCTCGGAGAGCCTGGCAAGCTACCGAGAGTACCTTCACCCGCACGACAAAGCCTGGCAAGCTACCCATGACGTATTTGATATGCCAAACACAGTAACAACAAGTCTCACAATGGAGACGTTATTGGACCCGCTTGAGCAAATCGATGAACAACAGGACAGTGCTAAAGTGCTACAGTATATTTTATTTAAATTTATTACAAAGCTTTAAGGGGGCTGGAGCGATAGCACAGCGGTAGGGCGTTTGCCTTGCACACAGTCAACATGGCTGACCCGAGTTCGATTCCTCTGCCCCTCTCGGAGAGCCCGGCAAGCTACCGAGAGTATCTCGCCCGCACGGCAGGGCCTGGCAAGCTCCCCGTGATGTATTCGATATGCCAGACACAGTAACAACAAAGTCTCCAATGGAGACGTTACTGGGCCCGCTCGAGCAAATCGATGAACAACGGGAGGCCAATGACAATGACAATGACAAAGATTTAAAAGAAACATGAAGATAGCAAGTTTGCTCACCTTTTCCTCATAATAAAGAATATGATTATATCTTATACCTCAATAATTTTCTAAGGGCAAAAAGAGAATGGCACCTGCCCTCACCTTCCAACATGCCAGCAGGTTAAAAATAAAAAGAACATGATACCAACAAATCTTCCCTGGTAGAGCCATCTGGGTTGACATTTCCCAGGCTTCTCAAAGTAGAGACGATCAGATTTCTCAGGTTGTAGGCACAGGAGCCTCTATCACATCTGACAACCTGGACTTTGGGATGGCCCAACTTCACATCTAATCTTAAAAAGAATGACAAGCAGCTGAATCTTCCCAGGTGAAAAATCTGGGCTATTTGCAGAATGGGGGCAGGGTGAATATCCCCCCCACACACACTCACCCCCATACCACCACCAGAAAACCCAAAAGCCCCCCCCCTCACCTGCCATCTTGCTTGACCCATGATCATATCTCCAAAACAACATAATTCTGCTGAATCTTCCCAGGTAGACTGACACGGGCTGACAACTCTGGGGCCTTCTTGGCATGGGGCAGGCACCAGATTTTCCTTTAAGACTGAAGGCACAATGGTCTGCAGCCACTGCTGTCATCCTCCTACACAGAAACAGCCCAGCTCCACCACTGAACCTCATCAAACGCCAAATCACCAAACCGTTCCAGTTTGGAACCACAGACACTTCCACATTTCATGGTACTGTCAGCCCAGTAGGATCACAGGAAATCTGATTGGAAAGTCGTATAGAAGATCTCCAAACTCAATGAGCCTAAACAATAACACAGAAGGTTCAACTAGCACTAAACCACATGGTAGATTTTCAGAAAATATTTGTAAACAATTTTCACAAGTTGACTCTTACTGATCTAAGTACAGCAAGTAGGGTGTTTGCCTTACATCCTTTCAACCTAAGTATATAATCTACAGAGTGGCGGAAGTCCCTGGCGACTCTCCCACTTAGGGGTGTTTCTCCTCTCCCTAGTCCAATAACTTAATTAACATCTTACTTAACATCTTAATTCTACTTCTTAATATTAGTTATCACTCCAGCTCAACCCGAGTTCGATTCCTCTGTCCCTCTTGGAGAGCCCAGCACGCTACTGAGAGTCTCTTGCCCACACAGAAAAGCCTGGCAAGCTATCTGTGACGTATTCAATATGCCAAACACAGTAACAACTGTCACAATGGAAAAGTTACTGGGCCTGCTCGAGCAAATCGATAAACAATGGGAGGACAGTCACAGTTAATTGGTATGCACACAGTAAGAGATACATTGAGCTTGTAGGGTGGCTCTCCTGGGGATACCTTTTGACAGACTCAGACTACAGTGCTCAGTGATCAGGCTGGATTCATCATTCCAAACCCTAGCAGAGTCTGAATCTAGTTATTGCTCCTTGGCTCATGACAGCATATGTCCCTGACCAAGCTCTTAACTTAAAATTAAGCATAATGGCATTTTGGCCAGGCCCATTTTGATGACAGTGCACACCACTTGCCCTGGGTCCATCCGGTCCCTCATGGGGACCCTCCTTTGAGGGTGCTAGGAAGTAAGGAAGTAAGAACTGAGGCTTGATCGAGAGAACAGATACCCTGGAGGTAATATTATCTGGAGTCAATTAACTCCCATGTTACAAAAGCCTAGTATTAACTGTCTTCTTGTGCCCATACAAAAAGGACATTGCTCTGAATTAACTATGCAAAGGACTTAAGGAGAAGAAAAAAAATATTTACAAGCCAACAGAGCACAAAGAAAGAGGTTACGGGGCTGGAGTGATAGCACAGTGGGTAGGGCATTGGTCTTGCACACAGCTGACCCAAGTTTGGTTCCCATATGGTCCCCTGAGCACCACCAGGATTAACTCCTGAGTGCAGAGCCAGGAGCAACCCCTGTGCATCGCCAGGTGTGACCCAAAAACTGAAAAAAAAAGAGGTTACAAATAAACATAGAGGAATGCAAGCACTGTGATGGGAGTAACCCAATAAACTTAAGCTACCTGTGGCAAAGCAGAAAGGACAATTCAAAGTGATCTTATACCTAAGTTCAATGCCTGGCACCACATAAGGTCAACTGGGACCCAGCAGGAAGGATCTCTGACCATAGAGTCAGAAGTGAGCTCTGAACACCATTGGGTCTGGCCCAAAATCAGAACCAAAAATAAAAGTAAAAAGACTAAGATGAAGTGTATGTTATTATCTCTTCTAAAAGCAAAGCCAATAATAATGTAGATTTAGTCCCTATTTTCAGTGATGGCTGATGACATAGTGAGTAGGAGTGTGACTTGAGATATTTTAGTATTCACCTGTGGTTTTGTTTGTTTCCTTAAGTTTTGGGAGAATTTTTATTTTAATTATAAATCTTAATTTGTTGCAACATGTGCAAGCACCTGCTTTGAGAGCATCATACCTACGCTTTTTCTTATTTTTAGCACTTCTTCACTTGGATAGCTCTTCCAGGATGCTAGAGGACTTTGGAAGCCATGCTTCTTTGGGAGACAGAAAAAAATGTAGCACTTTCTTGTATTTGGATATTATGCTGTGTGGGGAAAAGCTGGGTTATTGCACTGGAACATCTTCCTACTGCTATAAGTGGTATTTTTATTCATAGAACATGGCATGCTTCTTTCAAAGTAATCAGATCTCTCTACCCATCAATTTCATCATTGCAGTCATGCTTAGAAAAACAAACAACAAACAAACACACACCAGCTTGGCACCTAGTAGTAGTTTCATAAAGTGTTGTTTCTTAATTGGACCGTGTGAAATTAGTATATCAAATCCAAAAAGTAAAAATAGCTTAGAATTTTTAGTCAAGGTCCAAATCTAGTCTAATACCAATTTTTGGTAGTGATATTTTAACTTCAGTTTCTATTTATTTATTTATTTATAGTTCAGGAGTCTCTTTATTTTTAAACAAACACTTCTCATGCCATGAATTCATAGGGAATGGGCTCCAGCAGCTCAGGCTCCTTTCTATTGGTTCTTACAAAGTGTGCTTCTCTGAGTGTAGCAGGCTGGCGTTGCAGTTGAACCCAAGTTCCTTTCTCTTTGGCTTCCTTCTTTTTTTGATCATTTTCCTTCACCCATTTCAGGAGGCTGTCTCGACTTTTAGAGTGCTTAATATGCTCAATGTGGACATTAATTCTCTTGGCAAGAATCTTGCCCTTGACTTGTTTGTTAACAACAATGCCAACAGCATGCTGGGTAACATTGTAGATGCTTCCTGTTTTGCCATAATAACATTTGTGGGGCATTCCTTTTTGGACAGTGTCCATTCCCTTTATGTCTACAATATCACCTTTCTTGTAAATACGCATGTATGTGGCCAAAGGAACAACTCCATGTTTCCTGAAAGGTCTGGAGAACATACAGCAGGTACCACTCCACTTTCCCTTTGTGTTGGTCATTTTTGCGATTTACTAGGGACTGACGGTTCTGGCCAAAAGGCCAGTTTCCTTTTTTAAAAAATTTTATTTTGATTTTATTTTTATGAAGTAGATCATAATATTTGATTATGTTTAACATTTGAACACCAATCGCACCACCATTTCACCTTTCCACCACCATATTTTGGATGTTTCCATCCTGAATATGTTATTAAAGGTTGAGCCTTGTGCGCATATGAACAAACATAATTTTGTAAAATTATATTTTTACACACACACATATATTTGTAAAAATTATATTTCCCTATAAGATTGTTTGCCTTCTACCTTAAACCCCATCAAATTGCACTACTCTTGGAGTTTGGGTGGTGTGAGATATGAGATTTACGGCAGCACTGTCCAGGGATAGGTTTGCTTGTCAGTGAGGCTCTGCCCAAGCATTTGGAGAGTAATCATGAGCATGGCAGAGGTTGAGTTCTGCAGGTTTTCAGCTGCTGGGGCTGGGTCCCTTGGGGTGGGGAGGGACCTCACCCACCTCTCTCTGGGGTGCCCCAAATGGAACAGCCTGGCACGGGATTCATCATCATGGCTATAGCAGTGTCCTTTTATGCTCTCTTCTAAGAGAGAACGACAATGAGTCTCTGGATCACGGCCATTAAACTTTGGTTTCCTTATACTTAAAAGTAAAAATACTTCACAACTAAGACAAACTATGCCAGTACTGTGGAAGAACAAAACTTAAGCAAATGAAATCTAATGTAATCATTTTCATCAATTACAAATTATAATTTTCTAAGATGCTAAAGATTGATATTAGGAATAATCTCACCAAATATTACAGGGTGTAATAAACTTCCCCTGTGTTTAACTGCCTACCTATTTCTAAACTCCTGCTTTGCACAAATGAAATGTTAGCACAATGAGAACAAAGATGGTCTGTGGGAATTCAGAAGCAAGATCTAAGATATTAATTTTTATTGTGAGATTTGATGATAAATTACAACTGTGTGTGACAATTAAGACACACCTTCAATAAAATAATATGAGTTATAATAACTGCTTTGATTATCCTACTCTCCCTTACAAAGGTATGCATACTATCTTCAGCTACCCAATTTCTATAAAGTTTGACTTTAATACTGCAATATCTAATACCAGGAAGGTAAAATTACCAAGTTGCAAAGAGGAGAGCAAGGCTGAGAAGCAGTAAGAAAAATGTCTCCTGGAGCTACTGATGGCTAGATGTGGGGCAACCTGAGGACCACTGCAGTTATTAATCATGTGTGGTAATGTGACTGATTGTTATTACTTCATACACTAGGTGGCTAGGAATGCAGCCAGTTCAATAAAATCATTTTAACTTCCTTTTCCATGGTGATCATTTTTCTTGTGTCTCCGTTCCTCCTTTGGTGTTCTTCAAATAAGGAAAAGAAGACTTTTCTTTCATTTTCCAGTAAGTGATCCATGATTGGGGGTCACTGGGGAAAAAATATGTTACCACGCTCTTTGGGGCATGTCTTCTGCTGAGGGTGAGTGGGTTCTGCAAGTTTGACTTATAAAGCATGAAAATAATTGGGTAAGTTGATACCCTTCCTCCTAACACTTTTGCTATGTTTCTTAGTCTTACTAGTAAGGAGTGGTAAAGAAATAAAAATTGCTCTATTTTCTAAGCATATTCAGATATTTCAGTACATATTTTCTGTAGAGAAATTCCTCTGGAAATGTAAAAGAAAGAGAGAGGAAAGTTCCAAATGTGGAACAGGCCATATGGATTGTTATTTTAAAGTATCCCCATTTGAATTTTGTAGGAAATGTAGCACAGCTAATAAAATGTGACCTTACGTGTTGAATGTTCTGGGCTGAAGATAATTTAAAGAGAGCTTATGGCATGAAGATTCCCCAGAATTCTAGACTGCTGGGAATATTAATAGGTCTTTTCTGAAGTAACTGCTACCTTGTAGAACTCATAAACATTCAGATGACAGAGGCAGAGCAGTAACAGAGCAGGTAGGGTGCTTGTCTGGCACCTGTCAGATCTGGAATGAATCCCTGGCATCTTGTATAGTCCCCTGAGTACTGCCAGGTGTATATTTCAGAGTGCAGAGCCAGGAGTAACCTTTCAGCACCACCAGGTCTATCCCTAAAATTGAAAAAAAAAACAATCAGGTTACAAATATTAGTGGATGTGGGAAAATATTAATGAAATGATTTATCTATCATGTCTAATAGCTAGGAATTTTTGATATACTATGGTAAATTATATCTAAGGTCAGTATTTTTGTAGATTTATGCTGCTAGTTTCATTATATATGTATATGGTTCTATATGTAAAGCCACAAAATCTTTGACAACACTTATCAAAAATTGTAATAAAAAAGAAATTATATAAATGTAAGACCATAATACTTTGATTATATATAGACATATTTGGTGACTAACATTAGGTTGAAGGGCTCTTCTCCTTCTCTCCCTTAATTCACTGATGAGAATCTGAAATTTGTGTTACTTTATCTTAAAGGGGAACTATCAAGGGCCTGGGAGTATGATTCAGTAGAATGCATGCTTCATACAAAATAAACTGCACAGAGATTATGCTTATATAGTATCCCCATTTTGCCCAATAAAATCATCAACTAATAGATGTTGATGATAGGGTAACAATTATAAAACTCACATTCCAAGTAACTAGCTAATTTTACCTCACAGTATCCAGAATGGCCTATATTTTTAAAAAATGCAGAAGTTGGAGGCCAAAAGAACTGATTAATGGGCAGGACCACAAGTTTTGCTTATGAAGATCCAGGATTGATGCTGACACTGCATGGTCTTATGTGCATTCTTGGGAATTTCCTCAGAAAACTGAGCTAAGAATAGTCCTTGAAAACCACCGGAGGTTCCCTTCAAAAAGTAAACAGAGAGAAAGGCATGGAATCAACAAATTCTGGTGAAGATCTGGTGGAAAAAGGAATCTGCATTCGTCTTGGTGAGCATAGTATCTGCTTGAGCCACACTGGAAAACACTATACAGACTTCTCCAAAGTTTAATAATAAAAATCTTGTCTGACCTGGCAATCTCATTCCTTGGCATCAATTTCATGAATACAAAAATAAAAATTAATTTGTAAAGATATATGTCCTCTATGTTAATTTAAATGCTATTTACTATAGTCAAGATTTGGAAACAATCTAAGTTCCCAACAACAGATGAATAGATTAAGAATCTGTGTTATATTTACCTGGTACATTATTACTCTTACTTTAGCAGAAAAAGAAATCTTGTAATTCACTGCAACTTAAATGGAACTAGAAGGAATCATGCTAAAGGGAGTGAGTCAAAAAGAGAATTACAAATACTGAAGACTTTACTCATATGTGGAGTATAAAGAAACAAGCTTAGGAAAGAGAAAATAAACTCTGAAATTCTGCCAATAAAGTAAAAAACCAACAGTCAGGAGAAGGGGCAGAAAGTTACCAAGGTCAAGTAGTAGGGGGAAACTGACCATTAATTATGGTATAGTATCAATATAAGCCTAGAGCACAAATATTAATACTTTGTAAGTAATGGCATCTCAATACAAATTGATAAGAAAGAAATAAAATATGAATTATAAGAAATTAATAAACAAAATCTTAAATGAGGGGCTATAAAAACAAATGTTGAAAAAATATGGTAGAAAAACCTGAAGGCATTACTTATGTTTTCTTATTTAATATAAATAGAAGTTAGTACTTCCCTTTTTAATTTTTAAAAATTGAAATGATAAGTGTTACAAAATTTTTCAAATCTTAAAACTAACCTTTTATCACTTAATCACTTAATCACTTAACTTCCCGTTAATCGTCGATTTGCTCAAGCGGGCACCAGTAACGTCTCCATTTGTCCCTGTCGCGTGCTAGTGTAGCCCAATGGCATCTGTTCGCTCCTGGAACATGAAGGGCCTCAAACCGATCGTTCATGATCTTGACGAAGAAGTCTGACCATCTGGTAGGTGGGCTGCCACGTGGTCTTTTGACATCCCGTGGAATCCAGTCAGTAACAGCTCTAGTCCAGCGGTCGTCTTTAAATCTCATTACGTGACCAGCCCATCTGATTTTTGACACCTTGGCAAATGAGACAGCGTCCCTGATTCTTGGTCGTCGATGGATGTCAGAACTCCGGATTCTTTCTCTCATTTGAGTGAAACGTGATATTCCAAGCATAGCTCTTTCTATTCTTCTTTGGGAGACCTGAATAGCGTTCTCATCTTGTTTGCGTAGGGCCCAGGTCTCTGAGGCATATGTTAATGCAGGAAGAACAGTGGAATCAAAGAGATTTGCCCGGAGCCAGAGGTTCTTCATCCTCTTAGCTATTTCTTCGACGTTCTTGAAGGCGTTCCAAGCCGCTTTCTTCCTCCTGCGCAGCTCGGGTGCCAGGTCATTTGTCATGTTGACATCTCGACCTAGGTACACATAGCTGTTGCATTCGGAGGTGGTCATTCCATTGAGAGTGAATGGGGCGTCAGGAACGAGGCTGTTTCTCATAAACATTGTCCTCGTAAGATTCAGCTGTAGTCCTACCTTTCCACACTCACGGTCAAAGTCGGCCAGCATTTGTGCTGCTTGGCTGATGTTTGGTGTTATTAAAACAATGTCATCAGCAAAGCGGAGGTGGTGTAGTTGCCGACCATCTATCTTTACTCCCATTCCTTCCCATTCCAGTCGTCGCATGATGTTCTCGAGGGTGGCACTGAAGAGTTTTGGTGAAACGGTATCACCCTGCCGCACCCCTCTCTTGACATCAGCGATCACTTCTTTGTAGAATGGTGAGATCCTGGTAGTGAATCTGCAATACAGCTCACGGAGGATCCTGATGTATTGGGCTTGAATGCCCTGATTGGCTAGGGCTTCAATGACCGCTTCCGTCTCAACAGAATCAAAGGCCTTCTTTAAATCAATGAACGTTAAACAGAGCGGCATCTTGAACTCCTGAGAAACCTCAATGAGCTTGGTTATCGTGTGGATATGGTTGATGGTGCTGAATCCTTTGCGGAACCCGGCTTGCTCGCATGGTTGTCCTTCATCTAGTGTTCTGCCAATCCTATTTAGGATGACTCGAGTGAACAACTTGTAGATGACAGACAATAGGCAGATCGGGCGATAGTTGCCAATGTCATGGATATCTCCCTTCTTGAACAGTAGTACGGTCCTGCTGCTTTTCCATTGGGATGGAACCTTGCATTCAGACAGGTAGTGAGTGAAGAGCCGAGCCAGTGTATTGATGAGTACTGACAGCAGGTTCTTCAGGTGTTCAGGTCTGACCTTGTCTGGGCCGGGTGCTGTTTGTTTCTTTACCGACGAAATGGCGTGTCGGATTTCGGAAGGGAGAACGTTGGGAACGACATATCCATCCTGTGGAATTTGGTATGTCGGCAAGTGGACATGGCTGCAAAGTTCAAAAAGAGAACTCCCAGAATGACCACCAACTGGGAACTCTTTGGTACTATTGCAGCAACATGGGAAGATGCCATTGTTGACAACATTGACGAGGAATATGATCGACTGGTTCAGCACCTCCATGAATGTGCGAGGAACGCCAAGAGAGAGATAGCCACAAAAAATCGCCTATCTTCGAAAACTCTTGAGCTAATTCGCCAGCGTGGTTTGGCGCATGCCTCAGGCAACCGCAAGCTAACATTCGAGCTCGCAAAGCAGTGCAGAGATGTGATCAAGGAAGACCTCAAAGAGAGAAGAGCAGAAGTCCTGGTAGATGCAGCAGAAGCCAGGAAAAGTATTCGTAACGCCTGCCTGTCCTTTGCCAAGACCAAGATGACTGCCCTCCGACGTCCTGATGAATCCATCACATCCTCCAGAACGGCAATGGAGAAGATTATCCATGACTTCTACTCAAATGTCTTCGATAGCCATGTCCACTTGCCGACATACCTAACCTTTTATAGAATTTTAAAAACAACTCAATAAATAAGGTGCAAAATATTAACAGAAAGCAAAAAGTAAATACTGTTCAAATCATAAGTAAACTTATTTTTTTATTTTTACAAAGCTGGAAATAAATGTAGATATAGCACAACATTCGAATGTCTACCTTGTATTCTGGAGAGCCAGTTTGATCCCTAGCACAAAAGGGTGTCTGAACAAAGATATAAGCAACCTCAAAGCGTGTAAGGTTGAGGCCCCAGGCAGAGCTCAGAGTAGCAACCCGAACAAACACCAAACAACAACATTAAATAGTCAAAGGAAAAGAAAGGCATTGTATGAGTAATAAAAAAAAACATTTAAGTTAAAGCTCTTAATTAAAAGGTGGACTCATGGGGTAGGGGTAGTAAAAATTTTCATTATGTGCTTTTTGTCATAATACTCAGAATAAATAAAAGCAAAACCTAGAATTCTTTCAAAAGAGAAAGTATGTAGGCAATATTACCAGCACCCATAAATGAATTTAAAAAAATCTAAAATAGATATTTTACTAAACATTGTAAAATACTTTAAAGATAAGGTAAAGATGGTGGTCATTAAACTTTAAATTCTTAGTGATAGTTAATATTTATAATGTAAAGCATATAGAAATAAAAATATTTCTCTATATCATTACATCATTACATAGGATATGTATGGGCTGGAGCAATAGCACAGAGGCAGGGTGTTTGCCTTGCACACGGCCGACCGGACCAACCCGGGTTCAATTCCTCTGCCCCTCTCGGAGAGCCCAGCAAGCTATGGAGAGTATCTTGCCCACACACCAAAGCCTGGCAAGCTACTCATGACGTATTCAATATGCCAAACACAGTTACAACAAGTCTCGCAATGGAGATGTTACTGGACCCGCTCCAGCAAATTGAGAACAACGGGAGGATAGTGACAGTGACAGGATATGTATGTTAATCTTTGTTACAAGTAGTGAAATAATGAAAGAGGATCGCTTGAATTGCAACCTTTTCTGTATCCATTGGATTATTTCAATAACGAACAATTTATAGAAGACCTAAAACTGAGAAAAATTAAAACCAACTATAATAGGTATTTGTTGTTTCATAGTAGAATAATTCACATTAGTTTTTAATATCAATGTTTCGTTAGTATTGACTGTGTAACATTTCCTCACAATTTTTTATATTTTCTTAAATGTTTTTTGCCTATTTTCTACATTTCATATTAATGATTGAATTATATAAATCATTAACATTATTCAGCATATCTGCAATATGTAACCAGTGACTCCAGGAAATATCAGAAATTGAATAGAAAACCACAAACTAAGGGAAAACACCTTTTCTGTCTCTATGATGGCAGCATAAGTCCATAAAACTTTTACTTTTGTCATTTCTGCTTGTAGTTTTCTAATTTCTGCTCTCATACCTCCTTCTGGGTTTTTTTGATTGCCTGTTCCATTATTTCTGTGAACTCCTTTGACATTTTTAACATTTGCTCTCTAAAGTTCTTATCAGAGATTTACATGGCTGGTTATTACTAGTTGAGTCTTCAGTATTAGCCATCTTCAATCACTTAGAATGATGGAGTTCTGTGTTATTTCCCATCGTGACTTTTGTATTCTGGAGGTGTTCTTCATGTGTTGTAGTGGATATGTGACTGGTGTTAGAATCTTAATGAATGTTCTCTGTGAGAAATGAAGAAATAAGTAAGTTCTTCAGACAAGATGATCAGTTTCTTGGGACTGGGAGCAAGATAGGGCCAAGTCATGGAGAAGGTACCTGACCTGGAGAGTCAAAATCAATGATGGTAGCAACAGTCCTGTGCCTCCTTGCTTTTGTTCATAAATAGTTGCTCCAGTCTTGATTTCCCAATTTTCCTGAGTTGGAAAGCGCATTTTACTCTCTGCTACTTTATCTTTTCTGATGCAATTATTTGCGTCATTTTTATTAACTTATCTTTCCTCTAATACACTGTGTATTGAAAAGATCGTGAATATTGATGTGTTCTGTTATTTCACTGAACTCATTAAGTATTGATAGAAAATTTAAATATGCTTAAAAAAAATCCGGTGTTCTGTAAGATTTATAAATACGCAACAAAGAAGGAAGATACATGACAAGTCCCCTTTGTGTGGGAAGTGATTGTAATTGTGCTTAAAGTTCTTCCCTTGCTGGGGAGTTTTTTTTTTTCTTCTAGGAATTTCCTTTTCTTCTTATCAAAAATTTTCTACTTATTAAAAAAAGAAAAAGAATTGTCTTACAGAGGAACATTCTCCCCATTCCCTCCTCCAACTTCTATTATAACTGATACTTCTATGTTATCACAGTGTATATGATTTAATTTTGTTTTTCTAACAAAACTCCCACAGTTTTGTTTTTGAATAGTACTATACTTAAATGGTTTTAGGAATTAAGACTCTGAAAGATTTTTAGCATTTGTCCCATGTTTATTTGAAGGCATTCTTCCACATTTTTCAAAGAAAGGAAAATAACTATATTGTTGACTTTGTTGTAATAAATTTAAAACAACAACAGTTGAATATAAATAACCAGAGATTTATTTGAAATGTTGTATGAGGTGAAACTACAAATTAAATTGTAACCTACAGTGATGTATAATATCGAGTGAAACAATTTATTCCTTATTTAACCTTTAGTAATGAAAATATCCAAGAGACAAATTAAGAATCAAAATATGGATTCCTTTGAGTAAGCAGACACTTCAAATGCAGAAAGAATTATTCATTAATTTGATGGCTTTGGGAAAAATATTGTTTGGTAAATTAATTTAGTTTGGGGAGAAATTTAAATGGCAGATAAAAAGAGTTACTCAAGTTGCAAGAAGTTGAAGAAATTGCAGAAACAGTACTAGGATATTAACATCACTGGAAATATTTTAATTTTCTGAATGTGAGAGAAAATCGAGGTTTAATAAGCATAATGGTAGTGGAAAAATGAAAAATATAGAAAATTAAACTGTGGTCATACAGTAGGATATATCAGTGGCATGAATACAAGGCTCAAAAATGATCTTCAAAGTGGTTGATCGTATTAATTAGCTATGAATATCAGTGTTGCTAAGGAAAAAAATCTATCATTAGCTTCTTTAGTGAATTGGTTTGGATGTTGCATTTGAAATATTTAATAGTAAAGTAAAACCTTTGGGGAAGAAAATTAAGATTTATCCAAATAATTCCCCGACAATTATTTAGTGAATGTGGGGGAAACAGTTCCCATGAGGGAGGTTCAATAATTTTTATTTTACATATCAGAAAATGAAGCAAAATTAATGCTGCATAACTTATCCAAGTTTAAACAATTCAGAGAGCCCGGCAAGCTACCGAGAGTATTCATATGCCAGACACAGTAACAACAAAGTCTCCAATGGAGACGTTACTGGGCCCGCTGGAGCAAATCGACGATCAACGGGAGGGCCTTTACCTTTACCTTTTAAACAATTAATAATTGCTATAATTCATATTTAAATCCAAGAAATCTATCTCTCAAGACTGTGATCTAATCAACTGCAGTCCTACCTCTGTGTGTGTGAGTGTGTAAGTGTGTGTGTGTGTGTGTGTGTGTGTGTGTGTGTGTTTTGGGTAACTATTGTTAATTTTATGTGACTAAAATCTTAAGGTTTGGTGTAGAAGCTGAACAGCATGAACTTCTAGGATTTTTTTCTGTCACAGGCTATCTGTAGTGTTTGGGAGGAGACTTTTTCTTTCCAAAATTGCCCACATTACTCCAAGAACCAGATGTATCATCAGGCTGTACTGAACAATGTAGTGAACAAGAGATCACTTTGTTTTTTAGAGTATGCACAAAGCTTAGTAAAGGACAATCAAGGTAAGATTCCTCGTTATATGTAATTTAAAATGTAGGTGGGGATATAAGTCAAGAAAACTTAGATTTAATTATGTCCATCTCATTGCACTTTAGTCTCTCAGGTTACAAAGTTATGGGTGAACTGAGGGAATATTAAAACTTTCCCAACTAATAAAATGTCCCTGCCCACAATTGATTATCAGGCAATTAAAGGCTATGTTCTTGGTCTGTACTGGGATAGACTGAATTCAGAAGGAGACATTATTAAATGGTAGAGAAATTAAATATTTTCCCCTCCTCTTTTATGGATACTTGACGATTATAGCAATGGTCCCTACAATTCACCTTGAAAAAACAGTGCTACGAGGAATGATGAAATCATGCAATTCACTGCAACATGGATGGAACTGAAATACAACCTGTTACGTGAAGTATGCCAGAAGAAGAATGATAAACTCAGCATGATATTACTTATATGTAGTAGTTAGAATAACTGGATGAGGGAATGCAATGTTTTGAAGGGTGGATGCCCAGATCAATCTTGGCCCGATAGGGAGGAGAAGGAAAGAAAGAGAGGACACGGGAAAGGAATGAGAAGATGAGAAACAATGGGGAGAAACAATGGGAACCAGGTCAGGGGAGCAAGATACAAAGTTGGTGTGAAGGAACAACACAGTCAAATATCCAGACCACAGAGTCAACAACACTGAAATCAAGGGACCCAAACTGGAAAACCCAAACTTAGGGAGGTGCCTATTTGGGCAGGCTGTGAGGAAGTGGGATGTGGGAGGGAACCTGGAAATACTGGTGTAGGATAGTTGTTTCTGGTGATGGGATTGGTGCTGCAACATTGTATGTGCTGTAATATAGCACTGTAGCACTGTCCTCCCATTGTTCATCGATTTGCTCGAGTGGGCAACCAGAAACGTCTCCATTGTGAGACTTGTATTTACTGGTTTTGGAGTATTGAATAGGTCATGGGGAGCTTGCCAGGCTTTACCATGTGGGCGAGATACTCTCGGTAGCTTGCTGGGCTCTCTGAGAGGGGCGGAGGAATCGAACCGTGTAGGCTGCATGCAAGGCAAACACCCTATCCACTGTGCTATCGCTCCAGCCCATGTGCTATAATATATATATATATATATTTTTAATTTAGAAAGGGTTGTTTTATTTCATTTCATTTCATTAACAAGTAATTTCTTTTTTAAATGAATGGGGTTTATGTCTTTAAAAGCAGAACTTTGAGTATATTTTGAAGTTAAAATTTTGATAATTAATAGAATTAAATATATTGAGGGGAAAGAAATTTTAAAGTGGGAAGAAAGAAGAGAGAAAAGGAAAATTGAGAAAATTAAAAAGAAAGAGCAGTGAGAGAAGCATGAAAAGAGGGATAGAGAATAAAAAGAGAAGAGAAGGGAGAGGAGAGAGGGAGGAGATAAGAGAGAGAAAGGGGGGGGAGAGAGAGAGAGAGAAAGAGAGAGAGAGAGAGAGAGAGAGAGAGAGAGAGAGAGAGAGAGAGAGAGAGAGAGAGAGAGAGAGAGAGAACAATTTTTTTGAGAATTGATTGCCAAGATTCTGAAGATTTGGACCATCCAGAATCTGCAGGATTGGCTGTTTTACTGTGGAACCAGGAAAACTTTGAGTTCGAGTCCATTGGCAATCTCCCTGGAGACTCTCATTTTTCAGGGAAGATCATTCTTTTTCTACTAAGGCCTGCCCCCATCATTAAGGAAAATCTACTTTAATAAAGATATACTAATTTTGGTGTTAATGCTCAGAAAAAAAATCTAGAATAATGTTTTGCCAATTAGCACTTCCAAATACCAAGAGCTAGCAAAGTTGACACATAAAATTAACCATCACAGAAAATAAGAGTTTACCCACTTAAGATGTTAAATTTATGTTTGACATATTAAGAATTTTAGTATTATAAAAACGGAACTAGGACATAGTAGCGTAAGTACATACAAAGCTTAGGCCAGCACTAAATTATGTTACAAGCCACAAAAATTATATAATAAGTGAAAATGTAAACATGATCAATAAATGTGTTATCCACTTACATGATCCTAGTGTGGTAGGTAAAATGATGTCCTCCACCCAATTCCCAAGTTCTAAGCTCCAGCACCTGTGAAGGTGTTAAAAAAAAAATCACTTGGCAAAGGGGCATGCAGGTGTAATGAATTTAAAACTCATGAGACGAACAATTACCCTGATGAACCCAGTGTAATCACAAGGTTTTTAAGAGAGAATGAGAGGAATAAGAGAGTTTGTGCTAGAGCTCAGAGGGGCTTCAAGGAGTCGCTGGCTTGGAGGAAAGACCAGCAGAGAGAGCTAGATCTTTTTGAAGTTGAATAATACAAGGACACAGATTCTTTTGTAGAAAGTCAGGAAGAATCCGGTCCAGGGAGAAAATTTGCTTGTACCCCGAAAAACTGATTTTGACTTCTGACCTACAGAATTCAAGATAAAGAAATCTTTTTCACTTAAGATTTTAGTTTGTGGTTTTCTCCTTCAAATCCATGTTCTCCCTTGAAGAAGTATCTTTCTATGTCTCTTTGCTTGCTTGCTCTTTCAAGCTGTGTTCTCTCTTTCTGGCCTGCTCACATCTTGTTAACTGAGTTTTGTTCAATAAAAACTACTTGGTGTTACTAAATTGTACTAATTTATGGTAATATTATGAAATCAATCAGAAACAAATGTACCTAGTAATATAAATACCTGAATAGCTAAACAAAATATTTTGATGGGAAAAAAGACAAGTTTATGTGCATCTGTATTGGTGGGGAGTAGGGTAAAATAAGTGCTTATTTTCCTAAATAACAAATTAATGACTCATCTATAATACACAAGAAGCTACTGGTAGGTGAAAACAGAATTTAGTGAGGATACAACTGTAGCAGATTAATATATAGGTAATAACACCATACTGTTAATCCATACACGTGTCATTTTACCAAAATTTAAAATAAAAATTTAAAACGTGCAATGGGAAATCCCTTGTCTTTTGAACATGTATTTTTCTCTTTCTCTCCTGTCGTATCTCTTTTTCTAAATTTCTTTCAATAAAAATGTTTTGCTTCACAAAAAATAAAATAAAAGGTGATCAAGATCATAATGAATTACTGGTATATGCCGAAAGGAGAAAAATAAAGTTGTAGTAGTTACTACTGGAGAAGAGTGGATGTTTATTATAGCTAGAAAATATAAGATTTCTATTAAAAGTTCTATGAGGGAAATACAAATTCCCTTTATTTGAATTTTTTTCTTTTGCAACGATGCATTGTGGTGAAAGTTGTTCCTCTAAAAGTGATAATTTTTCTTTAGTATACTTTCATTGTTACACTAATGTATTTTAGAAATATGGCATTGGGATAAGTGACATGAGAAATGGGTTCATGAAATGTTCTGGTGCATTTAACATTAGCCTTCAAGCTTTAATTTCTCTGAGTTTGAGAAATTCAGAAAGTATATGTAACTTTGATATTCTTTTATAACTTGAAGTTCAGAAACTGTTTCTAACTAAGTTACTATTAATGCATTGGGCCATGTAGCCAAAAGATATTTGATTATTTTATAAATTGTGAAATACCTCTTCCAAAATATTTCTTAGTACTGTAACAGAACTTGTTAAATTAATATTTGAATGTAATTTCACATAATTTGAAATTGAAATAATATGTGGTCCTGTATATTATGTAAAAAATTAAAGAATGGAGCCTGAAAACAGTGTTAACTGAAATCAACCTTACTTTTTTTGTAAACTATAAACACTGATTGTGTTGTTTAAACTCTGTTATTAATGACTAAATGGAAAAGGTGTATCTTAATACTCTCCCAAGTCTTTCAGAATCCTGGCCCCCTTAATCAAAGCATTAAGAGTCAGCAGTTGCTGCAGGCTACGTGACCTTGAATTAGACAGAAGCCACAGTGATTCTCCTTCAAGTGCTTTTGCAGACTTTGCTGGTAAGCAAAGAACAACGTTACTCTCTCTCTCTCTACTTTGATTACATTCAATATTTCAACACCAAACCCACCATTATTATTTGGGATTTTACCCCAACACTCAGATCTGCCAAAAAGGCAACAGTAGACAAATTGTTTTCCATTGCTGACTACAAATTGCATATGATCATGCGTGGCCGCAATAGTGGCCTTGCGATTTTGGAATTCTGAAATTTTAATAATTAAATCTGGAGGGATTTCTGCCCAAAGTCGCTGTGTTCTGAGCTTTGTTTCTGAGTCTCTGTGATCATGGCCGATCAGCTGCTCCATCAGCAGCCAGAGGGCTTGTTTGTGGGCAGCAACTTGGGATCTCATGGGGGGAAGTGGGAGTGAAGGGGAAGGACTCTGCCCCATCCCTTGAGGCCCTGAGTTCCTTGTTACAGTGGGCTCCTCCCTGGCTGTCCCTAGGCCTCTGGAAGATGGTGTTGGCAACCGAGCTGCCAGGGGAAACAGGTCAAGGCATGAAACCCATTCCCAGTGGGGGTGGTTTGGCACCAGAAACCTAGTGCATAGTCCGGATGCATTTCTGCCAAAAGCGCATGTTTGATATTTAGCAATACATTGATCAATAACCCATCTCTCTATCAATGCAAACTTTCCACCATTTCAGGTCTGATTTTTGATAGTATTTTTCCTCTCAAAAATTTTTAAATATAAAATTTACCCAGGAAGACTTTCCAGAAATCATTTGAAATTTAATTTCTGAAACTTTTAAATATTCCCATAATTTCTTGCTAAATCATGTTACACTCAAATAACTTAAGGTCTTCACCATAGAGTCAATATGTAGAAGTAAACAGTATTACATATTTGGTGATTTTATTTTAATTACAAAACTTTCTTTGAAAATTACTTAAAACTCATTGTACAAGGAGGAGGGCAGTTGACTTGTCTGCCATAGATCTGGGTTTGATAACAAGTACCTTTTCTAGTCCCTGTAGTTCAACAGGAGTGACCCCTGAGCACAGAGACAGACTTAAGCATCACTGGAATGGCCCCAAAACCAAAAAAAGAAATGAAAAGAAATAAAAAATTGTGAATCCCATGCTGAGTCTTATTATAGAATTACCTAAACTAGAACAATTTAGTTTCGCACTGAGATTATGAAGCTAATATGGAGTTAGTCTCTTTATATTAGTAAATTTGTTCATAATCATTATATCATTTTCTGTTCCAGAATTCTATGAGATTACATACGTAGAAGTCAGGTATCTTTCTAGCTCCTATTGACTGTAATAGTGTTTTACACTTTCCTTGTGTTAGTATTGGTGGATTTTGGGAAATACCGACAAGTGATTTATAGACAGTCCCTCAGATGAGCTTGCTGGATTTTTTTGTCATTATTAAGCTGAAATTATGAAAGTTTTAGAGGAAGACCATGGAAATAAAGTACTGCTCTTTTTTTAAAATTTTTTCCCTTTATTTTATTTTATTTTTTTTACAGTTGTAGATTTACAATTTTTTGTGCTTGGGTTTCGATTATACAATGATCAGATACCCATCCCTCCACCAGTGCCCATTTTCCACCACCATGGATAATATCCCCCACCCCCATCCCCCCATCCCCCCTGTCTCTGTGGCAGGGCAATCCCCTGTGTTCTCTCTCTCCTTTTGGGTGTTGTGGTCTGCAAAAGAGGCATTGAGTGGCAAACATGTTCAGTCCATAGTCTACTTTCGACATGTATCTCCCCTCTTGGGAGGATCCTCCAAACATCCTTTATTTGGTGCTCCCTTCTCTATCTGAACTGCCCTTTCCTCTAGGATACCCGGCTGGCCTCTAAGTTATGGAGTAATCCTCCTGGTGCTGATCTCAGCTATTCTTGGGTATTAATCTCATACTTTGTTACTTTATATCCCCCAGATGAATGCACTCTTTCTATGTCTATCCCTCTCTTTCTGACTCATTTCGCTTAGCATGATACTTTCCATATTGTACCACTTGTCTGTAAATTTCATGACTTCATCTTTTCTAACAGATACATAGTACTCCATTGTGTAGATGTACCAAAGTTTCTTTAACCAGTCATCTGTTCGTGGGCATTCAGGTTTCCTCCAGTTTCTGGCTATTGTAAAGAGTGCTGCAATGAACAAACAAGTGCAGATGTCACTTCGACTATACATTTTTGCCTCTCTGGGATATATTCCCAGGAGTGGTATTGCTGGGTCAAATGGGAGCTCAATTTCTAATTTTTTGAGAATCGTCCATACTGTTTTCCAGAAGGGCTGAACCAGTGGACATTCCCACCAACAGTGAAGGAGTGTCCCTTTCTCGCCACATCCACGCCAGCATCGGTTGCTTTTGTTCTTTTGAATGTGGGCCAAGTACTGCTCTTTTTTTTTATTATTATTGAATTACTGTGAGATAGAACATTGCAAAATTGTTCATGATTATACTTGAGTCATACAAGGTTCCAACACCTATCCCTCCACCAGTGTAATTTCCCATCACCAGTGTCCCCAGTTTCCCTCCCAACCCTTCAAGTCACTCCCCACCCCAGCCTGCCTCTATGGCAGACACCTCTTAAGTGCTGTTCTTAACATACCACACAGTGAGCAATGAGATGGGGAAGGGTACATACAACCAACACAACATACAATAGCTGAATTTTACCTTGATTACAAGGCTGAAGCAATTTTGTCGAGTTCCTACTGCAAAGTTAGTTTTAGTTTTATTTTAAATATTGTGCTAACATTGCTTTGCAAGAGTATGTTTTAGGGGTACAAAGTTACCACCCCATACCTACCACCAAAGTGCCAGTATAACTTCATTGAAGGAGTTGTTCTAATATTCTTTTTCAAAATTCTTTCTTCCCATATTATGCTCTTTGAATAAAGGAGTTGTGAGAAGCTCATTCAGAAGGAGTCAGAAGTTGGCTATTCTTAATTAGCTTCATAAAATATTTGAAACTGTTCTACATTGGAGATTTGTCTCTTCCTGTTTGCTTTTATTTAATAATTTACATCAGTATAATTTTAGTATAGCTCAGGGATATTTTATGCCTTGGAATATAATCTACTCCCTTTATTATGGTCAAATTGTTCCAGTTTAGTCCTTTGAGGTCTTTCATTAACATGATATTTATTTTGTACACCCAATTAGTGTGTGGTGTGTTTTGTTTCTATACTCTTTTTGAAACAACAGGATGCTCCAAATATTCCTGCTCACTGCTAGAATTGGAAATTTCTAAATGGAGTTTTGCTTTTTTATATTAGAGAATTGTACTAATGAACAGAATGCTAAATGTGATCAATGAATCTATTTCTAAACATTTTTCTTAAACATCTTTGGTAGACTAATAGAAATTGTATTTAATTAAGGAAAATGCAAATATTAAAGCTTGTAAAAAATGTATCAAAGTGCAATAATTTACAAAGTTATCATAGTCGAGTTTTAGACATAGAATGTTCCAGTACATATCTTACCACCAATGTCAACTTCCACTCTACCAGTATTCTCAGGTTCCCTCACGTACACTCTCCTCACCACCCCTACACCCTCCAGCCCGCCCTCTTTACAGGCAATGTAGCACTGTCCTCCCATTGTTCATTGATTTGCTCGAGCAGGCACCCATAACGTCTCCATTGTGAGACTTGTTGTTACTGTTTTTGGCTTATCAAATATGCCACGAGGAGCTGGCCAGGCTCTGCCATGTGGGTAGGATACTCTCGGTAGCTTGCCAGGTTCTTCGAGTGGGACAGAGGTATTGAACCTGGGTTTACCGCGTGCAAGGCAAACTCCCTACCCACTGTTCTATCACTCCAGCCCTTTATAGGAACCATTTTAAAAATTCAGGTGTTAAAATTTGACTTTCATGATTTCAGCTTTGTTCACTCTGTGGCTTGGATAATTAGTTCCATCATTCCTTAACACAACTGATGTGCCAAGCCCAAATCCCTTTCACCTGCTTCCCATTGGTTCTCATCTTTTTTTTCTCCTTCTCCCTCTCCTCTATTTTTTCCTTCTCTCTATTCTTTAGGGCTAAGGTTGATCTGGGCATCTCATCTTTAAACCATTACATTTTCTCATACAGTTATTCTAAATACAATATAAATGATATTATCCTGTGTTTATTCTCTCTCTGGCTTCTGGCTTATTTAACAAAAAAATCTTCCATTACATGTTGCATTGAGCTGCATGATTTCATCATTCCTTACAGTTGCATAGTGTATATTTTCCATTGTGTATATTTACCCCACCTTCATGATCCACTTATTTGTCATAGGACATCTAGTTTGATTTCAAATCTTAGCTATGGTGTACTGAGTGCTGCAATGAATAATGGTGTTCGTACATTCTTTTGAATGAATGTCTTTCTGTCTGTACAATAGATAATCAAAAGTGGAATTGATGGGTCATATGGAAGCTCAATTCTGAGTTGACTGAGAGTCCTATCTCCAGATATCCACGGGGGTTGGATCAGAATACATTCCCACCAGCAGTATATGATAGTCTCTTTTTCACCATATACCTGTCAACAGATTGTTCCCAGTATTTTTGATATGAAAAATTTTCATTGATATAAGTTGATATCTTATGTTGTCTTGATTAAGATTTGTAAGTAATAAGTGATGTTGAGTGTTTTTATTTGCATTCAACACATCGAATAAAGGCTTACTATGCAGGGTATATAAAGTATTCACAAAGATCAACAAAACTCTAAAAACTTCATCCAGAAATGGTGAGAGGAAATGAACAGACACTTCTCTGAGGAAGACCAACAGATGGCCAACAGAAGCATGAAAAAATATCACAGCATTAAAAATACAAACATAAATATTCAAGAACACAAGTGTAATTAATTACTTTTTTGAAGCTGCTTGACCATAAACTAGTGTTTCTCAACATTTTTCGGATCATGACTCCCTTTTGACATTGTTTTCATCATGTGATCCCTGGTCCCATGGATTATCTCCAGCCCTATTTACATAATTTTCAGCTGTGGCCCCCTTGGAATATACTGGAAGCCTAGAGAAGTCATATTGCCCTCCCCACTGTGAAATACTGTCATAGGCTTCTGATTCCTGTTATTTACTTTTGGCTTTTGAAAGATAAACAGTTTCTATTGAGTTAGATCAAAGCTAAGAACTGTGGTAAAATCTGGAATCTGGAAAAGCTAGATCTAAATATAAGCATAACGTTTCCACTGAGGTTTATTCTTTTTCTAAAAAATATCTCATTTCTACTTCCAAACAGAGAAAGATTTGGAACTTGAAATGAAAACTATTGAGATTATAAAACCGTACTGCCACAGACCTAAATTTTGTTTTGTTATTGGGCCACACCCAGTATTGCTTAAGGGTTACTCTTGGCACTCTACTCAGGAATCACTCATGGTCAGCTTGGGGAACCACACAGGACACTGGGGATTGAACTCACTTTGGCTGTATGCAAGGCAAATCTTACCTGCTGTACTATCTCTCCAGCAGTCCCAGAAATCTTTATTTGATATTGACTATAAGTCATAATGTTGATTAGTATTCATTTGTTTGATATGATACTTTAGTTGTGAAGTGCCATTTGCCCAGAATGGATTTGTGTATCTTTCCCATACAGAAAATTTTGTGATCTTTACTGAAAATAGATTTGGGTTAATGTTGATATTTATTATTCAGCAGGTGTTTAATGAGCACACAGTCTCTCTGACCTTTGGTTCAGTCTCTATGATCTTTAGGAACTTTGTAAACTTTAATATTTGTCACGTTGCCCATGTACATCAAGTGAATGGTAAGGAGAAAGAAAGTCAGAAAGATCACATTGACTTCAATTGAAAGTGGTCATTACTGAATTACTTCACACATATATTGAGCAAAGCTGTGAAACAGAGGACCAAGGTTGTATTTATAGTATGTTAATCATAGATGATTGACTATAATTATAAATTCATATTTTACTACTAATTATACACAATATTTAGAGTGTTGCTTAAAATCATTAATCTTAAATATAATGTTGGGGCACTAAGATATAAAAAACTTTGTCTATAACATTGATTTAATACCTAAAATCTAGCTGTGTGTTTTCTTCTTTATAAGTAAGGAAAAAGAAATTGTGAAATAGCAAAGTACTAAATATTATCCAAAGATTTTAATATAAAGGCCCACCACTTTATGTCTCTAATTACAAATGACACCTTATTGAATACCAAATTTGGGAACAAAAACCCAATGATGGCTAGAGTGAAAAGCTGTCTTACTAAATTGCAAAAATTCAGTCTCTATTATGGTATATTACTATTAAAGTTACATGTTTATGCATGTATGTGTATATGAACAGATACATCAAAGGGTAGAAAGATAATTAAAATTTAACTTTTATTGGATTTTTAATTTGACATAAAACACTTAAGGATTTTGATTACCTGCTGCTAGGGCTTTCATAATATAAATTTCAATATGATCAAACCCTTCCCTTAGCATTGTTAAGAACTCTGAGATAAAAAGCAATGAATAAATAAAGGCAGACTAATGTAGATGAGAAATTACTCATGTTGCAGAAACATTGTTCATTTGCTTCTGGCATAAGTTGAGGAAAGAGACCATATATTTATGTCACAACATAATGGCATACTGTAGGCTATTTCTATATGCATTCTCTTTCCAGACTAATTTGTCAATTGTCGGTAAATACAGCATCTTTCACATCCGGATATATATAGATTTCTTTCCAGTTGACGGTAAATACGTTGCAGCTGCTCTATGGTGGACAGCGATAGATGGAGGCATTAAAGTAACTTTCTTGCTGAGTGCAAAATAGTCAAATCACACACTATGAAGAGGGTATCTTCAGGATTTGTTAGAGTGACCAGACTATAGCATTGTCCAACCACATAGCTCTTGCTTTGCTAGGTATGATTTCTTTGTGACAAAGGGACTAACACCGGGATAATTCCATTCAAAATGTGGAGGTGAGAAAATCAGGTCCTGGTACCAAGAACTGTGTGATTTAGTTTTGCTTTCAGCTGGCTTTCACATCCTCTCAAATCCTCTTAGAACAAGGTGGAACATAATAAAAACATCAAAATATGTAGGTGCATAACACAAATTTTGAATCAGTTATCTTTGATTTATTGTATGGTAAATCCTAGGCAGTCAACTTGAAAATGTTAAGAAGATCAGGTAGCACTGTGTTATTTCTATAGCACTGTAGCACTGTCCTCCCATTGTTCATCGATTTGCTCGAGCGGGCACCAATAACGTCTCCATTGTGAGACTTGTTGTTACTGTTTTTGGCATATTGAATACGCTATGGGGAGCTTGCCAGACTCTGCCGCGTAGGCGGGTTACTCTCTGTAGCTTGCTGGGCTCTCTGAGAGGGACAGAGGAATTGAATCTGGGTCGGCCGCTTGCAAGGCAAACACCCTATCCGCTGTGCAATCACTCCAGCCCATGGAAATACCTCTTAAAAAGAAAGTAAATATTTTGAACAATGGAATGCTAAATATTTTATCCAAATAATGTATGTAGTATAAAATTATTTGAGGAGGGAGTTAATATTACAACATAAATTTCAAATACACAAATGGAATTATCATTCTTAAACCACATCAATAGACCTGGTTAATATAAAGCATCTGCCTTCTTTGGAAAGGCCTTAGGAGAGCAAACTTTTTATTCTCATCCCAAATTAACTGAATTTGAAACTCGGTAGACCTGTATTCCAACAGTCTTATTTCAAAAAGCTCAACAAATGATTAAATATGAAAACCACTGGTAAAGTCACATACATTGAGGTTACCATTTGTAGAGAAAGATTCTGCATGTATCTGAGAGAAGCAACTCAAAACAACTTTGTTCAAGTGGTAGAGGTAAGATACTGGCATCAATTTTGGAATGCATAGTTGACTCAAAACTGAGAGATTTTTATCAGTTATATGATTATTTTTGATTCAATTTTTCCACAGTACTTAAGTTATCCACCTCTCTCTCAGTAACATGTTTTTTCCAGCTACTCTGAAGTACTACATTGTTCTTGGTAGTGAATCAATCTTAGATATACAGAAACATATGACAATCCAAATAATGAACGGGACAGTTGATCATTCTATCAACATATCCAAGATGAAAGACTTATGAATGCAGACTGTTAAGCAGTATCTGTTGGAGTAACTACCAGAATTTTATATAATGAGTATTTTCTAAAGGGTTACTTCATTTCAGTGGAGTTGGTGATGTAGGAACTAAATGCGTAAATATGACTCCTGATCTAATATTGCTCGCCATTTTATATTTACTTGGGGAAATTCTGAAAAAGTTGTATTTTGCCTGCATCTATTGGTACACACCTGGAAGATTCAAATCTAATTGGGACTAAGTTGTCTGCTAAAATCAAATGACTTTATATCCCAGACTAAGTATGTCTGCAGTGATAATTAGTCCTTGAGGAGTTCCCTCAGAAATGTTCTCTTACAACTTCTTCCTGATAATTTGATGATTGATGAAGCACAGAGTTCTGTAGTACTAACTTAATAAACACCTTGTTTTCAGCAACAAAGAAGAAGCTCATAAATTCTCAATATTAAATTTCAAATACACCTTTTCTGGGAACTGACATTTAACACTCAAATAACTAACAATTCCTTCTAGAGGGGAAAGTATTAGGTTACCTTGAAGGAAGGAAACATCTGATTGAAGTTGTATCAAAACTAGAAAAATATTGGGGAATCTCAAAATTGAAACAAAAGGCCA
The DNA here is from genome assembly GCF_029834395.1 of Sorex fumeus. Classification (NCBI taxonomy): domain Eukaryota; kingdom Metazoa; phylum Chordata; class Mammalia; order Eulipotyphla; family Soricidae; genus Sorex; species Sorex fumeus. The sequence continues at coordinate 14,188,317 of NW_026606172.1, forward strand.
AAATGATTCAAGTAACAGTATCTTTTTAAAAAGGGGGAAGTAAAGCAAATCACCACCATGCAAAAATAGAAATGACTTGTAATGGTAAGAACAGAGCAAATTAAGCAGAAAATTAGGTTCAGAGGAATAAATTGGAATACAAATGAAGTAAAATATACCTGAAAAATGAAAAAAAGTTTATTTTAATTAGACATGAATGGAAAGTATTATTTGGTACATGATATTAGTACCAAAATAGAAAGAAATGTTCATAGTGAATTGATTAAAACACCAGTAATGTTTAGAAATTAGTTGGAAATGGGCCAGCCTAAACTCAAGAGTCTAATAAACTGAGTGTGGTATGTATTCACCCCATAAAATAGGTATTTTGGAGGTTGAGCCTGGCTGTATCTCTATTATAAATCTATGAAAACTTAAAAGTTGAAGAATATCTGAGTACTATTTTGAGGGGAACTGGGGAAACTGAGAAATTACTAGGATGAAGATAAGAATTCAGAGCTTCTAAGGCAGTAACAACAGCCGTAACAACAAATTTCTGTGAGAGACCTAGGGAGTGACATTTAACACTCAAATAAGTGGCAAGTTATTAGATCTGTGACTAGTTTCCATCATTTGAATATTTCAACTTACAATATAGAAAAATGCAAAATAGAAAAATACTTGTAAGGGAGAATGCATTACCTTCGTAAATCTTTAAAGTAAGTAAATAGACTAAAAGGTTAGAAGAAATTCTGACAAATTATAAAAAATTAACATGAAAATTCACATTATTTACTTTCCTAAATGGAAGCTGCTGCCTTTTGACCCCCTTCACATGAACTATTTCATAAAATGAAAATTTAAGACAAAGACCTGGTTAAAATAAGAAAGTGGAATAAGATATTACAAACCTTTATTAGTTACAATATCTAGACATTCTGAGTAAAATAATGATTTCATTTTAATATCTGTTGACCTTAGAAAGATAAAAGGAAAATAAAGCATAGTAGCACAAAATAAAATAGTCAGTAAATGGAAAATCAGGATATATATATATGCATAAATTGATGCTCCAGTTGTTTGTTGCAAGACAGTATAAGGTAGAAAAAAAGAAAGTATTGGGAGTGTAAGAGGCAGTGCAGATGTAACGTGCTTACCTCGAATGCTGTCAAATCATGGTCCACCTGGATTTAATCCCTGAGTTCAGAGCCCTGCCAGAAGTGATACTTAAGCACAGAGCCAGGAGTAAGCCCTGAACACTACTGGCCCAAACAAACATCCCCTCCCTCCCCACCAAAAAAGGGGGAAAGTTTTGTCTTGATCTTAAAAATTTAGTTTCATTAAAATATAATTAACATACAATGGACTAATCTAAGGTATACAATGTAGTGATTTGATACTTATATACCAAATGAAATGATCATTACAATAACAATCCTTAATATCTATTACATATAGTTACAAACTTGCACATCTCTTTGGATGAGCAATGTTAAAATCTCATCATGGCATCATTGGTGTATATGTTCCCAGGATTATTTACTTTCCTAAATGGAAGCTGCTGCCTTTTGACCCACTTCACCTATTTTATCCTCCCCCTTGCTCACTTCTGTCTGTGATTCACCCCCTGTATCTGAATTCATATTTTATTTTATGTATAAAAATGAGAATTTAAGATACTTGTCTTTGACTTATTTAATTTTGCATAATTCCTCAAGGTCCATTCTTGTTGGCTCAAGTTGCAAGATTTCTTCTTTTCAATGGGTAGGTGAATTGTATGATATTTTTTGTAGACCTATTCACATAGATGTACACATACACATTTATTTACACAATATTTCTTATATATCTACAACATTTTCTTTTTTTATTCACTAGTAGGCTTTTAGATTATTTTCATATCTTTACTATGTTTAATAATTATACAATGAACATAGGGTATGTAAATCTTAATGTATTCTCCCCCTCAACTTTGGGTAACAGCTAGAAATGGGGTAGTTATATAACATAGTAGTTTATTTTGAAGAAAATCCATTTTCCATAGTAGCTTCACCAATATGCATTCCCACCAACACTGTACAGGTTTTTTTTCCTCCATATTCTGATAACATTTGTTTTGACCTTGGTCTTAATGCCTAAATGGGAATTAGATATAAGGGTGTGATAGAAGGATGTATTTGGGAGCAATATAGGAGTAAAAGCAAAGACCTCTCCATAACAGTATCAATGAAGAGTTGTACACTGATCTGTGAATTAGAAAAAATAAAGTATCATATAGGGAAAGATGACAAAGTATGCTATTGCTGCCCAAGTTTTGGAGAACATAACATTTCTCCAATTTTTTTTCTAAATTGTAGCTTTTAACATAAAAATTGATTCCAAGTAGTTTCTTTATGTGAGCACCTGAAGAAAAAAAACTGCTTGTAAAACATGGTTAAACAAGAAAGATATTTCCACTTAAGATGAAGCCATAGTCCAAAATCATTGCACAAATGGTGAAACAATCTACAGTAATTCTTTTACTCATCATTGCACAAATGGCGAAACAATTTACAGTAATTTTTTACTTGGTAAAATGATATGAGATATAAAAATGGTCACAAAGACTGTTATAAATAAGTCATGCTTAATTACACATCTATTTCATTAGAAGCACCATGATTGCAATACTGTTAATGATAGGATTCATGCAGACAAATTCCAGTATCACACCCTTCCCCAGAGTCCATTTATTTCACCATTATCTCATAGTCCCCTCCCAATTTTCACACCACCTTCTGACCTTGATAAGCACAGTTCTCAAAACAGGTTCTCAGGTTCTTTGTTATTCCAATATGTGTTTCTTAGTATCACACATGAGAGAGATTATTCTGAATCTGTCACTCTCCTGCCTGAATTCAATTCATCATATTCACCTCCAGCTTTATCCATGTAGCTGCAAATTGCATAGAATATAGGAATTTATTTTTTTAGTCCCATCACCTGTTTTTGGAAACTAGGGTTGTTTATAGATCTTGGCTCTTAGTATAGTTCAGCAATGAACTTAGTGGAGCAAATGTTTTTTGTTGTTGTTGTTTTTTTTTTTCAAAATGCTTTTTTAAGACCTTTTGGGTAGAAGTTGAGAAGTAGAATTTATGTTGTCATGTGAAAGTACAATTCTTAGTCTTTTGAGGGGTGCCTATATTTTCTTAAGAGGTTCAACTTATTGATATTCCCTCTAGTAGCGAATTAGGGTTCCTTTTTTCCTGCATTCTCACCAACACTTTTTAAAATAGTACCTATCTATTTAAGTGGCAGTCTTTAAGTTAAAATATAAGTGTAGAAATTAAAAACACCACACAAATAAATGTGAAAGATCCTGAAATTATTTCAAATAGACATTACATAACTTCAATATACATGCAGTGTTTTCTTATTGATCTCAATTGCCTACTGCAATAAGGAAATAAAGGCAGGAGCATTTATCTGCATAGACAAAACCCAAGTTCTGAAAAAATATGCAATCTGCTGCAACTTGGTTGGAACTGGAAGACATCATATTATGTGAAGTGAGACAGAAGAAGTACAAACACAGGATGATCCATTTTATCTGTTATATAAAGAGTAACTGGATGAGGGAACGCTTGTTGGGGGCGGGGGGTGCTTAGGTCACCCCTGACCTCCAAAGTGTAGGGAGGAGAAGGTCCGAGAAGGAAAGAAATTGGGGAGTGAAGAAAAGGCAGATTAGTAATGAAGGGTGGAAGACAAATGCCTTGGGTACATCACTGGTGTAGTGGAGTAGTTTAGCTATACATCCAAACTACAGAGCAGGATATACACATCAGAACAATCAAACTTAAAAACGTGTCTGATAAGAGTCAGATTGGGAGTTAGGGTATTGTGGTATGAAAGGGAACCTGAAGTTACTGGTGGAAGGAAGTTTAAACTTGTGGTAGTACAGGTGCTAGGTCATTATCTGCCTAAAACTAAACCAAAATCAACTTTATAAATCATGGTGTCTTAAAAAAATAAGGCTCTTATACTATAAATTATTGTGCTATAGCAATGAGATAAGATACTTTTTTTTTTAAATAATGGACAACTTTTGGATTTCTGGTAGAAATCAATGTAAAACATTAGGGCTGGAGAGAGATATGCAGAGATTCGGGTCCTTGTCTTGCATGAGGATGAACCCTGTTTGACCCCCAACTCTGCATTGGGCATGAATGGCCCCAGTGCACAGAATCAGGAACAAACCCTGAGCACCATTCCGTGTATCCCACATTGTACATATATCACATGCAAAGACTTTCTTGGAAATACTGTACTTCAATGTGATATAAAATGAGATATTTGTGTCTCTAAGCTACAAGAAGATTTCTAGGCAATGTGAGATCAAAATTTAATAAAATGTATTTCCAGATTATCAATTTCTATGTATATTTTTGCTAATATAGGTCTTTCTGAGAATAATCTAGCTAATTATTACAGCTCCTTTCCCCACACTTTCATGATAAGGTAAGGTAAGGTAAAGGCCCTCCCGTTGATCGTCGATTTGCTCGAGCGGGCCCAGTAACGTCTCCATTGGAGACTTTGTTGTTACTGTGTCTGGCATATCGAATACTCTCAGTAGCTTGCCAGGCTCTCCGAGAGGGGCGGAGGAATCGAACTCGGGTCGGCCATGTTGGCCGCTTGTAAGGCGAACGCCCTACCCGCTGTGCTATCGCTCCAGCCCTACACTTTCATGATAGTTGTTCATTTTTCTAATTCATCCTGAAAATTGTTTTACATTTTCCCCAGGTTAAAAAAAAATCCAGGACTATAAAAAAAGTGAACTTTTAAAAAGCTTTTTTAAAAGTGTTTTGCTTGAAATGAACATCTGAAGAACTCCATTAGGAATTTTTAAAAGAGGAGAATATGCTGCTTGTGCTCACATGGCCAAGTACATGTGCCCGAGCACATGTGTTGCCAGCATCTCTTCTCCTGAGATGTGTACTTCCATGCTTTCATGTCTAATGCTAGGACATTTGTAGGGGCTCTCTCTGCCCTTGGAGAAGTCTGTGTTCTCTCTTGAGTGTGTTACTCTCTCTTACTCTTCTCTTTCCCCCTCCACACCGTAAAACCCTCCAAATAAAATCTGTTTTACTTCAAAAAAAGAAAAACAAGAATTTCTAAGGGAGGCTACACCCCTGCCCCCACTATACCTGTCAGGGAGGGAGGAACAATGGCCTCTCAGTATCTGGATTGCAAGACATAATACCCATAAGGAGAGAGAGAGAGAGAGAGAGAGAGAGAGAGAGAGAGAGAGAGAGAGAGTGAGAGAATGGGGAAATTGTCTTCCATAGAGTCAAGGGGAAGGATGAGATGGGAGGGGGAGCGATACTGGGGACATTGGTGGTGGAAAATGTGCACTGGTGGAGGGATCAGCATTCAATCATTGTATGACTGAAACTCAAAAATGAAAACTTTGTAACTATAGCTCACGGTGATCCAATAAAAAATGAGAGGTAGAGAAAGAGAGAGGGCGAGACAAAGGGAGAGATGACTGACACTGACAACCACACTTGACTTTACCCTGGCAGTGAGTGAGTTTGTTGACTTACCCAGTTCATATGTTCTCACAGTTAAAATGTGTCTGCAGCAGATATCAATAATTCAAATTCTCTGGTAGAATTTTTAATATTATAATTGAGTTAAGATAGTCACTTTAACGTTTACATTTATGTTTTGGTTATACATAAACACCAACAACCCTATACCTTCTACCTCTGTCATTATGTCACTTTTAGTCTGTCTCTTCCTTTGTTTTTTCACTGAAGACTTTCTCTCATCATTCTGAATATGTGTAATCTTCTAATCTATGCGTTACTATTACTTTAGTGAATGAATTTCTAATAGGTTAAAAAAAATGGAAAGGATTGTGTTTAATTCAACCAGGCAATTAGTTTTTTTTCCAGGACTTTGTTTTGTAATTCATCTGATAATTTGCCAACATGCACACATCTAAACATTTTCTGAGAAAAAAAATGTTCACCTGTCAGTGAGCTTATGTGTATTGAAAGCAAATTTATGTTTTCATTAAAGATTAATTCTGGGGGCTGGAGCAATAGCATAGCAGGTAGGGCATTTGCCTTTCACACAGCCGACCCAGGTTTGATTCCTAGCATCCCATATGGTCCCCTGAGCAACGCAAGGAGTGATTTCTGAGTGTAGAGCCAGGAGGAACCCCTGTGCATTGCCAGGTGTGATCCAAAAAGCCAAAAAAAAAGATTAATTATGATATGGATAATAGACTTTAATCAAACGGATTATTTTGTCATTTAGTTTTGTAGAGAATATTTCCTTAATGATAGTTTGGAACTCAAAGATTTGCAAATGTAACTAAAGTATATTGATGTGTAATCATAGAAATTTTTCCTTTGTACATAAAATTATATAAAATTGTTTTATATCAATTTGAAATTATGAGCAATATTTAATAATATACATTATAACATCTAAATGGACAACTGGTTTTAAATGAATAAATGTATAGTCACTGCTGCTAAAAATCTAAGCTGCATCATCTTAATATGATAAGCAAATTTGATTAAATCCCTCTTTGGACACTTGACAACAACACTTGGCTTTACCCTGGCAGTGAGTGAGGTTGTTGACTTACCCAGTTTATGTTCTCACAGTTAAAATGGGTCTACAGCAGATATCGATAATTCAAACTCCCTAGTGAAATGATAGTTCTTTTGATACCCTATCATCTTAGCCATATATAATGGCTTGCTCTCATAGAACTGTTTTTATACTATATTATATATTATATATAATACTATAATGGGCTGGAGCGATAGCACAGTGGGTAGGGGGTTTGCCTTGTACGTGACCGACCCAGGTTTGATTCCTCCATCCCTCTTGGAGAGCCCAGCAAGCTACCGAGAGTATCTCGCCTGCATGGCAGAGCCTGGCAAGCTACCCATGACATATTTGGTATGCCAAAAATAGTAACAACAAGTCTAACAATGGAGACATTACCGGTGCCCGCTCGAGCAAATTGATGAACAACAGGAGGACAGTGCTATAGTGGACTGTGCTACAATACTATAATATCACAATAATTTTCTTTTTTTTTTCTTTTTGGGTCACACCCGGCAATGCACAGGGGTTACTCCTGGCTCTTCACTCAGGAATCATCACTGGCGGTGCTCAGGGAACCATATGGGAAGCTGGAAATCGAACCCAGGTTGGCCGCGTGCAAGGCAAATGCCCTACCTGCTGTGCTATTGCTCCAGCCCCAATCATTTTCATTCTTGTGTGAATAGTTATTATTTTACTCCCATACTTCTCCAAAGACCCAAGACCCTGACACTCTCCTGGTTACTTCCTTTCTTGTTCTGTTTTGTTTATGTAAGTTCTTCAATTATCCAATTATTTAGTCACAGCTATCTTCAGTGAAGCTTCACAAGGTCGGAGACTAACCACACTGTAGCTTGGTTGATTATCTCTTATCATCCCCATTGTGCCAAGTAAAGACTTATAAATACAAATAAGAAAGCTGACTTTTCTCGTACCTGCCATCTCACTTCTGTTCAAATTAGTCACCATTGACAACTTGAATTCTTTGTACAGTTTTGCATAAGCAGGCATATCTTCAAATATTAATTTACATATGCAAGTATAATAGAGATATAGTAATGATAATTTTCTCTTTTCCCCCATTCTTCTTAAACTTATTTACCATTTTTTTCCAACGGGTGGGTGAATAAACATTGTATAACTGAAATCTGATCATGAACAACCTTGTAACTGTATATTACAGTGATCCAATTGACACCAAAACATCTGTGATTTTAGGCTGTTATAATACAGAGACAATACAAGTGGGGAGGCTTATTTATTGAGCCTATTTGGAATACAATGAGATTTCTCAAAAAAAAAAAAAACAACTAGCAATTGCTCTTCAATGTGACCCAGCAATACCAGTTCTAGGAATATATTCTAGAGGCCCAAAAACACAATGTAGAAAATCCATCTGCACTTCTATGTTCATTGTAGCACTGTGCACAATAGCCAAAATCTGGAAACAATCGGAGTTCCTGAGAACAGATGACTGGGTAAAGAAACTAAGGTGCATTGACACAATTGCAACCACCAGGAAAATATCATGAAATTTGTTTATACATGGATGTACATGAAATTATCTTGCTGAGTGAAATGAGTCAGAGGGAGAAGGACATGCGTAGATGATTGCAATCATTTGTGGGATATTAAAAAAATATATAGTATGAGATTGTAGAAGTGAGGGACCAAGAGAACTGGTCCATGGTTCAAATCTTGTGACAAGTGTGTGGGTGAAGTGGTAGTTAGGACAATGATAGATATAAGTGATTATTCTGAACAAGACCTGAGTGCTGAAAGGAGAAAAAGTGATATAAATGACAGCCTTTGAGAACCTGTATTGCACACCAAAATGAGAGAGAGAGAGACACAGAGACAGGGAGAGACAGACATGGGGAGAAAGAGACAGAAAGACAGACAGAGACAGGGAGAGACAGAGAGAGATGGGGGAGAGAGATTGGGAGAGAGAGATGAGGAGAGAGAGACAGAGAGAGACAGAAACAGAGACAGAGACAGAGAGAGAAAGAGACACACAGAGACAGAGAAACACACAGTGATAGAGACACACACAGAGACAGAGACAGAGGACATAGAGGCAGACTGAGGGGCAGGAGAGAACTTAGGGCCATTGGTGATGGGAAAATTAAACTGGTGAAGGAACAGATGTTGTATGACACAATCACAAATAGCTTTGTAACTATCTTATGGTGATTTAAAAAAATAAATCAAAGATAATACAGAAGCAATAGAGTGGATTTTTTTGACATAAATGTGCCTCTAATAATTTTTTTAAGAAATATTAATAATTATTTCTACTTTAGTCTTCTGTTATGGGATATACCTGGTAGAATTTAAAGTCCACTCCTGGAATAATGCTCAGAAGATCATACAGTACTGGTATGGTTGAAAAAGGGCCTCCAATATACAAGGCATGTGCTTCAACCCTTTGGACAATTTGCAAGTCGCCTATATATATATATATATATATATATATATATATATATGTGTGTGTGTGTGTGTGTGTGTGTGTGTGTGTATGTATAATTATATATGTCGTGCTGGAGCGATAGCACAGCGGATAGGGAGTTTGCCTTACAAGGAGCCAACATGGCTGACCTGAGTTCGATTCCTCTGCCCCTCTCAGAGAGCCCCACAAGCTACTCAGAGTATCTCACCCGCACGGCAAAGCCTGACAGTACTGTCCTCCCGTTGTTCATCGATTTGCCCAGTAACGTCTCCATTGTGAGACTTCTTGTTACTGTGTTTGGCATATCGAATACGTCATGGGTAGCTTGCAGGCTTTGCCATGCTGGCGAGATACTCTTGGTAGCTTGCCGGGCTCTCAGAGAGGGATGGAGGAATCTACCCCAGTTTAGCTGGGCTGGCTGTGTGCAAGGCAAACACCCTACCGCTGTGCTATCGCTCAAGCCCTAATTATATATGTATCTATCTATATGTATCTATATATATGTGTCTCTATACATATATAATTTTCTATTTTCAATATTCCAGCACACATTCCAGAAATATTTTGACACTAAATTTATTTTATCAGATATTCCTATATTACATGGACTAAAATTGGGTTTAGGAGAGGTAATTTGCAGAGGTATTGGTATAAATGATACCTTTATGGACTGTGAAAATTCCTGTAAATCCAGTCCATCTATATTCCAGCCTCCTGTTCCTTGTTAAAAGTTTGAACTCTTGTTAGAGGAAATGGGGGGAATATCTCATTAGAACTCTCTTGGGTACATTCTTCCTCTGAATAGTCCTAACCTTAAGTCTTAGATATTTTATTACCTCCAAGAAGTAGCAGTATTTTATTTTCAATAACTTGTGATTTTTCATATCTAAATAGCATTTGAGCATAAAAATAATAAAATATCTTCATATATACTAGTTATACTTTATTATTATTATATGACTATTTTAGGGTCACTTAGATTTATTTGCTATTACTTCATAAGACTCTGTTTTAACAAAATTTTTATTGTAGTGTAAAATACATATATACAAAATAGCCCACAAATTCCAAGTGAGAAATGTCTCATTCTGTCTTTTATATAGAAATGACTGTGATTTAATTTCCTTTTATTATTTAAGAGAAGAGATAGTCTTTAAAACATGTAAGACTATACTCATTTTATTTTAACAAAATAGCTGCATGTATTTAGTTTTCTTCCTTTTAAGTCTGTCTTTACTCATTATTTCATCCACTCATCCATTTCTTTAGCAAATATTTGCTAGCAACCTATGATGTGCCAAGTCCTCAGCTAGAAGTTGTATGCTAGTAATAAAACAAACATGATTTTGGTCCTTATGGAACTTTCATTTGGTATCTACAGCATAGTAAAAATCTTAATGACCTGAAGAAGTCTGTAAGATACTAAATATACATACAAAATGTTTTACTGGAATGTCAAATTAGCATATAGTATTTCAGTGTTATCCTGTTGCAATACTCACCATTTTATCTTTATTGTGGGACAATGTCCAATTGCAAGGTCCTTAAGGAGTTTAATGAACTTTGCATAAAACTCACTGGAGAGTCACATAAATGAAAGTACTACAAAATTGTACCGATGGGGGAAAATTAAAGAAATTGAAATGATTCTGTCTTTTTAAAATTAGAGACCTAGACCACTTTCAAAATAAAAACCCTTCAGAGACTATTTTTTAAAAATGAATTCTCTAATTATCTGCTGAGGATGCAATTCTACCAATTGTTCAGCTCAGCAAAACTATTTTGTGTATCCAAATTGTAGAGATTTAGTGATGCTAAAAAACACAGTTAAACTTGTGGATATGTTTATCCAAATAAAATTAATTCAAAATGGGTAAACAAAAAATTTCACTGCCTTGAATGACATTATTTCAGCAGGGTGTCACCTATGAGAAAAAATCAAGGATTTTCAAAGGTCAATAAGTTTGTGCCAAAATATTAAAATTGATCCAATATTATTAAGCATTTACCATTCTAATTCTCCAGTCTGTTTTCTCACTTAATAATGTTAGGTGCTGTTATTAAGGTGACCATATGTCCTGGACTCCCTAGAATGGCTCAGATTTATGCCTGTTTTGGTAAGGTAATTATTATTAGCACTCTTTGTCATTCACAAAGTGTATCTGTTTGGGAAATAAATTACATGGATACCCTAGTTAATATCTATTTTTCAATATAGATTCTAAACTGCATGGAGGTTAAATAATTTGCCAGGGTCACACAGATAGTAATTGGAAAGCTGTGAATTTATGATTAAATAGCTGCATATTCATGACCTCATTGAGAACTCTAAAAATAAGTAACAAGACATAATACATGATCTTCTGCAATTTATTAATTGAATCACACTGTACCAATTCGTGACCCTGATATAAGCAGTTCTAAACATATAGAGGAAAACTTATAACTCATAAAAGGCATATTTTAACATATTTAAAACTGTTTTATGCATCAACACACATTTCTTGTTCATAAGAGGACACATATTTTCAATAACTCTTAGAAGCAAGTAATTGAGAATGAAGTTTGAAATTGAAATCAGAAAGGAACTTTGATTTTAAAGGGAAATGTAAAATTTGGGGAAATAGAATATGCAACAAAAAAAGCAGACCCAAAGGAAAAAGTCAAGAAAGTTACCAAAATAACTGAAGAGAAATCTCACAAGGTGAATGATAGTTTTGCTCAAGATCTCCAAGCTTCTTTTAAGGTCCTTTCCCTTTTTTAAAATTAATGGAAAAGATGGTCTGCATCTACGATGCCAAATAACATCAAGAAAGAGCCTGCATCTATATCTGTAAACTGTCTAATTGGCCAGCATCCTTCTCCCTCCATCCAATCACAAAATTAACAATGAGAACTAAAGGATTCTTTCTTGAATATATTAGCAAGTTTGGAGAACAGTTCACTGTTCAACATTTCTGAGTACTGACTTTGGAAACTGGAAGTGCAAATTATCATTTCAAGGAAGGAGATATTTCTAGGATGTACCTTCACTTTCAATAGGAAATTGCACTTTTACTTTTGTTTTTTTCTCTAACTTGAAGAACGTGGAATCGATAGATATTCTGCTACGGGGATCAAATGAAATGGTCCGTTGATAATATAAAGATATCATGTCACTTTAAGAGACTCACAGACAACTAAAGGAAACATAAATTCACAAATAGAATACAGCTGACTCTTGTTCTTCATAGAAGTTGTTTTGTGAATTCACTAGGATCACTAACTAGGAACACCTATTTCTCCTAGGAGAAAATAGTTAGAATCCTCTGCATCTCTGGTCATATTTTCATCAAACTATCATTGCCTAATTTTGTTAAATGTGTTTCTGTTGAAAGACAAATTATTTAATACCTGGCACCTAATATGATAGCTCATGCCTGAATGAGATTATCTAATACATGTCTTTTCTCTATAAGATAGCTTGCAGCCATTTTATGCATCAGAACACTAGTCAGCAATTCAGTGCTATACTTCACTGCCATTTCAAACACAACCGAAAAACGTAGAAAACAAAGGTTTGTGTTTGAACATGCATGTGCCCACCCACAGACAGGGAAGAGGGAGAAAAAGAGGAAGAGGAAGAGTGCCTGTCACAGAGGTGGGGGAGGGAATCTAGGAGCATTTTCCCAACGTGATGGTGGGAAATATACTGATAAAGGGATGAGTGTTGGATCATTATATGACTGAAACACAATCATGAACAACCTTGCAACTGTGTGTCTCACTGTGATTCAACAACAACAAAAAAAATTAAAAAACATTAAATTCCCTCACCCAGTTATTCTAAATACTGCATATATTTAAAATTTCCATTCACTTTTTCATCTTATCATATAACCTGCTCTTTCAACATGTGTTGTGTCAATTGAGTTATCAAAATAGCAGAGAGGAATATTCCTAAATGTCATTCTTATATGTAGAAATAACAGGAGCATACATACATACATAAACTCAACTCAGGCTAAAAGTGCTAACTCAACTTTGGTAAAAGCCAGGGAAAGTGAGGACGTCTGAATACTAAACAAAAGTCCTATTCAAAGCTTTTAAAAAATCCCGAAGACAATTATTCCACTCTCCACTGCTCTGACATCCTGCTCCGTATTCCTGTTCCCAGTGTTTCCTTGCTCCCTAATAAAAGGTAAAGGTAAAGGCCCTCCTGTTGATCGTCGATTTGCTCGAGCGGGCCCAGTAACGTCTCCATTGGAGACTTTGTTGTTACTGTGTCTGGCATATGGAATACTCTCAGTAGCTTGCCGGGCTCTCAGAGAGGGGCGGAGGAATCGAACTCGGGTTGGCCATGTTGGCCGCTTGTAAGGTGAACGCCCTACCCGCTGTGCTATCGCTCCCTAATACGCTGGTCTATTTCTCTAATATCACACATCAACTTTTCTCTTTTATTTGAAGTTCGCTTCCTCACATAACCTGTTGGCTCACTTTGCAATCTCTCTCCTTTAAATCCACCTTCCCAATATGACCTACTCAGATGACTCCAAGACTACATGCTGGCTCCCTTTTTCTACATTTAATTCTGTGCAGTATTATTTTTTATCGTACTTTTTATCATTTTTTTTAATAATTGCACATTTATTTGGCTGACTGATTTTTTTGGTTGCTTTTATTAGATATCAGGCCAGGGATCTTTATTTTAGTTCCTCCATTAGATTACAAAAATCCCTGAATAATGAGAGCAAAAAGTAAAATTGCAAGAAATAATAGAACAAATGAATAGTCTATTAAATACCTAAAATATACTGTTAACTGTAAAAACTGGGCAGAAAAGTACTTTTAAAATGTACATAGTTGAAATATTAAATGTTGTTTTTCTAAGCTAACATTCTTGATTTTTCAATAATCTTTTTTTTAAGGTCTGCATGGTTTGTGAACTGTGCACACAAGTTCACCGGGAGTTCCTGCAGCACCAACAGCATCAAGAAACCCATCGCTGACTTGGGTTTTGCTTCAATCCCTCTTCCAGGCCCAGGTGGAGGAGGAAATGTCCAGCCTGTCCTCCACCATCAAGCTTGACAGGAGTGGGCGTTTTCGGGGAAGCACCCCACCCTCGTCTTTCAACTGTCCCCCTCCCCCGCACAGAGCAGGGACCAAGAGAGACCAAGGGCTCTGTGCCAGAACCCCGCCGAATCCCGGGACCCGCACTGCTGGGCGCCGAGAAGGGTCTCCCGGGTCCATGAGGAGATATTTTAGGTGGGGAGATTTCGCTTGCTAATCAATTTCAAACTTTCATTTTCCATTCATTATATACCACATACTATTTATGTTAAATACACAATTTTGGGAAATTAGAATTTTTGTTTATTTTGGCACATATATAATATTCTATTAATCAAGGTCAAGTAAACTTATGTAATAAAATTCAGTGGTGAATTTTCCTCTGTCATCAGAAGAACCCAGAGTAAGAGCAATAGACAACATAACTCTGACCCCAAAGAAAGTATAAACATCTCTGTTGTCACCTTCTTTCTTGTCTACTGACTTAGAGAAACTTTGATCTGAATTCTTACTCAATAATAAAGTACTCTAATATCTTAATTCTGTTTACTACCCAGCCCTTTTATATGTACTCCCAAACTTTTCATCCACTTACAAATCCCATTCAGTGTAGTTTAACTCCCACTCCTCTATTGAAATTAATTTCTCAAATGCCATGCACAATTTTCAAATTTAATTACCACTTGCAGTGTTACTTAACCTGTCTGTGGCATGTGGTATCATTAAACCTCTATTCCCGGAACTACTTTATTGCCTTTCAAGGCCCTGCATTTTCTGATTCTCCATTCTCTCTAATCACTGTTATTCTTTCATTCATTCCCTCCTGCCCCACTTTGTCCCTTCTTAAATGTGGCTGTCACTAAACCTCCAAAAGCTTATCCATTGATTCCTTCTGTCCATACTTTACATACTTTATATACCACATGAAATCATACATTTTCAAGTTTATAATCATTTTGAGTCAACGAGTCTTCACCCTACATTGTCAGTTTTCATTCTGTGTTTTTCTAATTATTTCTAATTTTCTCATAGCAATGTTAGTTAACTATTCTGACATTTTCCCTAATAGAAGAAGTCTGTACTGTGTGGAACATATTTTCAAGGTAAAAAACAAGGACTAATATATCTCTATTTCAGAGATTTAGCTGTAGGGATCCAGTAGATACTCAGGGGTTTAGAATGCTCACTTTGCAAACATGAGGTCAAGAGTTCGAATCCCAATAGTGCCACTTGCTCCAAAAGTGATATTGTCAGTTTAGCTGTTTGCTCCTTGCAGTACTGGTGTCTGTGTTCCACAGAATTGCAATGATTTTTTGGTGCCACACAGCCAGTTATCTATAGGCACCACAATAAAGTCATGTGACCCCTGCTGTACAATTATGCAAGCTCTCTGTCACCCTAGCAAACACTGTAACTAATAGGGAGTCTCAGCCAGGCAGCCAGGCACCTGTACACCCCTGTCATCATAATATCATCAAGAACAGTGAAGAGACTGGGGAAATTACTAAGAGGTACATCTTGTAAAAAATAAACACAAATGTTAATACTAATTGTGAAAACTATAAGGAGAGAAACATGGATTCAGGAAGTGAAGGCTATTACGGTTTCCCTCAGGAGTAACACACCAGATATTAGAGACAACTTTCACTCTTTTTTTTAAATTGAATCACTGTGCGATACAGTTACAAAGCTTTCATGTTTTGAAATTCAGATATACAATGATCAAACACCCGTCCCTCCACTAGTGCACATTTCCCGCCACTAATGTCTCCAGCATCCCCCCACCCAATTCTAGTCCTTGCCCTGCCTCTATGACAATTTCCCCAAATTTCTCTACTTTTGGGCATTATGTTTTCCTCGAATTTTCCCAGCACCATTCAAGCCTCCCTGCCAGGGGCAGATGCTAGATAATTTATTTTCCATTGTTCATTTTGAATATCATGAGAGCTCGCGCAGCCGCAAAGGTGACTGTACTTCTGGAATTCTAGATTGTAAATGGTTGGGTTCCAGAGACATCTCTGTAAGGCATTAACCCATTCTAGGATTCAGTTGAGAGTCTCTAGACCAGGGATGTTGGTAGACTAAGATGGTGCCCAGGGGCAGATTGTGGGCATAACAGTCAGTCTGCCAAGTGGGTGGGGGGTTGGGGAGGGACAGCCTGGCTCCTTTGTCACCATGCAGCCTGGAATACCTTCCAATACATCCAATACCTGGACCTTGTTTGTGGAAGCTCTTGGTCACTGGGATTCCATCTGCAGTAGGTACGAAGAGTGCACCTACTCCATCTGGGGTGCCCTGGTGAAACTGGCTCAGTATGGGGCTTGAAGAGATCTCCTACACTGTGGTGATTTCCGGAACTCTCTGCTGTGTTTTTGGACCAGGGTTGTTTGTGCATTCAGATGAAAGCCAACTTTCTAAAGCAGTTTACTCATTCAACAGAATCTGAAATATTGAATATCAGGGCTTGAAAAGAAATAAAATAACAGTACATGACAACTGAAATCTGTTGGAATACAAGGAACTTAGGTTTATCAGTTTACACCCATCACAGTGCTCCCGAGTCACTTCCATTCCTTTGTTTGTCTGTAACCACTTCTTTGTGCTTTCTTCCCCAACCAGTTAATCAGCTTTTCCCCATCGGAATATGTTAATTTGTAAGGTCAGATCCTTCTAGGACACTGAACTTGTATTAAGTTAATATCGCCTTTCTCCTCTCCTTATGTATTTTGAATAGTTTACTTTAATGCAATGTCCTTTTTGTATAGATACAGGAAGACAATTAATATTATGCTTTGTAACTTAGGATTTAATTGGCTTTGAATATTATTCACCCCAGGGCATGTGCTTTTGAAAGAATCCATATTAGGGCATCAAATTTTTGTGTACTTCAGCTAACTTGCAACATTGCTTTCTGTAAAACTGCTTGGCTGCTTTGCACCTGGGGGAGAGGGGACTTGGAAAGTGAACAGGGCATAACTTTTTTCTAAACCAAGTGTGACAGGATTCAGGTGTATTTACTGTTCCTGAAATGTATTGTCTCAGTAAAGCACCCTACAGATTTGGGTAAAGGATAACTCAGGATTCGGGTGGTTGGGGGAAATTGCCCTTTCCTGGAGTGTATTGTCTCACTAAAGCACCCTGCAGACTTGGGTAACTCAAAATGAGGATGGTCAAGGGAGATTACCTAAGGCTTAATGATTCCGGCTATAACCTTGCTTGTGCTGACAATAGATGTACGTAAATGCTGATCTTTGAATCTATAGGCTAAGGAGTGAGGTACTTTAAAATGGATTGGTTAAGAAAGTATATGTTGTTACAAATCTATTGGCTATGAAATGCGCGGGCTTTGCTGTAACGGCCAGTGAAGGCCTATATAAGATCCCCTTTGAAGAAGTTCGGGGCTCTCAGCCACTGCCCTCTCTGGGGTATGCTGTGGAGCCCCAGCATGCTGGTCTAAATAAACCCCGTTTTTACTCCTGCAGGAATTGTGTCTATCTGGTCTCTCCGCACCTCCCAGAGCTAGGGAACTCCCGATCCCAACACTTTCTCAATTTAAGCCTCAGTTGCCCTCACTTCCTAGCACCCTCAAAAGCAGGATTCCCATGAGGGACTGGATGTAACCAGGGCAAACAGGTAAGCTATGTGCTACCCTGGCATTGAGATGGACCAGGCCAAAGCACCACAATTCTGAACTATGAGTTAGGAGTTTGATCATAGACAAATGCTGTCATGATCCAAAAGTAACAGCGAGACTAGGAACCTGCTAGTGATAGGACAGACTATCTGGCCTGGGCACTGTAGTCTGAGATCGAGATGACCCTAGAAGATCAATTCTATAATCTTAAAGTATTTCTTACTGTGTTCATACAAAATGATTTATATTATGTATGCTTATATGTTTGTTAGACAAGGAGAGGACAAACACATCCAGGGGATTCTGTTCCAGGGTGAGTTGATCTGCTAAATGAGAATCTGTCGTAGAAGAGGCTTTCCTGTGTGTCCTGACTAGTTTAGATGAGGCTGAACATTTCTCCACTTCAAATTGCCATTGCCTTCAGTAAATAATTTCAGTATGTTGTAAGAGGCAGTTTCCCTTTTCTCACAGACACCTAGCTGGTCTTAGATACACAGATCTCTGGTGTGAGCCAGGCTGATCTTTGGGATGTAGATTCCAGGCTCTAGCCAGTCTAGTCTTTGGGATGCAAAGCTCAGATACTTGTCTTTGGGATGTAGATAGATTCCAAGCTCTAGCAGACTGGTCTTTGGGATGCAAATCCAAGTGCTTGTAGCTCATGAAAGGTTTCAGTATCTTCTTTCCCAAACCAAAATTACTGGTTTTGTATCTTCTTTCCCAAACCAAAATTACTGGTCTGCAGATATAAAGAAACAATGTATGTTTTGTGCCTCAATGTTCTTTCTGTAATGCCTTTTGATGACATCACTGTATTGTGCCCTTTAGAGGTACTGTGATCTATATAGGGGAGATTTCGGAGTTCTCTGCCGGTTGATGGGCTGAGAAAACCGAAGAGACAGGTCTGAGAGAATGGGGACAAGCTGAGAGGACAAGGGGAACACATGTTTGAGAGAACTGAGAGAATATGAACACAAGCCTGAGAGTACCTGGAGCGCACGTGCTTCAGAGATCCTGGGCCTTCTATGACATACATTTCTTTCGTGTAATAAACTGCTACTAAGACCAACCAGCCTGGCCCTCATTTCCTTCCTTCGCCTGCCCATCGCCATCGACCTCCCTGGAGTGGGGAAACGGCCTGAGACTACTGAACGTGGGCAGCGGGAGAGATAGGCCACTGCAGTCCCTTTGCTGGCCTCTTTTTGTGTTTACACAGAAATCTGTACACATAGTAAATGTACATTAAGAAAGGAGTGAATTGTAGATAGTGGGTGGAGGTGGTGAGACTCTACGGGGTGGGGAGGTGAAGGGTACCCTGGATAGTGGTGGAGAGCTAGGTTAGTCTGGAGGGGAGTGTGGTGTTAGAATGTCATATTTATGAAATGCTACCACTGATGATATTATATAATTGTAAATCCTGTTGACTAACTTTTTGTTATAAGAGGGAGATACCAATGCAACATGAAGAATTTAGGTAGGATGAGCAATCTCAGTGAAAGTTCAATGAATTATTTGAGATAAATGGAATAATTGAATCTTTAAAGAGAAACAATCTTGAGAATATTACAAAATTTTCCTTTAAAAATATTTGGCTCTGGGGTCAGGAGGTGAGGTGCTTGCCTGGCATCCCACTGACCCCGATTCTATTCTGGCACTGCATATAGTCTCTGTACACTCATTTTTTTTCATTTCATCATCCTGTTAATCGTCGATTGCCTCGAGCAGGCCCCAGTAACGTCTCTTTCATCCTAGCCCTGAGATTATATTCACGGCTCTTTAGGAGAATGAGACCCATCATTGTTACTGGTATTTGGCATATTTGGTAGGCCACAGGGAGTTTGCCAGACTCTGCCCTGTGGGCAGGCTACATTCGATAGCCTGCAAGTTTGTCCAAAGTAGGAATGAGATAATAAGATGTCATAAAGAAAAGTTTTGATAAGATGTAGCGCAGCCGCAAATGCGGCCGCACGGTTCCAGGATCTGGATTTTATAGTCTCTGAGTCTTGGCCGCTGATGGGATTACACGGCGCCAGGGGGCCAGGTGGTGGGTGTGACCCCCGCCTACTGGAATTTGGAGGATCTGGGTGGAAGATGCTCGACTCCAATTCGAGTAGGCTTGGAGGTCTCGGCCCCGGACCCCGCGTGGCTTTGTCCCTCTTTGTTCCAAAGCCACGCGGGTTCCGGGGCCAAGACCTCCAAGCCTACTCGAATTGGAGTCGAGCATCTTCCACCCAGATCCTCCAAATTCCAGTAGGCGGGGGTCACACCCACCACCTGGCCCCCTGGCGCCGTGTAATCCCATCAGCGGCCAAGACTCAGAGACTATAAAATCCAGATCCCGGACGAGAACAGTGCAGTCTTTTGCCCCCGCGCCTGGGTGTCCCTCGCCGGGACCCCTTGGAGGGGAGCGGGTCGAGCTTTCCTCCCGGCCCCGACCGGGGCTCTGGCAGCCGAAGACCTCCAGGACCAGCCACCACCATGCTGAGACCACTCTCCGCAAACATGAAGGTACTCTGTACACTACCCATTTAAAAATTCCTTCCTGGGCATGGAGCCAGGAATAACCCTGAGTACCACTGACCATAGCCTAACTCTCACCTCTGACCGCCAACATAGATTCTGCTTTCAACCCCCATCAAAAGTCCAATGCTATTTTTCTAAGGAACTAGAATGAACTTTATTGAAATTTTGAAGGAACAACAAGAGACCCTGGATAACTCCAACCATCCCGAGACATTGGAATAGTGGCATTGTGCTCTTGAACTTCAAACTGTGCTACTACAAAACTACAATCTACAGATAAGATTTGGAAATAAATTAGACCCACAGATCAGTAGAGTAGAATCAAGAGTTCAGAATTAATGTTCATATACATGGACAGTTATAAAGGAGGCAAGAGACAAATTCATTTCAAAAACTGCTGTTGGGAGTATTGGTTAGCCACATGCAAAATAATAATACTGGAACATTATCTCATACCACAAACAAAAATCAACTCAAAACAGATCAAGGAATTGGATGTTATATGGAAAGCTATACAACATGCTTAAGAAACCATTGCCAACACATTTCATCATACTGACTCCTGTGATATATTCAGTGCTTCAACTCTAATAGTGAGGTTATTAAAAGAAAAACAAAACAAAAAGGAAACACAATGTAAAAATTTCCACCTGCTAAAAGAAGCCTATTTTAACAAAGACATCCAACTGAATGGGAGAAAATATTTGCACACAATCTTGACAGTATCTAAAAATATAAGGAAATCCCAAAACTCAAGAAAAAAAAGCTGAACAGACATTGACCAAAGACACTGATGGCTCAAGGGAAAATCCTCATTATTTTGCAGTGAAAAGCAATTAAAACAATGAGAAACCTTTCACACCTGTAAAAATGACCTATAGCGAAAACACAAACTGCAAGCATTGGTAAAATTGTGTAGAAAAATTTACCCTCATTCACTGTTGGTGGGAATGTAATTTGTTCCGATTTTATAGAGACCAATATGGAGATTTCTTAACATAATAAAAATAGATCTCCTGTATGATCCAAAAGTTTCACCCCTTGTTGTCTAACCAAAAACACAAAACACTATATACTTATATATATATATACATTTAACTGAAAAAGTTATTATGAATGAGTATATATGCACTTATGTTCATTGTTGTGGTGCTTACAAGTGCAACACTCTAGAAATGGAAGCAGCCATATCTATAAAATATTTGAAAAAATAACAAAGCATGGAATTCATGTGCAGTACTACTCAGCCAAAAGAAAATTTGTGAATTTTGTTTTTAGAGATGATATGAAAAATGAATGGAGTATTGCAAAGTGAAATAAGTCAGCCAGGGAATAACAACTGCTAGCTGATCTCAAGCATACAAGAGAAATGAAGAGGAAACACAAAGCCAGACAAAAACAGGTGGAATTCTAGAGCAGAACTGTGGTTATTGGAAGAATGGGGAGGAGGAATCAAAGGGGAAAAGTTCAATGGATAGAGGCAGAAGTGTACAAGTGCTTGGGTGACGGTAGTGTTGTGGTCTAATACATACTTTGAAAAGATGTAAAATTGTACTCTAAACATATGTAGTTGCGCAAACTAATGTTGTATTATTGCAAAGGAAAATATTCTAATAAGACAGCATCATTGCCATGATAAGAAAATACAAACATACAAATATAGAAAGGGGAAGTTTGGAGACCAGAGTATATAACAAGGCCAAAGTTTGTGAAAATTATATAGTATTTCTCTTCTGTACCAATAGTAACACTGCTGTTGCAACATAATTAGCCAAGAAAAGTCAATTCTTAATATAACTTTACCATGGTTCACCATCAAAATATGCAAATATGCAAACTATTGTACTTTCTAATCAAACACTAATAGTCTAGCTGTGCCACTGAACCAAGTAAACTGTCTTGAACATTCCAATTTTGCCTGCCTGCTTCAAAAGACGGTGCATTTTTCAGAAAATTTTGTTACTTGCCCTGTGATTCTTAGCCACAGAGATAGCTCAGAATTAGTTACAAAGTAGTAAACAACTACCTAAGTGATTTTCTTCAGTCTAACCATGACAAGATTATGCATATGCTTTTAAACTTCTAGTTATATTTTTATTGCTTTTTCATTTTCAAAGTGTTTAAATATTTTAAGCTACATGTGAAACAGATTCTTTTGGTTTAGATTATACATATAGATATTATAGATATTATTATTATAGCTGTCATTTTTAGATCTAATTTAATTCAGTACTCTATGGGACGGGAATTCAACACTTGAAAAGATTTTAAAATTGACCTATACACATTTGCATGGAGAAGAGTCTAGATATGTTTTTTCTAAATGGGGCATTGCATGTTATACCGTGATTTTGTAAGATAGGCACCTTATATTTCAAGCTACTGTAGGCTGCTAATGAATCAGGAAAAAAATATGATTAGACACTTAAAATTTCTAGCAAAAAATGTGCTTTGACTTATTGCTGCAGAGAAAATCATTTCACAGTAGTGTATGAAATTATATAGAAATTTAACGTAATTTAATTTATAGGAACATGAATATTTTTTATGATGGAATAAGAGAGTATTCTATCACCTCCTCTGCTACTCACTAGACTCTTCTATCAAAGTCTTTTGAAAGTTAGCAATTTATTTCTGACATCATTCAAATACTTTATACATATTACTAAAAAGAAATCTCTGGTTTCCTTTTGTTCTAGATTTATAATGCTATCTGGTGGAATTTTCCAAGTCATGTAAAAGCAATGACTACTTGAGGCTCGCCACATGTAGGTATTGAATATTTGAAATGTGGATAATGTAGTTGAACATAGACTTTTATTTAGTCTTAGTTAATTTTTAATTTCAGTTGTCACTTGTGTCTGGTGAATGCTGTACTGAATAGTGCTGCAGCATTGATTAAATCACTTTTCAGATTATTAACATTATACTTCTGTATGAGGGTATATATTTTAAAACTACATACATGCTTAGGAACAGGTGGACAGAGGTCAGAACTCCGGATTCCTTCTCTCATTTGAGTGAAGCGGGTTACTCCAAGCATAGCTCTTTCAATTCCTCCTTGGGAGACCTGAATAGTGTTCTCATCTTGTTTTCATATAGGGCCCAGGTCTCTGAGGCGTATATTAATGCAGGCAGAACAGTGGAATTGAAGAGATGTACCAGAGCTGGAGGTTCTTTGTCTTCTTAGCTATTTCTTCAACACTCTTGAAGGCGCTCCAAGCAGCTCTCTTTCTCCTGCGCAACTCTGGTGCCAGGTCATTTGTCATGTTGACTTCTTGACCTAGTACACATAACTGTTGCATTCGGAGATGTTCATCCCATTGAGAGCGAATGGAGCGTCAGGAACAAGACTTTTTTTCATAACATTATCTTCATGAGATTTGGCTGTGGTCCGACCTTTCCACACTCACGGTCGAAGTTGGCCAGCATTTGTGCCACTTGGCTAATGTGTGTTGTTATTACAATGATGTCATCAGCAAGGCAGATGTGGTGTAGTTGCTGACCGTCTATCTTCACTCCCATTCTTTCTCATTCTAGTCGTCACATGACGTTCTCGATGGTGGCACCGAAGAGTTTCGGTGAAATGGTATCGCCCTGCCGAACACCTCTCTTGACGTCAATGATGACTTCCCCTTAGAACGGTGAGATCCTGGTAGTGATTCCATAATGCAGCTCACAGAGGATCCTGATGTATTGAGTTTGAATGTTTCAAACTCAATAAACATTAACGTTTAAAATGGGGGAAATCTTCGTTTTCTAATTTCAAAGTACTCCTCGAACAAATTGTTTAGCATCTAGTTTGTTGTACATCATCTCTGGGTAACATGTTACCTCTCTGCTTTTAATGTAATGAAAACCTTAATTTTTAAAAAAATTACCTGTAGTTTGGGTTTTAAAATGTGACTGCTATAAAGAGCTTGAGACAGATGAATTGGCTTTAGTTGGGTTGAGATTAAAATTCTAGGGACTGGGTACTAGGCAGAACCCAACTAACTCAGTTAAACCTAATTGTTCTACCTCAAATTCATATCAAGATCCTTACTTATGTAATCCTATTTATTTTTTAAATTATATACAGAGCAAGGGTGTAGCTTAGTGGTGAGTACTGTCCTTGCATAGACTAGACCTGGGATTGATTCATCCTTGGAACAACAACAACAAAATGTTATAAAAGAGTAATGTCTTTTTTACTACTATATTTCACTGCATAATTATCTCACCCACATAACTGCTACACCTTATGGTAAAGTACTACCAGCATAGAGGGTAGGTAGGTGCCTCAGTGACAAAGTACTTGGCAAGCAAATAAATTAGTGCCACTACCATATAAACAACCAACAAAAATGCTTAATTTAATAGTCACATCCAACTACTTTTGAAAAAAAAAGAGAGAATTGGCATTTTCTTTTTCGTCATACCCAGCAATGCACAGGGGTTATGCCTGGCTCATGCACTCAGAAATTACTCCTGGCGGTGCTCGGGGGACCATATGGGAATCAAACCCTTGTCGGATGTGTGTAATCACTCCAGCCCCAAGAACTGTTATTTTATCTCCTCTGGAGTAGCCTGTGGTCTTTCTTGAACATGTATCTCTTTTCTTCACTTGCTCGTCTGTAAATTTCTTCTGATAAAAAATTTTTTGTTTTATTTAAAAAAAGGCATAAAATTGGTGAAAATTATGCAGTGAATTGTGGTATTTTATTTTCTATTTGAAATTGATGCCAAGTTTCAGAAAAAATACAAAGACATTCTATATTGCTAGGATTTGTCTAGTCTGTGTGCGGGTGGAGGATAGGGTGAGGGAACTGTTAGTAGTGTTTGGGTCACGCCAAGCTGTGCTCAGGGCTTTATTCTGGCTTTGCTACATCTACTTGATCACTTGATCACTTGATCACTTGACATCCCGTTACTCATTGATTTGCTCGAGTGGGTGCCAGTAACATCTCCATTCATCCTTGTAGCGTGATAATGTAGCCCAATGGCATCTACTCATTCTAGAAATATGAACAGCCTCAGACCGATCATTCAGCATCTTGATGAAGAACTCTGACCTTCTCATAGCTGGGCGGCCACATGATCTTTTGATTTCCCGTGGAATCCAGTTGGTAGTGGCTCTAGTCCAGCGGTCTTCTCCAAACCACATTATGTGTTCAGCCCATCTGACTTTTGACGTCTTGGCAAATAAGATAGCATCCCTGATTTTTCATTGTCGATGGAGGTTGGAACTTTGGATTCTTTCTCTCATTTGAGTCAAGGGTGATACTCCATACATAGCTCTTTCAATTCCTCTTTGGGAGACCCAAATAGCATTCTCATCCTGTTTTTGCAGGGCCCTGGTCTATGGCAGATGTTAATGCAGGAAGAACAGTGGAATCAAAGAGATGTGCCTGGAGCCAGAGGTTCTTTGTCCTCTTAGCTATTTCTTTGACCCTCTTGAAGGCATTCCAAGCTGCTCTCTTCCTCCTGTGCAACTCAAGTGCCAGGATATTCGTCATGTTGACTTATTGACCTACGTGCACAGAACTGTTGCATTCAGAGGTGTTCATTCCATTGACAGCAAATGGAACATCAGGAATGAGACCATTTCTCATAAATATTGTCGTCATGAGATTTAGCTGTAGTCTGATCTTTCCACACTCACGGTCAAATTCGGCCAGCATTTTTGCTGCTTGGCTGATGTTGGTGTTATTACAACAATGTCATCAGCAAGGCTAAGGTGGTGTAGTTTCCGACCATCTATCTTCACTCCCATTCCTTCTCATTCTAGTTGTTGCATGACGTTCTCAAAGGCAGCATTGAAGAGTTTCAGTGAAATGATATTACCCTTCCAAATCCCTCTCCTGATGTCAATGATCATCTCCCTGTACAATGGTGAGATCCTGGTAGTGAATTCTCAATGCAGCTCACGGAGGATCCTGATGTATTGAGTTTGAATGCCCTGTTTGGCTAGGGCTTCAATGACCGCTTCCATCTCAACAGAATCAAAGGCCTTCTTTAAATCAATGAATGTTAGACAGAGAGGCATCTTGAACGCCTGAGGAACCTCAGTGACCTTCGTTTTCATGTGGACAAGGTCGATTGTGCTGAATTTTTTTCGGAAACCGGCTTGCTCGCATGGTTGTCTTTCATCTAGTGTTCTGCCAATCCTATTCAGGTTGACTCGAGTGAACAGCTTGTAGACAACAGACAACAGGCAGATCAGGCGATAGTTGCCAATGTTGTGGATGTCTCTCTTCTTGTACAGTAGGATAGTCCTGCTGGTTTTCCATTGGGATGGAAACTTGCATACAGACAGGTAGCATTAGGATGGAACCTTGCATTCAGACAAATAGCTTATGAAGAGCTGAGTCAGTGTATTGATGAATACTGATGAGAGGTTTTCAGGTGTTCGGGTCTGACCTTGTCTGGGTCGTGTGCTGATGAAATGGTGTGTTGGATTTCGGATATCTACATGCAGGGTAAATGCCTGAACCTCAAATACCAGCTCTTCAGCCCAGAATTCCGAAATTTAAGCCCCTTTTCCAAATATTACCATCTTATAAAAACATAAGGCATTTATCAAAAGGGGTAATTAGTATTGATACAATATAAATCTATAGACCTTATTCAGGCTGGAGTGATAGCACAGCCGGTAGGGCATTTGCCTTGCATGCAGCCAACTGGGCAGACCAGTGTTCAATTCCTCCACCCGTCTTAGAGAGCCTGGAAAGCTACTGAGAGTTGCACAGCAAAGCCTGGCAAGCACACCAGTAACATATTCGATATGCCAAACACAGTAACAAGTTTCACAACGGAGACATTATTGGATCCGCTCGAGCAAATTGATGATCAACGGGAGAACAGTGCTGACAGTGCTGACAGACCTTATTCATGTTTCATAATGATGTTTGAATAATTTCTAGGTTCAAGCACTAATATAGGTTACATATTGATGTTGATTCATATCATCTTAGTCTCCCTTAATTGGTGACAAATCACTGTCACTGTCCTTCCATTATTCATCGATTTGCTCTAGCGGGCCCAGTAACATTGTAAGACTCGTTGTTACTGTGTTTGGCATATCAAATACATCACAGGTAGCTTGCCAGGCTTTGCTGTGCAACTCTCAGTAGCTTGCCAGGCTCTCCAATAGGGGCTGAGGAATCAAACGGGTCGGCTGGGTTGGCCTCCTGCAAGGTAAATGCCCTACCTGCTGTGCTATCGCTCCAGCCCAATTGATGACAAATACTCAATTTTAATCTTATTACATTTTCACATTTGAAAGGAAGTGGAAATACATTTTGACTAATGTTTCTCAATTTTCACCAGTTGAAGTTTGCTTTTAAAGGAAATCATGCCTTGGATTATTTTTGGCATTAAGACTGCAAAAGGGGTGTTTATTCTTTCTCATAAGTTTATATATTAATGGTTCATAACATCATTATCTTCGGTAACTGGTAGTGTTAACCTCGACCTCTTGGTTAAGATGACATCCTAGTTTTCTCCACCATAGTATGTGTATATTGCAGTTCAGCAATTTGAGAAAAGTTCTTTGGGACTGTGAAACTATTTCTCATTTTCCATTTAACCCTAAAAATATATATGTTTTTATGGATGATTATTTTAAAGGGCCAGAGCCATACACAGTGATGCTGTGGTTTCCCTGCACTGCTTGGGGTTGAACCCATGCCTCTGTACACGCAAGGACTGTGCTCAACAATTTGAAGCACATCCCTAGCCTAACCGACTAATTTTAGATGTTGCTGGTACTGAATGAAATTCAAAACTGTCATCATTGATAATTTCCCCCCATAATTTGCCCAAATTTGATTTGATTTAAATCTTAATACTTTGTCCTTTTGATGTGTGCTTATCATGTCTTAGTACTCATTTATTTTCTAGTTTAATGTCAAAAATAAATCTTATAAGATACTTTACCCAATAAGTATACTTTACCCAATTTTTAACAACAGAACCATGAGCATTTATTTCGTTGACCTCCCCCTTTTGAGAAAAAAATCAGTGAAAATATTCCTTGTTATCCCCTCTTGGAAATCTACCTTCTTTAAGGGAACAACCAGAAAGCACCTCTCAATTTCAGGAACTACTACCACCCCTCTCGATCATCTTAGAACACACCCAAAAATATTGTTACCTACTTTGAGAAACAATGTAATGTCACAACTTAGAGTTGATAACTGAAAACATACTTATTTATTAGGAAATGTGTTTAATATGGCTTTATCAAGGGGCCAGAATGATAGGGAATTTGCCTTGTATACAACTGACCCCGTTGTGATTGATACTCAACATCCCCTATGGTTTCCCTTGCACCACCAGAAGTAACACAGGGCCAGAGGTAATCCCTGAGCATTGCCAGGTGTGGCTCCCAAACCAAAACTAAGTTGATAACATGGATTCGTCAAACTCTGTAATCATTATACCTTAAACATATTTATTAACCAGAGGAAATATGTGAAACAGAAAAACATAAAAATATGATGTTCAACATAGTTTGTAAATTCATGCCAAAAGTAGTATATAGTGAATCTTCTTTCCAACTGGAATGATTAGATATCCATCATTTGCTTACTGACTCTTTCTCTCTCTATTTTTTTCAATGAGTTATTGATGAGATTGTAACTCAGGAGTGGTGGAGCAAAACAAAGTTAGAAAATCATGATGAACGGTCATAAATAACCTTGTGAATATATTCACAGACTGCCAATTGGATATATTGTTTATGCAACACTGGTTTCAATATATGTTATGTCATCATATGAGGGTTGGCTGAGATTTATTTCACTTGATTTGGAAGAATGTGTCTCGATTGTTTCTAATCTCCTGGATGACTGGCAATTCTACTTCAAAACATTATTACCAACTTTACATAAAATAATTTATTCCTCAAATTTTGAAAACTTTTTTTCAGTTCTGCCATCAAGTTATCCAGAATACACACACACACACACACACACACACACACACACACACACACACTCTGCCTTACTGTATGTGTGTGTGTGTATAAGTGTGTGTTTGTATATGCAGCACTTAGACAGGAGTATGAGTGTTCTTTGGTTTATTTTTTGTTCAGCCAGGTCAGTACTGGAAAAAACTATTTCATATCACTATTATTCTACAATAATAGTGTAGAATAATATTATATATAAATATTAATAATAATAATAATATAAATAATAATAGTGCCTCACCGCCGCCAGCCACGCCTCCTCGCCTCTGGCCACGCCTTTTGGCCTCTGGCCACGCCTCCTGACTGCTGTTGCCCCCTCTGCCTGCCACGCCTCCTCACCACCTCTGGTGCTGGGTGGGCTTGGGTCCTGCATAGTGGGCGCAGCCCTTGGGGAGCCGGCTCTGCTCCAGGAGCTGCAGAGGGTGAGCTGGAAGGAGAGGGAGGGCGTGGCCACCAGGCCAGGGACCTCCAGCCCAGGAAACCACCTGCAGTGGCTCCTGCTACTCCTGGTCTCTGTTTCTTTCCTTTTCTTTCCTTTCCTTTTCTTTTCTTTTCTTTTCTTTTCTTTTCTTTTCTTTTCTTTTCTTTTCTTTTCTTTTCTTTTCTTTTCTTTTCTTTTCTTTTCTTTTCTTTTCTTTTCAAAATTCTACCCATATGCCAAGGGCTGGAGCGATAGCACAGTGGATTGGGCGTTTGTCTTGCGTGCAGCCAGCCCAGCTGAGCGGGATTTGATTCCTCTGCCCCTCGGAGAGCCGGCAAAGTCTGTCTGGCAAGCTCCCCCCCCCCCCCCCCCACTGACGTATTCAATATGCCAAATACAGTAACAAATCTCACAATGTTACTGGGCAAGTCTCACAATGTTACTGGGCCCGCGAGATGAACAACGGGAGAATAGTGACAGGACAGTGACATTATTCTACAAAAATCGAGGATATTTTATCATTAATTTAAAGGAATATCAGCTTAGAACCTGTACTCTTAAAACTAAATGCACTCAGCTTTATGCCAATTTGCCAATTTCTCTATCTTCTTCCTATTTTCTTTTCCATTTCACATGATCTGCTGAACATGAGGAAAAGTTAAATATTAATGATAGCATTCACATTAGAAAACAAACAGTATAAGCAATGGGTTTGCTATTCTTAAATATTAAGACATTAGCGACTTATTTTGTAGGGAGCATATCTCTTCATATACTTATACATTTCTTAAAGATATATACACACATATATATCTGCATATGTGTGTATACACACATACACAATAGTTGTGAGAACTACCACTGCTCTGAACTCTAATTATAATCCCAAAGGAAGAATAATCTAAGACATTAGGGTAGTAAGACAAATTTACAAGCTATTCCCAGGCCATGGCTGTGGTTTCCTCTTAAATTTTTCTAACTTCATATTTGGCTTGAGTATTACAGCCTACTCTTTGGATTTATTTTTCTTTGGGATGGCCTTCTTCTTGAAATCAATTTTTGCCAAGGTCTGTTTTTCAGTCACTTTTAGTTCCAAGTTTTAAAACCCACAGGCGAGCTCTACTCCTCTTGCTAACCCTCAACACACTTCTTTCTTGTCTAATCTTGTGTCTTGGGATCTAGCTATTAGAGCCAGAGAACTTCTGGTTCTCTGAAAATAGTCTTCATTCCTGGAGGTCTGCCATTGACTGCCTTTTGCTATTGCATAACTAAATCGGTTATGTCCCTAATTTTTATACCAGGCTTCAAAAAGTAGTAATTTGGAGTAGAACTTTCTTAGAGGCTTTGCTTTTTTGTTGAGGAATATATAAACTTGCACATTTTTTTGAAAGTCAAGATTTAATGTGGCATGTTTTGCCTTTTCACTTGATCCAACACAATATTAATAAATGTCTGTATTGTACTTATACAGAATCTATGACCTTGGGCATTGTGTTGAAAAGATTTGTCTGGGCTGGAAAGATAATATATGTGTTAAGGTGCTTACCTTATACCAACTGAGCCCAGTTCAAATTCCAGGCACTGCCAGAAGTGATCCTTGAACACAGAGCCAGGAGTATGTCCTGAACACCACTGATGTAACCTACAAACCAAGTAAGAGGGGGAAAAATGGTAAAAGAAGAAAAGGTTTGTTAACATCTACTTGCTTTGAATCCTCTTCTTTGGATTTATCTTCCTCTAGCTGAATATTCATGAGTTGAACTTTCAGAAAGTCCACAAGTTCCAGACAGCTTAGAATTTCTAAAACTACTATTGTGGGACCATCAGCAATTCACTTGCTGCGTATTCTTTGCTCTACCAAAAACAGAATACAAAGTTGTCACTGATGGAGGAGGAGTATTAAAATTGAAGAAAAATAAGCTGTTTCACATTGAGATCCAGTTTGTAGTGGGTGGTCAAAGTCACACACAATCTTTTAAAATCCTGGGACTGGAGTGATAGTACAGATAGTACCTATTTGCCGTGCGTAAGGCCAACCCAGGTTTGATTCCCAGCATCCCTTATGGTCCCCTGAGAACCATGATTGATTCCTGAGCGCAGAGCCAGGGGTAACCTCTGTGCATTGCCAGGTGTAATCCAAAAAGCAAAAATAAATAAATAAAATCCTGTTCACAATGGCCATGTGAAATAGAGTTTGGCTCTGGGACTTTCTCATTAAGATAACCCTGGCCGTTCTTTATGCCTAGAATTTCAGGCGAAAGAAACAGACAAGCAAATGCCATGCTGCTTTTGAGCAAGCTGGTGTAAGGGCTTTTCAGGTATGAGTGGCAGAAATTCCCAGTCCATTTGGAATAATAAAACTTATGGTTAAAAGAAAACTTATGGTTCATAAAATTTTAGACACTAGAGTAGCTCTAATTTCAGGCACAGCTGGAAGCAACTTCAATGATGTGATTGGAACTTGGTTGTTCTTGGTTATGAGTTGTGGAGTGTCAGCAGTATTGGTTCACAGTGAGTCCAAGCTGCTATTTTTACTCCAACTACTTCCAAAACCATGTTTCAGTGGCTTGGCTTTGATTACATACTTGGTTCAAGAACTGAAGACATTGGAATGTGATGAACTGACCAGCCAGGGTTGATTCATGTCCTCTACCTTTGGTGAAGGGAGTGAAACCTTACCTAAGCACACGGATTAAAAGTGGGAAGCATGCCAAGTGGCAGAGAAAAATTTTGTTACTGATTCAAGGAGTTGGATGAATGGAGGCTAGAGGCATAAATGCAGTTGTCTATCAAGATGTGGAATAATCAGATTGAATGAGAGCGACCAGATATTAACTATAAAACATAATGGGTCATGAATACTAAAGTTCAATGTCAGTAAGTTAATATTCTCCAATTCTCAGCCCCAGAAATAAAAGAATGTTGTTAAAGTAATACTCTCCATCTTTTGTGTTATTTCTCAATATAAAAGCTAATTCTAGTAAAATGTAATTGTCCTATTTTTAACTAGTTTATGTCAGAGGAAAATTATTATGGGAATACATTTTTATGACTTCAGATCAGGTAAAAACTAGAGGTAAATAACTATCAAAAGCAAATTCAAAATAGTCAAAATAATTATGTCTGTAAAACCAACTTGTATCTCTAATGTTCCGGTTTAGGAATGTTCTATCAATTCCTACTTGAATCTTTCTTGAAGAAATTCTGATCTTTTCAGTTTTTCACTTTGAACCTATTGTTTGAGACACACAGAACTAGGTATTGAAGTACAGTATATAATATATGATCTTTCCTCTCCAGGTGTTTAAAATTTAATAAAAATTTCAGTGCTGTCAAAGGACCAACCAAGAAGAAAGTCAACAGATGTTTGGGCGTGTGTTTTTTGCTGCTCTTTAGGATTTCTTTATTGAGCTAATTTAATGCCTATAAAGAACTGGCATCAAATTAAATGATGAGTGTTCCATTTTCCAGACCCTGTGAGCAACCATCCACACAACCTCAATACCATAGAAAATTACATAGTCCGTGAGAATGCACAATAAGCTTAGGCATGAAATAGAATAAAATTGCAGGGATATGAATAATTAGCCTTCCAAATCATAAGTGCTTTCAACACAGGATATGCCTTTAGTCTTTATAGAAGAGGTTGATGATTAAATTATGTTCTTTTATTTCAAACTTACTTTTCAATTCTTTATTCCATTTCAAAATTTCCATAATGAACATGTTGGGCTTGTCAGAAGTTGACTTCATCACTAAAACTTTCATGTTCATATCATTCACTCTCATCCCCAAAGTCTTAAACTTCCAGTCACTCCCTGTAATTACTTCTCCCAGTCATACCTGTCATTAATCATCTCAGAAAAAAAAAAACATACATAGTCAAACAGTTGAAGGGCAGAAAAATGAAGTTGAAACTTCTGATGAAATTTCCCTTATTAGCTTAGTTGACTTGAACCGGGAAAAGATTGAACCTTTCTCCAAAGACCATTTTTAATCCAGCTGAGACATCAAATACAAGCAGAGCAATAATCTGTGCTAGAAGCATACCATTTTCTGTACAGATTTATAATTATATTTTGGCATAAGATATAAAACTGTGATAAATAAGAAAAACTAAACAAAAAGACTTTTAAATTTTACTAAGTCAAATTCTTCTTGCCAATTAAAGTTCTAAAGTAGCTCAAAATACTTATTCTCTAGCCACTGACCACTTTTGATGAGAATAATAGAATTTAAGATATATTTGTAAAATAAAAATATCAGCAAACATTTTAATCTCATGTTATATGCTTATGATTATTTCTGCTCAAATACATCTAAGAAGTGACAGAGAGGCTGGAGTGATAGCACAGCGGGTAGGGCGTTTGCCTTGCACGCGACCGACCCAGGTTCAATTTCCAGCATCCCATATGGTCGCCTGAGCACTGCCAGAAGTAATTCCTGAGTGCAGAGCCAGGAGTAACCCCTGTGCACTGCTGGGTGTGACCCTAAAAGAGAGAGAAAAAGAAGAAGTGACAGAGGAAAAAATCTAATAAAAACAGAGCACCTATGGCAATTGGTAATAATTTGCGGGGGAGGTGGAACTTGTGTAAGTTCTCTCTTTTTGTGGAATAATAAAGATGACAAGGGGAGTAGCTCTGTTGTGGAAATCAATTGACTTTCATATATTTACCAAATCTACAAGATCACATTTCAGGATAATGCAGTATGTTCAATAAATATCCTACTTCTAAAACCAGTTAGAGGAGCTGACTATATGTAAATCTGATGGGAAGCTTGTATTGAAAACTTAGTTACCAGTTTAAAAAAGTAGAAAAAAAAGTAAATGTGGGCATTTATTTTTTAATATTTTGAGAAGAGCTCTTCAAAGTATCAGTAATATATGTTTTAATTCTATCTTGTAATAATATCTTAGCATTATTAATGTAAATGTTAACTCACAACATGACATCTCAAATTACTAGTTGATATAAAAAAATTTGTACATTAATACTATTTTGTGCTTTTCAGAAAAATGGAGGAAAGGAGAAAATTAAGTTAAAGGGATGGAATTATATATTTGTTAATGATGTACACTAGAAACTTGCATAATGGGTAAGGGATTGTTACATCAGTAAAAAGTCAAATCACTAAACAAAAAGGTTAGGAAATTTATATCACTGTATAATTTCCAAAATAATTAGAGCAGATGTAATTGTTTCTATAAAAATTGAATCTAGCAAGCAAGTGATAGTTGAATTATACAATGTTTCATTCTCAATGTTCTCTATGAGTTCCTAATTTTTGTGAGAAAATCCTGAATTCTAAGGCCTAACACCCAAATACAGTTAAGTGTTGGTAAGTATCTTGGCTAGAAATATTAAAATGCTATGTGACTCATTATTTTGGATATATGAAGTGTGGTTAGATGAATAAAACCCTTTTGAATAAAGATAATTTCACCATTCCCAATCTTTTATGTTTGGTAATGATTTAATACTTTTCATTAAACTCTGTCATATGGTATCTGCATATAATTTTAAGTTCTATGTGACCAAAATAAAAGTTTGTTTGATATCATGTTCTTTTGATATTAAGATTCTTTGGAAATAATGTAACATAGGAAAGCATAAAAGTACACTTATAAAATATTTTATGAAGTATTACTAACAATACCTAGTAAGGGAAAAATTTAGCAGAGGGGATAAGGCTTAGCCTTATACATGACCAGTCCTGGCACCACATACAGCTCCTTGAGACCAACAGGAGTGATTCCTGAGCACAGAACTATGATTAACCCCAAATAATAGAGTATTGCATTAAGGACATGAAGAAAATTATGAAAACAGGTATTATTAGAAAATCAGAGAGTAAAACTGAAAACAGGAAAACCATTAAGGCCAGATGGATTTGAAGGAGAAAATTTGCCCAGAGTCCAGAGGACCTAAGAAGATGGTATATGAAAAAAAATTATGTACAAGAAACTGTAAAAATGCAATTATTCTCAGTAATTTAGGCTAGAGGGAAGAGCTGAGTTTTTCCTGGAACTGAGGAGTGGAGTGGAGTAGGAAATAGCTTTGTGACTTTTAGTTTCTCTCACTATTCCCCACTGGTCCAAACCCAAGTAAAAGTTGCCTTAGAGTAAGCTTGGATGATGCAGAAAGAATGATCAACTTCTGAACTTCAGGGTAGAATAGAGAAGTATGGAAAAGGGTTCTAGAATATATAGGGAAAATAAGTAATAAAAGGCTATTGTACCTTAAAAATATATCCAAAGTTAGTCTTTTTGTTTTTCATCTCACTGAAGTTATTCCACTCCAATCCATTATCGTCTTTCACTGGGTCCAGTAAGAAGAATCCTAC
Organism: Sorex fumeus; assembly: GCF_029834395.1. NCBI lineage: Eukaryota > Metazoa > Chordata > Mammalia > Eulipotyphla > Soricidae > Sorex > Sorex fumeus. Next base: position 14,224,276 of record NW_026606172.1, read on the forward strand.
CTACTTGTTCCGTAATTCATGCCATAACTATCTCCCAACATCAAAGAAATCTAAAATCATAAAAGATCTTTCCATTTAAAATCCTGTATAGTTCTCCATATCAATCAAAACTCAAATTTCTTTTCCTATAAGTAGAAGATGTAGGATTTAAAAAAACCATTGCTACAGCACATTTTCTCTTAGCATGTCAGTCATCCTAAAACTCTTGACTAAACTACCTATAAATTACATGGGAATGAAATTGATAAAAATCATATATTTGTTTGACTTTATGATGGAATAAAAAGATCTTTGATTATTTCAATGACTTAAGACATCTAGAATCATATTTTCATCTAGAATCATATTTTCTTTTTCTCTCCATTTTCCCCCTCTATACTTTCTTTTCAAATCCTTCGATCCCAATGAGAAGACAGCAGAAAAGCTTCTCCAGATTTTTTATAAAAATATAAAATGTGAAATTTTAAATTTAATTGAGAAAGTTATTGACACAACTCTTTATGCACAAGGGGGAAAAAAGCAGAGGATTAGAAATATAGATGGATTTGTTCCAGGTCAATTGTGCTAGATAATGGGGGATTCTGCTTTAGAATTCAGTTCTTCTAACTTCTAAGTCTGTCTCCCAAAAGACCTTTTTCTATGTTTTGTAAATATTTTCTGTATATTTTTAAATATTATGATGTACTCCTGTATTTTAGTATCATTTATATTACATATTTAGTATCATTGCATTTGTAAAGAGAATGCAATGCCCTTTCAGCAGAATGTATATCTGAATTCTTTAGTGCTTTCTCAGAAAAAATAAAAGCAGCACAATAAAGTATTTCTTCTTTTTTACTTTAAGCATTTAGGTGAATTGCTTTGTCACTAGAAAACATAATCCTGACAATCACTAGTTACTGTTTGGAAAAGTCAGGGATGGGCATCAGCACATTGCTATTATGTTTGTCAGTGTGGTGGCAGTTAATAACACACCTCTAGGTTTCAGAATCATTGCAGCCATGGGCACTGAAGCTTTCCATAGCAATCAGCTTCTAAGAGTCTACTGTTGCCACAATGAGTTTTTATCAAGGTCAGTGCAAATTTTGTCTTTAACATTATTGTTGTTTGTCATGGTGGATGAATACATGTTGGCAATAGTGAGCAGGTTTGTTTGATTTGAAAACATAGAAGTTATTTTCTTATAGAAACCAAATGCCTAGCAGTCACCAAGCCTAACGAAAACTGGCCTCTTAAAGACAATTTCTAATTCACCTTTCAAGTGAATACATCTTCGTGATTTACTTAAGCTATCCAGTAAACTAGAACAATAGAGTAACTTTCAGAATATAATCAAATACTGATGTATAATAGTAACCCAAACTAGATTTAATTTTGTCAATGTTTTACATTTTTCAGAGAAATCCATATCTTTACATATGCTATTATGTTCTGCCAGGTACTTGCTATGATTCTAATTTTCGAAATTTTTATAGAACCAAACTTTGCTACATTATCTCTTGCGATATATGTGAAAAATATGTGCTAAGAAATATAAAAAGCAAATAGGCTGTAGTTCATGGATTTAAGAAACAAATATAGATTTAAGATATGAAATATGAGTAGCACTTTTTTCAGTTACATTTTGTCATTCTAAGCAATATGTTTCCAGAGATGCAAGTGTCTATATATAAACATATATAATATATTCCCTTACCTCATTCACTTTATAATCTAATAGAATAGGTGATATACATAGAACACAGATATAAATAAAATGTATTATAATAATGTGCTAGTATGTGGATATGCAAATAGTATTATTAGTACATAGTTAATAAAGAGAAGACGGGAAGAGCAATATAAAGTCCCCTAGATAGGTTAACTATTTTGTAGAAAGCATTACAAAGACACAAAAATGACCATAAATATGATGCATATAGAGCTTTATTATCAGTGAAGTAATATAAAATTCAATATGGAGTGATTAGATATATAATCGGAGATTTAAAAGGACTAGAGTTTTAAAAAGTATTTAATCCCCTTATCAGAGACTTTGACATTTGTTTTTTAGTTAAACATGAATGATAAAATTATTTTGAAAATATAAACAGAATAACTATTTGCATTTTGATATATTTTACCAATATATTAGAGATTGAAATTTCTTGATACACAATTCATAGGAGAGAGCTGAATTATCAGGTTGATATATTTGGGCAAATGTTAATATTCATAGTTGGAGTTGGAGATTGGTAGAAGGTGTGAATGAAAGGTTAAAAAATAAGCATATCAATATTGTAAGAGTCTTAATGTTATTGTATTGGATTAATGAGTAAGATATGGGAAGGAATTGGTTTTATGGCTAAATATTTGGTGGAAATAATTAGAGGAAAAGAACTCCTTTTAAGAAAGAGGCTAATTAATTTATGCATATACTATAATTTCAGAGGGCAGGATTAAATCTAGTTTGTTAGTAATTTTTCTGGTACGTAGCACCCATTTATAGCATATGTAGCAAAAAATAATTTTAATGTATAATTGGAACATATATTTGAGAGTATATTTCTATACAAATCTGAAACTTATAAATAATTTTGTATTGAATGTGAAACTTATAAATTTTTTGTAGACTTATCTTCAAGCTATTAGTATATAATTTATAATTGAAACAAAGGGAGGAGTATATCAGAACATAAATCATTATTTCAATGGGCTAAAGAGGGGAAAATAAACATTTGAAAAATAGAATAAGTTGTATGCTATTTTCTTTACTGTTCCAAGGACTAAAATAGAAATATCTGAAAAACAACAGTAAGAAAATTGTGTTTAAAAAATGAAGTATAGAAAACAATGAAAATGAAAATACAGTATATAAGATGATAGATGAAGAAGCAGTCGTGAAGCTGTGGAAGCAGGGGAATATCTTTTCCATTATTATTAGCAAAAGAAGGAACAGTTTTTCAAGAGGAAGCTGCAATTTTGGCAGGATATACAGCAAATACAAAATAAGAAGAGAGAAAAGACGTAGAAAAAATAGATGGTAGTTCATCTGGTGAGGATGTCATGCAGAATGTATGCATGCATGCATATCTGTGGAGCTGAGTAAACTAGTTAGTGTACTAGTTAGTAGGTTGATGACACTAGAATGATTAAATTAAAATTTCAACATTTTAATGGGGATATTGGCAGCATAGCTGGGATTTTATTGCCATTCTTATTTAGTTAGTATGGAATAGGGAGTCTTAAGGTAACACATTCAAATTTGTGTTTAAGAAATAATTGGGGGGCGCAGAGAAGCTATTGGAATTAAGTTGCACAGCCTCATAAAACTACTGTAGCACTGTTTCTCCAATATGCAACCCCAAGCTATTGGGTCCACACAGAATCACATTCTCACATTGAAACACAAACTTTGCCTCCTACCCAAGTTTGAACAGTATTTGGTAAGTGCCTTCTTCTCTACAAAAGAATTTTGACAACAATTTGGGAAGAGAAATAAACAAAGAAGTAAATAAAGTTAGAGTGGTTTTCAGGAGCTATTGTAAAGCACTACCTTCGAACTGAAAATGAACATGCTGAAAGAAATGAGATTTTCGTTTTTTTTCTATTTTTTAATTTTCTTTTTCTTTTTTTTCTAATGAATCACCATGAGATACAGTTACAGACTTACACACTTTCATGGTTATGTTTCAGTCATACAATGATCGAGTACCCATCTCTCCAGCAGTACCCACTCACCACCAATGTTACCAGTATCCCTCCTGCCACCCCTCCCTCCCCCTTCCCCCCGCCACCTCTGTAACAGGCGCATTCCCTTTGGCTCTCTCTCTCTCCTTTTGGGTGTTATGGTTTGCAATATGGGTACTAAGTGGCCATCACATTCGGTCCATAGTCTACTTTCACATCTCCCATTCTGAGCGAGCCCTCCAAGCATGATTTACTTGGTGGTCCTTTCTCTATCTCAGCTGCCTTTTCCCCAAGCATGTGAGAAGAGATGAGATTTAAGAGGTAAAAATGCATGGTGGATAACATTTACAGAGAGATTGGAGATGACTAATATTTTCCATTCTGGAATAGGAATAACAGTGATCACTTTAAATGGATTAAGTTTGATAGGTCTGTAGCATAAATATTAGGGAAATGGATTAAGACATAGGGAACTTAAGAGAGATGAGTTTGAGGAAACATGTTTAAAAATCAACTGGGTACAAATGCCTTGTGATAACAATGGACAAGGAGAAAATAGTCAAGGTGAAATAAAATATAAAATAGAAGTAAAACACTAGTGATTGGTGTGATGTTGCAATTATGTACATGGGAACCATTATTAATAGCATTGTACACTATAGCATCTCAATGAAAATTGAAACAAGACCATGGTCAGAAACCTACCTAATATTAACATTACAGAAATGATCTAGGAAGATTATAAAACTGTCAGAGTAATAAAAATGAAAAATAATTTTCAAAAACCATAATTTCTTGTTGTGAGAGTAATTCCTCATATAAAATATTACTCTTAACTACCCATCATCAAAAATTAACATTGTACATTTTCATAAAAATATACATAAAAGTGGTTAGAACAGTGAGGATCTGACATGATTACCTTCCTTGCAAGCAAATTCAGTCTTCTGCTATTTTCTGGATGTTGACAGAAGAAATAAGATACCTTGGGTCAAAGATGAGAGATTATTTTTCACATCAAAGCAATAACCAGATTGTCTCCATGACTATGTTGGTTCTTTGATCTTTCGTTTTCACAGGTGTAATGCAAGTAGGCCTAAAATATCTTTTACACAGTGTTCTACATTATAGGAGGACACTCAACCTGGAGAACTTTCCATTTTATAGCAGCCTATAAGCAAGTCTCTTTTGTTTTTTGTTCATATTGTCTCAAGAAAATATTACCTCATCCATTGAAGTTGGAGGTTGCAAATAAAATCTTGAGGAAAGGTCCTGTAAAGAATTAAAGGGCTCTGCATTCTATGAACTCCTATGGAGATCTACAGAGGTTCATGGTATACTACCTGCCAGAAAAATGTCTCATGAAGTCTAATTTCGGTATATTCTATGATGTAAAAAGTTAGGACAACTCTGGAAAGAAACTCACAAATTTACATCATAGATGTTTTGTTATTTCTTTGAACTCTAGGGTTTTCCTATTTGGTGTCATTTGTAAATATTTGGCCTATAAATTTGAAGTCAGTGATTTCTCAGACATTTTTTTCAACATGGTATTTGTCCATAAATTTTGAATTTAGTAGATTAACTTTATAAGAGGAAGGATGATGAAAGGGTGTGCTGAATTATTTGTATGACCATATTACATAGTCATCTCGGTTTCTTTACATGCATAGTTCACTGTTGTGCATCTCAGGAAGGATACTACTGGTTGATTGATGCAAAAGAAAATGACAAAGTCAAGTGTTGACATGTAAATGATTGTTTTGCCAATATTAAGCCAAATGTTATTATAGTGTTTTATCAGAATGTTTACAGGAGTTAAAATTATAAAAATATTATATAACAATAAGTTTTTGTTAGAAATGGTTAGCAGATTGCAAGAAACTCTAGCAAAACTCTCAGTATGATATACATAGTGTCATTGTAAACTTTGTTTCAGCAAAATAAAGTGTCTGAAATATAATGTTTCATGATGCTTTACCATTTTGAATTAATTTCCTTGCATGTGAATTTAAAATGATAGGGAATGGCCCGCTCCTCTCTGGAAAGAAAGATGGCGGCCGCACGGGAGCCTTGTGGAAAGCGGGTTTGAGCCGGGCTCGGGGGAGCGGCGGGGACCTCATGGGAAGGGGGGCTTTGTGGGCCGTCCCCCACGCCCCACCAAGGTCGCCAGCTGCCCCCCACGAGCAGCTCTCCGGCACGGCCACGGCCCCGGAGGCACAAGGACTTAGCACAGAGAACCAGCCGCTTGGAGCAGAAAAGCAAATGGACTTGTGTTGATCCGCGCCACCAAGCCTGCCCGGAGGGGGAAGGGCGTTGACCGGCCCGCCCGCTCCTCTCTGGAAAGAAAGATGGCGGCCGCACGGGAGCCTTGTGGAAAGCGGGTTTGAGCCGGGCTCGGGGGAGCGGCGGGGACCTCATGGGAAGGGGGGCTTTGTGGGCCGTCCCCCACGCCCCACCAAGGTCGCCAGCTGCCCCCCACGAGCGGCTCTCCGGCACGGCCACGACTCCAGGGCACAGAAACCAATCTCTTAACTAGCTAACTTTTAATAGAAATTCTTCCAGGGTCAATAAGTAAAATAGCAGAAATTCAAAACCGCGCGGCCGCTATCGCGGCCGCGCGACCTCATTTTATTCTTAAACCAAGTTGTAGAAAGCAAATCATTTCACAACGCTGTTTCAGCATGTCTGATTGGGGGGGGGGGGGAGTCGTAAGCTCTAAACAATAGTTGTGCATCTTCTATCGAAATAATCTATCTAGTCAAAGTAGATAGAGTATTAACTAGAACTCATCTGCCTCACAAGAATTGGGAGGGGTGGGAGGTGGGGGTCTATTGGGGTTCGGGGTTAAAAATGAGTATTGGTAAAGGGAAATGTGTTCGGTATCTACATGACTGAGACCTAAACCCGAAAGCTCTGTAACTTTTCCCACAGTGATTCAATAAATAAATAAATTATATAAAAAAAAATAAAATGATAGGGAATGCTTTTTAAAATATCCTTTTGGTTTGGGAGACTTAGTCCAGAAATTAAGATGGTTGCCTTGCATGCAACCATCTAGGACTTAATCTCTGGGACTTCTGGTTCCCTGAGCACAACCATGAATGATCCCTTAAAATTGACACTGAAATAAGCCTCCCTAAGCTGTGTGTATCCCCAACAGTCTCCCCCACCAAATACTTTTCTTCTCTTTCTCCTACTTCTTCCTTCTTCTATACTCTGCACAACTACATACATATACACCAAGATAGTCATTGTTACCATTTATTACATATTTTATTTTTCATATAGAAGCACATTAAAATACTGTGTTGGGAAGAATTCTAGGGATCCTACTAATAGGAGACTTAACTAAAGGTAATTGAGATTATCATTGATTACCTTTGACCCTAATCAAAGGGAAGTGAGAAGGGCAGAAAAGTAAACTAGAGAAAGGAGAGAGGAAAGTGAGGTAGAGGGGAAATCAAAGATTTGAAGAGTAAGAAGGAATCAACCACTAATTGCTGATTTGATGATAAATTCTCCTACATCTGGGTGTAGTGTACCATATCTAGGATGACAAAAGGACAGTTCAAAAAGACATTGAGGAAATAAAACCATTGTCTTATAATCACGTGAAACTGAATTCTGTAGATGACCTGAATGAATTTGAAGTTTATTCATCCTAGTCACCCGAGAGAGGACGTCATGATGGCCAACAAATTCTCTTAGGTGAATAGAATCATAGTAATATATAGTCTGCATTTTGCTTTATGTGTTGGAGCAAGTTACATAGTGTAATAGATTTTATATTATTTTATTAGCTGCATTACACTTATGACATATTAAGTTATTTAAACAAGTACCACATGGTAAATATGTAATTAATTTTAATGTGTGACAAATACTACTGTTAAAGATTCATTTGAATATGTATATATTGCACATCTTTTTTTATACATCTCACTATATATTCCAGACCACAGTCCTCAGGCCAGGTTAGTCTTCCAAACCCCAGCAGGGTCCTTATTCAGTTACCATTTTTGGGCCATGACAGAGTTTGTCCATGACCGTGCTCTTAACTTATAGTTCAGTATTAAGGCACTTGGCCTGGCCCATTTCAATGCCAGGGTAGCTCACAGCTTACCCTCGGTCTATCAATCTCTCGTTGGAACCCTGCTCTTGGAGTACTAGAAACTAAGGGCAACTGAGGCATAAGTAAAGTAAAAATGAATGCCCAGGAGTAAATATTATTTTGGAGTCAATTAACTCCCATGTTACAAAGCATAGCATCAATTGTCTTTCTGTGTCTATACAAAAAGGAAATTTCTAAATAAACCATACCATAATTTCTAAATAGACCATACAATAAATAAATTTATTGTATATATATTTATTTTATATTATATATATTATTTATATTGTATATATAAATAAATAAAGGAAAGAGAAAAGCAGTATAGGATTATTAGTTGTGTCTCAGTTGTTCTGTTGTAGTAGTGACTTAATAAAACTTAAGCCACTTAAGCCACTTAATAAAACTTAAGCCACTGCTGGAGCGGCAAAGTGTTATCCAACAGGAGGTGGGAACTCCCAAACAATTTTCAGAAAGGTTCAGGAATAATCTCCATTATATCCAACTGGGATGGATGTTTCAATACTCAGAAGGACCACATGGCACTAGGAAATCATGTCAGAGCTTTGGCCATTCAAGGCATGTGCTACAGTACTTTGAGCTATCATTTCAGCACCAGCGGTAATATTCTGTTGAACATAGTGAAGGATATATAAATATCCACTGTCCTCCCTCCCATTGTTCATCAATTTTGCTCGAGTGGGCACCAGTAATGTTTCCATTGTGAGACTCGTTGTTACTGTTTTTGGCACATGAAATACATCACGGGGAGCTTGCCAGGCTTTGCCGTGTGGGCGAGATACCCTCAGTAGCTTGCCAGACTCTCTGAGATGGACAGAGGAATCGAACCTGGGTCGGCCTTGTGCAAGGCAAATGCCCTACCAGTTGTACTATCGCTCCAGCCCATATAAATATATATTTGATTAATTTTGCTGTAAAGGTTGTTTTCCTTGTTTTCTAGCTTCTAGATTGTGCCTTTATTCCTTACTATGGTCTGCATGATCTCTGACCACTTCACCCATAATTTTCAATTGAACTATACTGTTACTTTTTTTGTGTGTGATCTTTTTAACAAACATGCTCCTTTCTGTGTTGAAGCCTTTTCAGTAGATTTTCTCCTCGTTTATTATAGTTCCTGCTCTATTCCATATTTTCACACAACTTTTTCTATTAGACCTAGTGTGTGTTATACCTCTTTAGAGAACAGTATAGGCACCTAGTAGATTTTCCCACCTTGTGAGCTAGATGAATAAATATATTTAAAAATTCAGGAGAACATGGTCATAACTCCTCTGGAGTTAAGTGGAGTTAAGATGGAGACTGGATTTACCATGTATGAGGAAAATTCAGATATAGATTGTGAATAAATCTGATAATAATTTATATAACATGAAATTTATCCTATAGACAAAAATTATCATTGATTATTTTTACTAGAAATCTCTACAGCTAAAGCAAGTAGGGGATGATATCTTAATGTTTTATTGTTTTGAGTATCATGTATATGAGGAATTTAATCTCTTTAAAACTTTAACATTATTGGGACTGGAGCAATGGCACAATGGATAGGGCATTTGCCTTGTACACTGCCGACCAGGTTTGATTCTCAGCATCCCATATGGTCCCCAGAGTGCCGCCAGAAGTGATTTCTGAGTGCAAAGCCAGGAATAACCCTGTGCATTGACGGGTATGACACGCCCCCCCCAAAAAAGCAAAAAAAAACCTTTCAAACATTATTATTCTTTCAATGATTAGTAAATCCATGATGTCAGACTTATTTCTAATCTCATTCTATCAAGAAACTTTATAAATTCCTGATATTCTATAAGAATATTTTAGTTGTCAGTCATTACAATTTTCATAGGACATATTTTGTTTTGTTAGGGGAACTAAAATTCATTTTAAAGATTAAATTCACAGATAATATCTAAAACTAAGTTAAATGTTATTGCCACTTTTTAATTAGCCCATGTTAAAATACAAAAAACAAATGTTGGGACTGAGTAATTGATTCAAATGACTGGAGTGCTGTTCTCTTCTATAGTACTGTGTGTGGCCCTAAAAATAAAAACAAGGACAAATCTTAAAGGGGGATTCACAAAACCATCACATTCCATATTTATTTCTAAGCTTTAGAGAAAAAATTTGTTCTATTTCAACATAGTGTTTAAAAGGATTTATAGAACATATAGCAAGGTACGATTATATTGACCATGAAATTGTTAACAAGAAAGATATAGTGTGTTGAATAACAGGATTTCACACTTTTCAAAGGATATCTGCTTTTTCCCCTAAAAATTATGTGAGTACTGTCATCTATGGCACTTATTTATTGAGGCAGTTTGATGTTTTCAGAAAAACCAATGGCTATAAAAGGGTCACTGATGACATGACACTTAACTACTTTTAGCCTCTAAAGAAATGACAGCATCTGAGGAGAACTTCTAGTGTCATCGGTTCAGGATGGATGTGACAAAGGAGCTTCTCAGGAGAAATATAATTTTGAAAGTATTGGCCTTCTAAGAAGAAAATATTAAGTGGAGGAAGATTGAGTATTTAGGATTTGGCACTTCCAAAAGAGAGACTAAATCTGTGGAGAAAAATATGATTATAAAATTTGTTTGAAATAAAATATTATTTGACAACCATATGTCAATATGACTAAACCTCTAAAGCATATTTTTATTTAAAATAAAATAACAGAATAGTTAGAAAGATTTTATAATAAACCTGATATTGTTAAATAAATATTAGTCTTTAAAATCATTTTGAAGACACAAATGTTCTCTCAATCTCTTTTCCACACACTTGTCCAGATCTCTCTAGGTGCAGGAGTGACATATTTGGTTTAGGATTGCCCTACCAAAATGACTAAATTTTCCTCTTGTGTTATTCCTAGAAGAAAAATAAAGAAGCAACATTTCTTTGACAAAAAAAGAGCAAATAGGGGCCAGAGCGATAATAGAGCGGGTAGGGTGTTTGTCTTGCACGCGATCGACCCGGGTTAAATGCCCAGCTTCCCATATGGTCCCCCAAGCACTGACAGAAGTAATTCCTCAGTGCAGAGCCAAGAGTAACCCCTGAGCATCACTGGATGACCCAAAAAGCAAACCATAAAGAAACAAAAAAAGGCAAAGTTATGAGTATCATGAAATAAATGGTAAAAAAATTAATGAGATTGTTTTGACTGTGTACATGGAAACTATTGCACTCAAGCTGAAAAGCATAGTGTATTAGATTTATCAAATTAAATTTCTAAGTTAAATATTCTTCCAAAAATGCTTAATTTTTAAAAAACTTTTCTTAACATTAAATAGTTTTATAACTGTGATAAAAATCATGAAGTATTAAGATGGTTTTGGGTGTCATATTTGGCTAAATTTGTAACTGAGCAATCTATTTTAGACCCACAGTTAAGCAGTGGTTATAAATATAAGTCTAAAATAATACTAATATGGTAAGGGTGTATTAATTCCTATATTGCAAAGGTTTTTAAAATGGATTTACCAGTTCTGAGAACCTGTGAGAACTGAAAATTTCAGTGATATAGCATTTGACTAGACCCAAAGTAAAGTGTTTAATGCAGGCAGTCATTCCATATAATCTAAATCAGGACATGTTTTCCTCACCTATCTAGGTTTTTTAAATACATTTTACCTAAAGTATTCATATTAATTGCAAGTCATTCCCTAGGTATGTTTATACTCACAAACATTTTGGGCATCATAAAAAATTCTTGGTCTGCTTCTTAACATCCTGGCACAAAGTTGCTCTTAAACATCCCCAAAACTTCAAAAATTCTTGAGTAAAATGGTGTGAGTTGCATCTCAATTGCACCCAGAGGGGAGCAAAAGGATTAGAAGAGAATATGGAAAATTGCATAGCTGGTTTTTTCGATTATTGATGAGAAGGCAGAATAATCCAGAATGGGACTGTCTGCCTCCCACAGCAATGTATTCTCTGATTAATTCGAGGAAGCCGTTATCAGAGTGTGCTAGGATTCAATAGATTGCACCAGAAAAATCTGCAAAAGGATTATGTTATTATCAGAGGGAGAACACAGAGAAAATTGATATACACAAAAGGTAAGAGTATATGACAAATGCTCAAGCAGTGTTGCCTCAGTGAAAATATTATAGTCAAGTAAGTGTACATACAGCTAAGATGAAAGGTGGAACAGTGAAGTTAAGACAGGTGCTTTACTGAAAGACAAAGAAATGCAAAACGTCAGTGTCAGGTAAAGAAAGCTGCAAACTAACAGTGTGCAACATGAAATTTGTTGACATACATTTGGAAACACATTAATAACTATAAAAGAACATAAGTAAATTCTTGGATAGAGCTGAAGTGTAGGTCGCCAGGTCCTGAACAAAGGGAGATGAGGAAATGTTTTATAGATTGGTAAAAGCTGTAGCTAGGCTTCTTCTTTGATCCTGGCAGGATTTTAATTGCTTTGCTGTAGATTGGCATGCAGCAACGTCCAAATGAAGGAGGAGAACATATTTTGAGAGCTATTTCAAGGATTGCTTTCTGATACACTTCATTGAACAGCTTAGGTGGTTAGAGGCTATTTTGGACGATAGCCTAGAAATGGCTCTGACTAGGATAAATAAGGCTGAAATAGCAGAGCGTTGCTATCTTGCAGTATAATCACACTAACTTTCATTTTAAAATACTCTTGAGAGGTCAAGAGAGAAACAGTTACATGCAGAGAGAAGTGTACAAAAATGTAATTGGAACAATGTCTGAAATGCTTGGGTAAATTATGATTGTACACTCCCCCCAGCCCACCCCACCCCCACTTCCTTTTTTTGCCACACCTGGTGATGCTCAGGGCTTATATCTGGCTTATGCTCAGGGTCCACATCTGGCTTATGCTCAGAGCTCACTTCTGGTGAGGATTGGAGATCATTTTGGGTGCTGGGAATTGAATCCAGGTCAGCAGAGGACACTCCAACTCCCATGACTATCCACTGAATAGAAATAAATATCAAGAGTGAAATATAATAACTATAATAATAACGGTATATTAGCCTTGGGGCTTGAGGCCTTTGTGTGTGTGTGTGTTTGTGTGTGTGTGTGTGTGTGTGTACAAAGTCACACACAAGTCTGGACAAGCACAGTTAACAATGAGTTTTGGTGAATTGCTTTGTCTTCCTGGACTCTGTGGCAGTTGAACAAAGGTTTGTGATATAACAAGACATGACATGAGAAAGAGACACACTGCTGTGTATGTTCTTGACAAAGTGCATTGTGCCCTGTCATATTCTCTAGCATTCATGACCCTGAACTGTGGGCATGAAAGAGTGAGTATCAGAAATCAGGATTCTCCATAAAACTTTTTCGGTCTATGATTTTTTCCCCCTTAGGTAAAAAGTGTATTGTGAAAGCCAATCGATAAAAACTCAGCCTCAGTGTCCTAAATCATATATTTTTAAAAGCATATTTTCTTAAGTTTTGTTGCTTTTCAATATTAGCTTCCACTTTTCTCTCAGTATATGCTATTCTTTAAAGACTTGTGGGTTGATACTTGAACATTTTTGGGGGGGAGGTGGGAGAGGAGAAAAAGAGAGAGGTACTTCCCTCCAGCTGCACAAACGGTAATTTCTGCATAGCCTCTATTGCCTCTGTTCCATGCCACCAATATACACAGAGTGCATTTCCTTTTGTGACATCCTTTACACTGTGCCTTAGGATTTCTCTATCAAAAATCATCCTGAAAAGAAATCCGTTAAGTGTTATATCATGACAGTTTGAGGCTAAATAACAAGATAACAGTACTTGTGATATTATACCAGATATATTTATTAGACATTTCTTCCAAAACAGCTCAATTTATGCTATTTCAGATTGCTTTCCACATGTTAATATATATTTGGAGTAAAAAGGAAGTGGTTATGTGTTTTTCCAACTCTTTGATATTCAGAAAGTAAATAATGGGTTTTTGAGAAACAGAGTTAAATAAACAAGGTTTCTGGAACAAACTTTGCTATTAAGCAGTTTACACGTTCTCTCTAACTGCTCCTTACTCTTACTGCATTATTGTCTAATGCAACTTACAGATTAGTTGAAAATTAAAAGGGACATTTTTTTCTTATCACCCATTTCAGTGAAGACAGTTCCCCAAACCTGAAAGATCTGATTTATCAATGGTATTCTTAATAGTAAATCTAAATAAATTGTTTTTGTTGTTTTTCTGGGGAAAGGGGCACAACATAGGTGCTCAGTGGTTTATTCAGGGGGATCACTCCTTGTAGTGCTTGGGTTAAGAAAATCATTTTTAAGTAAAAGCTGTCCTCGTTTGGGGGGCATACTGCTATGGGCAAGGCAGCCAATGCCAAGAAGGTCTGTCTGCCCTAGGGGAGGAAAGAGGATTTGCCATAGTCCACAAGAAGGACCTGGAGTGCTGAGGACGGAGGTGATGCAGACCAGCAACTTCCTGTCTGCATCCTCAAAATGGGATGGGGGGTGCTAGAGACCTTCCTGAAGCTGAAGGTGATGGAGAAGAAATTGAATGGAAAGAGTAAGAGTTAGAGCAACTGAAGATGGACTTCAAGCATGTTAGTGCAGGCCAAGAGCCTGAGGGAGAAGGACAAAGCTCTGCTGTTCTTTCAGTATCATTGGTCAAACCCTGGGGAGTTTTGTGAAGTCACTGGATGAGGACATGAAGGAACTCCATTTGGATGAAAATTAGTTTCTTCTTGCTTTGACTGGAGTTGTGACTATTGTTGCTGCCATAGCCTGTGCCCAGGATATGCTGATTAGAAACAGCCCACGTGCCCCGGGACACCAAGCTGTAGTTGCCCTAAGCTCCAAGTGTGGACCTGGTGCTGGTGGACCTACACAATGTTAGCATCAGTTTGACGGCCTCGAGTATATCAGAGCCCAGATTTTATGCCCCGTGTGTCTGCACGTTCTGCGCCTCCATCCAGTCTGCGGTGCAGACACAAAGTCTTCTTCTAGTCAGTGTCAGAGCTCAGCAGCTCATCAGGTCATGTTCACCTGCTAGAGGAATCCCATGTGCTGGACCAGGGGCACAGCACCTACCGGGGACCTCCCATCCCTGGGGATCCGCTCTGTATTCTCACAGGGGCTTCTTTGCCAGTGGGGGCCTCCGAGAGAACCCCCTACTCTGAACACCTGTCCAAGGGCTGCATCTATCCGTGGACTTCCCCAAGGTGGAGCTCAGCCTGCCCCACTTCCTGAGAAGCCTCTCTCCTGACAGACTGGCAGCGCTTTCTCACTTTCTCACCAGGAGTGCCAACCACGGCCTCCAGACAGGCAAAGCCACTTCCCCCGAGAAGCTTCCATACTTAAGGGATCACTCCCAGTGGGATTGAAAGACCATAGGTGATGCCGTGGGACCTGGTGTGGTGGAAGGACCATATGTGATGCAGAACAACCGTATGTGGGTAGGCTGTGCACAAGGCAAATGTCTGACTTGCTGTACTATCCATCCAGACTTTGTCTTCTATTCCTTCCTGCTATTTCTACACGGATTTCCACGAGATCTTTTTCTTCATTCTTCTTTTTTATTTTTATTTTTGACTTTTTGGCTCACAACCCGCAATGCTCAGGGGTTACTCCTGGCTGTGCACTCAGGAACTAACTCCTGGTGTTGCTCAGGGGACTATATGGGCTGCCACTGATGGAAACCGGGTCAGTCCTGTGCAAGGCAAATGCACTACTATTGTTTTGGTCCCCTTTTCTTCATTCTTCACTAAGGTTCCTGTTTATAACTTGTTGATTTTTTTCCCTCCTGTTTCACTCCTTTTCATGACTTTTATAAACCTCATGAACATAATCTTTCATAGCACTGCGCTGTCCTCTCGTTGTTCATCGATTTGCTGGAGCAGGCACCAGTAACGTCTCCATTGTGAGACTTGTTACTGTGTTTGGCATATCGAATACATCATAGGTAGCTTGCCAGGCTTTGCTGTGCAGGTGAGATACTCTTGGTAGCTTGCCAGGGTTTCTGGGAGGAGGTATCGAACCTGGACCGACTGGGTGGGCTACGTGCAATGCAAATGCCTTACCCACTGTGCTATCACTCCAGCCCATAATCTTTCATATAATTATATATAGTTTCATAATTTATATTTATAAGGATGTGAAAAAGTTTATAGTGTATGTTAAGTGAAAGAACTTATATAAATACAAAAATTCCTATATTGTTCAACTCAAATTTTTATCCACGTAAAATGTAATATGTTAATACTGATGATCTCTACTTGTATAATTTGATGAATAAAAATTTGAAGAAATATTTCCAATCTTTTATAATTAGAAAATAATTTTTGAAACATTTTATTGTCCTAATTGTTCTTTTAGAAATATCTAACAGAATAAATCCTTGAAAATTTTTTAGCAATTTTGAGAGGGAAACTCAGTGTCTCAGTGTTGGGTGATTTTCAGCTCTCCTTTGGTCAGGAGTATGAATGAATGATATTTGACTTTTTTCTGCTTTTGAATGGTTACTTTTTTATCATAGTCAAGAGCATCTATTTCCCAGTGACAATCCCAAAACCTGTTTGATAATGTTTACTGACAATTACAGGCTTAGCTGAGGAGTAACAACAGGGAGTAGAGCAGGCTTTGAATAAAGTTGGCCTCAAAATGAACAACAGTGGGGGACTGATTGGCTCCGTTTTATTTAAAATTTTTAAGCCTGATCTTTGACATTTTCATTAGTGAGCAGAAAAAGCACATTGATGCAATATTCTTAGGTGGCTCATGAAGGAAAGCACTAAACCTACCAGAAACAATTAAATAATTCAGAAGATCCTGCTATGTTTAAAAATGGAGCCATGCGTGGGATAACCTTAGAACATATTAAATAGAAAAACTAGGATTTTTTTGATTTTTCCCTCTTTCTTTGGGAGACAGCAGTGCATTTGTGGAAATCAACCATGCAGTTGCAAACATTATTTTATCTATTGAAATGGTGTCTCTGGTCCATATACAGTCAAAGAACTGTGAAAATTAAGTGAGATATTGGTATGATTTTCTTCTTCTTTTTTCAACTTATAATCAGAAATCTTTGGTAGTAAGAAATTTTTCTGGCATCCCTCCCAACAAACAAAGACAGAAATATAGACAAATCATGTCCATGCTATTGTATATGCTAGTATATATTGCCTCAAAAGACTGGAAGTAAAAGGGCTTTTCCCCACAGCTCACATAACTTTTATCAGTTAGTATCTTGTCTACAACTCATAACATTGAACCTCAAACAAGGATCAATGTATCACAGACAATGGGGCAGTACTCAGGGAGTTGTAATATAGGGCCAAAGAGAATCTTAGACACATCCTATAATATCAGTTGTTAGATATTCTTAACATATTAATGTAGCAACTAAATTGGATAACCTATCAGTGCTATTGAAACTATTGGTTAAGTGAGAAATTGAGAGTCATCTTTGGAGATTAAATGTTAAATTTGTTATTAAAATGAGACTTGTCTTCACAGTTCTTATTTCTTCTCCCAATTATTCACTAGCAATCTGTATTAATATAAACTATTTCAAATTACTCTAGATCCCAAAATTTGATGTCTTCCATTTTATTTGGAATTTAAAGAGAGATTTATGTGATTCCTTGCTATTTAATTTTTTAAATCTTTCCTCCAGTCCTCTACTGGATACAGAGTACATCTATTAAATGACTAAGGTATGTCAGCATAGTAACAGATTTGGAAATCATACTTTCTTGAACATATGTTATCCTGAAAGTGTATTTTCCTTGATAAAATTAATATATCTCTAGCTCTTTCACTTTCACTTCTGTTATGGTCAGATTCTTAACATGGTATTCTTTCATGATAAGGAAGTCAAGAGACCTAATAGTGTCTTTCAAATACTTTGCTTTTTATAATAATGGCATAAAAATACACAATGCAAATAATTTCAATACTGATTTAAAACTCTTCGTAATTTTATGTATGTGCACATACACGTGGACGAAACAATAATTAAATGTGTCTGTAGAAAATTGAACATGCGTGTAACAATAATGAGAAAATGGATTTAAAGGTTAAAGAGCACACATCCCTGAAGACATTGGTTCTCCATACTGCAAGAATAAAAAGACAAGCAGGTTAGAGGGGCGTGCCAACAAGGACATTGAAACACAGTTTACGTCTGGTAAAAGCTGCCTATAAATTCCAGAAACACCTCATCTAGAGCATTCTATTCAATAGCAGAGAAATTGTGTGCGATGATGCACTGTTATAGATTGGAAATGTGCTTTGTGTACTTCTAAGTAGACAGAGATAATACTACTACTATAGCACAGAATATTTATCTAAAACAAGTCAAATATTTTATTGTATTAATGTTTATCAATTAAGATAATGCTATTGCCTGTCTGAATTTTTTTCAATTTATTTGAAAACTCAATAATATGTACTCAGCATTTCAGACCAAAGGGATAATTGGTTTCAGGAATAATCCTATCAACTTTTAATTAATTCTTTGGAAGTCTTGAAACATAAGAGAGAATAGAAAGTAATGATG
Source organism: Sorex fumeus (assembly GCF_029834395.1). Classification (NCBI taxonomy): domain Eukaryota; kingdom Metazoa; phylum Chordata; class Mammalia; order Eulipotyphla; family Soricidae; genus Sorex; species Sorex fumeus. Next base: position 14,242,575 of record NW_026606172.1, read on the forward strand.
TAAATGGGTTATGTGACCCTCACTTCATTCAAAGCCATGTCTCAAAAGGAAATCTATATATGAAATACTTCTAAACTTCCTCTCAAAGTGCTTTTAATGACTCAAAAATTCTTAAGGTCGAAATAGAAAAAGAAATATGCCTATTCTTTTCCAGTGAGCGCTTTGGGAAGAAAATCTCAGAAATCAAAATGAATTAATCAAGCTCCTTTTCCCAAAAGAATTTATGAAGAGGGGGAAAAGATTGATCTCAGATTCTCTTGGGAAAGAATAATGAAAGAAGATATAGTACAAGTTCATAATTTTACTTAATGCATTCATCATTTTCAGAGAAGAAAATATAGTCTTTCTTAAAAATATTAGTGCTCCTGTATTTACCAATTCATGTCATCTCTCCTTGAAATGCAAATCGTGGCAGCCCTGTGGACTAACCCCCAGTTCTTCTCTAATTGTAGTGCTGAATTTTTGAAACGTGAAAACATTTTTCTCATACGAAATACTTCATTTAAATATGCTGCCTTATTCAAAATCAAATTGTGACTTGAAGGTGTGATTTTATTTTTAAATATTTTATATTATAAATTTGATTTTATCAAAATTCTATTGTTTTTTTAAAGTTGGTGATACCTATGTATCAGAATGTACTAGAACAATCCAGGGTATACAGGATAGACTTGGGGACAAAGTGTGGAAAATTTTCTGCTTTCTGTTGCAAGGAAAACACTGATTTTTTTCCTGCAAAGAAAGCAACGGTCAGATAGGTTTAGATATTCACACTCTTTTCTCTGTGTTCATTCTGACAAAGGGCAAGAGTTGAGAAGTGAAGAATATCCAACACTAGTGAAACTGAGTGTCAGCAGGTTCAACCCAGATCAAATATGAAGTCAAAGCACTTTATCATGTGGCATGTACATTATTAAAAAAGAGAAGGGTTAGGGGGCAGGTGTATATTGTTTATGTTCATGCATGTCAGAAAACTACAAGGTGCCTTGCTCCAGATGATAGCCTTGTTGACTGTTTGTCTTCATTAATAAAATTTAAGTGAACAGTTGTTATCTTCAGAGAGGGAATGATTCAGAACTCAGCTGTGGGAGTTAGCATGGTGTAGGAAGATCTTGGAAAGTTACATAATAGGAAAAAATACAAGTTGGGGATAGTTCTCAGCATTATCTACTTTTTTAAGGGTTTTTTTTTTTTTGAGATTATACCTGGCTTGAGTGGGTCCAGTAATGTCTCCATTTTGAGACTTGTTACTGTGTTTGGCATATGGGTGAGATACTCTCAGTAGCTTGCCGGGCTCTCCGAGAGGGGCAGAGGAATCGAACCCTGCTCACCAGGGCTGGCTGCGCACAAAGCAAACACCCTACAGCTGTGCTATGGCTCCAGTCCTCAGGGCTTCCTCCTGGCTTTGAGCTCAGGGGTTTACAGGTCTCCAGGGACCATATGTGAACTGTGAACTGAACCTGGCTTGACTGCGTGCAAGTGCTCTAACTATAGTACTGTCACTTTGGGTCATTCTTCTTTCTTTAGTTAGCCCATGTTCATGTCTGTCCATGTCTGTCCATGTTGAGGTCTGCATCCAAGTTTTCTATTATTAAGGAGAAAGAGACAAAAAAAAAACAACTTTGAGGCAACAGTGTTCAATATTACTTCAAGCTGAGGGGATAATTTCAGAACGAACTGATATTGTGAAAACATTGACTTCTATTGTGAATTATCTGAAGTTGTAGATAAATAAATGAATATCATATTAAAAGCTATGTGACAGACTGAGGAAGGTTCAGAAAGAGTAGGTGATAAGAATATTTGGGGACTAACACCTAAAAGACAGTTGAAATAAGGGTCAAGAGGAATGCCTCATGGCTTGATAGCTGATCTCATGTACTGGGGGAAAAGGTAGCTGGGATGGAGAGAGGAGCACAAAATAAATGATGGTTGGAGGGATCACTCTGGATAGTAGATGCATGTTGAAAGTAGACTATGAACCAAACATAATTGCTGCTTGTTACCTGTATTGCAAACCATAACACCCAAAAGGACAGAGAGAGTAAGAGGAATTGTGCCTGCCACAGAGGTAGCGTTTGGGAGGGGCTGGGGGTGGGGGGAGGGATACTGGGAACATTGGTGGTGGAGAATGGGCTCTGGTGGAGGGCTGGGTACTTGAATACTGTTTGACTGAAATGCAATCAAGAAAGTCTGTAAGTCTGTAAATGCATCTCACAATGATTCATTAAAATTCCAAGAAAAAGAAGCTTCCTTCCAGGCCCAATGGCACTGGGAATGGGTAATCTCCCCCCATCTCTCCCTTTTCCCGGCATCTTGGCAGTCACCCCCTTAAGCTATCTCTGGCCCCAGATAATCGCATCAATGGCCATGATCCAGAGACATGACAATTAATCTCTCAGAAGAGTGCACAGAACGATATGCTATAGACATGGTTTGGGGACAGGGTTTTGGGTCCTGTGTGGAAGCATCCAAAATATGGTGGTGGGAAGGTGTAATGGTGATGGAATTGGTGTTCAAATATTAAATGCAATCATATATTGTGAACAACTTTATAAAAATAAAATAAAATATAAAAATAAGTGCTTTTACTTTTTTGGGGCCATGAATAAAATAAAATAAAGTTCTTATTTTAAGAAGATTGTATATGGGCAGGGGCTGGAACAATAGCACAGCAAGCAGGGCATTTGGCTTGCATGCGGCCAACATGGCCTACCCGAGTTCAGTTCCTCCGCCTCTCTCGAATAGCCCAGCAAGCTACCGAGAGTACCTCACCCGCACGGCAAAGCCTGGCAATCTCCCCGTGATGTATTCAATATGCCAAACACAGTAACAAGTCTTGCAATGTTACTGGGACTGCTCGAGCAAATCGATGAACAACGGAAGAATAGTGACAGTGGCAGTATATGGGCAGGGAATAGAAAAATAGTAGAGTAAGACATTCATGTGGCTGACCCAGGTTCTATCTGATGCACACTATATGATATCCTATGCCCTGCCAGGAGCCATCCCTGAGTGCACAGATAGGAGGAAACCCTGAGCTCTGCTGACTGTGACCCAAATCCACCTCCCCTATTATTTTTTTAAGATTGGAGATAGGACCAGAGAGATACTTCAGAGAGTACATATTTTGTGTGTGCAAGAGATTTTGGTTCATCGTCTCCCAAGAAAGGATCTGGGAACAGCTCCTAATGCACTGAGTGTGCATTTCCCACCTCATAAAATAAGATTAGACATGGAAATATTGTATTAGAAATATACTATGCTAATTTTTTATCAAAATACCAAAAGAGATAAATGCACTGCTTACTTGAATTATTGCTTGTTTACATAAGTTTAATCACAGTGTATTACAGTACAAACAACCTAAAGGTTTGTATATTCTAGAAAAACAATAAGTGGAAGAGTTTGATTTGTCCTTTTCTCAGTCTTATTGATGTTGATTATTACCTCCATTTTTTTCTTTAATTTTCCTTTATTGGATTTATTGTTTGTTATTCTGAAGTCAGTGAAAAGTGTTTCTTTTGCTTCTATTGCTACATTTAAAAATGTTTATCAGAGCAATTTTTTCTGAATAAAATGCCAAGAAAACCACTGTAGGAGACAAGTGTTCTCAGCAGGTTTTTACTTGCACTGCTATTTTAACCACTTAATGAAAACAGATCCCCAATATTCTTTTCCCTAGCCATCAGATGAAACTATATTTCATAAAAATGCATTCTTTCCCCATATTGTTATTGTTCTTGTCATTTGAATTGTCATTTTTAATATTTATTATTTGAGAGTTTCTAATTTTATTTTCCTTTTTATTTTGCAGTTTAGAATTGTTACTTTTAGACACACCTTATTCTTGCTGGTGGGAGGAATATGTCCGAGTTCTATGGCAAAGAATTGAGTGACACACAGAAGGTAAAGATCAAAACAGCATTCATTTATTTGAAAGTGACAAGTTAGCTCTGTAAAGCAGAGTAGGGGTATAACTGAAACCCAAGCACAAAAATTTGTAAGTCTATAGCTGTACCTCATGGTGTTCTACTAATAAAAATTTTAAAAAAAACTGAAAATAAATAAAGAAAGGAAAACTAAAAAAAAAAAATAAAGTAGAAGTGCCAGAAACACTTTCAAGGTCTCTTTGTTTGGTTGTTTTTTGTTTTCTTTTGGGGCCAGACTTGTTTGTCCTCAGGGCTTACTTCTGGCTCTGTGTTCAAGGATCACTCCTGTTGGTACTTGGGGAACCATCTCTGCCGCTGGGGACCAAATCCATGTTGTAGCATCCAATATAAGTGTTTTATCCTCTGCACTATCTCACTGGCCCTCCAGAGCCTCTTTTACTAAGAAGCGGTATTATGAAGTGCATGAAAGGGGATCATAGTTGGTGGGTCTTGATTAGCACTTGTAGGTTATGGAGTAGAACTCCTAGAGACTCTTGGTGGCTCTGGTGGCTTTGGTTTCTCTGTCTTTTGACACTTGACTGCATGAATTGTCTGGGATGAAAATGTCTGCCCTAGGTATAGATGTTGAAAAAATGGGGGCTAACTTTGAGCTATTTTCCCATTGTCCCTCTTTCCCTAGTGATTCTGCCTACATTATTTCCGGCCTTATTGAGTTGAAACTGACATAATAAAAGGTATATATTTAAATTGTGTGATTTGATCATTTGATAGAAGTCTATATTGGGAAATGATGACCACTCCCATTAATGTTTTTATCATCTCATAGATAGTGTTTCGGTTTTGATATGTTTTCTTCTGTTTTGTTATTTATTCATTTATATATTGTTTTAGGGCCACACCTCAGTTGATCAATTGGCTACGTGCAAGATAAGTGTACTGTCTGATGTACTATCACTTCTGCCCTATTTAAACATGTTCTTCTTTGATAAGAGAACTCTAGTTGACCTGCAGAGGAAGTAAAACTTACAGTGTAACTGAGAATAAGTTACAGAAATAAAGAGAATGTGTGGGGAATAGGTTCAAGGTTCAGGCAAAGTTCAAGGTTTACTGCTTGGAGGTACAGGTAGTCTGGTAAATTGAGTGCTTTAAAGGATACTACCAGTTTGGTTTCTAAGATTAAAGAAACTTCCTCAGGGGAAGATGAGAAAAGGTAGAAATGCAATGCTTAGATGATCACTTGGAAAATACTGATAGTAAAGGAAATTAACGACAGGGACCAGAGTGATAATATAGGGGTAGGGAGGTTGCTTTGCATAAGACCATTCATGGTTCAATTCCTGGCAGCCCCTATGGTTCCCTGATCCCACCAGGAGTGATCTCTGAGGACAGAGCCAGGAGTAAGCCCTGATCACTGCCTGGCATGACCCCAAAATAAAAATAACAAAAAATAAATAAATACAGGATTCTAGTTCAGGTGTGACATTTAATAACAAAACTTAATAACAAAATTTTGAGTATGTTTGTCACACTAGAATTCTAATATGACATTACTTGTTCTTTTAGATCTAGTCTAAAGATGATTTGGTTTTCTATGGAACTGTTTTTAATTAAATGTAGCTAAAATGGAAACACAAAAAACAATCTGAAAGGTCAATGAAACAAAAAGCTGGTTCTTTGAGAAAATAAACAAGATTGATAATCCATTAGCAAAACTCACAAAGAGAAAAAGAGAACCCTAATAAACCAACTAAGAAATGAAAAAGGGAACATCAAAACAGAAACCAGTGATATTCAAAAGATCATCAGAGACTACATTGAGAGTCTATATGCCATGAAACAAGAGAACCTAGGAGAAGTGGATAAATTCCTGGATTCCTATAATCTCCCAAGACTGAACCAAGAAAACTTGGAATATCCCTGATAAACACAAATGCAAAGATCTTCAACAAAATATTAGCAAATAGAATCCAACAACTCATCAAAAAGATCAATATACCACGATCAAATGGGATTCACCCTGGGGATGAAAGGATGGTTTAACATTCAAAAATCAATCAACATAGTTCATCATATCAACAAAACACTGCATTGCAGCACTGTCCTCCTGTTGTTCATCAATTTGCTCAAGCGGGCCCAGTAACGTCTCCATCATTGTGAGACTTGTTGTTACTGTGTTTGGCATATCGAATACGTCACAAGAAGCTTTCCAGGCTCTGCTGTGCAGGTGATATACTCTCGGTAGCTTGCCAGGCTCTTTGAGAGGGGCAGAAGAATTAAACTTGAGCTGGCCTGGGCGGCCCCGTGCAAGGCAAACATCCTACTGCTGTGCTATAATGGTGAAATATATTACAACTGATCAGTCATACTAATGTGGGGAAAGTTTTTACCATTTTTTAAAACTTCAAAATGCAACAAAATGGGTTGAATCCAGAGTCATCTATAAATTGCTTACTCCTGCTTAGTACTAAGTAGTGGAAAAGAACAAGGTCTTAGATAGGACAAAAGATTAAGGTTGTCACTTGCAATTGTTGGAATAGACAAGAAGTGTGCAAAGGATGGTCTACCTGCTGGTAGCAGAAAAAGTTAACTCCTGGGTCACTGGTCCCTGGAATCTCCCTCCCATACACATACACACACACAAAATAAAATAAAATAAAATAAAATCAATCAATCAACATAATCCATCATATCAACAAAAGTAAATATAAAAGCCATATGATCATATCAATAGATGCAGAGAAAGCATTTGTCAAGATCCAACATCTGTTTATGATGAAAACTCTCACGAAATAGGTTTAGAAGGAGCTTTCCTCAAGATAGTCAAAGTTATCTACCACAAACCTATGGTAAGCATTATCCTCAATGGGGAAAAACTAAGGGCCTTCCCTCTAAGATCAGGGATGAGACAAGGATGCCCACTCTCAGCACTTTTGTTCAATATAGTACTGGAAGTACTTGCAATAGCAGTTAAGAAAGAAAAAGATATTAAGGGCATCCAGATAGGAAAAGAAGAAATCGAGCTCTCACTATTCACAGATGATATGATACTATATCTAGAGAATCCTGAAGCCTCTACTAAGAAACACCTAGAAACAATAGACTTGCACAGTAAAGTCGCAGACTATAAAGTCAATACCCAAAAAATCCATGGCCTTCCTATATGCAAATAATGAGAGAGCAGAAAGTGACATGAAAAAAGCAATCCTGTTCACAATTGTGCCCCAGAAAATCAAGTACCTCGGAATTAGTCTAACTAAGGAGGTAAAGGACCTCTACAAAGAAAACTACAAAACGGTACTCCAAGAAATAAAAGAGGACACAAGGAAATGGAAACATATCCCCTGCTCATGGCTAGGAAGAATTAGCAGTGTCAAAATGGCAATATTCCCCAATGCACTATACAGATTCAATGCAATCCCTATAAAGTTACCCATGAAATTCTTCAAAGAAATGGATCAAGTACTCCTGAAATTCATATGGAACAATAAACATCCACGAATAGCTAAAGCAATTCTTGGGAAAAAGATGACTGGAAGCATCACCCCCTCAACCACAAACTCTACTACAAAGTGGTAACAATTAAAACAGCATGGTACTGGAACAAAGGCAGAGCCACAGACCAAAGGGACAGGGTGGAATATCCCTAAACACAACCACAAATGTATGAACATCTAATCTTTGTTAAGGAAGGAAGAAATGTGAAGTGGAGCAAGGAAAGCCTATATAATAAATGATGCTGGCATAAACTGGACAATCACATTAAAAAATTGGCTTAGTCCTCGACATAACACCATGCACAAAGGTCAGATCAAAATAGATTAAAGACTTTAACATCAGACCAGAATCCATAAGATACATTGAAGACAAGGTCAGCAAAACCCTCCATGGTATCAAGGCTAATTGTATCTTCAAAGATGACACACCACTGACCAACCAAGTGGAAACAGAGTTAAACAAATGGTAGTATATTAAACTAAGAAGCTTCTACAATGCAAAAGATACAGTGACCAAAATTCAAAGACAATCTACAGAATGGGAAAGAATATTCACCCAATACCCATCTGATAAGGGGTTGATATCAAGTATATACAAGGCACTGATTAAACACTGCAAGAAGAAAACATCCAACCCCATCAAAAAATGGGGCGATGTTGGGGCTTGAGTGATAGCACAGTGGGTAGGGCATTTGCCTTGCACACAGCCGACCCAGGTATGATTCCCAGCATCCCATATGGTCCCCAGAGCACCACCAGGAGTAATTCTTGAGTCAGAGACAGGAGTAACCCCTGTGCATTGCTGGTTGTGACCCCAAAAGCAAATAAATAAATAAATAAATAAAAATAAAGGGGGGAGATGAAATGAACAGAAACTTTCTCAAGGAAGAAATATTAATGGCAAAAAGACACATGAAAAAAATGCTCTTCATCACCAATCATCAGGGAGATGCAAATCAAAACAACTATGAGATACCACCTCATACTACAGAGACTGGCACACATCCAAAAGAATAAAAGCAACCAATGTTGGCGTGGATGTGGGGAGAAAGTGTCCCTCTCACACTGCTGGTGGAAATGCCAACTGGTTCAATCCTTTTGGAAAACAGTATGGACACTTCTCAAAAAATTAGAAATTGAGCTCACATTTGACCCAGCAATACCACTCCTGGGAATATATTCCAGAGTGTCAAAAAAGTATAGTCAAAATGACATCTGCACTTGTATGTTCATTGCAGCACTGTTTACAGTAGCCAGAATCTGGAAAAAACCCAAGTTCCCGAGAACAGATGACTGGTTAAAGAAACTTTGGTACATCTACAAAATGGAATACTATGCAACTCATAGAAAAGATGAAGTCATGACCTTTGCATATAAGTGGATCAACATGGAAATTATGCTAAGTCAAATGAGTCAAAAAGAGAGAGAGACAGACATAGAAAGATTGCACTCATCTGTGGAACATAAAGTAACCGAATGGGAGACTAGCACCCAAGAATAGTAGAAATAAGTACCAGGAGGTTTTCTCCATGGCTTAGAAGCTGACCTCACATGCTGGAGGTAAAGGCAGCTCAGATAGAGAAGGGAACATCAGGCACGATGGCCACTCAATATTGCAATTGCAAACCACAACACCCAAAAGGAGAGAGAACAAAAGGGAATACCCTGCCACATAGGTGATATGGGATTGTGGGTTGGGAGGGATACTGGGATCATCAGTGGTGGAGAATGGCACTGGTGGAGGAATGGGTTCTTGAGCATTGTATGACTGAAACACAAGCACGAAAGTTTGTAAGTCTGGAACTGTACCTCACAGCTGATTCACTAATAATTTTTTTAAATGTAGCTAAAATTTTATACTTTAACAAAAAATTTAATATAATATTTCCAGTAAGTTATAATAACTAAATGCCAATTTTGTTACTCTATTCATTTAAAAATTTTTCTTTTGGGGGACTGGAGCTATAGTACAGCAGGTATGGTGTTTGCCTTGCATGCAGCCGACCCAGGTTCAATTCCCAATATCCCATATATATATGGTCGCCTGAGCACCGCCAGGAGTTATTCCTGAGTGCAGAGCCAGGAATAACCCCTGAGCATTGCCAGGTGTGACCCAAAAATCCAAAAGATAAACAAACAAATAAAAAGGAATTCTTATAAAATATTTTTTCCTATTTTATTTGTTACATATTTTCTCTTTCTGACCTTCTTTTCTGTTACCATGATCCTTAGACACAATATTAATATTACATTTCCTTCATGCTCATAGAAACATAAACATACATTTGTTGATATGAATACAGATGCTATAATCACTGTTTTTAAAATTAATGATATTGCTTGGGTTTTATGTATTTTCCTCTTATCACATTGAAATGCCTCTAGTTCAACTAGTAGAACTTTGTAGTATGTGTATATGGTTGTTCTGTTTTGATTTCATTTTTGCATAGAATCCCATACAACTAATATACAGATATTTAGAACCCAGGTCGGCCATGTGCAAGGCAAACACCTTACCCGTTGTACTGACATTCTAGCCTCAAAGTGAGGTCTCTTTCTTGACTTAGTAGTTATCCGGGGAGTTATTTTATATGACGTAAGTGATAGGACAGTGGATGAGGGTGTTTTCCTTGCATGCGGCCGGCCCGGCCGACCTGGGTTCAATTCCTCTGCCACTCTCAAAGATCCCGGCAAGCTACTGAGACTATCTTGCCCTCACGGCAAAGCCTAGCAAGCAACCTGTGACATATTCAATATGCCAAAAACAGTAACAACAAGTCTCACAATGGAGATGTTACTGGGCCTGCTGAAGCAAATCGATGAACAACAGGAGGACAGTGCTACAGTGCTACAGTGTATCTTTTTTTAATTGATGAACATTATTTAAATTTGAAAAAGTTATTATAGATAGAGCTGAATTAAATATTTTCCTGGTATGTAAATTCTCATATTTTTACATCCATTTCTCTTGGTTAGAAATACAAGAGTGAAACTGTAGTGTCTAATTTTAGTAGCTATTATGAAATTACTTCTCATAATGACGGCAATTCATGTTTTTCTAGCATTGTAAGTAGTATTCCTCCACATTCTAGTTGGCAGTAGAGAAAATTATTCCTTTTGAATTAGACCAGTTAGTGTGAATAAAGTATTATCACTATGTTAAGATTTCTTTTGGTCCTACTATATATCACACATTTTTTCTAGGTATCTATTAAAAACAGTGAACAAAAAACACAATGGGTACTCAGAATAAAGTTGCACTCTAAGAAACAAATATAAATCATTAGCAGATTAGTAAATCCATAATTTCATGGTCTAAAGTATTATGAAGGAAAAATAAGTATATTAGGGGAATTTATAACTATTTATAGCACAACAGGTAGGGCGTTTGCCTTGCACAAGGCTGACCTGGGCTACCTGGATTCGATTCCTCTGCCCCTCTCAGAGATCCCAGCAAGCTACTGAGAGTATCTTGCCCGCATGGCAAAGCTGGCAGGTTCCCCGTGATGTATTCAATATGTTAAACACAGTAACACAAGTCTCACAATGGAGACGTTACTGGGCCCGCTCGAGCAAATCTATGAACAATGGGATGACAGTGCTATACCTATTTTTAAAATAAAGTGATATAGCCACTTTATTTTATCTCATTGTTATTTCATTTATACTTTCTCATTTTAATGCAGCAGAATATCTTTTATATGTATATTTACATTTGAATTTACTCTCAAATTTTTATACCATTACTTATTTCTTTTTGGATTTCTTTCTGGTTTCTTTTCAAATATGAGCAGATTTCTCATTCTGTGGATGGCAAATTAGACTGCTTCGTAGTATTTCTAGGACTGTAGCACTGCACAGTCCGGAATTGTCGTACCGTATTTGATAGGGTTCAAATATAGGATTCAAATATGGTAACACCTACAAGGGTGATTAGAGGTCGCCCCAAAAGCCTCTATCCCTCTCGGAAAGACTGGCAAGCTACCAAGAGTATTCCGCCTGCACGGAAGAGCCTGGCAAGCTATCCGTTGTGTATTTGATATGCCAAAACCAGTAACTACAACTGGTCTCATTCACCTGACCCTGAAGGCTTCACTGACATGGCAGCACTGAGAAGGATGAGAAAGGAGAGGCCGACAAAATCTCAAGGCCGACCTAGGATGCCACAACGAAGGAAGACAAAAATGATCGTCTGTACTTTCAATGCACGTACGCTAGCATCAGATGCATCCATCGAGGACCTGATGGTTCAAGCGCGAATGATCAAGTACGACATCATTGGTCTGACTGAGATAAGAAGGCACGAATCTCACCATGCCGTTTTCGACACTGGAGAAGAATTGTTCCTCGGAACATGCGATAAAAGAGGTGTTGGAGGCGTCGGTGTCCTTGTCAACACAAACTTGGCCATGAGCATTGATTCATTTGAATGCCTAACAACCTGAATCGGACGTTTACATTTGAATAGATGTGGCTCACTGCCTGCAGTTTCTATCTTCGTTGTCTACGCACAAACATCTCATTATGATGAAAGAGAAATTGAGAAGTTCTACATGGAGCTGGAGAAGTTCTACAAAGAAGACCACACCTTCTACAAGATCATTGTGGGTGATTTTAATACCAAGATAGGACCGAGAAGATCAGCTGAAGAACTTCACATCGGGACCCATGGCCTAGAATGGAATGAACAGGGTGAGAGGCTGTCTGAGTTCATCATGTCGACCAAGACCATTCATGGTAACTCACAGTTCCAGAAGGCAGAATCTAAACGATGGACATGGGAGTCTCCCGGTGGACGATTCCACAACGAAATAGGCCACATCATATTCAATCGATGGTTCTGCCTGACCAATATTGCTGTTGTCCAAAAATTTCGAACGGGATCGGACCACCATCTCCTTCGTGCAAAATTCTACTTCACAGAGTGGGGAGAAAGGGCTGCAAAGTTCAAAAAGAGAATTCCCAGAACGACCACCAACTGGGAACTCTTTGGCACTATTGCGGCAACATGGGAAGATGCCGCTGTTGACAACATTGACGAGGAATACGATCCACTGGTTCAGCACCTCCATGAATGTGCGAGGAACGCCAAGAGGGAGATAGCCACAAAAAAATGCCTGTCTTCGAAAACTCTTGAGCTAATTTGCCAGCATGGTTTGGCACATGCCTCAGGCAACCGCAAGCTAACATCCGAGCTCGCAAAGCAGTGCAGAGATGCGATCAAGGAAGACTTCAAAGAGAGAAGAGCAGAAGTACTGGTAGATGCGGCAGAAACTGGGAAAAGTATTTGTAACGGCCTGTCCTTCACCAACTAGAAGACCAAGATGACTGCCCTTCGACATCCTGATGGATCCATCACATCCTCCAGAATGGCAATGGAGAAGATTATCCATGACTTCTACTCAAATCTCTTCGATAGCCATGTTCACTTGCCGACATACCAAATTTCACAGGATGGATATGTCATTCCCAACGTTCTCCCTTCCGAAATCCGACACGCCATTTCATCGGTAAAGAACCAAACAGCACCCGGCCCAGACAAGGTCAGACCTGAACACCTGAAGAACCTGCCGTCAGTACTCATCAATACACTGGCTCGGCTCTTCACTCGCTACCTGTCCGAATGCAAGGTTCCATCCCAATGGAAAACCAGCAGGACCGTACTACTGTTCAAGAAGGGAGACATCCATGACATTGGCAACTATCGCCCGATCTGCCTATTGTCTGTCATCTACAAGTTGTTCACTTGAGTCATTCTAAATAGGATTGGAGAACACTAGATGAAGGACAACCATGCGAGCAAACCGGGTTCCGCAAAGGATTCAGCACCATCGACCATATCCACACGATAACCAAGCTCATTGGGGTTTCTCGGGAGTTCAAGATGCCGCTCTGTTTAACGTTCATTGATTTAAAGAAGGCCTTTGGTTCTGTTGAGATGGAAGCGGTCAATGAAGCCCTAGCCAATCAGGGCATTCAAGCCCAATACATCAAGATTCTCCATGAGCTGTATTACGGATTCACTACCAGGATCTCACCATTGTACAAAGAAGTGATCCTTGATGTCAAGAGAGGGGTTCGGCAGGGTGATACCATTTCACCGAAACTCTTCAGTGCCACCCTCGAGAACATCATGCAATGACTGGAATGGGAAGGAATGGGAGTGAAGGTAGATGGTCGGCAACTACACCACCTCTGCTTTGCTGATGACATTGTTTTAATAACACCAAACATCAGCCAAGCGGCACAAATGCTGGCAGACTTTGACCGTGAGTGTGGAAAAGTAGGACTACAGCTGAATCTTACAAAGACAATGTTTATGAGAAACAGCCTCGTTCCTGATGCCCCATTCGCTCTCAACGGAACGACCATCTCCGAATGCAACAGCTATGTGTCCCTAGGTCGAGAAGTCAACATGACAAATGACCTGGCACCCGAGATGCGCAGGAGGAAGATAGCGGCTTGGAACACCTTCAAGAACGTCGAAGAAATAGCTAAGAGGACGAAGAACCTCTGGCTCCGGGCACATCTCTTTGATTCCACTGTTCTTCCTGCATTAACATATGCCTCAGAGACCTGGGCCCTATGCAAACAGGATGAGAACGCTATTCAGGTCTCCCAAAGAAGAATAGAAAGAGCTATGATTGGAATATCACGTTTCACTCAAATGAGAGAAAAAATCCAGTGTTCCGACATCTGTTGACGACCAAGAATCAGGGACGCTGTCTCATTTGCCAAGGTGTCAAAAATCAGATGGGCTGGCCACGTAATGAGATTTAAAGACGACCGCTGGACTAGAGCTGTTACTGACTGGATTCCACAGGATGTCAAAAGACCGCGTGGCCGCTCACCTACCAGATGGTCAGACTTCTTTGTCAAGATCATGAACGATCGGTTTGAGGCTCTTCATGTTCCCAGAGCGAACAGATGCCATTGGGCTACACTAGCATGCGACAGGGACAAATGGAGACGTTACTGGCTCCTGTTCGAGCAAATCGATGACTAACGGAAGTTAAGTGATTGATTAAGTAGCACTGCATTGCACTGTCCTCCTGTTGTTCATCGATTTGCTTGAGGAGGCATCAGTAACGTCTCCATTGTGAGACTTCTTGGTACTGTTTTTGGCATACTGAATACACCACTGGTCTAGAGACCTAATAATTATTAAAATTGTATAATAAAAGCTATATATATTATCCAACATGGAATAATAGAATTTGGCTGAAAGTATTAAAAGCACTTCATGAAAATGTTGAAGTCCAATACTTAGTTTTGAAGACTCAATTGAATTTGAACAGGAAAAGTGTTTCGTATATATGTTACATATATTCACAGAATATATATATAATTATATATGAATATATTTATATATATATATAATTTTGAGTCATATCTGAAAAGATATAATGCTCATGTCACTGTCACTGTCACTGTCACTGTCCTCTCATTATTCATCGATTTGCTAGAGTGAGCCTAGTAGCGTCTCCATCATGAGACTTGTTCTTACTGTGTTTAGCATATCAAATACATCACGGGTAGCTTTCAAGGCTTTGCTGTGCAGGCGAGATACTCTTGGTAGCTTTCTGGGCTCTCTGAGAGGGACGGAGGAATCAAACTTGAGTTGGCAGTATTGGCTATGTGCAAGGTAAACCCCCTACCGCTCCAGCCCAATGCTCATGTAAATAATGCAATTATACTGCAGTATATATACATTGTTTTACCTCAGGAAATAAATCACTAAAATTTCATGAAATTAGGAAACCAAAAACTTGAACTACATTAAATAATACAGTTGTGTGATTACACATTAGGAATGTATAAAACTAATATGTGAAACAAATCTTATGACAGTCAAAACAAAGAGAAAACTTAAAAATACTGCATTCCTTCCATTCCTTTTATAACAGTGACCAGTAGAGAAGAATATTCCTACCAGATGATTGATCTAGAAATTTTTCTGGTCTGTGTTCTTGGGTGTGTTTCTTATTCTCATTTAAAAGACAGTATATATTTTTCAACATTTTCTCGGACAAGTAAGAATACTGTGTTATAGTTTGGAGATATTGTTGCATCCATTGCAAAATAAATTTGAAATATAAGGTCTTTTAAAATCAAGAAATGAATTTTTGTTCTTTAAAACATTAACCTGTGATTTTAAATTTTCTTTCTCTTCTAACGCTTTATAGGTACACTCATTCTGTGATTATTTGGGTAAAATCTTTCTCATTTATCATTCATTTCTAGGTTGACTAGTTTCCATAATGGATAACTCAAAAATTTTCATATATAAGTAGTTTCATACCATCATCTTCATACAGTAAGAAAATATATTGATTTGTTCCACAAATGTATATTCATAGTCCCATAAACAATGTTTTCACAATACATTAATTTTCTTAATTTTCTCCTGCCTTTGCCATATAAAATATCATATTTTATAATATATTTGCATAGCATTTACATTTCTGGAAATTTTCTATATTTTTCTTGACCAAAGTCAGCTCATTGTGGAAATACAAGGTTACTGCAAGAGATTCGAAATTATTATATTCTTTATTTCCTTTACATGTTTAGAAATGCTAGTGTATAGTTAAAATGTGGCTTTAAGTAGCATTTAGTAAATGATATAGATACACACATATACACACATGCACATGTATTTTAGCTTTGTATAATCAAGCTATTCCACTCTTGCTGAATTTTCATAAGTGCTATGAGTTCATGGAAAAGAAAATAAACTAAAGAGCCTGTTTGAGATAATTCTACTGCACAAACTCAGATCTCACTGAATTTTATTTTCTGCCTTATTGCATGCAATTTGTTTCTTTTCCTATATATTTTTTCACATCATTACTCCTTTTCAAGTTTAATCCATTAAGTGTTTTGTAGAATTTTCTTTCACTGTAATAGCCTTGCACATTTAGAATATAAATTGCACACCACACCTATTTTCATTATCACCTACTGTGCATTTAAACATTGTTTATATATGCCACTAATGTGTTTTAGATGAATCAGGTACATAACTAGATTCACCACCAAAATGTATCTACTAAATAGAAGGTCCATATTTTTCCTCTCATAGATTGTAGTAAGGGTAGTTATTTTCTATACTGTCGAAGAGACGATGAATTTTGCCTTTTCTGACCCTGTCAATTACATAACTACAATTACAAGACTATTAGATGAAATAGTTCTGGGAACAGAATAGACATTTTGTTAAGATAATATTCAGGTGACATTTCCATACTTCATTTTAAGCTTTAAAAGAAAATAATTTGTAAACTTGACTTAAAAAAGAATCAGAAATTGCAATTTTTTTAATATCTCCTAATTTTCAATCACAAATGTATGGCCCTAGATAATTCCATTCCATTTTTAATTCCAGTATACTCTTAACACTGATAACAGAGTTTTATTTTTATATTGCAAAATTTTAAGACATTATTTTCTAAAAACTTACATCAGCATTACTGTAAGTTGGATAAATCCAACATACAGTATATTTCACACTTTACTAACCTTAAGGAGATTAGCACAAATTAAATTTCACATTAACCAGCCTAAAGCCATGAACAGGAAAGTACACTCGAGGGTATTTGGTTAATTGTGCTAAAAATATATTCATGTTATTTCTGTAGAGCATAAAAGTAGCAAAAGTATTTCTTTAACTAAAATACTATGAGTTTAATTTTTCTTCTTTCCCATTTATTAGTGTGAATAATAATGACTCTTTTGATCTTTTGCAAATCTGCAGGATTATTGCTAGCCAAGTTATTATCCTCCTATTATTTTGTATTTGAGAGAGAATTATGAAATAAAACCAAATATCTTGATGTTTTTATTCATACTCTTAGCTGCTATTGTTTTTGTTATCTGTTAACCATTAAGTGTAAATATATGCTCAGAAATAAAGGAAACATAATTAGAATAAAAATATGTTTGCTAATTATATGGCTATTGTTCACTAAGTTTTAAGGCATACAGTTTTCTATCTCTTTAATTTAGAGAGTGAAACATTATTAAGTTGTTATTAAGAATAAATATACATTTTCCCCAGGTATTGCACCAAGGAGGTACAAGGAGTTGCTTATGTTTTGGAAAGGTTGTGTGTTACAGGATAGCATCATAGAAACTCTCAGTCTTTTAAAAATACTATAATAGCTTTAAAGATATAGAAGTACAATTGTGATTCTCAAGGTTGATTGGGATATCGCTTGTTTTTCATTAAAGTGATCTAGTGATTTTTAAAATATCTGCCATCCATATGGAGAATTTTACTTTATTTTTCTTTTGTTTAAATTTTGTGGGTTTTTTGTTTTGTTTTGTTATGTTTTGTTTTTCCAACAGAGAATGTATTTGCTTAAATGCAACCATTAAAAAATATATAACTTTTGAAAAACAGTCAAGATGTGCCCCAGCCCACACACAGTCCAGGCTCCCCAAACCCCCTTCTGTGAGACGAAGGGAGGAAGAGTTGGGGGGATACCTGAAACCACCTAAAAGAGGATCACAGCCCCAGGGTCCATACAGGGGAGGGCTGACCTTGCATGGGGAGGACTGAGGGTCAGCATACCACGGTAGGCAGCCAGTGGAGCAAGACAGCTCATGCTAGTCACCCTTGATTCCCAGTTGATGGTGAATTCCAGATCACAGTTGTTCTTGGAGTTGGGTCACATGCCAATGGTGTAGAACATCTGGCCCGTCTTCACCATGTAGAATACCATCTGCTTCCATTGTGTATGCGGGGATTTGGGGCTGGTGCAGAAGCTGCTCCTCTTTGTGGCAATCCATGAACTTAATGTTGAAGTAAGCCATCAGGTTGACCATGTAGATCCACTTCCTTTAGGTAGTGGTAACCAGTTGCTTGGGGTTTACAAGCTCTCCAAGGACTCCTTGATGTAGGATGCGTCAAACCCATACATTTTCCCCCTCCAGCTCAATGAGTACTCTTGAAGAGGTTCAGGAAACCATATGGGATGCTGAGAATAGAACCTAGATATGTCAAGTGTAGGGCCAGTTGCCCTAACTACTGTACTATAGCTCTGGCTCCAGATTTTATTTATAAATTTGGGTGAGGAGTGTGGCCCAACTCCTCACCCAAATTTATACTCAGCAGTGCTCAGGGCCATGTGGTGCAAGGGATGAAAACTGAACTCTTCCTTAAATTCTATCAATGTCTATATTGAAAACAGCATAAACGCTGACCATTTTTAAATTAAAAAATCATCCAATTGTTCAGTATAGATTTGACCTTTACAAATGACATTTTTTTCTCCCACTCACATTTTTGAGTAGACTATAAGCCATAAAAATTAACCCTTTTGATTATTTTAATCCCTTTTGATTGTTTAACCATTTTGAGAGAGTTGATATTTTATTTTTGTACTTTCTATCTTGGTTGCTAAATTTAGAATCTGGATCATTAATATGCCTTGATTGTTACAAGCTCAATTCACTGGGTTCCACTTGTGAGTCTGGAAATAGAAAGCTCAGTCAGTGTAAGGGAAATCAGTGTTCCATTAGAATGCTAATTACTAGACAAGTTCTGTATACTGTAACAAAACTCAGCATAAACAGAACCATCAGGGGAGGGGGATTATTAAAATACTCCTCAGGGGACTAAAATTAATAATAACTGCACTAATATTTTTTAAAAAGAAATTAAATGCTTAGATGTGTTAATATTAACATTTCAATGTGGAATTTATATATTTTAATAGAGTCAGGTATATATTATCTTTTCTAACAAGGAAATATATACAATTTTATAAAGTTTGCAAATCAAAGTGTATCCAAATCTAGGGCAAAAGATGTTTCATTGTAAAGTTATACATAATGAAAGTTCATCACAGTCAAATAAAATATTTATCTTAGAATAAAAATGCTACTACAGATTTTATACAAAACATGTTTCAAAGTGTGGAAAGTGATGGAAGCTCTTTTTAAGTATCTTGTATTTATAGTGATGAAAGCTCTTTTTAAGTATCTTGTATTTATTATGTACTTAAATTCAAATATCAGTATATCTCATGGAGATGGCATCAATCAGTTTTAACCAAGAGCTGAACATTTTTGGCAAACTGTTCTTACCACTTACTAGTCATTAAAAGTTTTAGCTGGTGACACAAAATAAGTATAATAAACTTGTGAAGATGGAAGTCATGCCAATTATTTTCCATCACAATGCTGTAAATTTAAAATTAACCACAAAAAGAAATTATAAAATAACAAATGTGGAATGTGAACAATATGATTCTTAGTGGCAATGGATCAATGAGAGGAAAAAGACAAAATTTAAAACAATATTTAGAAACAGTTGAATTTGAAAACTGAATTTGGAAGTTACAAATACATTTTATGAGGCCAACATTATTTGACAACAAAACCAGACAAGAACAGTAACCACTGACCAATATACCTGGTAAACATAGATATAAACAATATTGACAAAATTCTATCAAATCAATTTTAACAAAGCATCTATGGAATCATAACATCAGCAAGTGGATTTTATTACAAGCTTGCACGGATGGTTCAAAATAAACAAATGAATTACTATAATTCACTATGTCAGTAAACTGCTCTGCACTGTCTTCCCATTGTTCATTGATTTGCTCGAGCAGGCCCAGTGACATGTCCAATGTGAGATTTGCTGTCACTGTGTTTGGCATATTGAATACGTCACGGGTAGCTTGCCAGGCTTTGGTGTGCAGGCAAGATATTCTCGGTAGCTTGCTGGTCTCTCCAAGAGGGGAGGAGGCTCAGTCGGGTCAGCTAAATGTAAGACAGACACCCTGCTGCTGTGCTATCGCTCCAACCCATGTCAGTAAAAGGAAATAAAAATCATATGACAATATAGATACAAAGAAAACATTTCAAAAGATTCTGCACCCATTTATGACAAAATCTAAAATGATCATAGAAAGAACATATATCAGCATAATAAAAGTAATATATTCACAGCTAAAATACAGAAAATAGTAATGTATAGTAATGATACACAGTGGTAAAAAACTAAAATCTATTTTTATAAAATCAAGAAAAATAGATATTCAGTACTTCCACTTCTATCTAATACAGCATTAGAAGATTTATTCAAAATAATTATGTAACAACAGTAATACAGATAAAAACATTAAATTCTATAGCGTACATGATTACATAGAAAAGCTTACAAAAAAGACTAGAAACCTAGAAACAATCCAGAATAATGTCTGACAACAATAACTGTCACTTTTACTGTCATTGTCACTGTCCTCCCATTTTTCATCGATTTGCTCGAGCAGGCCAGTAATGTCTCCACTGTGAAACTTGTTACTGTGTTTGGCATATCCAATACGTCACAGGTAGCTTGCCAGGCTTTGCCGCGCGGGCAAGATACTCTCGGTAGCTTGCCCGGCTCTCCAAGAGGGGTGGAGGAATTGAACCTGGCTTGACCAGGCTGACTGCGCGCAAGGCAAAAGTCCTGCCGCTGTGGTATCACTCCAGCCCAATGACAATAACAATACATTAAAAATCTGTTATTATGTGCAAATAATAAATGAGAAGGAATTTAGAAAGAAACATCATTTATTGCATCCAGAAATAATATAATCGGGAATAAAGTTTGACAAAGTGGGTGAAAGACCTATATAATAAAAATAAGATGCTGTTAAAATACATAGAATAAACTTCAAAATATGAAATTGTATTCCATAAATACAAACAGGAAGGACTGAAATTGCCAAAACGTTTAACATTACCACACTAATATTGCCAAAAGCAATATTTATACTGAAATCACTCAGAATTTCAATACCATTTTATTTCATGAGAGGGAGCACTCCCAGAGGTGCTCAGGACCACTCTCTGTGCTGCTGAGATCCATTTCTGATAGTTCTTGGGGTACCATGTAGTGCCAGAACTTCACCTGGAGTCAGCTGCATGCAAGACAAGTGACCTAACTCCTTTACTGTCTTCCAGCCCCCAGTAACACTTGAAAGAGAATAGAATAACAATGCTAAAGTTTAGAAGTAATAATAAATGATAGTTATGACAATTATTTTTGTTTGTTTTTCTTCTTTTGGGCTGGATCGATAGCACAGCAGGTAGGGTGTTGCCTTGCACGAGGCCAACGTGGGTTCGATTCCTCTGTGCCTCTCAGAGAGCCCAGCAGACTACTGAGAGTATCCCACCCACACGGCAGAGCCTGGCAAGCTCTCTGTGGTGTATTCCATACATCAAAAACAGTAACAAGTCTCACAATGGAGATGTTACTGGTGCCCACTCGAGCAAATTCAAATCGAAGAACAACGGGAGGACAGTGCTACAGTGCTTTGTTCTTTTATTTTTTGTTCTCTACCTTCAAGTGTGGACTGTATAGCAAAATAAGAAAAAACTTGGCAGGAAAATTGAACTTTTCCAAAGAAGACATACAGATGATGACAGGGTATGAAAAAAAATTTTGTATCCCTTTTTGTCAGATAAATGTTAATTAAGATCACAGAGAGATTTCCACCTCAGACCTATGTGGAGGATTGCAGTAGACATATCAGTATTACCAAATTTTGGAAAGAGTATAAAAGAAAAAGAACTTTTGCATTCTGTTGGTGAAAATGTAAATTGGTGTGACCAGTTTGGAAAATGGCATGAAAGAAGTTAAGCAGAAAGCAATCCATGCTGTTTTTGAGGTCCTTCTCAAAAAAAAAGTGCATTAACACATATTGTACTCATCTGTTTGTTGTGACTATAGTACATAAAATATAGATAAATTGAAGTGACTTGATGAATAGTCACTGATTGGATAAAGATGTGTATGTATTACATTAATATAATGAAATTATACTCTTCAGTTTTGAAGAAAACAACGAAAATCTGTCACTTGTAGTGAAATGGAGGGAGACTGAGAGAATTATACACAGTGAAATAATATCAATGAAAAGGGGCAAGTATTGTATGGTTTCACATAGGTGTACAATATCAGGATATATAATTCAGGAACAGATAAAAAGGCAAACTGGGGAACATTGGTAAGATAAGGTTACTAAAATAGGTTGGGGGGAGGTGATAAAATTTTTGTCTATATGGGAAAAATAAGAAGAAATAAAATGGAAGGGGGTGCTATCATAAAACATTTGAAGGGTCCAGAGAGATAGTTAGCAGGTGAGGCACTTGCATTGCATGTGATCAACCTAGGTTCATCCCCGGCATCCTATTTGACACCCCAAGCTTGCCAGGAGTGATCTGGGAGTGCAGATCCAGGAAGAAGCACTAAGCAGTGAGGGGTGTGGTCCCCCAAACCAACCAAACAAACAACAGCAACAACAACAAAACACCCACTTCAATGTTTTTGTGTGTTTGTATCATAAACTGCTCAAGGGCTACTCCTGACTGAGTGCCCGGGGATCAATCCCAATGACGTTCATGAGACCATTCTTTAACAGGGATCAAACCCAGATCTCCTTTGAGCTATCTCTCAGCACTGCTTGCCATTTTTTTAAAGAAAAGAATCGTACACAAAGTAAAATCTTACTTTAGGAAAATAGAACAAATATTATTGGAAAGAAACAGATATCAAAGCAATAATACCTGTTAGCAAAACTTTCATGACTTTAACTTACATTTTGAATTTATTCAATAATTACTGAAATATATTTTTTCCAAAATAACTAGATCTGTATTATTTTACTGGCACACAGTCTATGCAGCTATTTTAAATGCCATTGAGAGGAAACTTCTAAAAGGTGCCTTCAAGATTCCCAGGGATATTGGTGAAAGCAAAGTATCTGAGCCCAGTGGCACTGGGAATCTTCATGTTTATTAAGCATTCCAAGCAGTCCTGACATAATTTAGATCATTGTAGGATAACACTGTTTTGTCCTTCCTCAGGTAGCTTATGTTTATCGGGTCACACCCATCCCAGGGCACTGAACTTGTATTATAAGTTAATATTGCCTTTCTCCTCTCCTTATGTCTTTTGGATAGTTTACCTTAAAGCAATGTCCTTTCTGTATGGACACAGGAAGACAGTTAATATTATGCTTTGTAACATGGGAGTTGATTGACTCCGAATAATATTTACTCATGGGCATCTGCTTTCTTGACTCAGTTGCCCTTAGTTCCTAGGATCCCAAAAGCAGGGTCCTGACGAGGGACTGAACGGACCCAGGGAAAGCTGTGAGCTACCCTGGCATCGAAATAGGCCAGGCCAAAGTGCCACAATATTCAACTATAAGTTGAGGGCATGATCATGGACAAATGTTGTCATGATCCAAAAGTAAGTAACAACGAGACTAGGACCCTGCTGGGGCTAGGAATACTAACCTGGCCATAGGACTGCCAAATGTATAGTGAAATGATCTCAGGAAGAACCAAACTGTATGTTTATATCTCTTACTGTGCTCACACAGAATGACATTGCTAGAAATATCAGAAGTAGATTCACTACAATTATTTAAGTAGATTACTAGCTGAGGAAAGAACACACCCTCATTGGGATCCCACCCTTGAGCGGATCTCCTAGTAATTTGGAGCAATCGCTTTAGATGAGATTTTATCCTTGAGTTAATCTCCTGGAGGAGTGGTCTTACCTCTCATTGTTGATTTATCGATGTTCAACCCACCTTTGTGTCACCACCTTACGTGATTGTTATATAAACTAAGACTGTAAGCTTGGAAGAGTAGAGTCAGAAGTGAGAGGGCTCGGGTGCCAGAGACCCAGAGTCAGAGCCAGAAGGAGAAAGGTTCCAGATTGGGGCCCAGGAGAGAAGGAGGCAGAAGAGAGACAGAAGTGAAGAGGATTGGAATAAACTACAATTGATACCTACCAGACTGGCCCTATTTCTTCCTTCGTCTACCCTTGGCCAACAGCCATCCCAATCCAGGCCACACACAGTGGCTTAAGAGCACCGAATGTGGGCTGTGAGACAGAACCATCAAGAGAGCCCATGAACACACAACCTTCAGCATCCTAAGATTTTACAGATCATGTTATTCAAATACATAGCATTAAATGTATGGTCTTTTGTCTATTTATTCAGTTTGCATTGGGAGATTTGGATGAGATATTGTTGGCACTACCTCTCTTCTTTTAAAAGAAATAAAATGGATTTAAAACTGTATAGAATTTCTTATTCAAGTCATTGTTTCTGCTTTTTTTTTTCTTTTTGGGTGACACCCGACTATGCTCAGGCATTACTCCTGGCTCTGTGCTCAGGAATTACTCCTGGCAGTGCTCGGGAGACCATATAGGATGCTAGGACTCTCAAACCTAGGTCAGCTGTGTGTAAGGCAAATGCCCTACTCGCTGTATTATCACTCCAGCCCCCATTTTTTGCTCATTTTAATGATATAACATGGTTTGAGGTTTCTTTTATGAATGTTATTTTTCAATGTTGTGGCTTTAATTAGTGTATATAATACCTTATATTAAAATGACATTATGTCTTACATATCATATCATTTGATATAATATCAAACTGTTTTTCTAACATTCCAATTAAAGGCACAGAATGATAGAGGTAGAAATTACATATTTGGTTTTTATCCCTAGATCCTACACAAAACTCCTAAAACCCCTGGCATTTTCTGAGAGATAGAAATGTCTCCTATTATTTATAAGAAGTTATTTTTACTCTTATTGAAGTTTTTGCTAATGAGATAGTTTTCTTATATAACCTGAGATTGGGCTGGTAATCAGAAATATCAAGTGACTAATAATTTGATCTGTAGTGCCCCACTCACTGACTTCTGAGATGCGGAAGGAAAAGGTAGAGATGATGCTCTCTAAAAATCTTTTTCAAGGATTGGGTATGTCCTATTTGGGAGCCACACTGAGTTGCTAGGAGAGTGACACACTCAGAGAGGGACTGGAAGAAAGTCCACACCAACATCTCCCTATGCATCTACTCTATCTGGCTTATCCTGAGTGCCTAAATTTAGGACTGTTGTATCTCTTCTCGGGTCAAAATTTTTTTATTGACATTAGGTGACTACAGGCCCACAAAATGCATGAAAACGTTGTTTTGTCTTTAGCAGATTTCTTTCTACAGATATGGTTAAATATAACAGATTAAACTATCTCAGGAGATTTTACTAAGATAACACTACTTATCTATATTTTCTATTTATGTTAGCTTAAATGATTATTTTTAATGTACATGCTCCTAACCCTAAGATTCATTCTTTAGAGCTCAGTACTGAAGCGCATTTGTTTGCTTATGCTTTTAGCCACTGTTCATTGACATCTAAATGCTTACGTTGCTGTCATCATGCTTTTGAGTGTACGCTGTGTGTATTGTCAGACTCATAGGTCTTTGGACAATATTTGGAGAACTAGTGAAACACAGGGGATAGTACACAGAGGAACACCCACCCTCCAAGAAAAATTAAAATCTACCTTAGAAGAAAGGGGCTCAAGATAAAGTTGGTTAAAAATATGTTAAAAATATTAAATACACAGAGATGGATGACTTTAAGAAGGTTTATATCCCTTGAAATCTTATGTAATCCAGATATCATTTTGTACACAAATCCAATAACTAGAGGGCTGAAACATAAACTTAGAAAATGGCAGTGAGCGTAGCTATATCTCTGTAACTGGAATATGAAGAGTATGAATCACTGGCAGCAATGGTGCAGATGATGTCAGCAGTAGTGTTGGGGCATGACATTGGCAGAAATAACTGTGTAAATGCCAACAATGTTGACAGCATCATTTGCCACCATGGCATTGGGAAATATGTAAACATTGGCAATGCTAGTTTGATGGTTGAGGGGTCCTCTGAGCCCTGCTCTTGGGAAAATGAATCTGGGCATGAAGGAAAAAAGTGGGTCAAGGATGCTTTTCAGGTTTCTTCCTTCAGTAAACTGTTGTATAATTTCCTACAACAGAGATCACAGATAAGAAGAATTGGTGGGATAATGTGGGGGGAGATACAATTTCATATTTTGGTATATATTGAGCTTTAGTTGTCTTTTCTATGTATATGTGTTGCAACTAGCTATGTGTGTGTTGTTCAGAATTAAGAAAACTATCCTTAGAAGGGACCAGTATAAAAATAATATACTGAAATAATCTTTTTGGACAGGAACTGAGTATACCTGATAATCTTTCAGTATTTGTATTGCAGATCATAATGCCTGAGGGAGGGGGTAAGGAGAGAGAGAGAGAGAGAGAGAGAGAGAGAGAGAGAGAGAGAGAGAGAGAGAGACAGAGAAAAAGAGGAAAGAGAGAGAAAACGAGAGAGAAGGAAGAGTACCTGTCATAGAGGCAGGTGGGGGAGGAGGAACTGGGGCATTGGTGGTGGGAAATGTATACTGGTGAAGGGACAAGTGTTGGAATATTATATGACTGAAACAACCCAAACATGATCAATTTTGTAACTGTGTATCCCACTGTGATTCAGTAAAAAAAAAGAGAAAGAAACCTATTCCCATCCTTACTTTAAGTCATCAGTAATTGAAATTATAAGGAGTTGAGATAATCCACAGAGAAAGTGGGTAATTCTAAAAGAAAAATAAAGAAATTTGGAACTCAGTGATGAGTGATAATATTTAAATCTATCTTCCTAGATTAAGTGAATTTGGACTGGATTTGAAGGATGAAGGTATTTAATATTTGATTAGAGATAAGTCATAAAAACAAATTTATGGGTAGACATAGCGAGTCAAAACAAACCAAATAGAACAAAGCAAGATGAAAGAAAAAAAGGTGAGTAAACTTGTGCATTTAAAAAAACCAAGAAAGTTCAGTGTCATTTAGGACTGAAGTTCAGTGTTGGTAGGAGATTGCTAAAGCAGTAGGAAATGAAGCAGAAGACATAGACAATGACCAATAAAATGCTTTTTATAGGATATATTCAGGAACATATGGATATGGAGACCATTATAAAGATTTTAAGCATGAAAGAGCTATAATTAGATTTGAGTGGTACAGAGATGATTTAGCTGGCTCGATCAAGGAAATAAAAGGACTTTAGGTTAGGTAGATTAGTTATTTTAATAGTGCAAGAGAACATCTGTAATACTCTCAAATGTAAGTGAAGGTGGCAATAGAAAAGATTTGATGTTAATGTAGTTCTCAAAGAAAAAAATGGCATCACAGAGTACTATTACTGATTTTTGTCTTCATTCAGATATTTAATAATTGTCATCATAACAAACTTTCAGTTTTAAAAATGTTGTGAATGTGCTAACTGAGAACATAGCGGGTAGGGCATTTGCCTTGCATGCGGCTGACCCGGGTTAGATTCTTCCATCCCTATCGGAGAGTCTGGCAAGCTACAGAGAGTATCCCGTCTGCACGGCAGAACCTGGCAAGCTCCCCATGGCGTATTAGATATGGCAAAAACAGTAACAAGTCTCACAATGGAGACATTACTGGTGCCCACATGGGCAAATCGATGAACAATGGGAGGACAGTGCTATTCCTACATAAAAAAAGAAAATTGTGAAACTGAAATTTAAAAATTGCACTATTTAACTTAGAAAAATAGTTCCTTTCTGACAAAAAATTAAAATAATTTTCCTTCAGATTATAATTTTCAATTTGCACACATAAAAAAGAATGTTGTAAAAGTAACACAAAACTTACTATTTACTATACTGCTGATATTAGAATGTTAAATAATAGCATTGTATCCAATATTATTGGATAACAGTTCATAGCATTCCAAATTATCAAGATTCATCAGAAATATAAAAATATTTGCATTTATATACATATTACCTAGATATTTATATGTTAATCAACACAATAATCTTACGTATATTTTGTCACCTGCATTTTGTTGATAAAATGTACCTAGGAAATCAGTGCAAAATCACATGGTATATAGATGTTAGATATGATTTGGAGTTAAATTTATTCTGGTTCAAATGTACATACTTACCATACTTGTTCATACTGAAAAGCAAGATAACAATTCTTTCTACATGTATTTATTATAAGTATCGGTTTACAATACAGTCCTCCCATTGTTCTTCGATTTGCTTGAGCGGGTCCAGTAACGTCTCCATCATGAGACTTGTTGTTACTGTGTTTGGCATATCGAGTACGTCACGGGTAGCTTGCCAGGCTCTGCCATGCAGGCAAGATACTCTCGGTAGCTTGCCAGGCTCTCCGAGAGGGGCGGAGGAATCGAACTTGGGTCGGCCATGTTGGCCACTTGTAAGGCAGATGCCCTACTGCTGTGCTATCACTATCATTTGTGCCATATGAAATATTAGCATGAGTGTCACAGAACAGTCTTAAACTTCAATACATAATGTTTGTTTTTTTGGTTTTTGTTTTTTTGCTTTTTGGGTCACATCCGGCGATGCACAGGGGTTACTCCTGGCTCAGCACCTAGGAGTTACTCCTGGCGGTGCTCAGGAGACCATATGGGATGCTGAGAATCGAACCCGAATCAGCTGTGTCCAAGGCAAATGCCCTCCCTGCTGTACATAATACATAATGTTTGAATTGCAAACAGCTTAAACAATCACCCATCTCGAATATGAAGAACATCATTGTACACTGGTGCCTCACACAAAAGTATATAAACATTAAGTGTCACATCTGAATTCTTCTAAATTTTATTAATGCCTGATGTTTCTGATGCTTATAAACATCAGCATTAATAGATCTTCCTCTTGAATATTCTCAATCTCTATTCCACTGAGATTTCTGAATGGGTATGACCAAGTTGCCTCTCTTTAGATTCTTACATATGGTGTGTGGTTAATCAGATAACAGACCATTTCATACAGGGGGAAAAGAAGTATAAGGAAGAAAATGTACTTGGAGTAGTCATAGATAATAGTAAACTTTCTGCTAAGTTTCTCTTGAGGTGAGCAAATTGGGAAGAAACAGAGTTTTATCATAAATGCATGCTAGGGGAGAAAAATAAATCTGGCACTATGAGAATATGGTGAGTCTGACAGCCTTCAAAATTATCCTGATTGTGAAGAAGAAAGCAGTTTATGTCAGGCCTAGCTACCACTGAGACTGCACGCAGGCTGCCATTCCTCTTCTTGTTCAATATTAACAAACAGACCTACAGCGTCAGTGACCTTGCAAAGGCTCTTTGAGCCTCACTGAGTTTTAAAGCCTTAAATCAAGATCCTGCCAGGATGAGATGATTCTTGCAAAAAATGATAACCTACACAGATAAGACAAAATGAAATTTAGTTGGATCATGTAATGACTTGGGCTAGCTCTCACAATCTAGCTCTAGCATTTTCATTGGCACGGAAATGTCAATCAAAGGACTCCAAGGCAAGGCTAAATCCAAAGTTGTGTTTGACTACTAAGACAGGATATGTTGGTTATTATTGCTTCTATTATATTTATATTTTTTTCCACTTCAAGTGTAAAAATGAAAACCTGTGAGCCTGGAGTGAATAAATATCAGGAATTGAATGAATCTACAATTTTATTTAAAGGCAGAAAAAGAAGGTGGAACTAAATTTAGACCATTTGTGCATCAGAGTCAAGGGTAAAAATTGAGGGCTGTAGTGTCTCATCTTTGTTGTTGTGCCAGGCTGAATTTAGAGATGGGGTGATTCTGGGCATTTTTGTAGAGCCATTGCCAACAAACAGCAAAGACCAAATACATTCATATATTCATATTTTAATATGCAAACATTTCTTGCCATTTAATACTTATGAATTTTATGCTGATAACTCTTGCTGAAAAATAAAACATAATTTTTCAGGCAACATAGGTAACCGGTTTTTCTCTGCATGTAAAGAAAAGAAAATTATCTACCATGAGAATACTACACTTGTGCAAAATATTTTTGACAGATGTCATGGCCTTGACAAGACAGCTCGCACTATAAATATGACTATTAAAATGTGGAGGCTATGCAACTTTTGATTTGCACTCCTTAAACTGAAAACAACATTTTCTATATCTCAGCAAAATATACATAAATGACCTTTTATAACTGTAGTACTGTAGCACTGTCCTCCCATTGTTCACGATTTGCTCGAGCGGGCCCCAGTAACGTCTCCATTGTGAGACTTGTTACTGTGTTTGGCATATCGAATACATCACGGGTAGCTTGCCAGGCTTTGCCATGTGAGCAAGATACTCTTGGTAGCTTGCTGGGCTCTCCAAGAGGGGCGGAAGAATTGAATTCAGGTTGGCCATGTTGGCCGCATGCAAGGAAAATGCCCTACCCTTTTATAACTAAAACAGCAATATGATTTCCATTATATAGTGTCTTCATTTTTTAAAGTATCTCTTAAATTTGATTTGAAATTCTTAACTTATTAATTTTTTTAATTTAAATTGTTCTTCGATTTGCTCGAGCAGGCCCAGTAATGTCTCCATTGTGAAACTTGTTGTTACTGTGTTTGACATATTGAATACTTCACGGGTAGCTTGCCAGGCTTTGCTGTGCAGGCGAGATACTCTCGGTAGCTTGCTGGGGTCTCTGAGAGGGGCAGAGGAATTGAACTCAGCTCGGCCACACAGGCCACCGCAACACAAGGTGAACGCCCTACTGCTGTGCTAAGTTTTTGGTTTGTCCTTTCAGCCTTGCCACAGGGAGCTTAGGTTTATTGAGTTACTCCCATCTCAGTGTTCCCATTCCTCTGTGTTTACTTGTAACCTCTTTCTTTGTGCTCTGTTGACTTGTTGACTTGTAAATATTGTTTTTCACTTTTCCTTAAGTCCTTTGCATAATTAATTCAAAGCAATATCCTTTTTTATATGGACACAAGAAGATAGTTAATGCTCTGCTTTTCTAATTTGAGAGTTAATTGATTCTGAATATTTTCCTCCTGGACATCTGTTCTCTCAACTTAAGCCTCAGTTTCCCTTACTTCTTAGCACTCCAAAAGGAAGTCTAGATGGACCCTGGGAAATCTATGAGCTATGTGCTACCCTGGCATCAAAACTGGCCTGGGCAAAGTACCATAATACTTAACTATAAGTTAAGAGCTTAATCATGGACAAATGCTGTCATGATTCAAAAAGCAATCATTAGATTCGGACCCTGCCAGGGTTAGGAAAGACTAATCCAGCCTGAGCACTGTAGTCTGAGTCTGTGGCGAGATATCCCCAGGGAGTCACCCTACAAGCCTCAATGTATCTCTTACTGTGTCCATGCAAAATGACTAATGTTAAGAAGTGGAATTAAGATGTGAATTAAGACGTTAATTAAGTTATTGGACTAAGGAGAGGAAAAACACCCCTAGATGGTATTTCTGCCCTTGAGCCTGATGGTAGGTCAGGAAGGGCTTTTGATAAGTTGATTTTTGCTTCAGGATGGGATGTGATGGCTACCCTCAATACAGGGAGTTGGAGAGACCAGGGAAGCAAGATGGGGTGCGGAGAGAATAGTGAGGGGGACAGAGGAAAAAGAATGTAGGGGAAGAATGCAGGAGCAGGTGCATGGAGAGACAAGAGAGCAAGGTGGAGAGATGAGCGGGAGAGACAGGAGATGAGAATAATAAGGGGCAGTGTGAGACTAGAATGGGGAACTTAGTGAGGCTGGAACAAGGGAGAATGGAATAATGGCAACTGATCATCAACTGGCCTGACCCTCATTTCCTCCTTCATCCACCCCATGGCCTGGACCACCCCGGGTGGGCAAGCAGTCTGAGTCCACCAGACGCAAGCAGCAAGAGGGAGAACCATCAGGGCTTTCCCTAGTCGCCCCGGAGATTACACAGGGGCCTTCACTATCTACCTGCCTGCCTACATCCACAAGTTTTCTCAGTATTGAGAAGCCACTATGGCCAGCCCAACAACTGCATTCAGATCCCGTTATTGAACCTGTGTTAATATAACTTAGGATTGATGTCTGGAGACAAC
Source organism: Sorex fumeus (assembly GCF_029834395.1). NCBI lineage: Eukaryota > Metazoa > Chordata > Mammalia > Eulipotyphla > Soricidae > Sorex > Sorex fumeus. The sequence goes on from NW_026606172.1 coordinate 14,274,753, forward strand.
CTAAAGCAATTCCATTCAATTGTGCAAGCTTTTCAGTCCACTTATAATTGTCAGAGTAATGTGTTTTTATTGTTCTATAAAATTTGATCCTTTCTTTTCCAGAGTAGATCCTTGACTGACTCAACTAAATGTGCCCCTTCACAGACCCTGCTCCATATCACTTTTCTGACTCATTTCCTACAATTGTCACTCCTTTTTATTTTCATTTCTCAAACATTACAAGAACCAGTATAGTATTGTGTATCTAGTTACTTTATTTCCTTTGAATAATATTAACTCTCTTTACTTATGTATGTAAATTCTACTCCCTTTTCCAAGTTTTGAAATAAAGCTGTCTCAGACCTTTTGGATTGAATTCGATCTCTCCCATGAAATTTCAAAAGCAGCTCCCACACAAACCCCTGCCAGACTAGCGTGGACCACACTGTGACCTGATAATTTGTATAAATATCAGTCTTATCTGATTCTGAGAAAGTGAAAATAAAATATTTGGTATTATAATCTACATCTTAAATCTTGAATGTTCCATGAAAGTTTTAGGGACCATCATATAACAGCAGGGCATTTGTCTTACATGCAGTTGATCTGGACTTCATCCCAGAATTCCCTGAAGGCCCCCGAGCCTCACCAGACATGATCCATGAGAGCAGAGCCATTAGGAAGTTCTGGGTACTTCTGGGTATAGCCCCAAACCAAAATTATAAGAATAAAATAAAAAGCCTAAGTGTTACAGTGGTTCAGATTCTTGCCTTACAAGTGACAGGCTCTGGTTCAATTCTCAGTATGTCTGTTCTCAGGAGCACCACTGGAAGAGACCCCTGCGCATAGATAAGTTGTGGTCCACTCCTATCTGCAATAAAAACAAGCATAAAATTAGTATATTTCACATCCTGAGTGATAGTGAATAAGATGGAATATATGGTCTGTGTGCAGGAGACCTGGGTTTGGTCCCTGACATCTCTTGGTCTACCAAGCACTGTTGAAAATGAACAATGAGCATATTGCTGCCAAGTGTGGCTCAAAAACATAACCAGAATATGAAAATAAGTAAATATCCTATCTCATATCACGAATCCCCTTGAAAGATTTGTTGTTATACCTAGCCGCAATAAAGACATCTCTCTTCTCAGTACCCACACTGCAAAACTGCTACTTTTACACTTGGTTGGTAAAAAACTAAGAATGCCATTGGTTCAACTTATTAATGCATGAAGACAATTAAGACTTGTTCAATGAGATGATAATAGATTTTGTCAGGTTCCAAAGTAATTATCCCAGTGATGCTCCATATCCAGTTTCTTGAAGTCTAGTTTATTTTATCATGCAACTACTATTGAAGCCAGTCGAAAGAAATTTAGAGTTGAATCCAGTGTTAGATGGAAAGAGTTCAAAATGTTGAAAATGTTCCCCGTATCTTCATGTAAAGGGGAAGAAGGCAGAAACCTTAATCAGAAATCTTTATCTGGAGTCCGAGAGAGAGGTGCAAGCTTTGCATGCAGGACAACCAAGCTCCAACACCAGCATTTCTGAGCATAAACTGGAGTGATCCTCAACACTTCATGCTTCCTGGTATAGTCCAAAAAACAAGCCCAAAAGAAATCTTTTTTTTTTAATCATTACATCAGAAATGTGCCTCAGGTGATCAGCTCATAAAGGAATTTATTGATTATCTTGGCACCCACCAGTTTGTGACTCATCCTGAAAAAAGTGCTCTTCTCTCTTCCTATGACAGACAGCTGATTCTGTGGTACTTAGGGACTAGTCTCACTTCTGTGCTCAGAAGTATGTTGCAGGGTACACATGCAAGGAAAGCACATTAATGCTTGTCAAATTATAATTTTTTTGTAATAGTACTCAATTCATTTAATCATTTTAAAATAAGAATTAACAACCACGTCAAAGACAGGTAGTATGAGATAGAAGAGATAAAACTGACCAGAGTCCTTGCTTGTAGGTACTTTAATTCTAACTTTGGGAGAAATAAAGACGTAGACAAAAGAATATCAGATTTGATAACTAGCATGTCTGTGATAATAAACTGCACATTAGATAGGATTGTTAAAGATGGCCAATTTTGTGTCAATTAGGGGTTATGTGTTCCAGAGAATTGGGGCAGATTAAATTCTTCCAGGGAGGAAAGGAAACTTTCTTTACGGAAGCTATAGAGATGAGAGGAAGAAATGAATATAGGTGTGATTTTTGCTTTTATTGTAGAAATTTAAAAGATGCCAAACTACTAACGGAGGCTAATTCCAAGAAAGAATGAAAAGATAATGAATATTGAGAACAGTGTGTGAGATTTAAAAAAATAGTCCCACTTTAGCCTTTGCCAAATGTCTATTTACTTTTCCCTATTAAAAAGTACCTCACACATGTTCTGTGCATCAGAATCTCATATCTAAATTATCTTTCTATTTAATTCTGAGCACATTTTGGCAAACAATAAAGAAAATACAATCACAAGAGCTGCTAATAACATTCTTGCTTCTCAGATTTAACATTTTTTTTTTAAACAGACTGGCATTGTGCTGCGAAGGGAGATGGGTGGTCTTTGATGGATGTTTATACCTATACAAATAACTCAATTGTAACTGTCCAAAACTGAAAGCTTTTTTCAAGGCTTTGTACATTTATATAAAAGCAGAGCCTTTGTTTGCTGTGAGTTAATAGCTTTAGCAAACATGGAGCTAAGATGGTTTTTGAATGAAAGGTGACCTTTGAAGCAAAGTCACCTTGCTCATTGCATCATAAGGGAAATAACTAATTACATGTAGGCATTAAAAAAAAACTCTTGTTATTTTGTGCACTGGAGATATAATGCACTAGGAACATAATACTACTTGAATGAAGATTTGATGAAGGTAACTGTTTCTTTTCCCTCGTTTTCTCCAAAGATATTTCTGTAACGTGTTTTCCACTTATGCTCAGAAACTAGGTTTAAGTGCAACTACTAACTCATAGTAAATTTTAACTCAGAACTAATTACATAAAAATGGTGGAAATTATGGCATTCTAAGAGCAATTAGGAAGTTTGGCAATACCGTAGAAAAATAGAAAGGAACAGCTATCCCATATGTTTTACTACTTCTGCACTGTTTTATATGCTGTTAAATTTGTTTTGTTTGTTACACTGTTATTCCTATTTATTGCTTACATTCCTGATAATAATGGGCGGGAAAGAACCCAAAATAGTAAATCCTTTTGTGAATGGCAATGTTCCTTTTTAAAATGGAAAAATTTTTAAAATTCCTTTTTATTTTATTTATTTATTTATTTATAATTTATTTATTTATTTATTGAATCACTGTGGGAAAAGTTACAGAGCTTTCAGGTTTAGGTCTCAGTCATGTAAATATCAAACACATTTCCCTTTACCAATACTTACTTTTAACCGCGAACCCCAATATAACCCCACCTCCCACCCCTCCCAATTCCTGTGAGGCAGATGAGTTCTAGTTAACACTCTATCTACTTTGACTAGGTTCATTGTTTCAATAAAAGATGCACCATTATTATTTAGATTTTACCACCACCCCCCCCCCCCCCCGCCCAAATCAGACAGGCTGAAAAAGTGTTGTGAAATGATTTGCTTTCTACAGCTGGGTTCAAGAATTAAATGTTGTCGTGCAGCCGCTATTGTGGCTGCGCAGTTTTGGATTTCTGCTATTTTATTTATTAACCCTGGAAGTATTTCTATTAAAAGTTAGATAGTTAAGAGATTGGTTTCTGTGCTCTGGAGTCGTGGCCATGCCAGAGAGCCGCTCGTGGGGGGCAATTGGTGACCTCGGTTGGGCGTGTAGGACTGACCGGAATGCCCCTCTTCCCATGAGGCCCCTGCCGCCCCCACCCCTGGCTCAAACCTGCTGTCCACAAGGCTCCCGTGCGGTCGCCATCTTTTTTTCCAGAGAGCTAAAATTCCTTTTTAAAATGAGAGAAGTCAAATAAGAAGATGATCCAAACTGATAGAATTTTACATATAGATTGCCTAAATCCTATTTTTATGTCTCGTCTGTATTGCCTTGGTCCTTTCATATGTGTTATAAAATGTGATGTACAGGTAACCTGTATAAAATTATCTCCCATGCAATTTTCTAAAGTTCCCTACATTGGATGTTATTTGTTAAAATCTATTGTAGCATCATATTGATAGTTTTTTTTATACAATTATTTTTTGGTTTTTCATCATGATAGTTTTTATACAATTTTCTAAATGTTCCACAGTAGTTTCTTTTCGCCACCTCCATCTCTGTAAAAGTGGTGGAAAGAAAGTAGGCAGAGTCTCCTGCCCCCACGCCTGGCTGTCCTTGCCTGGGCCCCTTGGAGGGGAGCAGGTTGAGTTTTCCTCCCCGCCCAAACCAGGGCTCAGGCAGCCAAAGACCTCCAGAACCAGCCACCACCATGCTGAGACCACTCTCCGCACACATGAATGTACCGGCAGAGGAACAAAGCCACGCGGGTTCCGGGATTGAGATCTCCAAGCCTACTCAGATTGGGGCTGAGCATCCTCCACCCAGATCCTCCAAATTCCAGTAGGCGGGGGTCACACCCACCAACTGGCCCCCTGGCGCCGTGTAATCCCATCAACGGCCAAGACTCAGAGACTATAAAACCCAGCTCCCGGACATCTTAACATCTCATTCCTACTTTGGACAAACTGGCAGGCTACCAAATGTAACCTGCCCACACGGCAGAGTCTGGCAAACTCCCCGTGGCGTGCCCAATATGCCAAATACCAGTAACAATGAAGGGTCTCATTCTCCTAACTCTGAAAGAGCCTTGAATATGGCACTTTTTAAAAAATCTCAGGGCTAGGACGAAGGAGACGTTACTGGGGCCTGCTCGAGGCAATCGACGAGTAACAGGATGGTTATGATTGTTGTGTGATTGTGATTTCTACATGTTAGAAGAACATTGTGCCAGTATAAGTCTTTTTCTCAGAACACACATTAATCTCTCTCAAAGCAAATCATTCCACAAAAGTGTTGCAGGTGAAGTGGGGAGAAAAGAGACATGGCAGCCTCGAGAAGGGAGTCTATTACATCCTTCTCTACCCACCTTGGTCACTTGGGAAATGTTTGGGGAATTATGATTGATGAAAGTCTGTTATGTTCCCCTGCATTGGAAAGACCTCATGCTTTCCCAAGCCCATGAGGCATCCATCAAACTACACCTAAAATCCACTTGTTCTGCCCAATGTTGGAAATGATCCCTTCCACCCAACTTCTCAGGGAGACAGGCTTGAGCAAGGAGTTACTCTTTGCAGGAAATTGAAGTTAGTTCTAAAACTTTACCCAGGCTTTTTGTTGTCATCACTACTCCCTCATAGAAAAGAAATTCCGAAGGAGACAAGTTCTGAAGTGAAACAGTTTTATTTAGAGACTATGAGGGAGCGGGAAGAGGGAAAGTGGGGAGAGAGGAAAGAGTAAGAGGGGGTTGGGGAGAGAGAGAGAGAGTGGGAGAGAGGAGAGAATGTGGAAGAGAGAAGAGAGAATGAGGATAAATGAATACCTCAAGTAGGGATGCAGAAAATGCCCCTAGAAGAGGGATGTGTGCTGCATACCTTTGGAAGTTTGTTTTATAGATTTTTCTCCCAAGCTGCCCCCACCTGGGGGTTTTCTATCTAGATAAGAGTTTGAAACAGTTAATGGTCCATCTTCATACCCTTATCACAGCTCTTCTTCCTGCTAAGGCTTCTTTCCTGAGAGGGGTCCAGCTTTCTCTGGGCCTCTCCTGGTGCCAGTTAGAGGCTTATCAGACATCATTTCCTGTGTCCACAAAGTGGGTCAGGCAGTAATGCTGTATGGCTAGTGACAGAGTGACTCTTCAAATCCCATCTTGGTTTTATTATGTCTCAAGAAGTCTTTGCTCTAAGTACTTGCCTGATTCAAAAGTACACCGGAAATGCAATGGGAAAACCTGTGGTCACAGGTTTGATATGATGAATTGTTGGCATGAAACTGGACTAAATCCTGTGTGGGTCCTTGAGGATGATACAGAAGATTAGCATAGGAAACTCTAGATGTTTATGATGTTGCAGTTATTTAACAATTCTAAGAAGATAGTTTTGAGTTCCCCAATGTCTCCTATCCAGGCTCCAGAGAAGCTGCTTCTTTGGTTTATGTGCCTCCATGTTCAGAGGTTGACTGCCCTCCATCAGTTCTAGTGATGTTCTTTGGTTCCCTCTGGCCTATCCTCCCAAAGTCTTTTCTATCTTGAAGGCCTGGAATCTGTGGCTGGAATTGCGCAGCCTGCCTCTCCGGCCTAATGCCTTGCTGCTCTTTGTCCCTTTGGCTTCCCTTGATTCTCACATGGGTGAAAACTCCTGTTTTTCTTACCTTCATCTGCCCAGGCACAGTGAAGGGTCAAGGAGAGGTTGTCTTTGTTTAGGTGCAAGCACTGGGTCAAAGAGGGAGTTGCCTTATCTGTCCCCCCCCCCCCTTAAGTGTTACTTTCTCTCCTGGCTCTGTGCTCAGAGATCATTGCTGGAGGAACTTGGGTGCTGGGAATCAAATCCAGGTTAACTGATTCTATTCCACTATATTATTTCTGCTGCTCTCCAGTTGTATTTAATTGAAGTGACTGGCATCCTTCCCTTTCCCCCTTCACTTCCTTCATGACAAATCTGTAAAATGAAATCGTTGCTAGTTGCAATGCAGCGACAATGTTTCAGAAGGATAACAGGCAAATGAAGCTTAAATCTTGGGAAGTTAGACAATAGATGGAAAAATGTAGGATAAATGTAGTTCAAAAATTAGACAATAGATGGAAAACATAGGATAAATGTAGGTCATATTTGTCTACAGAAGTGGAATTAAGGCAAATAAATGAATTATATACTAAAACCTAGAATTGACCTCGTTTAATAATCAGTTGTAACTGATAATATCAGAAAGAAAAGAACCAAGAAAATTCCCCCACTTGATTTCTGTTTTGGAAGTCAGACTTTGTTGAGCTCCTATGTTCCTTTGTTTATGAAACTTTGTTTTGACTTCTTCAAAAGGTGGGTCAAGGAAAGTGAGAGAGAATATATATTTATAAATGCCTGAATACTTAGAATCTGGAAATTTCATGGAATATGGCATGGCCAATTTTATGGCAAATAATACTCACCAATTGTCAAATAGATAAATGTTATATATAGTTCCCAGAGAAGAAACTGAATTACAGATACAAGTTTTGGAATTATGTCTTCTCAGATATTAGTTGAATAATTAAAACCGTAAGGACGATAGATGAGAATGGCAACAGTGCTTTAAATTTTATAATTTGGTGACCATCATGTTTAGTAATTTAAAGGAAAATAATGGGAAAAACAGTTTTTGTGAGGGGAGAGAAGTAGATTCCAGACTACAGCTGAACAAAAAATGAGTCCGTAGAATTGAAAAAAAAAATCAAAGAATGTTGACTTGCATTTTTCACATACTCAACTAGGGTTTCACCCTGAGACTGATTTAATCATTTTGGCAAAACAGTGGGGCACATTTCTAGTGTTATCCATACTGGTGTATCATTTACTAGTGTATGAGGGATCTTTGGAAATTGCTCCTGGTTGGGTTTGGGAAAACAAACATATGTTGTTGGGATTCAAACTGTTGCTTGTAGGAAGATAGGAGAACCCTGGAAATGTATGCACTGTAGCATTATAGCACTGTCCTTCCATTGTTCATTGATTTGCTCGAGTGGGCACCAGTAACATCTCCATTGTGAGACTTGTTGTTACTGTTTTTGGCATATAGAATACACCATGGGGAGCTTGCCAGGCTCTACCGTGAGGGCGAGATACTCTTGGTAGCTTACTGGACTCTCTGAGAGAGACGAACCTGGGTCAGCTAGTGCAAGGCAAACGCCCTACCCGCTGTGCTTTGGTCCAGCCCTGGAAGGGTATACTGGGGAAAAACAGTGTCTGGAATCTAAAACCAGCCCAAAGGCATGAAAATGTTTTACATAAAGGACCCATCTTGGTTCTTTGGTGTTTTGCTTTAGGGTACATTCCACCCCCCCCCCCCCCCCATCATCACGATCATCCTGTTTTTAGTGATTGCCTCAAGCAGGCCCCAGTAAGGTCTCCTTCGTCCTAGCCCTGAGATTTTAAGAAGTGCCATATTCAAGGCTCTTTCAGGGTTAGGAGAATGAGACCTATTATTGTTACTGGTATTTGGCATATTGGGTATGCCACGGGGAGTTTGCCAGACTCTACCATGTGGGCAGATAACATTCGGTAACCTGCCAAGTTGTCCAATTCTCACCTGCCACATTTCCCCATTCCAGAGAAATGGCCCACACAATCAAGTACATTTCCCTACACACCCTAAGAAGCCTGTGTTCTTTCTTGCACAAGTGTCTTTATCTACTTCTACCTTTTTCCCTTTGGGCAGTATTTCTAGCATTAAAATGAGGAAAAATGTTACAAAAGGGGCAGCCCAGGGCTCTGTCCTGGCACCAGCTCCTCTTTGCTAGGTGGGTGGAGTTCCCCAGGAACATTCTTCGGCACCACCACAACTCACATACAGCTCTAGAAACTGGCCTTTCCTCTGAAGGTGAAAAGCACAGGAGAAGGAGTAGAATGGGATCCCCAGTGCTAGCTGTATTCTGATGAAGGCTCTGCTCCTGGGTTCTCCTTTAAAATGCAGATATGGGGTCAAGGGCACCTCTAAACTCCAAAGTAGTTACAGTAGCCAGTGAAGGAAGGACTCACTGACCTCCCTTTTCCCCTGAAGCAGGTTATAAATAGTTCAAATGTGATACCCTCCCTGTGCCCCTGAGGAATCGAGCTTTCTTATCTGCAAGGACAAAAGGACTCTGCAGAGAGGAATCTAAAAGAATGGGTCTGATAAATTCCCCTACTAATACCATAAACACATTTGTCTGTTAAATTCCCCTACTATTACCATAAACACTTTTGTCCTATTGCATTTTCCACAGGGCTTTCCATCCTTCCTCAAGCTGAGATAGAATAAGGACTTGACCCTTACCCCAATCCAGAGGCCCATTTGTAAATATCTTCATCAGATAGCCAATTCTGCTGGCCTATGACTCCCCAAGACCAAACACCATGCAGACTATAGATCCTTTAGGGCAAGATAAGCAGACAAGGTTGGAAAACCTCCCCTACAGGACAGAAGGCAAGTTTGAGCTCTGAGACTTGCACAGAAGCAGCACAATGCTTGCACAGTCAGCTCTCTCACTTCCCCTGGTGCTGGCATTGCTCTACTGCACTGTCTTAATGGGACTGCATGCCCACCATCTCACTGAGCAAATGCTGACTCTGGTGCACTGCACCAAACGTCGGAGCTGCATGCTACAACACACACTGAATGTGCACACACGAGCTGGTCAGGCACAGTTCCTGGGACTCAACCTTACTTCTCCTGGCAAGGGACATGGGAGTTATAGGATTGGAAGAACACTCTAGGATTCTGCACAAGTTTCAAGCCCCTCATTGGGTCCAGGGATGTAACTCAGTGGTAGAGCACTTACCTTGCCTGTGAAAAACCCTGGCTTCAATCCCTGGCAGTGCAATAAGTAAGGAAATACCATATCCAGTAGGTATCCAAGTAACTAGATAAATAACCTTTCCCCAGGACCCAACCTCTAGGTGCTTATCTTTCATACTATCTGTACTGTGTCCCTTTTGTTCCAGCATCTGCATCTGTCCCTGAAGTGAGTATTGCTAGAAATTAGTAATTGATTTGTTGTGAATTTCAATTTTGCAAAGATTTGGAAAACCTGGAATCTATAACAAAATTTAGTACTTAAGCACTCAGATTTGACTGTTTTTTCTGTTACTTCTCCCCTTTTGGGGGGTCAAGGGATGGGGAATGTAAACTGTGGTACTCAAGGATGACTGCTCAGGAGAAAATATGTAGAGGCAGAAATCTAACATTGGCCTAGGCATTGCGAAACATGTACTCGACCATACTGATCGAGCTCTCCAGCCCTACTATCCATTTCTTTATAAAGTCTCCTGTACACCTAAAATATTTCTAAATACATATTTAGTTTTTTCTACTTATATCTTTGCTTAGGCTACTTCATTAGGGCCCCAGCCCTGGACAGAAAATGAGTTCAAAATAGAGCCATTTATGACATCTGGAATCATATGTTTATAGCAGCACTATTCACAATAGATAGAATCTGGAAAAAACCAGAGTGCCTTAGAACAGATGACTGGTTAAAGAAACTCTGGTACATCTACACAAGTGGACAGTCATGGAGAGAATCATGCTAAGTGAAATGAGTTAGAAAGAGAGTGATAGACATACAGAATGACTGCACTCATTGTGGAATATAAAATAACATGAAACAAAAGTTTTTTTAAGTTTCTCTTAAGTTTTAGGGCTGGAGCGATAGCACAGTGGGTAGGGCACTTTGCCTTTCATGCAATTGATCCGAGTTCAATTCTTCCGTCCCTCTTGGAAAGCCTGGCAAGCTACCGAGAGTATCCCGCCCACAGAGCAGAGCCTGGCAAGCTCCCCATGGCATATTCGGTATGCCAAATAGTGCTGCTATAAGTAACAGCAAGTCTCACAATGGAGACGTTACTGGTGCCTGCTTGAGCAAATCGATGAAAAATGGGGCGACAGTGCTACAATGCCAAAATAACATGAGACTAACACCCAAGAGCAGTAGAAACAGTACCAGTAAGATTACTCCATGATTGGCAGCCTGCCTTATGATCTGAGGGAGAAGGCAGGCTAAGAAGAAGGCATCACTAAGCCAATGATGGTTGGAAGGATAGTTCCAGATCGAAATTGTGTGCTGAAAATAGATAAAGGATCAAACGTGATAGTCTGTCAGTTCTGTATTGCAAACCATAATGCCCCAAAGTAGAGAGAGCGTATGGGGGAAATTGTCTGCTATGGAGTCAGGAGAAGGGGTAAGATATGGGGTAGGGGGAATATTGGGGACATTAGTGGTGGAAAATGTGCACTGGTGGAGGGATGGGGTTTGATCATTGTATGACTGAAACTCCAACATAAAAGCTTTGTAACTTTATCTCATGGTGATTCAATAAAATCATTAAAAAATAATAAAGCCTTTTCTGCCCTGCAGAAGGAAAAGAGAGAAACTAAAGAGAAACTAAAGAGATTTGTGGCAGGTGGGGAGAGTGTGGAATGTGAAACTGAGAGACAGAGAGTGCAGCCACCCTCTTGCTGGCCCTCCTAAATTGGAAATCATCTTTTTTAATTAGGGGAGAGACTTGTCTTGGGGCCAGACTTGGCTGTACTCAAGGTTTACTCCTGGCTTTGTGCTCAAGAGGAACTCCTGGCAATGCTCAGGGACCATAATCTAAGCTGGGGGATCTGGGATCCAAAAACAATCACCTGCCTGCAGAGCAGACACCATTTCCATGGAGCTCAATGTCCAAGCCACCGTAATGTTTTTGGCAAGTGCCAGAGATGGCAGGACTGATAGTGTCTACACCCCCTCCTGCATGGCGATGGCTGTGAAAGTCCAAAATGCCACCCAGGTTCCTGGTTTCACTGCCTGGTCTTACAGAAGGGAATTTTTTTTTTTTTTTGGAGAGAATGAAGCAAAAATCTTTACTTAAGAAACACAAAAGACAAAAATGTGTAAGTCTGCAACTGTACCTCATAATGTCTCACTGTGAAAATTTTTTTTAATAAAACAAAAGAAACACAAAAGAGGAACAAGAAGAGAAAATGCCATAGAGTAAAAGTAACGATACGCTCTACCAGTATGCTGGGAATAATAGCTGGGAATGATCACTCTGGGCAAGATCCTAGTGTTAAAAGTAGGTAAAGGGTCATACTTGATAACATTTCAGTGTCAATATTGAAAACCACAATGTGAGAGAGGGAAAGAGGGAGGGACACAGGGAGAGAGAGAGAGAGAAGACAGACAGAGACAGAGAGACAGAGTAAGATAGAGACAGAGACAAAACAATCCCCTCCTATAGAGGCAGGCTAGTAGGTTGGGGGGCTGGGAGGCATGGGGGGTAATGAGAAGGAACCTGGGGACACAGTTGCTAGGAAACATACACTGGTAGAGGGATGGGTGTCGGAATATTGTGTGACTGAAATCTAATCATGAACAGCTTTGTAAGAGTCTATCTCACAGTGATTCAATTGAAAAAAAAAGTAACTATATGCTCTAAATGGAGAGTTCCACAAGTAAAGGGAAGACATTGAATAATATCCAGGGACAGATGTGGGTGATACCAAGTTAAAGTGTACACTCTTGCTTTGTGTGAGGCTGGTTTTGTAGGTCTTTACCCAAGTGAGCTGGGGCTTGGGGCTTCCTGTGTAGATAAAAATCTATTGCTAGTGGGACTACAAAGAGACAATCCCACTGTTCTAAAGGATAATTCATCAAGAGGCAAGGTGACAGCCTAGGGAAGAAGCTTTATTGGAAGCAAGCCTGCAGGTTAGTCTCTGGGTCGGAAGACCCCATTGAGTCTGCAGGGTCACAAAGCAGCAGGTTTATGTAGGATGGGAAACCAGGTAAGCACATTTTTAGAAGGGTGTGTACAGGCTGGAGGGCTCCAGGGTTATCAATAAATTCCCTCCTGGGCAATTCCCTGTGGCACACTTCCAATGTGACAGTGAAGAAACAACTTTGGCTGGGGCAGCAGAGATAGCTCACGGGGCTGATTCAGACTTTGCAAGCAGGAAGCCTGAAATCTATCCCTGGCACTTTCTGGTCCCTCAAGTACTACCAGAAGTGACCTCTGAACATGGCTATGTTGGGCCTCTCAAAAGCAAAACAACCAGAAACCAAAAATTATAGGCCCATAAGAGGGGTTGGTTATTCTTGGCATTTTCAACTATCACTGTTCAATAGCTTTTCTGTTTTTAATATTGAATTACTAATTTCCTTGGGCAGATTCGCTAAGGCCTTGTCAAGGAGAAAAACTTTAAACATTCAACAGTCTTTCAAATTCATATTGAGACCTTTTTTTTTAACCTACTGAAGTTTCTCCTTTTCCAAGGAGAACTAGACTTTTCCACTTGGGCTTGTAACTGAGTAACTTCTTTTAGATTCAATCTTGGTTTTATTACTTCTCAAAACTTGTTCCTAGGGAGATTTCTCCTGCTTGTTTGCCTGTCTGTCTACCTGTCTCTTGCAGCTTGAGAATGAAGATGTAACAATATGCTGTCCAAAAATAGGCCTTCAGACATAAGGAATATTTTGAGTTCAGAGTGTTTGAGAAACAGCAGATGCAGGAAAAGTTTTAAAAACAGTATGCTTCTCTTTGTAAAAAAAAAAAATCCATTTATAAAGCGTGGGAGATAGCTCAAAGGGCTGGAACACATACCTCGCATACAGGTTCAATCCTTGGAACTACATGGCCACCTGGACACTGAGTTTGGACTAACCCCTGTGCTATTCATAAAGGAAATTTTTATTTGTACAGATCACTATAATTCCCATGGCAGAAAGAGTGCTCAACTGCTCTTATCAGTAAAAGAGGTGTGAAATTGAATCTGCATACTAAAATATTTTTAAACATTTTTCCAACTTTCCTAGTCACCTATCCATAATGGACTTCCCCCCCCCCTCCAAAATCCCCAGTTGGTAAAATCCTTTTTCTAGCTTCTTCTCCATACTTTGTGCCCATTTGCAATATAGATCCTCAAATATTGGTTGCCTCCTTGAATTCTGTTTCTTTGTTGAATGCCTGTGCATATACACATAAATTCACCAATTCTCCTCTTATTGACCTGTCTTTTGTCACTTTACACAAGGGCATAAAGTTATGATATTTCTATGTTCTTCTGGGTTTTTCTAGTCTGGAAAACAGTGAAGTGCACATCCACCAATTTTAAAAAAAGTTTTATGACAAGAACAACATCTCTGGTATATAAGAAAGGAAGCCAAAGGTCTTGAGTCCCAGTCTTAGATACCTGCATCAGGGACAAAGGATTTTGGGGAAAGGAGAAGGTCAATAATGGAAGATCATGAGTGAACCAAGACAAGAATATTTTTCAGGTTTAAATTCCTTTTTGTTATGGATAGATTTAAAAGCATTAGATCTTCCTCTTGAAGTGAGAGACACCCTTATAAAGGAGATATTCCTGTATATGTGTAACTTGTAGGATAACATTGGTTTGTCCTTTCAGCCATGCCACAGGGAGTTTAGATTTATTGGGTTACTCACATCAAAGTGCTCCCATTCCTCTGTGTTTATTTGTAACTTCTTTCTTTGTGCTCTGTTGATTTGTAAATGTTGTTTTTCTCTTCTCCTTAAGTCCTTTGCATAGTTCATCCAGAGCAATGTCCCATTTGTATGGGCACAAGAAGACAGTAAATCCTATACTTATGTAACATGGGAGTTAATTGACTCTCAATGATATTTACCTCCTGGGCAATCTGTTCTCTGGACCTAAGCCTCAGTTGCCCTTACTTCCTAGCACCCCCAAAGCAGGGTCTCAACAAGAGACTGGATGGACCCAGGGCAAGCATGAGCTATGTGCTACCCTGGCATCGAAATGGGCCTGGCCAAATGCTTAACTATAAGTTAAGAGCATAGTCATGGACAAATTTTGTCATGATCCAAACAGTAAAAACTAGATTCGGACCCTGCTGGGGTTAGGAGAGATTAATCTGGCCTGAGCACTGTAGTCTGAGTCTGGGGCAAGATGTTCCCGGGAGAGCCACTCTACAAGCTCAATGTATCTCTTAAAATAAATGTCCATACAAAATAAATAATATTAAGAGTAGAATTAAGATATTAATTAAAATGTAAATTAAGTTACTGGACTGAGGAAAGGAAAAAAACTCCTTAAGAGATATTTTGCCAGTGAGCAAAGGAAGGGCTTTCTTATGTTGATTTTGCTAACAGACTGGGAGTAGCCTTAACCAGAGTGCTGGAGTTAAGAGATTAATGAGTTGGAGAGAGACAAGAGTTGGTGGAAGAAAGGAGAGAGAGCAGGATGGCAAGATGGAGTGCCGAGAGACTAGCAAGGGGTACAGAGGGAGAAAAATGTAGAAGAAGAATACAGGAGCAGGCGTATGTAGAGTGAGAGCCCAGGCTGTGAGATGGAGCATGGAGAGACGAGCGGGAGAGACAGAAGGAGATGGGAATGAGGGGAGTGTGAGACTAGAAAGGGGGGCTCATGGGGCAGGCGGGTGGGGAGAATGGAACAAACAGCATTTGATCAGTCAACTGGCTTGGCCCTCATTTTCTCCTCCATCTGCCCCATAGCACTGGCTGTTCTGACTGGGGGAGCAGCCTGAGGCCCCCAGAACCTGGGCAGCGAGGGAGAGAGCCACCCCAGCCTTCCATGGCTTCCTCCGGAGATTATACAGTAAATATCTTACAAAACTGTTGCAAGTGGGAGAAAGGAGTCCCACCAGAAGAATTAGGATTCCTTGGGGGTAGCTCATAAATTCTGCTCCAGGTTATCTGACTCCTGGCTATCTTCCCATGAGTTGCAGATGACTTGGGTGAAGTGGATAGTGAGGGAGCGAGAAAACAGTGCTTCCACCTCCCTGCTGCACCCATCTTGGCCACACTGCAAAATACTTGGTGTGAATTAGGACAGGTAAAGTCTGCTATGAGCATTTACACTGCATAAATGCTATAGCATCATACCAGCCCAAGGAGGCAACTGTCAAGCTGTGCCTGGCATCTACTCCTTCTGAATAGCAAGGAAATGGGTCCCTACCACCTGAGTTTTCTGGGGCTTGTTGATTTAGGTTGAGGCAAGGAATTACTTTCTTACAGGAAAGGACAATCAGTTTTCACAGCACAGGTGTTCCGTAAATGTCACCTTCCTGAGAAAAGACTTTCAGGAGGGGACAAAATAATGAAGTAAAATAGTGTTATTTATATCAATTTACTTAGAGAAATGTAAGAAGAGAGAGAAATAGATATGTGTCTAAGAGAGAATAAAGTATATTTTATGTCACAAAAGGGAACACTGGCTTTATGTTAGGGATCAGTATACTATAATGTTCAAATATAAGTACTGATATGCAAAAAACTATGATAAAACCTCTGTAGATATTAAAACAGTTACCTGAATAGACATAGGTTCTTATGTCTATAGGTTCTCCAATATATTGAAACATTTATTCAGTACGGAAAGGATATAAAATCTCTTGGCAAGCTAGGAGTAAACAAACCTTTCTTAACCTAGTAGAGCACAGCCAGAAAACCATGAAAGAGGAAATGCCTTACTCAGTGGTAAAGCGCTAAGAAGTTTATTTTGTCTTTTAAAAGAAACTCTGGTAATACAGCTTGCAAAACTGATTTCAAGGTTATAAATTCCCAAATGTTGCCAGTCCATGTAGATTTGTGTTATTCCTTCAAATCATGTTAATAATCTAGCTAGATGGAATGTTCTTTGTGAGGAATGTTCATTTCTATTTTTTTTCCTTTTTATATCCCATCATTCATGTTTTGTTCAAACAGCCTCATTCGATAGATTCACTGTGAATCTTATGCATGTTCATTGTATGTAAGTTCCTTATTTTTCCATCTTGTTGCATTCAGTATTCTCTCTTTGGCTTTTGTTCATTCTGATTTTGCTGTGTCTTGAAGTCTTTATGTTTGGATCTGTTTTCATGAGAATACTGTGGGCCTCCAAATTCTTGCCTGCATTCCTAAACTCTAGGAAATTATAAACTGTAATTTTTTTAATTTAATGGATCTTCTTCAAATTTGTCTATCTGTCCTCTGGGAACTCTGATGATTTACATATTCCTCCTCTTGGATACATCCCCCAGATCTCTGGTGTGCTGTTCATTTCATTTTAGGCTTTATTCTATCTTCTGTTGTTTCCTAGAGTTTTCCCACATTTACTCTTGGACCTCAATGATCATTTACTCTGCTGTTGTTATTCTGAATCTCAGACTTTTCATTGAGTATTGAGTTTTCATATACCCACCATACTCCTCATTCCTGTCCCTTCTGATTGAACTTTAGTCATTTCAGTTGTCCTTAATTCCCGTGATTTGCTGGCTGTTTGTGCATCTTTGTTTTGTTTTGTTTTTTAGCTCATTAAGCGTTCTCAACAGTTACTAAAGCCATTATTTGAGAGTTTATATTACTGGTTGGTAGAGCCTTCTACCTTTTTAATTCCACTCATTGTACTTGGTGGGCTTCAATGAGTCTTCTCCATTTTGTTTGTTATTCCAAGGGTGAATATTTGTAGCTAGTCCCACTGGGATTGTCTGAGGTTTTAGGCTGGGTGCTGCTCTTTTCTTCCCTACTGGTCTTCTCCCAGTGACAGGAGTTAGATGTGTAGATAATTTAGGCATGATGAACAAAAAGATTCTAAGATGACTGTGGTCTGGAGCCGAGGCTGCAGCAACCCAGCAGGAAAAGAGGGAAATCGGCTTCCTGTTACCTCAAGACCCCTGGGGATGTGAGCCAGGAGGTTAATCTCACCTGGAAGGTTAAATGAGCAAGCAGAGTGTCTCAGATGTGGAGGTGGACCTGATATGATTGATGTAGGCAGATAGATAGGGAAAGGCCCTTTGCAATGAAACAAAGTTTCATGGAAGAAGAATTCTAGGAATGACCCACCTTGTGGATACAGAAAACAAAGGCCTGATAAGACCATCCACAGACCCTGAGAATATAGGCCTCCCCATGAAATTCCTCTTTTTGGACCTCCCTGGTAACCTCCTTAGCAATGAACTTTTACCTGGGAAGAAGCTTCATGTGGGGGCAGGCTGGAGAAACTCTATAAAGGCCACCTTGAAAAAAGGAAGGGCACGTATATGCTGCCCGAGCCCATGTGCTGCTTGCGCCCACGTGGCTGAGCACATGTGGTGCCCAAGCACATGTGTCGCCCGCATCTCCCCTCTTGAGATGTGTACTTTCATGCTTTCATGTCTAATGCTAGGATGTATGTAGGGGCTCTCTCTTCATCCTTGGAGAAGCCCGTGTCCTCTCTTGAGTACGCTACTCTCTCTCACTCTCTCTCCCTCCATACCTAAAAATCCTCCAAATAAATCTATTTACTTCACTGCTTGTCTACTCCTGAAATTCCTTTCTGCGAGGCGAGACAAGAACCCAGTAACCCTGGGTCCCTGGTGGCAGAGGCGGGTGGGGAGAAAGTGACCGTCTTTCTCCTCCCCACTTCACAAAAGTCACCCGTAGGGCCCACCGACATCACGATGATGGAGATAGACTGATTTAATATACTTTAATTATATATATTTATTTACAGCAAAATCCTAGTGAACAATTGCTTCACCTCCTATTTTTCTATGCACTGAAATATACTGATCAAAATATTAAAGTGGCAGAAGTCTATTTAGTACCAAGTGTTAGTATAAAGGAATAAAAATAATGTCCATCCACTCATCTGAGTTTTCGACTCAGTGTTCCTCCCCTCCCAACCACCACGTAATAAGAGATTCATGGGAAGGTGAAAAAAAAGTTGTTAAACTACATTTTATGAACCCACGGAAGGTACTCATAGTTTCTGAGTAACTTTGAGCAGACCCAAGGCTCCATATTAAATACTGCATTTCGCTAAACCCCAAATTGGGGGGGGTTATCAGGATCAGGGAAAAGAAAATAAGCAGAAGGTTTACCATGTAAATGAAAGCCTTACCTTCTCTTTATAAGGATTTCTTGTAGATTGACAGTCATCTTTCTCATTCTGAGAGACACTTTTATAGTGAAAATATCTTTTAAAAGGGGCAGCTCCTCCTGCTTTTGGAGAATCTCTTATGTCTGCTGTTTCTTAAAATATTTTCATCAAAATAGTTTTTATGATAGTTCTTATAACACAGTGGGATATAACAGTATCCTTCATTACCATTTGGGTTGGAGGATGCCCAAGTAGTAAATTATTTTTATACTTTCTAGACGTTTACACTTCCCTCTTGGGATGGGGAGAGGAAGGTGACTGTGATGTTTATTTAAGCTGTTTTGTCTGAAGTTAAAAGCAAATAAATGAAATATCTCTTGATATAAAGTGTATTAGGTTGACTAATATAGCTGCTAAGATACAGCTAACTAATCAAATAGTACTAGGAATAACAACATCAATGTTTAGATAAAAACGATAAGTCACAATAAGATTTTATATGAGTCAAATAAGCAAAACATGCCTAAGGATTTCAAGGTAGCAAAGAAAAAACATCAAAACACGGTTGTGTGTCTGATTATGGTTATGAGAGCTGACTTACTATCCTTTGAATATTTGTCATGAGCATATAAGTTTGAACGTGATTTGAATTCTAGATGACTATGTACTGGAAGAAATCATATAACTAATTTTTATCTATATCGTTCTCATTGTTCACGCTCTGATGTGTTTTAAATAGTCCAAGTATTATTCTGTTATGTTTAGCAATGGAATGGGAGGGAAACAAAGTTAAGCCAACTGTGTTTTCCCCTTTGGAAATGGAAACAACAGTGAGACCTGTGGCATCAGACACTGAAAGATTAAAACAATTACTCTCTGTCACTCGAAGACCTGTGTATACCTGTGGTTAGAAGAGGTCAGGTTCCCTGGAGGGAAGCCATTTGTCCACTTCCACACAAACTGGTCTTCCAGCAAGTGATGGAAGTTCTGTGAAATTAAGTACAATTTCAATGAATTGGCACAACCTGAAATCAATGCCTGAACATAAGCAATCAACAGATCAAACGCCTGGAAGAAAATTGAAGCTACTCTGAAACCCAACTACTACAGTGAAGAAGAGAAAGAAAAACAAACTATCTTTGGATTTCAATTAGAGAGCTGAGGATTTCATAGTTTGAGAGTTCTTTGTTATGATGAAATAATCTTACAGCATTAAAGAATTTGGACGTATTTAGGCAGGGACATTCATTCTTTTCACAACATGCATGTGCCAACTTACATGCCCAAGTGGCCAGATGTGAGGGGAAGTGGTTCCATGTGTCTAAATGGTAGCACTTGCAAGCACAAGGAAATCATTGGGCTAATAGTACTTGGCACAATGTCATCTAATCCAATTGAATGGGTGTTCCTGTCCTGCTGTGAAAAGTAAGACCTGCTTTATCAATTCGCTTGTTGGGGTATCTTCTCATGAATCCAAAGTAGGAGCTATCTCTTCTCACTAACTTTCCTGACACTTTCTAACAAATGTTTGATTTATGAAAGCAAAGCTTAGTCTATCTCTATATTTAACATATCTAATCATTATATTTTTATTTTTCCAATTCAGGAACTACTTTTTGGTTATTGGTTAATATTTAGCAATTTAAGACTCAACATAATACTTTGTTATCCTAATACTAAATTATATTTTCTAGTGTAAAATCATTTTAAAGTTAATGAACCCAGTCTTTAATTGATATTGTTAAAGACATCTAAGAAATTTTCTGAGAAGAAAAGTAGAATTTATGAAACTTATTTTCTATTTTTTTCTTGTTGTTGTTCTCTTGGGCCACACTAAGCAATTCTCACTCTTGGCTTATTTTTTGGCTCTATGCTCAAGGCTCATTTCTGAAAGGGTTTGGGGAACCACATGGGGTGCCAGGGATTGAATCCAATTGGACTACGTGCAAGGTAAATGCTTATCTGCTGTACTATCTCTCCAGCCCTTAGAACATTTATTTTCTAATCACTGACAGAATTTTCACATACAATGCTGGATAGATAGCATAGGGGTAAAGTGTTTGCCTTTATACATTTGACCTGACATTGAATATAGGTTCTGAACACTGCAAGTGATAACTCCAGAACATCACTAGGTATGACCAATATAGCTCTAATCCCAATGATTTTTACAATACACTTAAGATTTTTGCATAAAAATATTTTGTTTTACTTTTTTTCCTTTTCTCCCTTCCTTGGTTAATATGTACCATCTTTGAGGGTGTTATTGGTTAACAAAATAATTCTCTTGACAAACATTGTATTTTATTTGATTAAATATAATACAACTTGATTCCTTGTCTGAATTTTAAAAGAATGTCATTGATAAAGAATATCTTTGAAATCTCTCTTAACATTTATGAGCACACTATCAGTTAAAGATCATACTATCTATCAATTAAAGAGACGTACTATTAAAAAAATCTTGGTTTCATACTTAGGCTTCACAGCAATTATAGACAATTTTAGTTGTTTCAATGTTTCTGTGGGTTTTATGAACATTGGGAATTACCTATATTCTATTTAAAACAGCTGGACACTGTAGACATATTTTTTGAATACTCCTTATCTCCTCATTTTTAGTGGAATCATTTTCCTGAAAATGATTAGGACTTGATTGTGCACAGCATCCTCACTGCCAAGCATATCCCTTATCATTTTGTGTAATTACAAGTGCATGAATGTATACAAAAGTATTGCTTACAAGCATATAACATGTGTGATGCTCATACCTTAACGCATTCATTCTGCATTTGAATAAAATATATACATGCCATTTCTATCTGCTCTGTAGAGTTTCAAAGGTACTTCATAGGATCAATTATTACTGGTTGCTTTATCAGATAAAGATGAAAAAGTCTCCCTTTTGCTCACCCTGTGTATAAGGAAATGTCATTATAAAACTTCATTAATATGTAAATTGTAGCATTTTGATTAGCACTTGCAGACCCCTTTTGTTAAGAAAAAAGACGGAAGGAGCTAACCAGATTGCAATAATTTACATAATAAAAACTCAGTGGTGGCAATGCTACCAACTAGAGAACCTAAAGAAAGGCTAAAACGTCTTTTTTAAACAGCTTAATAAAGTATTAGAATCACCAAGTACAAAAGGAGAGAAAATATTTTTCTTTTAACTGACAAATTCTGTTTTAGGGGCAAAATTGCAGGTACTACAGATTATATTAACATGAAAGGAATGAACAAGTAGCCAACAATGCCAACACATACATATTTTCTCAGTTTAGAAGTAAATGTTCCCATCACTGTTTTGTAGAGCCTTAAACTTATATTTAGGCATCTATTTGTGAACTTGATTTAGAAAAGCTAGTCTAAGCGTTTGCCAAGTAAAATAACCAAGATCTAATCCTTAATTATTAGAAGTCATATTTCAATTTGGGGAACTAAGAAATTTTAAAATATTGAAATTTTTTAGCATTAGAAAATTTAGATTTTGAAATTTTAAATTATTATATGCATTTTTGAAATCCAAGAAACAATTTATATGATCTACACAGAAAAAGAAATAGAAAAACAAGCAATATTCTAGGTATGTAAATATAACTGTGGAGGAAATGTATGGCTGGTCTAATAGAGGAAGAAAATATTTCCCATCACCCTATCTTGGATTTATTGTCAGTTCAAAAGAAAAAAAATATTAAGAGAAAAGTCAGTGTTTATTAAAATATGTATCTTACGTAAAAGGTGAAATACTAAGTGATGAGTAACTCAAATTGATGGTTAAAACTTGTATTTATAGCACATCTTAATTATTTAATAATACAATTTTAGAGAAGTGATAAAATGAGTGTCAGGAATGAGGATTTAGTTTGGTGGTAGAACATATCCTTGTATGTGAGTCCTTTCATTCACACCTTGGTAAAGTGCGTGTGTGTGTGTGTGTGTGTGTGTGTGCCTGTGCATGTGTGTGCATGTACACACATACACACACAGAATACTCTCAAATTTCTTCTCAAACTTCACAAATTTTTCTGAGAACAATTTGAGAGAGAAAGAGTAATTATAATTTACATACTATGCAAGATAAGGGCTATGTAATATAGCTTGATTTGTAGATACATCTGATGACACTTTTAGGCTGAACTAGGCTTGTTTTAATAATGAACTTTTTGTCCTTCCTGATAGCTAAGGGTAATGGAAACCCTTTATAAATTTGTGTTTCGCTTTTAGGCTAACAAGAGGAGGGCAGAAAGTTTACCTTGTATTTGTTTGTTCTCAAATGTCTTTAGCTCAAAATAGTTTTTATGACTAAATGGCAAATGTTGGGGAGCAATATTTTTTACTCCACATGAAATTGAACACTATTTATTGAATTTATTTATTTATTTATTTATATTTTTCCACTCTGCTTCTTATTTGTAAATTATATCTACAGGGCCCAGAAGACTGTAGATGGGTAAGGGTGCAATCTGCCAAAATTGGATCAGCCCAGGGTGTCACATGACTTCTCTTGCAGGAATTCCAGGAATTAGTGGAAACTCCTGAGCACTGCAAGTGTAGCCCAGGAGGTCTCTGGCAGTGCAGGGCCTGATAGCACTGTATCTTTAGGCCTTGGCACTGAACTGTAGGCCTCGTAGGCCAAGAATCACAGTTCCCATGAATTCTACTTGGGAAGCCTTCAAAAAATTGTCTATATATGTTACTAATTTAAAGTATTTCAAATAAAAAAAAGTAACAGAAAAGGTGGAAATAAGCTGCTATATGAATGGAATATATTAACATTATTAATTAAAGCTGAGTGATAACACAGTTGGTAGGGTGTTTCCCTCGCACTCAGCTGACTTGGCAGACCTGAGTTCAATTCCTCCGCCCCTCTCGGAGAGCCTGGCAAGCTATCAAAAGTATCTAGCCCGCACTGCAAAGCCTGGCAAGCTCCCTGTGACGTATTCGATATGCCAAACACAGTAACAACAAGTCTCACAATGGAGACATTACTGGGCCCGCTGGAACAAATCTATGAACAACAGGAGGACAATGCTACCGTGCTATTAACTAAAATCTTTCTGAAAGGATTTTATTCCTAGATAAACTTGGCAATAGAAACTGTGGACAAAATAGGAAATAATTAGATGAACATGAAGGTTTTTAATGAGATAATTTCTCCAGCAAAATTAAAAAAAGACCTTAGCCATAGCAATAACTTCTGATCCACAGGACTATAAAACTTCCCAGTTGATAACCACCTCAAAGACAGGTAATTTGACTTCAATGCTTTTTTTTTAAAAAAAAAGTTCCTCCCTCCCTCCCTCCCTCCCTCCCTCCCTCCCTGCCTCTTTTCCTTCCTTCCTCTCTTCCTTCCTTTCTCCCTCCCTCCCTGCCTCTTTTCCTTCCTTCCTCTCTTCCTCCCTCCCTCCCTCCCTCCCTCCCTCCCTCCCTCCCTCCCTTCCTTCCTTCCTTCCTTCCTTCCTTCCTTCCTTCCTTCCTTCCTTCCCTCCTTCCTCTCTTCCTCCTCCTCCTCCTCCTCTACCCCCTCCTTTTCTTCCTCCTCCACCTCCTTCTTCTGTAATTTTCTTGCTTTAGTGTCATGGAAATTAGGTTAGCACCAGAGAAACCTATTAATCATTTCTATAATGGCTAAATTGCTTAAGTGTGTCGATTTGGAATCTTGGGTGAAACAAAGAAGATTAATGAGCTGACCTCAGTTCAGTGTGATAATCCATGAACTGAGTATCTAATGCCAGTCCTGCTGTCCTGTTGTGCACAGTTGATTTTGTGTATATATATATATATATATATATATATATATATATATATATATCTTTCTCAAGCTCTATCTTCATTTCAGTTAGATGCTCAAAGTGGGAAATGTGTTCAGAAGTGGAAAAACAGAGATAAAAGAAGTATTAATACACTTAATCACTTAATCACATAACTTCCCGTTAGTCGTCGATTTGCTCGAGCGGGCACCAGTAACGTCTCCATTTGTCCCTGTCGCATGCTAGTGTAGCCCAATGGCATCTGTTCGCTCCGGGAACATGAAGGACCTCAAACCGATCGTTCATGATCTTGACGAAGAAGTCTGACCATCTGGTAGGTGGGCGGCCATGCGGTCTTTTGACATCCCTTGGAATCCAATCAGTAACAGCTCTAGTCCAACGGTCGTCTTTAAATCTCATTACGTGACCAGCCCATCTGATTTTTGACACCTTGGCAAATGAGACAGCGTCCCTGATCCTTGATCATCAACGGATGTCAGAACTCTGGATTCTTTCTCTCATTTGAGTGAAACGTGATATTCCAAGCATAGCTCTTTCTATTCTTCTTTGGGAGACCTGAATAGCGTTCTCATCTTGTTTGCATAGGGCCCAGGTCTCTGAGGCATATGTTAATGCAGGAAGAACAGTGGAATCAAAGAGATGTGCCCGGAGCTGGAGGTTCTTCGTCCTCTTAGCTATTTCTTCGACGTTCTTGAAGGCATTCCAAGCCGCTCTCTTCCTCCTGCGCAGCTCGGGTGCCAGGTCATTTGTCATGTTGACCTCTCGACCTAGGTACACATAGCTGTTGCATTCGGAGATGGTCGTTCCATTGAGAGCGAATGGGGCGTCAGGAACGAGGCTGAGACACTACTTCCACTACCCAGCCGTCGCCACACTCCAGGACGCTTTCCGGACCCGCGTGGCTGCAAGCGGCCTCGCGACACATCATAAGACACTAAATACCCATCTTCTGGAATTGTCATACCATATTTGATAGGGTTCAAATATGGTAACACCTACAAGGGGGATTAGAGGTCACCCCAAAAGCCTCTATCCCTCTCGGAAAGACTGGCAAGCTACCGAGAGTATTCCGCCCGCACAGAAGAGCCTGGCAAGCTATCCGCTGTGTATTCGATATGCCAAAACCAGTAACTACAACTGGTCTCATTCACCTGACCCTGAAGGCTTCACCGACATGGCAGCACTGAGAAGGATGAGAAAGGAGAGGCCGACAAAATCTCAAGGCCGACCTAGGCTGCCACAACGAAGGAAGACAAAAATGATCGTCTGTACTTTCAATGCACGCACGCTAGCATCAGATGCATCCATCGAGGACCTGATGGTACAAGCGCGAATGATCAAGTACGACATCATTGGTCTGACCGAGACAAGAAGGCACGAATCTCACCATGCCGTTTTCGACACTGGAGAAGAATTGTTCCTCGGAACATGCGATAAAAGAGGTGTTGGAGGCGTCGGTGTCCTTGTCAACACAAACTTGGCCAAGAGCATTGATTCATTCGAATGCCTAACAACCCGAATCGGACGTTTACATTTGAATAGATGTGGCTCACTGCCTGCAGTTTCTATCTTCGTTGTCTACGCACCAACATCTCATTATGATGAAAGAAAAATCGAGAAGTTCTACATGGAGCTAGAGAAGTTCTATAAAGAAGACCACACCTTCTACAAGATCATTGTGGGTGATTTTAATGCCAAGATAGGACCGAGAAGATCAGCTGAAGAACTTCACATCGGGACCCATGGCCTAGAATGGAACGAACAGGATGAGAGACTGTCTGAGTTCATCATGTCGACCAAGACCATTCATGGTAACTCACAGTTCCAGAAGGCAGAATCTAAACGATGGACATGGGAGTCTCCCGGTGGACGATTCCACAACGAAATAGACCACATCATATTCAATCGACGGTTTTGCCCGACTGATGTCGCTGTTGTCCCAAAATTTCGAATGGGATTGGACCACCGTCTCCTTCGTGCAAAATTAATACAAGGAACAGAAAATATTTTGGAAGGCATAGATTAAAATTAATAATGGCTGATATTGTTGCAGAAACTACAAACATTCTTTCCCATGCACTGAGGCAGGTGGATGACTCTACCATGGATTTTTGTCTTCTGTGTTTGTAACAGCCGGTAGGGCATTTGCCTTGCACAAGGGTTCAATTCCTAGGTCCCTCTCGGAGAGCCTGGCAAGGTAGTGAGAGTATCCCTCCCACACAACAGAGCCTGGCAAGCTCCCTGTGGCATATTCGATATGCCAAAAACAGTAACAAGAAGTCTCACAATGGAGATGTTACTGGTACCCGCTCGTGTAAATCGATGAAGAACAGAGGACAGTGCTTCAGTAGTTTGGGACTGATTTTATTTTTTGTTATAGTTATGTTTGCAGAAATTTCTGCCTTAGTAGACTTCTACAAAAGATATTGTATTCTATTAGAAGCTAACAAATATTGTATAAGTTTAAGAATAACAGCATCTTTTAATATCCCCCCTAACCAAAGCAATATTCTGTTTGATATGAAACAGTGCCAGGGAAGTACATCCAAGGGCAGCTAAATTTAGATTTTCAAGCTTTTATTTGTTTATTTTATTGAAGAAAGAACCCGAGGAAAGGTTTGTGGTTTTGTGAACCCACCCCCAGAAAATTTGCCAACATTTTGACATCTTAGGCATAACAAAATTTTGAAATGTCTTTATTCAGAGAAAATTATTCATAGCACGATTGAAATTAATTAATTTAAAAGTACTCCTTCCACACCCTAAGATCTTGCACATGCATTAAAATTTTCTCTACCACCAAGAGGTAGCAAAATAAAAATGTGAATTTTAAAATCTAGGAACATATAAAGTCAGTTGCTTTCCTTGCACATTTGTATTGTCATAGAGGAGCCTTGCACATGGCTGGCTTGGCCAAACTGGGTTTGATTCCTCTGCCCCTCTTGGGCCACCAAGAGTATCTTGCCCGCATGGCAAAGCCTGGAAAGCCACCTGTGACGTATTTGATATGCCAAACACAGTAACAACAAGTCTCACAATGGAGCAGTTACTGAGCCCGCTGAAGCAAATTGATGAACAATGGGAAGACAGTGACAGTGACAGTGACAGAGGGGAGGTAAGATGAATTAAAGTATTTGTCAGAGCTAAATTCACAGTTAAAGCAAGCCAAAAGTAAATAGGCAGCCACTGTTGTCAATGTTGAAATTGTCTTCTGCTATTTGTATTTATGTAATAATTAATTGAATATACATTTGTGTCCTGAAATTTAGTTTTCATATGTAAACACAAGTAATGACATTTACTTGATCAAATACCTAAACAGTTTCTCACATTCGAATGTTCTATTCTATAGTTTTGCCAACCAGTGTATTCCTTTTGGGAAGTGGACTCAATCTATTTGGAAAATTAAGATGCCATTTGATTTATATCGGTTTAAAGTCCGAGTTACAGACTATTACATTAATCAAATAACAGTTGTTTTCTCTTTGTACTATAACTAGGAGAAAAGAGCTAAAATTTGAAATTTGATTCTCTGCAATGATTAAATTTTAATTTATGTACCTTGCTCACAAATGATGCATTCTAAGGAAAAGAAGACTGATACATTCTAAGGAAAAGAAGACTGTTATCAGATCATTAGTATTTTTCAAAGTATGTTTGTTTTATGTTAATTAAAACATTTGATAAATATGCATTAAAATTGTTAGAAAGTTATTGGATAATTAAAACTATATCTCTTTTTATAAGATGCATAATCTTTTTAATATTAGGTAAAACCTTATCATTGACAATTTCTTAAAATTAACTTTATTCTATTATATATTATACAAAGGCATGAATGATTTGCCATTAGAAAAGTTAGAGTGCAATAGAAAAATGCATTAATAGAAGCAAAATATATTACACGAGTTGACTTAATTTGTAATATTTTCCAAGGGTTATTATAAGAATTTCTGAAAAATTTCTTTGAGCTGAACTTTGAAAGTATGATAATAACAAATGGGATGCACAGAGTATTATAACATGGACTATGATTGCAGTACTAAGACAGGATGGCTAGTTAAGGAGATAATTTTGAAATTCAATGAGTGTGTAAAGTCTAGTTTGATAAAATGAAGTTTTTAAAAATACTGAAGTCTAGCTTGATAAAATGAAGTTTTTAAAAATACTAAAAATTCAGAAATGATTAATATTTTAATAAAAGCAATAATATAATGAGTCATATATAAGAATATTCTAGTAACTTTGTGCAGGAAGATTACTATGGGAGGATACAAATTTCAGCTTGGGGTAAGCATGTTCATTTAGAACTCAAAGTCTGCATGCAGAATATTTTCTTAAACCAAATGTATGTCTATAAAGCAAATAAGCCCACACAGTTTTGAAATTAATGCCACATTATCATTTCAATGATGACTAGTTATTACAAAGGTCATTATGACAACAGAATATACATGGATAATGCATTCCCTCTTTGTAACTTCTCTATTCCTGAAATTAAATTACCATATATTTAAGACGTTAGGAAGTTGTTTAAGAGGAGGGAGAGGCTATATTAATTTGGGGGTCATTATAGCATGATTGCATCATCAAAAACAAAAATTTCTTGCAATAAGTTTTATTAAAATAACTACTTCCTTTCCCAAAATAATTATATTTAGATAAAAAATAAATAAAATCTCAACATTGCAAGATTCATGTGCAGACCAAAATATGGTTTTCCTGATCTCAAAGAATGTCTATGAAATAAAAGTGAATCAAATGAAATTCTCCTGAGTATTAAATTTAGGTAAAGAAATACACATTCCTTTATTCAGTTGTCGAGTTGAACTTTTCTGACCTTGGAAAGAAAAACATTAGGTAGAGTAACAATGTGTTAAGAAAAATTGGAGTCAGCTAATCAATTTTCAGTAACTCTCTGATTTATATTTCTAATAACATAACTGGCAATTTATAGTCTCTATCACTAAATCTCAAAGCACAGTTTGCTGCAACCATAAGCAATTTGTTTAGTGTAAATGGCCTTTAATCCCATTGATGATTGATTAATCTATAAATCACCAAAAGAGCCATCTGGTCCTAAAAAACGATGTCTTGGCATTTGTATGCACTTATTTTCACTTTCCTAACGTGGTATCACTACCAATAAAAAAATTGTTTGAATATTCTAAATATCCAAGATAAAAATGTGAACTAACAACATATTTTAAAAACTAGCTATTATTACTATTTAATATTTTGAAATAAATTATCCAACTTAATAGGGATCCTTAGGAGACATACTAGGAATAGTTAAGAGAATTATTTTAAATATAATAGAAATGATGCTTTATCTGAAACACAGTCCATTCTATTCTCTAGAAACTGAATGTTTGTAATTTTTTATGGCGGTCTTGTCAACTTAGCATTTTAAGCAAAGAAAAGCACAAAGTATCATTTTTAGGTATATGAAAGCTACCTAAAATACATTTAGTGACAAAAACATATTGATTTAATTGAGTTTATTATATTTAGAAAGAGATGGTAACTGAATGAATGAACAGTGTGAATAAAAGGGAAAAGAACATTTGGTAATGTATTTGAATACTTTATATTTCCTCCTTTAGGGATGGATGCAGGCAGGCCATATAGAGTAACGTGGGCATGAAAATTCATGGCTTTTGTTAAACTTATAGTTAAAAAATATTATTAGAGAACTGACCGTAATTAAATGTACGCATCAACTTTGTATACAGTTGGAAATTTCCATGTTCTTGTCACTTTCTTAACATGGTAATCAGCATGGAAAATTGTCTTCTCCTTTTATGCGCCAGTACAGAATTAGATCTGGTTGAATCAATACATTGTTTTCTATACAAAGGTAAAACTTTTATTGGTGTGAAACAGAAGCTGCTCATTTTTTTGTTATTTTTTTTTTGTATTTAAAACTAAATGTTTGCTTTCATCATTAAAAAAAATCCATCAAGGTATCCTCACGTTGACTTTTCAAAACTTGATGAGTTTGGTTATTCTGCTTCTTTTCTGCTGAAAGCAAATTGGAAAGAAATTTGATTTTGTTGCTTTCTATTCGTATACTTTAAAATACTCAAATGTCAAATGAAAGAAATTGATTCTGATAGATTTCTGGGCTCAGCTTTTATAGGCATACTTTTTTACAAGGTGGTATTCACTCCCATGCTAATCTTTCTATTGAGCAGACTGCTAAGGCATTATTCATGCATGTCATAAGAAGTTGGTAGTACTTCCATTTAGTGATTTACTGGCTTGGTTGCTTTTTGTGAAATCTGAATAAAGTGACAGGCATCATTTTTACCCAGAATTGTTCTTGGCAGAGCAAATGCAAGATATTCAACTAAAATAAATACCCGTGAGAGTCATAAACGTTATTAAGTACTTGAATTCAGAAGGAATGCTGAAGTTTGTCTTAAAGAAATTTTTGAAAAAAAAACAGGATTTCATTGTTACAATTACTAGAGTTGGCAGGTATAATTGTTTTCTCAGATGCGTTCTCTTTACCATCTGTAGGTTGTCAGTTTAAGAGAGTGAAGAGAATGAAAAGGATTCCCTTCACCCATACCCGGCCATGAAAAAAATAATGATGAAACCTAAACATTGGGAAGACCTGGAATCACGGGTTTCTTGTGAAATGTACAGAGCTCTAGGTTCTTTCATCTCAATTCTTTGCTCCTTTTCTTTTTACTCTCCTCATTGTTGGTTGGCAGAGTACATTTTACTGAGTAATTATTCACTGATTTCTTGCCTCTTCATGAGCCTTTCAGAAAAGAAAAACTAAACACTGTTTTCTAGCAAATGGTGACAGATTTTCGTCAAGGCAATGAGCAAAGTGACAAGACAGAAAAGTTTTTTGTTTTTTCCTTTTCCTTGATTTTGGCCTGCAGAACCAAGACTTTGGGTCCTCTGTGAATATATTAGGTTGGCTGGCAGAATACAATATCAAGGACGCCAAACCAGTGTAAAGGCCTAGTCCATAACCTCTAATCTTACAGACATGAACTCTGTTATTTACCATTAAAATTAGAGGTTACCAAATTGTAACAGATGTCCTTAATAGACAAGTCTTTATTACTGAGGAACATTAGGTAAATGAAAACTGAACCCCATATTTTAAGTTGCAGCTCATGAAAATACAAAGCTTCATGGCTGGATCTGGCATTTTAAGCCTAAATTATAGAAGACTTTATACAATTTGCATTAATTGATACATCAGCAATTTTTAAAAATTGCAGCAAGTATGAAGTAGTGGGAATGAGAAAGGTATACAACTGAATCATAGCTACTCTTAGAAAACTACAATATTTGATATCCTCTAATTCATAGTCTATACAGTGCACTTCAATAGCAAGAATATTTTAATTAACTGCTAATAGGACTGAGTAATGGAAACTTTCCATTAGACGGATAAAAACAAAAAGCTAAAGAATAAATAACTTGATATAAAGAGCTTTATGACTATGAGCTATTGCAGGTCTCTGTCTATTTCATCATAGAAGGATTAAGATGATCTTTATATGTACAAATCTACAAAAACCAACACAAATGCACAGAAATTAAATACAAAGCTGATTTGCTGAAGTCATTAAAATTAAATATGATGTCATCATGAAATTACTTCCTTTAACAAGGTTAAGAAACTACATAAGTTAACATATTGTATGCATTTTTATATTATATCACAGTAGAATTTTGAATTTGACAGTTTTTGTTTGCTTAACAAGCTGCTTTAAAAAAACTATTAAGAAAAAAGGACAAACATTGAAAAGATTTAATTTTATTATAGTGCCTACACACAAATAGAGAATTTAAAGCAAAGTATTTCTTTCCAAAGGATAAAACAGACACTTTTTAAGTACTTTAATATATATATATAAATATATATATATTGGGCTGAAACAGTAGCACAGTGGATAGGGCGTTTGCCTTGCACATAGGCAACCTGGGTTGGATTCCCAGCATCCTATATAGTCTCCTGAGTACCTCTAGGAGTAATTCCTGAGTGCAGAGCCAGGAGTCACCCCTGTGCATCACTGGGTGTGACCCGAAAAGCAAATAAATAAATAAATAAATAAATAAATATTAGTACTGTAAGACAGGGCCAGAGCTGCGGGGAGGGTGTTTGCCTTGTATGAGGCCGACTTTGGTTCTATCATTGGCATCTCATATTGTCCCCCGAGCAACACCAGCAGTAATTCCTAAGTGCACAGCCAGGAGTAACTCCTGAGCATCACGGGTTGTGACCCAAAATGCCAAAATAATTGAACCAATAAACAAAAAATAGTACTTCATGACGGATATTATAACTGTAGAATTTTCCTTAATTAGCAATGGTATCCTTACGGTAATTATATTACCCTAAGAAGAGACTATTTAAAAATGTGTTTTGTTAGTTTAAGAAAATGACTGGAAATTCTGGGTCAGCCTTGAGAAAACTGTGAACCACAGGCTAGTGAAAATATTTGACAGTAAAATCATGGGAAACACCAGAGGGGATTTCCAGTTCAGCATGAAAGAACTTAGAAATTATCCCTCTGTCTTGACACGTAGAAAGCTAGGCAAACTGAAAAATTAACAACTATTCTTAGATCCAAGAGGATAGTACAGTAAAGTACTGTCTCCAAAATTACACCGGCTGGCAGGCAGATTTAGAGAATCAAAACTTAGTGATTAGCAGTCATCCGTATACAGAAAGCTCTTAGTGCCAGGTTAGTGAAACACAGAACCGTAATTAACAAATAGTGTAGATTCAGCATGAAGAAATCTAGAGATTAATACTCTAGGTACAACCGGGTTCTCACAGTGAATATTCATTTCAGAGGGAAAAACATTGTGCTTCTAGCAGGGAAGGAGAAAAAAAAAGGACTATTTGAAAAACATGAGAGCATTCTATTCTTTTTAACAAGGTCTGCACGTAAGAGAATCTATTTCACATGAGGTTTTATCAGAGCCTAATTTAAGGAGTGGATAATACCAACTCCTGGTCCACAGAGTCATCATGTTCCATCAAATGTGCGAGGGAAATGAGAAACAAAGTACAAGTTGATTAAAGAATTAAGCCCTGATCATAAGACCTTATAACAGACCCTTCCTTTCTGCTTTAACACCACATTTTTTGAAGTTTCTTCACAGTATATTTTTTCTTTACCCCCAGAATATTATATTTAGGCCCGAATAAGAAAAAGTTAGAGGACATCTAAAAGTTAAAAAAAAATAATTTAAAAAGACAAAGAGGTCTGGGAAGATAGTCAGGGGCTAGAGCATGTGCTTTGCATATAGGAGGTCTTAGTCCATTACTACTCATCCCAGACAGCAGGGGTTTTCTTTGAACTCTTGATGTGGCCCCAAATAAAACCTAAATAAAGCAAAAATACTAAATAAAGAAAGCAACACAATTTGACTCAGATGTAGCAAAGATATTGTTATCAGAATAGGAATCTAAAATAGTCATATATATTAAGAGAGTTAATGGGAAAAGTAGGTAACATGTAAGAACATATGTGAATGGAAACAGACATGAAAAAAGTAAGACAGAAAGAGAAACATTATAGACAAAAATTATTGTGAGAGATATGGTGAACATCTATAATGGAGCTGTTGGTAGATTGAAATGGCTGAAGAATAAAGCTCTGAGTTTCAGGATATCTCCAAGAAGCTTTCAAAGTAAAGCCAAATGGAAAAATGAAAACTGAAAGAAAAAGTTTAGAATACCCAGTGAACTGTGAGACAACTTCAAAAGATGTGACAAACCCTGATGGATAAATTTTAGTGCCAATTTAACTGATTCTTGGATTACTAAGATATTTGAAAAAACACTGTTTCTCGGTATGCCTTGAAGAGTATTTCTGGATGAGATTAGCATTTAGATCAGTAGATTGACTTAAAAAATGTTGGGATGAACAAAATCCAATCTGTTGAACATTAGAATAGAATAAAAAGCTAGAGGGCAAGAGAATTTGCCTTTTGTTCTTATTCTGGGAAATTGGTCTTCTCCTATCCTTTGAAGGACACAGGAAACATTAGTATCATTTTTTTTGTCAGACATTTAAACTCAAACTGACACCTTACAGATGCAAGATAGTGAAATGCAGTCTGTGTAATCACTAGTAAATTTCTCATAATTGTGAGGAGGAAGAGTGAAGGTGACTTTAAAGGGAGGGAGGAAAAGTAAGAAAGACAATGTTAATATTTTTGTCTGAGGAACATAAATACATTATGAGATGTAGAGAGATCCAGCAGCAGCATATTATTTCAATAGCATCATTACCTAGGTATAGTTCATCAAGTAATGCAGTATATATTTTGTCATATTCACATGGAATACTTTTACCAAGATAGAATCATAACCATAAAATAAATCTTAACATAAAATTAAATAAAAATTTTATGTTGTATACTCACAGGCCATAATAGATTAAACTATATACTAATAAAGTATGGTGGAAAAATCCTAAATCCTTCGAAAATAAACAATATATTTAAAAATAACAATATTGACTACAGGCACTCAAGAGAAATAAAAATATTTTTTGAACTAATTGAAATTAAAACACAACCTAACAAAACTTAAGAAATGGTGGTAAAGGGTTTAGAAGGAAATTTATAACATTGTATGTATTAGAAAAGAAGAAACATAAAATTAATAGCTTAAAATGGAAAAAGAAAAACCAAGTCAATTAAAGTTCCACAAATCATATGAAAGGGAACAAAGAAGGAAAATTATAATTGAGAAAACTGAAACTAAAACAAAAAGTCATGGGCTGAAGCAATAATACAGCGAGTATGGTGTTTGCCTTGCACCCAGCAGATCCGGGTTTGATCCCTGGCACCCCATATGGTCTCTTGAGCCCCTCCGGGAGTGATCCCTGAGCACAGAGCAGAGTCAGAAGTAAGCCTGAACATCAGTAGTTGTGGCCCAAAACTAACCTAAAAGTAAACAAAATCAAAGTCATAAACAACAGAAAATTAATATAGAAAATCAATAATATCAGAAGCTAGTTTTAAAAACAATCAATAAAACTGTAAGGTTCTAGTCATATTAACTAAAAATATGAAGAAGAGCTAGATTACGAACATTATAAATAAAAAATAGAATATCACTATAGTTCCTATGTATATTGAAAGGATATGAAAGAAACATAAGGAACTCTATACATAGTTTTAACACAATAATTTTATTTTTTTTTTCTTTTAGGGCCACTCCCGGCAGTGCTCATAATTTACTCCTGGCTTTTTGTTCAGGGACTGTGAGACCATATGGGTGCCAGGGATGAACACCAGTTGGCTACAGGTGAGGCAATTGTCTTGACCTCTGTACTATCTCTCAGAGTCAAATAAAATCATTCAAATGAACTTATTTATTAAAGGCAATATTTGCAAAAATTCACAGGAACAAATAGTCTACTTGAATGGTTATATCTATTAAAAATATTGAATCAATAATTATGTATACTTTGAATAGAAAATACTAAGTCCAGTTGAGTTCATTGGTAGCATTATAGCACTGCAGCACTGTCCTCCCATTGCTCATCAATTTGTTCAAGCGGGTACAAGTAACGTCTACATTGTGAGACTTCTTGTTACTGTTTTTGGCATATCGAATACATCATGGATAGCTTGCCAGACTTTGCCATGCATGCGGGATACTCTCGGTAGCTTGCCGGGCTCTTTAAGAGAGGCAGAGGAATTGAACCTGGGTTGGCTGCATGCAAGGCAAAAGCCCTAACCGCTGTGCTATCGCTCAGGCCTGGGTTCATTAGTAAAGTCTGTAAAACAGTAGAAATTGCATCAATTATTTACAATATCTTCCTGACAGTAAGGAGAGGGAATATTTATATCAATTTTTGAATGATCTTAATACCAATACCAGACAAAGACATTATGAAAAAAGATAAAGACCAGCTATTCTCATGGATATTAAAAAATCCTCTATAAGAGGACAGTGAATTGAATTTAACAATTTATAAATAGCATATACCACTATGAAGTTTGATTTATTGGAAAAATGCATGACTACTGTATTGATTAAAACCAACTTCTGTAATCCATCACATAAAAAGAATAACAAAATGTATGATTCTGTCAATCACTATATCACTGTCATCCCATTGCTCATTGATTTACTTGAATAGGTGCCAGTAACACCTCTATTCCTCCCAGCCCTGAGATTTTAGCAGCCTCTTCTTATTCGTCTTTTCCCAACGATTGAAGACTCTTTCAGGGTCAGGGGAATGAGACCTGTTGTCATTATCAATAGATTCGTTAAAACATTTTAAAATAAACTATTCATGTAAAATAATCTGTTAACTAAAAAATTCCTTAATTTCATTGTGAACATAATAATATCAGCTAAAATTATACTTAAAATTTGAAGATTGAAGTATAACTCCATATTTGAAGATTTTTAGTTCAAAATTGAAGTATAATAAATATATCTGTTCTTATCATTTCAGTTCAACATTGTACTGAAAATCTTTATTAATTTACTAAGACAAGCAATTTATAATGAAATATGCACTATAGCACTGTTCTCCTATTGTTCCTCAATTTGCTCGAGTAGGCACCAGTAATGTCTCACAACAAATTGTGAGACTTGTTGTTACTGTTTTTGGCATAGCGAATATGTAATGGGTAGCTTGCCAGGCTTTGCTATGCGGGCGAGATACTCTTGGTAGCTTGCCAGGCTCTCTGATAGGGGCTGGGGAATCAAACCCTGGTCAGACAGTGAAAGGCAAATGCCCTACCTGCTGTGCTATCGCTCCAGCCCACAATATAATATAAATATATTAATTTGGAAGCAATGAATAAATTTTATTTATCAAACACTTACTTGTCCCTATAGAAAACCTAATGCGAACAAAACACTTGGTACTAAGATGCAATGATGGTGATAGAAAAGCAATCGGTCAAAATATAATGTTAATATGCAAAAGATTAACTACTTCCTATATATCATTATAAACAAATGAATTTGTTTATAACAAAAAAATAAAATCACACAATACAATTTACATCAATATACTAAAAATGCTTAGAAATGTTATGAGGTATGCATAAAATCTTATGGCTAAGTAAAAGCTGGTGAAATAAGTCAAGTAAATAAATGGAGATATAGTCCCTGATCATATTCTATGTCTACCATTATCAAGAAACAATTTGTTTTCTACTAGGTCTTCAGATTCAACTCAAATTCCCCCCAAGTTCCATCGATTATATTTTGGATATCAGTCAAATAATTAAGTAGCTTATATGGAGGGGTAAAATACCTAGGATAGTCAATGTATTTATAAAAAGGGGGAAAAAATGAAGGAATTTGTTCAGAACTTTTGAACTTGGGACTGTGTATAGAAGTAGTAATCAGGACAGTGTGGTATTGGTAACGAATAGAAGTTAATAATTAATAAAACAGACTAGAAAACTCAGAAACAGGTCCATGTATAATCCCATTATCTCTGACACATGGGCAGTTACTGAAATGAATCAAAAAAGTTTTCTCAAATAGTACCAGAATTTAACTATTTAATTAGTGTAAGTTGTAACAGTTAGACTCTGGTGAGATCTTACACTATGCATATCATTCTTAGTGTTTTCTATGTCATTAAATCTAATCACTCTGGTAATATCAAGTTGATACCATCACTATTTGAGCCTAGCAAATTTTAAAAACCTGAAGGTTTGAGGGAATTATAAACTTTTCCATGGTCAGGTAGATTACCCAGAAATCCAACCACAGATGAATCTAGTGTTCATATTCTTTCCATACATAGGATTTCAGAGCTGGAGCTAATATTAAGGCATCTGGAACCCCTCAATGCTTTTTCTAAATTCTTTAATTATGCATTTTTCCATGTGTAATTTGCCTATTACTTTCATTATATACACCATAAAGTATGAGAACCCATCAAATGTGTAGCTCTATGTTATCACAGTTCACTAATATTCTTACTCTTTGTATAAAAGGAATGATTTTTTTTTGCTTATGTTGACAATTGCATGAAAAATGAATCTTATAATTCATAGAAAGGACTCTAGAATTATCTCTGGATAGTTATGAGGGGATTATTATTGTCTGTAACATCAAGTTGTATAAATTTATACGAATTCATAGCTAAACTTTTATTTATAGATATTTCTATCTCTATAATTAAAGAATATTTAATCTTTTGTAGCACCAATGACATTCTAGTTGGTTGTTGATTTAGCACACTTTGTTAAAATATGATTCTATTAAGTTGATCCAGGAAAGATAAAATTTTTAAAGTGGAACTAAAGAAGGAAGTAGAAGTAGAATGAAAGAAAGGAAAAAATCGTTGAGACATAAATTACAAGGCAAATATGCAAAAATATTCTAGATAAGTCCAATATTGCCTTCTCAATTATGATTTGTAATAAATAAAGATTCTGTTGTATCTTTCATTTGAATTCAAATCTTTAAGTTTTCTAGTTAGGTAATTTAAATTTATTTACCAAATTATCAAGCAATATCATAAGTAGTATGCATACCTGCATTAATTTATAACCCCATAATGAATGCAGACAAAAAGTTTATAATTTGTTATATTCAGCTGTTTTCATCTATTACATTTTTTTGTAGGAAGAGCAAAATTCCTCCAAGCTCTACCTTAATTTATATCATCAGATGTCATTCTTTCCTCTAGTCTATCATTGCCTTATACTTACTAGTTTCCCACTCCTATGATTTTTACTCCAGGTTTTGAAACATCAAATTCTTTAATACCATTTATGCAATATTCCTTCCCACAGCTACATAGTAAATCTTTTGAGTTGAGAATTTTTAATCACTATTGCTACTGCATATGTACTATGTCATATGTACCTCATAGTATGTTGCCACATGATAGGTCCTAATGAATTGTTATAAAACCTTTTTGCTATTTATGCAGAGTGTCTGAAACCACAAAATCAGTTAACTTTAAGGCACTCTATGTTGACAAACCATATGTAATAGAATAACCATACACACATTCCATGGCCTAGTCTCTGGAATTACAATTTAGCTATTCTGGAATAAAAATGTCTATATTTATATAAATTCAAAGGCAATTCTGGTGCAGGTTTTAGAAAAAAAAAACAAAACTTTTTCTTAGTATCCCACAGCATTATTATTATGATTTTATTCAATAATTTTAAATTTGTACAGTGCCAAATGATCCCATTTTTCTTTGTCAAGTTCTTAAATTTGCAAAGATTACTAGGAGTTTCAATATTTGGGGCTTTGGCATACTAAGTTTTAGTCTGGGAACATTATCAATGGTAATAAGTATCCTCTTTTTTTCCTACACAAAATCATTTAAAAATATTTTAAGATAGATTGCTGTGTTAATGTACTGTGGAGCAATCAAGACTTGAGATCATTCTCTACTGGGGACAGAACTGCCCCTTAGGGATATTTTGGGTTGTCATAAATTTAGAGAGCTCCTACAGTTAGTGGGGTTGTATCACTAATGGTAAGTTCCTGCTATGCTTGATACAGATCTTCATGAGAGTTTTGTCTCTCCCCAAATACCTAAAGTGCCACTTTCAGAAACACTACTGGGATACATTCTAATTTGAAATAATAAGTGATAATTTAATACACTCACATATGAGGGGTTTGAGAATTCTGACATCTAGTAAAACAGTTTTTGGTGATTTTTTTTTTTTGGTTAAATTCTTGCATGTGTCTGCGTTAAAGGAAATATTAAAACAATATAAGAGCCAAGTTCCATTTTCTATGTTCACACACATCAATCTTTGTGTAAATTTATTTCTGCAATGGGCTTGTTTCCCCTAGCCATATATCATATCCATTGCAGGTCATTCAGACACCATGTCAAGTTTTCACTTGGTTACCTCACTGGATTCCCCCTCATATTTCCCATATACAGATGAATAAACCAAAAATAAACATTTGCCTTTAAAATAGAGCTTCATTTGAACAGCGTGTGTACAGCAGATATTTAAGTGTTTAGATCTAAATAGACAGGCCTAGTGCAGGACCCGGGGCATAGATCTATAAGCCTGCTAAGATTGGGCCTGGGGCCTCTTCCACCCAGATCCCCCATCTTTCAGTATGTAGGCATTACACCCACCAACTGCGCCCCCACGCCTTGTAATCCCATCAATGGCCAAGACCCAGAGACTACAAAACCCTGCTCCTGGAAGAGAACAGCACAGAGTCTCCTGCCTCTGTGCCTGGCTGTCCTCACCAGGGTTCCTTGGAGGAGGGTGGTTTGAGTTTCCCTCCCCACCCTGAGCAGAGCCCTAGCAGCTGAAGACCTCCGGATTCACTACCAGGATCTCACCATTCTACAAAGAAGTAATCATCCATGTCAAGAAAAGGATTCGGCAGGGTGATACCATTTCACCGAAACTTTTCAGTGCCACCCTCGAGAACATCATGCGACGACTGGAATGGGAAAGCATGGGAGTGAAGATAGATGGTTGGCAACTACACCACCTCCGCTTTGCTAATGACATCGTTCTAATAACACCAAACATCAGCCAAGCGGCACAAATGCTGACTGACTTCGACCCTGAGTGTAGAAAGGTCGGATTACAACTGAATTTTAAAAAGACAATGTTTATGAGAAACAGTCTTGTTTCTGATGCTCCATTCACTCCCAACAGAATCACCATCTCCGAATGCAACAATTATATATACCTAGGTCGAGAAATCAACATGATTAATGACCTGGCACCTGAGTTAAGCAGGAGGAAGAGAGCGGCTTGAAATGCTTTCAAGAGCGTTGAAGAAATAACTAAGAGGACAGAGAACCTCCAGCTCTGGGCACATCCCTTTGATTTCACTGTTCTTCCTGCATTAACATATGCCTCAGAGACCTGGGCCCTATGAAAACAGGATGAGAACACTATTCGGGTCTCTCAAAGAAGAATCGAAAGAGCTGTGCTTGGAGTATCACGCTTCACTCAAATGAGAGAAAGAATCCGGAGTTCCGATCTCCGTCAAAGCTCAAGAATCAGGGATGCTGTCTCATTTGCCAAGGCATCAAAAATCAGATGGGCTGGACATGTAATGAGGTTTACAGATCGCGTGGACGCCCACCTACAAGATGGTCAGACTTCTTCGTCAAGACCCTAAATAATTGGTTTGAGGCTCTGCATATTCCTAGAACGAGCAGATGCCATTGGGCGATGCTAGCACGCAACAGGGATGAACGGAGACGTTAAAGGCACCTGCTCGAGTAAATCGATGAATAATGGGGTATCAAGTGATCAAGTGATCAATATTCAAATTGCATTCTGAAAAAAAAAAGACTTATGGCTGACAATCTTGAGTCAATAGTATCCTAACTTTAATAGTGAAGCTAATGAAAGTTAGGAAAGATGATAATATTTTCAAAATTTTTTTGTTCTTTTGGGGGTGGGGGTACAACTAGCAGTGCTCAGTGGTTACTCCTTGCTCCATACTCAGGGATCCCACCTGGCAGTACTCAGGGCACCATATGCAGTGCTGAGGATTGAACTAGAGCCAGTCACATGCAAAATAAGTGCTTTAACCCTTGCACTATCTCTCCTTTTCTTTCCTAATATATTTTCTTATCTCAGAAACTCCTGAATAAGAATAAGAATCCAAGGCTTTTGGTTTATGACACAAGATATTTTCTATGCAATACATTAAGCTACTTATGGTACTCATGTGTATCCAAGAATAATTTTATTTTTTTATTTTTTATTTTTTGCAATTGTTTAATTACCAATGTGCCATTTTAATTGACATGCTAATATAACTGTCCATGGAAAGGAAGATGTAAACTTTTGTATTTGTTTCTTTTTTTAAATTTCTATTTTTTTATTAGTGAAACACCATGAGGTACAGTTATAGACTTACAAATTTTTGTGCTTGGGTCTCAGATATACAATGATCAAGTACCCATCCCTCCACCAGTGCCCACCGTCCACCACCATGGGTCCCAGTATCCCTCCCACTCCCCGTCCCCCCATCCCACCTTGCCTCTGTGGCAGGGCATTCCCTTTTGTTCTCTCTCTCTCCCTTTGGGTCCTGTGGTTTGCAAGAGAGGCATTTAGTGGCAATCATATTTGGTCTATAGTCTACTTTCAACATGCTTCTCCCATCCCGGGAGGATCCTCCCAACACCCTTTATTTGGTGCTCCCTTCTCTAACTGAGCTTCCTTTTCCCCTAGCACGTATGGCTGGCCTCCAAGTCATGGAACAAAATTCCTGGTACTAATCTCGGCCACTCCAGGGTGTTAGTCTCCCATTTTGTTACTTTATGTTCCCCAGATGAATGCAATCTTCCTGTGTCTATCCTGTTCTTTCTGACTCATTTCACTTAACATGATACTTTCCATGTAGTACCACTTGTATGTAAATTTCATGACTTCATCTTTTCTAAAACCTACATAGTACTCCATTGTGTAAATGTACGAGAGTTTCTTTAACCAGTCATCTGTTCTTGGGCACTCAGTTTTTTTCCAGATTCTGGCTATTGTAAAGAGTGCTGCAGTGAACAAACAAGTGCAGATGTCACTTCGACTATACTTTTTTGCCTCTCTGGGATATATTCCCAGGAGTGGTATTGCTGGGTCAAATGGGAGATCAAATTCTAATTTTTTGAGAATCATCCATACTGTTTTCCAAAAGGGTTGGACCAGTGGGCATTCCCACCAGCAGTGAAGGAGGGTCCCTTTCTCGCCACATCCGTGCCAGCACCAGTTGCTTTTGTTCTTTGGGATGTGGGCCAGTCTCTGTGGTGTGAAATGATATCTCATTGTTGTTTTGATCTGCATCTCCCTGATGATTAGTGATGTAGGAATTCTACAAGAAAGTATTCATTCCAATATAAGCCACATTCGTTTTTTTGATAACTATAATACGACGATATTATGGTACAGGCACCTATAATGGACTCTTAGAATTGGGGGTATATAGTGCCATCTGTAATATCTATTATATTATGTTTATATAATTTACCTTATAGAATATTCTGTACACTACCGAGGAAATGAGAGTTCAAAGGAAAAATGACTTGTATTATTTATTAAAGTAATCCTAGCCTAATGGGCCATCACCCAAGGAGTAGAGAGAAAGAGAGCTAAGAATTTTTGAACAGCACATTTATTTATTAGTAGTTCTGGGATTATAAAAATGTTTATTAATTCCCTTGCATTGTTGAGGGTATATCCTTTTTCCTTTTGAGTACTTAGAATAAGAAACAAAGCAATCTCAACTTCTATAGTCTTGAGACTTAGTCTTTGACATAGTTGAGACTGAACTAGTTTCAGTTCCTCAGAAAAGAGAACGTAAGCATCATGAGGCAATGAATCCTCTCACTTACCATGGGTATGGGAGGTCCTAGGCATTTGTTTTATAAATGAAGTAATGATAAATGTATATCTGGCCATTTTTCTCCTATGGAAGAAATGTAACTATGATTTAACTTCTGTAGCCAACCCAACTGCTGTGTATAAAATTTGTCAATTAGAGGGTTGTTGGAACCTGCTGTGAGCTAAGCCACTCCTCTCTTTCACTCTGAAAGGTTTTGCAAATGGCAGTGACCCCAGGATAATTAACAATTCTGTTGACACCTAATTGGTTTCAAGTGGTTTGCCTACACCTAG
Source organism: Sorex fumeus (assembly GCF_029834395.1). NCBI lineage: Eukaryota > Metazoa > Chordata > Mammalia > Eulipotyphla > Soricidae > Sorex > Sorex fumeus. The sequence continues at coordinate 14,318,656 of NW_026606172.1, forward strand.
AGAGAGGGAATAGGCTACCCCATTCTTTTCTTTTTAACTATAGGTTTCACTTACATTATGAATTGACTGAATAAAAGAAAAGGAGAAACATTAGAATGGCCCTTCCCTAAGCCCCAAGCCTCAGGAATATAGCCTAGAAGTGTCAACCTGTGCAAAATTGCCTTTGGCATCTGAAATTCTGGTTGGATTCATTTGCCAGTTGTGTGAGTGTGTGAGCCTTTAATACACTTATGTTCTCTTGCAGATAATCATCATATGATTAGATGCTGTATTTTTCTTTTTCTCTTGTTTTGGAGCCTTAACTGGCACTAATGGTACTTAAGGCTTACTCATGGCTCTGCACTCTGGTATCATTATTGGTGCTGCTGGGAACCATCCTTATGGGAGCTGGGCATCAAATCCATTTGGCCACGTGCAAGGCAAGCACCTTACATACTGTATTATCTCTCCAGCCCCTGTATTTTTCCCTTTGCCTTGTAACAGTTACTCCTAATAATAAGCAGTGGACAAAATTAAAACATAATAAAACAGTGAAATTTTCTAACCAGTTATATTTTCATCAAAAAAGGAATGCTTTGCAGGAAGACTAATCATTCCCTTATAAGAGTGTGAGTTTATAATTCTGGAGCATAAAACAAATACAAAAATCCTATGAGAGTTATCCTTAATAACCAAAGATTCTACCTCCAATTGTTACTTCTATAAAGCAAAATTGGTATTATTGAAGAATTTTCATTGTGAGCTAAAATAGTTCCCATGTTTTTACACAACCGTTTTATGTTACCATTTTTCATTCCTACATGATGAATGTTGTTTGTGCTGTAAGGGGATCCTGGACACCATTACATTCTTTCACTGTTATATACAGTATATTGATTGCAAGTGCATCCCTGATACTGTTCTGTCTGGGGTTTAATCTACACTCCTGTGCAGAGGAGCTTTGAACTTGAAATGCTTAAAAAATATATTCCCAGTGCCAATGTTCCAGTGTTCCAATATATTGGCTACTACAAGATTCAGGAAGAAATATTGGATAATAAGAGTACCTATTTCATTGTTTGGTGGATTAAATGAGTCAATGGATAGACACTGACTTTATAAAAAGCTGATATTTGTGAAACCGTTTTGAAAACAGAATGGGCCAGTTATCACAGAGAAATTGTATGACCTTTCTTGTTTGAACTAGGGCAAAGACCTATGAACTGGGCCAAACGCAATTGTTTTATGTGACCAGCAGACAGACTGTTGTCTGAAAAGTCACCTGAATCATAAAAGATTGATTATCAACACTGTAGGGGATAGAATCAGTGACCAATTGTTTATAGCTTAGTTTCAGCTTTTTGTTTTTTACAGTAATCCTAACTCTTTAATACTTTACCTTATCTCCCCCCATCTTTGAATTTATTGGGATAATATTGATTTATAAGACTGCATCTATTAAGAAACTAAGACAAAGAAAATACAACAACAACAAAAAAGACTAAATGCATTTTATGAATATAGTGTCATACCTCTTCAAAAGTGTGTGAAAGAGGGCTAGAGTGATAGTACAACAGATAGGGTGCTACCATGTCCACAACTGACCCAGGTACCTTGTATAGTCCCCTGAGCATAGAACCAAGAATGAGCCCTGAGCATAGTTGGGTGTGTCTCCAAACAGACACACCATATTCACCAGCTAAATGTCAATATCTAGCCACTATAATTTCTTGGAAACCTCTTCTCCTTCACTCCCCTGTTCCTACTTTTCTTTGAAGCTCAGTTCTGTGGTCAGAATGTAAAAATTGTTTTCACTTCTTTTTCTCTGTTCCCTTCTTTATATATCACACATAGTCATTGGTGTTTATCTTTCCAACTGATTTCACAAAGCTGTTCCCTATAGCTTCATCCATGTTGCCTCAAATTGTATATTTTTTCCTGTTTCCCCTGTAATCCTTTACTAAATTTTATTTAATCATGTTTGCAATACATTACTGGTAGGGTTTCATGTGTACAGCATTCTGACATCACACCTGCCACCAGAATGCCCACTTCTCTAGTATTGTCCCAGTTACAATCCCCCTCACCTCCACCATGTCCTCCTCCATCTATGGCATCTCTAAGCTCAATTTTGTAGACCAATTCTCAAAACGTCTGCCTTTGGGTATTTGTTATTCACTTACTACATCACTTAATAGCTCATGTATGAAAGATATCATTCTGTATCTGTCTTCTCCTATTGGCAAACTTCACTCTGCATGCTATTCTCTAATTACATCCACATAGCAACAAATTGCATGCATCTTTTCCTGTAGCCAAGTAGTATTCCATTGTGTATGCATACCAATGTTTCTTTATCCAGTCCTCTGTTCTTGAACACTTGAATTATACAGATTTTGTATAATTGTGAGTAATGCTGCCATGAATAAAGGATATAGAAGTGCAAATGTCTTTTCTAAATGGAGATTTTTTTTTTGCCACTGTGATAGAAGCTAAAAAGTGGAATTTCCAGGCCATACAGAAAGTCAATTTTTATTTTTTTGTCCTCTGTTCTTGAACACTTGAATTGTACAGATTTTGTACAATTGTGAGTAATGCTGCCATGAATAAAGGATATAGAAGTGCAAATGTCTTTTCTAAATGGAGTTTTTTTTTTTCCACTGTGATAGAAGCCAAAAAGTGGAATTTCCAGGCCATACAGAAAGTCAATTGTTATTGTTTTGAGGTGTGTCCACTGTTTTGCAAAAAGGTTGAAAAAGTCAACATTCCAGTCAGCAGTGGATAGAGGCTCCATTTTTTCCCACAGGCATGCTAATATTCATTGATTATTTTTATTTTTACGTGTGCCAGTATCACCGATGTGACACAATAACTCACTATTGTTTTACTCTGTGTTCTCCTGATATAAAATGATATATAGAATTTTTCATATACCTATTGAGATCTGTATGTCTTTGAAGGCATTCGAGTTTCATTTCTTCTTCAATATTCCACAATTTCTGCCATGCTCCCACCTCGACTCCACTGCTTGGATGAGCCTCATCAAGAAATTAATCTTTTGAAAAACTTTGTGACTGAAATCTTCAAGCTTTCATGGAGTTGGGGATGGGCTACCTCCCCTCATCTCCCTGTACTTCTGGGAGCCCTAGAAGTTACTCACATGCCCATAACCCACCACGCCCCGTTAAATGTTAACTCTAACTGTATCACCCTGTTAAAAATTTGGGGAACCCTGGAGTGCATGACTGCAAAGAGACATCTCAAACTCCACACTGATAAACCAGGTGTGGCAGACCAGATTGGGTGGGACATAATTTAGAAGGCAACCAATATCAATTAACGAAAGATAAAGACAGAAGATTTAACCTGTAACAACATTTTTGTAATCTCTTTTACAAGGGCTTAATGTCTGCATAGGGAGCTACAACAATCGTCACTAGCTTTCTTCTAAGAAAACATTTTTGACCACCTTTTAGCACATTATTTATAGCAAGCAATATAAAATCAGTTGTTGAGGGCCTGCTGTGGGGGCAAACTTAAGGGTTGATTGGAAAAGTTGGAAATAATGGTGGTGGGAAGATAAAAAAATGGTGGAATTGATGTTGGAATATTGAATGTCTGTAACTAAACTTATGACTTAAAGTTATAAACTAAAAAAAATAGACCTTTTGCTGTCCTTTATTTAGTGCATATATGTTGATAAGAATTAAGTTCTCTTGATGTATTGTCTCTTAATCATTATATAATGCCTGAATTTTTTTCTCTCTCCACCCCCCTCTCTCTTTAAAACTTAAATATATTTATAAAAAAGTTTTCTGGGGGTCATAGAGATAGAACAAGAATTAGGTGTTTGTCTTGCACATGGCCTACTCAGCATCACATATGACCTCCTGAGTACTACCAGGAATGATCTCTGAGCAGAGAGCCAGGAGTAAGGCATGAGCACAGCAGGGGGTCTAAACAAAAACCACACACACACACACAAACACACACACATATCAATCACTTGGTAGAATAGAGGGATCTCGATTACATTAATACTTTTCATTTAAAAATTTGGATATATGAAACAGTTTCCCTCAGGTCTGATACATTTCACTGAAGAATCTAATATAAGTCTCGTAGGGTTCCTTTGTGTGTTTGTGTGAATCTTTCTTTTTTTCCCCTCTAGCTGCTCTTCATAATATTTCTTTCTCTTTAGTTATTGCCGTTTTGATTACAGGATATATTGGTATTCTTTTGTTTGATAGTATTTTATTTGAAACTTTACAGTGTCCTTTTCATTCATTCATTCATCATTCATCATCCTGTTATTCGTCGATTGCCTCGAGCAGGCCCCAGTAACGTCTCTTTCATCCTAGCCCTGAGATTATATTCAAGGCTCTTTAGGAGAATGAGACCCATTATTGTTACTGGTATTTGGCATATTTGGTACGCCATGGGGAGTTTGCCAGACTCTGCCCTGTGGGCAGGTTACATTCGATAGCCTGCAAGTTTATCCAAAGTAGGAATGAGATAATAAGATGCCATAAAAAGATGTTCTGATAAGATGTCGCGCGGCCGCGAATGCGGCCGCCCAGTTCGGGGAGCTGAATTTTATAGTCTCTGAGTCTTGGCCGTTGATGGGATTACACGGCGCCAGGGGGCCAGGTGGTGGGTGTGACCCCCGCCTACTGGAATTTGGAGGATCTGGGTGGAGGATGCTCTACTCCAATCCGAGTAGGCTTGGAGATCTCGGCCCCGGAACCCGCGTGGCTTTGTCCCTCTGCCAGTACCTTCATGTGTGCGGAGAGTGGTCTCAGCATGGTGGTGGCTGGTCCTGGAGGTCTTCGGTTGCTGGAGCCCTGGTCGGGGTGGGGAGGAAAGCTCAACCCCCTCCCCTCCAAGGGACCCCGGCAAGGAACAGCCAGGCGCAGAGGCAGGAGACTGCACTGGTCTCATCCGGGAGCTGGATTTTATAGTCTCTGAGTCTTGGCCGTTGATGGGATTACATGGCGCCAGGGGGCCAGGTGGTGGGTGTGACCCCCGCCTACTGGAATTTGGAGCATCTTGGTGGAGGATGCTCGACTCCAATCTGAGTAGGCTTGGAGATCTCGGCCCCGGAACCCGCGTGACTTTGTCCCTCTGCCAGTACCTTCATGTGTGCGGTGTCCTTAGATCAGTATATATGGATTCCTTTTTCAGAATGGGGAGTTTCTCAGCTATTATTTTTTCTGCTGAAAACTCTACCTTCTCTATCCCCCCTAGACTGAGATTGTGGTGGCCTGAATGCCTGCAGGGGATTTGTGGTGACACATGCGCTGTGGCAGCTATAATTCTGAGGTCTAGTAGCTCTGGTTCCTGACCTCAAATCATTGGTCCCTGGTACAATATATGAAGCCAGAGTCCGGCCATCCTGAGCAGTGAATCAGGGTGGTGGTCACAGTACTAGGAGGAAATCGACTTCCAATCAAAAATTCCCTGTGATGCCCAAACAGTTACACTCTGCCAGGGACTGAGTGACACTGGTGACTCTGCAGTGTTACAGCTCAGCAATTTCCATCTGTCTTGCGTTTGTATGGGTCAGTGTATGGTTATATAAGCTGGATAGTAGCCTGACTTAATAGGCAGTTGTCATTCTGTTTTGCACCTTCTTAGCCAAAAATGCTTTGAAAACTCATGATTTTTTTGTTATCAGCCAATAATGGGTGTGCATATTGACCCTTTGTAAATTGTGTGATAGTGAATATTTCTGTTGCACCTAACAGGATGTCTTTTCTTTTTAATGACAGGCCTACTGGACAGAAGCTTTTGTGTTTCATGAGTTCTGTTTATTTTTCTTTGGTATATTTTATTATGGAACTTGAAACTCTAACATCACCTGTATTTATGTGTTTTCTTTTATTTATCTTATGTATTCATTCATTCATTCATCATCCTGTTATTCGTCGATTGCCTTGAGCAGGCCCCAGTAACGTCTATTTCATCCTAGCCCTGAGATTATATTCAAGGCTCTTTAGGAGAATGAGACCCATCATTGTTACTGGTATTGGGCATATTTGGTACGCCACGGGGAGTTTGCCAGACTCTCTCCTGTGGGCAGGTTACATTCGATAGCCTGCAAGTTTGTCCAAAGTAGAAGTGAGATAATAAGATGCCATAAAAAGATGTCCTGATAAGATGTCGCGCGGCCGAATCTTATGTATAGTTTGGGGTATAATATCTCAGTTTGTCTCTAATCTTTTTGCTGTTGTTGTAACCAAGTAATGTAAAGAGAGAGAGGTGAAGTTCATGCAATTTTTGTTTTGGTGTCAAGGATGGAGCCCAAGGCTCATGAATATAAGGCAAGTGCCTAGATACCACTGAACTATTTCACCAACTAGTTAAAAATATCTTAGCTAATTTTAGTGCATAGTATGAAACAGAAATATAGCTTTATTCTTTTGCTAGTGCCTACACAGTTTTCACAACACCCTATTTTGGTGTGATTATGTGTATGTATATATTAAGGATAAAGCCCTAAAACCAAAACATGCAATGCAGGTGCTCTACTACTGAGAAAAATATTTATTGAAGATATTTCCCCCCTCCATCTTATGATTGGTCTCTTCTGTTGAAAATTAACTCTCCCTATATGTGAGGATTTATTTCTTAGCTCTCAGTTCCACTTCATTGAGCAGAATATCTACTTTAATTAGAACACTTAAGTCCATCAGGGGAGAACAGCAGACATCGGGGCCCCTAGTTACCTGTCCGAGGTCTGAAAACTCTGTAGGGTTGTTGCTGGTTGTAACATGGTAGCTAGAGAAGTAGGTCCTGGGTATATCTATCAGGAATGAAAGCTTATCAGATTCCAGATGTCTGAACTCTTCACGGGGGGGAGAGTGAATTCTTCATCTGGAATTTACCCTCAGTGCTTATTAGTATGGGGAATGGATACCAATATGACATCCATTAGCTCTGCTAATTTTATTAGATTACTAGAGGTCACCAAACTGGCATCAGGCAGTGACTATTCCCTAGGCTATTAACTAGTTTCTTATTTCTTACATGAACTGTAGGGATAAGATCAGGGATTCCTTCTCATTTGGGTTGGCACAGTTCAGACTGGATCTGCTCTATATTCCAGGGCAAGTGGCTACATACAGGCTTGTAAAGGTTGGAATTCAAAGGGGCCAGAGAGATAGTTATGGGGTTAAGGTACTTGTCTTACATGTGCCTGACTCAAATTCCATCTCTAGCAGTGGATATGGCCCCTTAAGCACTGTCAGGAGTGACCCCTGGGGACAGAGCCAGAATTAAGCTCTGAGCACAGCTGAGTATAGCCCCCTCCCGCCAAAAAAATTAAACGTAAAAATAGAAAATGAAAGTAGAATGATATTTTAGAGAGTTACTAAATGTACCTCGTTCATAGACTATTTTCCTAGGAAAAGGTTGTGAGATTTTAGAGTTTGGGATAATATTTATATCTCCTACTTATAAGCATATGTCTATGTTTATGGTCATAATTCATTATGTATAACATGTATTCATGTATTTATAAATTAAAATATGATTTATGTGTACAATAGCACAGAGGGTAGGGCATTTGCCTTGCCCGCGGCTGGCCAACCGACCTGGGTTCGATTCCTCCACCCCTCTCGGAGAGCCCAGGGAGCTACTCAGAGTTTTTCGCCTGCACAGCAAAGCCTGGCAAGCTCCCCATGACGTATTTGATATGCCAAACACAGTAACAACAAGTCTCACAATGGAGACATTACTGGGCCTGTTTGAGCAAATCGATGAACAACGGGAGGATAGTGCTACAGTGCTACAGTGTACTGATTATCAATGATGAAAATACCTCCTTAACTAATCTTCCCCTTTTGTAATAAATGTATTCAATAAAAAATTACTTGTTTCATCTGTATGTTTGTCATTTAAATTCTAATTGCTTGCAGCATATAGAGTATATCATATAATCATTGTTTGGTTTTCTCATTTTAATAATGCTATTTATTGATTTAGTCATTTTAGAATGGTTATTTTAGTACTTTGATACTCGTTGACCTAAATGTTCTAATACTGAGGTTATTTAAAGTTAAAAAAATAAAAATTTAAAGTTTTGTCGAGATATAATATTATATAAAATTTCAGAATAGGCAGATATTTTAAGATGATTCTTACTGAAAAACTTTTTCAGACAAGCATCTACTTATTCATTCCCATAGCATAAGGATTAGTGTATCCCTTTATCCCTCTGGCAATTCAAGCAAATGTTATAAGCACCTACATTCATTTCTTACTATTTCTGCTCCTCATTAGTGAACCATTCTCAGTATATCACAGTACATGGAATATTTTGTACTGAATGGCTCTTGTTATCAATCCTCTGAGGATTTTTTGACATTCAAAATGATGTTCGACTACAACACTAAAATCATATTTCTTTATGTCAAAGTCCCAGTGTAAAAATTACACAGTTAAAAATGAGATCTCCAATATGTTAAGGCTCCATTCTCTATAATCCTTTTATATAAAAATGAATAAAGGAGCTTTAAGGGTACAATCCCTGGTACATATTTCTACAAAAAATAAACATAAGAGAAACTATTATACTCTGCTATAATAATTGATATTTTAAAATGTTTTTTGCTGTAATTAAGCTATCTTTTTTCATGCTAAGTGTTACCTTCATTCAGTTATTTGTGCATTCATTCTTTCGATTTATTTGCCCTAGTTTGTTTGATGACATAAACAAACAAACAAACAAGAAAACCTTCTCTGTCCTCATAAAAACATGCATTTCACATGTATTGGGACATCAAAAACTTTCATGATTTCATTAGCATAGCGCTAAAAAGCCCTTTGGAATTATTTTCAATTTCATCTTAAGTTATAAAATATTATCCTGAATCCCTCAAGAAAGTTTACCAAATTTAATGCTACACTTGATAAATCAATATTTATGTCACTATTCTTCGATCAAAATATTTTATGTAACTAGTTGGAAATTAAGAAAAAAAAATGGATGCAGAAGTGAACTATTGCTGCTGAGAGCAAACAAAATGCAGAGTTTAAGAACTCTTTCTATGAACTACACTACTCAATTTAGGGAAAAGACTCATACTTCGAAGCATTAAATTTTTTTGACACTGAAAAAAATTTAAGTGAAGAAAATTGTTGTCGAAGGTGAATTCCCAGCTAAAACAATCGTCTTCATTTAATTTAGTTTTGCAGTGTTTGTGGACAGCTTATTTTCTTAGCTGCTATTGTTATTTCTGTTCATTTAGTTTATCTACTACTTTTCGTTTAGAAACCAATATGGATGCTATGATAAATCTCCTTGATTTTTAAGATCTTTTTAAAACCATTTTAAAAATATGAAGCATATAGAAAGATATAAGTAGAAATGGATGTGTATCACTAGCTAACTGAATAGTTCTGTAAGAATATTCTGAAAACTCAGTTTTAAAATAAAGTTAAACCTATTTAAAGTCACCAAAAATGTGAACTATGATGTGTGATGGAGTTAATTAGAATACAATAATAATTTCACGTGAATATAAAAAAATTAATGTCAGCCATTAAATCTTTAATGTACCTTTTAATATGATGGATGGAAGTATACTAATATAGAAGTTTCTGATTCTATGGTGCTCTGTGTCTTAAAGGGAGCTCATACAAGTTATTATCAGGAAGAATTTATGTCTAAAATAAAGTATAAATAATAGTCCAGGCAGAGAGACAAAGAACTTCACTTTTCTAAATTCTCAATAGCATAGCAAGGAAGTGGTTTAAGTATTTTCAATACAGGAATAACAATAGTTGGTGGGATTTTTTTCAACATTAAAAAAAATTATTGAATCACCATGAGATATAGTTACAAAGCTTTCATGTTTGAGTTTCAGTCATACAAAGACCAAACACCCATCCCTCCACCAGTGTACATTTTCCACCACCAATGTTCACAATATCACCCCCATCTCATCCTTCCCCTGCCTCTATGGCAGACAATTTCCGCATAGTCTCTCTCTATTTGGAGGCATTATGGTTTTGCAATTCAGGTACTGAGAAGCTTTCACGTTTGGCCCTTTATCTACTTTCAGCACATAGCTCCCACCCTGAACAATCCCTCCAAATATCATTGACTTAGTGTTCCTTCTCTATCCCAGCTGTCTTCTCCGCCAGTTCATGAGGCAGGCTTCCAAACATGGAGCAATCTTCCTGGTCGTCCTTGTCTCTACTGTTCTTGGATGTCAGTTTCATATTGTTATTTTATATTCCACGAGTAAGTACAGTCTTTCACAGGCACTGATATTGGCAGTGATTCTTAATAGATTCCTTTGTGTTTGGATCAAGCACTTTTGACCTTCAGGATCATCTTCTCTTCTAAATGATTGGATATGTGTACTTGTGTACTCAGTGCCTCCTCTCCTCCAATTTCACACAGGCTTTGGTACATTATATTCTTTTTTGGGGGGGGGGGCGGGGATCACACCTAGATGTACTCAGGGCTTTCTTCTGTTTCTTCCGGCTCTGTGCTCATGGATCAGTATTATTCCTGGTGGGCTCAGGGAACCATCTAGGGTGTTCCAGAGATAGAATCTGGGATCCGTCTTGTACATGGCAAGCATCCTACCTACCATTCAATTGCTCAAGACCCTGTATATTGTACTTTCAGAAGGCATTTGGGTGATGCCTTGTAACAATGGATTTAAAACATCTAATTTTACTTAGGTAAGATACTCTACCAATCTTCTGCACCTGAAGGATAGGTTAGCCAGATGTTCAAAGTAGGCTTTCTTAAGATATTTTACTTCAGCATGTGGGTTATTTTGATCTGAGGTGCGATGGAAGTTCTGAAGGCTTTTAAGAAATTTTTATCACTCTCTCTACTACTTAGAAGAATAAAAATTAGGAAAATTATCCAGTTTAGGACTTTTGCCAAAAACAACCTTTCTCTCATCTTTGTCCAATGAAAGATTATCAGTATTGTTATATGCATCACCCTCTGCACATCATGTAAGTCTTCCTTTCCTTTCCTTGGAGCACTTTGCCCCTATCCACTCCTTAATTCAGGATACACTAACCCCACTTTCCCTCATTGATTCAATAACATTCATTTTTAGATAGCTTCCTAATAAGCACATAATCAAGTTTGTGTTTTTTTTTTCACACTAATCTGCCTGGTGTTAATTTGATTATCAGTCAGCCTGAGAAAAATCCAGAAAGGCTGATGGAAATTTTCTCTCTGAAAACAATGATATATTTGTATATAGAATATATATATATTTAAAATATACTGTATATGTATAAAAATACCAAACGTAGTACTTTTTCAAAGGCATGCATATGATTTTACAACCTCATATAAAATGTTTATATGCAAAGTAAAATCTGATACCATTTAAACTCTTTGGCTACAAGTTTATTTTTTAGGCCCTTTTTATTTCTGCATGTACATTCTCCCTCATATAGTGTTGACACTAGATATGTAAGTTGCACTTCCTCATCCTTGAGAAATAATCATATCTACCACATAAAATTACTTCAAGAACTAGATTGGACAATGTATATAAAATATTTAGTACAGTGTCTGGTATAGAGTACAGTGAATTATATATTTTATTTTATGTTTTTCTACTTATTGCCCAACCAATCATACATTTTTTATTAAAGATATGGGAAGAAAAAATTTTTTTTACAATTTAAGAGCTCCACTATTTATCATAAAAAGCGATGCTATGCTATAGAGATGTAGAGAAATTTTTAAATAGGAGTGCATATTTAAATAAGGCTTAGGAAACAAGACTTTAATATCTAGGGATATGATCATTTTAGTGTTATTTACATTTTAAAAAGCAGCAAAAAATAGCAACTGTCATTCAGATTTAGACTTTTTGAATTGTCAATTCACAGATATGCATTATAGTAGCACAGCTTGTGTTATTTTTGCATTTTATAAAAATAGAAAATTTCAAGAGTAGCATTTTAATAATATCAAAAACTATGTTCTTATTTCTGACAAAAGTAACATTTTCTATTCCTGTATAAATGGTAATATTGGACAAACTAAAGATTGAATCCGAATTTGGATAATCTATTATATAAAAGCTAATAATAATTCAAAAACATAAATTTTTAGTTCTGGGAATTAAACACAGGTCTTGTGTGTGGGACATTTGCTTTAGCATATGGTTTCTCCAATTTAACTTCAGAGCATATATTGTACTAGACAAATCAGTGATTATATTTTTATCTACAATGGTATCAAGGTGGCTAATTATCATTATTAAATTGAGGGCAGATGAGTCATGTATGTGAAAGGAACATGTGGATTCATTCCAATTCCTCTGAGAAAGACCCTATAATTGGCATCAATTAGTCCTCTTGTTGGCAGTTTTAGTAAACCATCCGAAATTTAATAAACAGAGACAGAAATGCATTCTTAATGAAAGACAGTCATCTTGGACATTGATGAGAGCTGATTAGCAAATTGGCTGTTGGTAGTTACCCTCCCTTTTCAAATATTGACATAGCTGACTTTGTGATTTCCCTTATTTATAAAACGTCATTGTTAACACCTTCAAAAATAAGTTCTCATCAGTAAATATTTAGAGGATAGTTTTACTTTTCCTTATTTATATGTAATCTCAAACTGATGCATGTGTTGCAAAGAACTGGAAACCCCAGTGCGCCATATTCTTCCTTAAAGCAGTAGACAAGAAATGAAACTGTGACCTTAAAGAACTGATGCATTAGCTCAAATGTTTCATTTGCTGAAGAGTAGAGCTATTCCCTCGTACATTACGAGTAGCAGTTTTGTTTTAAGATCACAATTTTATGATTCAACTGTGAAGTAATAGGTACTTCCATTTTTAAATATTAAATGGAGAGGCTTTTTTTTTGTCTACCCGGAGAAGTTCATATTCTCTCTTGAATGTGTATTTCTCTTTCTCTACCCTTATATCTTTCTAAGTCAATTTTATTCAATAAAAGTTATTTGATTCACTAAAAAAGAAAGAAAATAAATAAAATTGCTTTTTTGTTTTAAAAATGCATTTGTCCTTTGCATTTGGGCCATATGTACAATACTCAAGGGTTATTTCTGGATCAATACACAACCAATGATGGGACTGTACTTAATTAAATGGTAAAGCATTTAATATTCACTTTAAAAATAGCTATTGGTAGGGGCTGGAGGGATAGCACAGCGGGTAGGGCGTTTGCCTTGCACGCAGCTGACCCAGGTTCGATTTCCAGCATCCTATATGGTCCCTCAAGCACTGCTAGGAGTAATTCCTACATGCATGAGCCAGGAATAACCCCTGTGAATCGCCGAGTGTGACCCAAAAAGCAAACAAAAAATAGCTATTGGACAATATAAAATATTGGTATACATATGGTATGATGTTCTTAAATTCGGCATCTATTTATTTCTTATATCAGAAATGGTAGCGCTATAATCAGTGACTAAGATTTTTAAGTCTATACTGAAATAATATTTGAATATTTGTGTTCTATAACTTAACACCCACTATGTATACATATGTATGTGTATATGCTTATATGTTTATATGTATACAACATTATACACGTATATATGTTTATATTTGTGTATATGTAGTTATTCCATTCCATTTTTCTCCTATATCTTTCCCTCTAGGCTGTTTTTCTTTCTTTGCTTGCTTGTAAATGCATATATGATGTATCATATTTTCTCATTACTTGGCCTCATCCTTAAATTGCCCGAGACTCTTCTCTGGGATAAAGTACAATTTAAGTGTACAACGCCCTTACCCACAGTCTACAGACATACTTTTACTATTTTGCTCTCCAAAATTATGAAACTTTCTCCAGTCATTGTGTATTAGAGAGAAAATAATATTTTGTCTTTTCTTTCTATCTTCCTCACTTATGCCTGAATAAGGCACAGGAGAAAACTGTAAGCTACAATGACCTTTATCAACTTTGGTTTAAAAAATTTTCCCCCCAACATATCACATTGATCTTTAGCAGTTTCATTGCCATAGCAGAGAGGTCAGGCTTCATATGAAATGGCAAGTTATTACTTCTGTTGAGGGCATAGCACCCTTTCAGTCAACAAAATCAATACTTCTTGTGTTATAGCTTCAGTGATCACACGTGCGTGCATGTGTGCACTCTCTCTCTCACACAACACATAGATAAAAGTCACTTAGTTTCTATTTAAAAAAGAAATTTAGCAACAAATATATTTAAGAAACCAATAGAGGAGTGTTGTGGGATTAATTCTTAGGGAAATAATTGTGAATTTGCATGAAAAAGTTTTCTAAGTTTCTGAAATAACAAGATGTACTTTTGATGATCAGATTGTTGTAAAAATATGATACAAGACTAAAGTTGCCCCCCTAAAATTCATTTTAAGAATTTTTTGCTTTCTCTGCTTTTATAAAAGTGAATATTATTTAGGAGGACTGCGCCAAATGAAACGCTTCTGTAGAACAAAGAAAATCCTCAATAAAATGAAAATGAAAACAATCAATTAGGAGAAATGTTTGCAACATATATATATATGATATAAAGAACTTATCCAATTCATTATCATAAAAATCTGCTTAAAGTTTGGCTTAGTTTCTGAATAGACATTTTCCCAAAGAAGTTGTAAAGATGGGAATGTAGGTGGGGCATTTGCCTGTGCATAGCCAACCTGGGTTCAATTCCCAGCACCTCATTTGGTCCCCAGAGCACCACCAAAGTGATCTCTGATTGTGGAACCAAGAGTGAACCTGGAGAAGCTCTGGGTGGTAAACAAATAAACAAATACATAAATATAGTCAACTGGTATGTGAAAAGATGCTTCATCTCATTAAATATTAGGGAAGTCCAAAACAAATGATAAAGAATTTTTAAATTATTTTTTAATTGATCACCCTGAGATATAGAGTAACAAAGCTGATCATGGTCAAGTTTCAGTTATACAGTGTTCCAGTAGCCAACCCTTCAACAGTGTACAGTGTCCCCAGTTTCCCTCCCAACACTCTCCCCCAAAGCCTGTCTCTATGGTAGGCACTTTCCTTCTTTCTCTCTTTCTCTTTGTATCTCTCTGTCTCTGTCAGTGTCTCTGGATATTGTCTGTCTCTGTCTTTCTCTCCCCTTTAGAGTTTTATGGTTTGCAATATAGATACTGAGAGGTTATTATGTTTATTCCTTTACCTATTTTTAGCATGCAGTTCTTATCCCGAGTGACCATTTCCAACTATCTTTATCATGGTGGTCCCTTCTCAATTCCAACTGCCTTCTTCCCCAGCATTTGAAGTAGGCGTCCAACTGTGGACAAATCCTGGCCCTTGTTTCTACTATGACAAAAAATCTTGATAAGAATGTACATGGAGTCATTGTATGCTACAACTGGGAATGTAAATTATTGTTATCACTATGGAAAAATGGCTGGAGCAATAGCACAGTGGGTAGGGAATTTGCTTTGCACGTGGCCAACCTGGGTTTGATTCCTCCGTCCTTGGAGAGCCCGGCAAGCTACTGAGAGTATCCCATTTACACAGCAGAGCCTGGTAAGCTCCCCGTGGCATATTTGATATGCCAAAAACAGTAACAACAAGTCTCACAATGGAGACGTTACTGGTGTCCGCTTGAGCAAATTGATGAACAATGGGAGGACAATGCTACAGTGCTACATAGAAAAAATATAAACAATTGATAAAAAGGTAAAATGGAATTTGTATAATATTTCGACTTCTGTTTAACCAATAGGAAAACACTAACTCAAGAAGAAACATGCACCTCCATAGTTATTTGTAGCATTTTAAGTTTGTCAGCATATATAGAAATGAACCAAAATAAATTGTAATCAGATAGGCAGACAGAAATAGATAAACCTATAGACATAGACGTACAAGCAGGGTTTTATTCGATCAAAGATAAGAAATGTTGCCATTTGAGATTACATGATTGATCCTTGAGGAAATTATGCTAAGACAGAGAAAGACAAATTATTTCTCTTATATGTGGCATTCATTTTATTAAAGTTTTCTTCTCTTTTCTTTTCTATTTTTTGTTTTTACTATATTTAATCATTGTCTTTGAACCCAAGAATGTCATTTGATAAATCTGCATAAATCTCAATCACAGTCCTTATTTTTTGGTTTTGTTTTCTGCTTTTAAGCATTCTGTCTATATCTATGGCTTTTCTCACTCTGATTAAGATGTATTTGGAAATCTTTATTTGATCTCTTTTATTCGGTACACTTTGGACCTCTCGAAACTGGCTTCATGAGCTCTTCAACTCTGCAAACTTCTCAGTAATCATTTTTTAAAAACTATTGTTTTAGCATAAGAATTTCCTCTCTGGTCTTCTTGGACCCCAATGAGTGTTATGTTGTTTCTCTTATGTTGTTCCTCTTATGTTGTTTCTCCAGAGTTCTCTTCTTTGCTGCTAATTTATTTTGAGGCTTTTCCCCCCAATATTTTGCTGTTGTCTGGAAGTTTTTTGCATCTCATTTTGAGTGCACTGATTTTTTGTCTCAGCTGCTATTACTCTACTGCTGAGGGGCTTCCAGTAATTTTTTTCATTTCACTTACCAAACTCTTTAGTTCTGTCATTTCTGCTTGTAGTTTCCTCATTGACTGTTCTCTCAGCTTCTGTTTAGTTGACTCTTTGTTCCATTGTTTCTTTGGGCTTCTCAGTCATCCTCCTTTCCTCTCTAAAGTCCTGATCAGAGAGGTTGTATAGTCAGTTACTATATAATTGATTCTTCAGGGCTACCATCTTCTTTCACTAAGCATGGTGAAGTTCTGAGTTGATTTCTCGTTGTGACTTTTGTAATCTGAAGGTGTATTTTCTGTGTTGTATGGCTAAGTGACTAGCATTAGTATGTCTTGGTATGCTCACAGTGAGATATAAAGAAGCGAACACCTTGTGGGGCTGTTGGAGGGTTCCTGACCATGAGCTGTGAAAGGGAATACTAAGTAATAAACAGGCCCGACACCATGAAGCTTTAGTTTTTTGGTGTGTTTTGTAATATTTTATCAGATTTTCTTTCACTAACTAGTGACTTTTCACCAGTCCCTCTCTCCTTTCTACTTATTCTGCTGAAACCATGTTTTATAAGATTCCCTTTGAAGACTTTTTTGATGACATGGCTTAAAGAATTTTGGATGTGTTTCATCATGATAATAGCCTGGGAAGAAACCCAAACACAGAGATGACTACAAATGCCCATGAATGGAGAATACCCATCTCATATGGAGCTCTGGGAATGTGATGAACATTAATCTCTGAATGGTCCTAGTTTTAATACACAAATGTCTTATATTGTGTATACTAGTCTATACATGTATATAAATGTCCATGCTAGTGCTTCTCAAACTTTTTCTGACCTCTGCTCCCTTCTTGCGTCCCTGTACTACTGAGTCTTGTGCTGTGTCTCTTCCCCCATTATATGATTTTTCACCCGTTAAAAACTTTGAATATCCTGGGGACCTACAGGGGGTCCAGATGACCCCTAATTAGAAGAAAAAAATAAATTGCCAGGAGTCTCTCTCTCTCTTCTGAACATACCAATAAATATACTTGAAGTAGAGCTATAAAACCTTCAAATCTTTATTCTGAATTTTTCATTTTCCAGTTATTTTCTTACAGTTATTGTGTTATTAAATGTAGAATGTTAACATTGAAATAATGAAAACATCTCCTGCTGTCAATGAATTTGCAAAAATGTAAAACACATTTGAATATTTAAAAATCACATAATGAATATTCAGGATCTTAAGAAAGTTATATGGAAGCATAAATTGCTTCAGAGGATTTAGGAAGAGTTATCAGAGAATTGAAACATGAGAACTTGGAGGACAAAAATTTTACACAGGAAGAATTAAATGAGAATACTCTGTAGGTCATTTTTATAAGCAGAACAGTATGAAGAGGTAAAAACTGGTGATTGTGTAAAGCAAAAATAGCAAAGTATAAAGCTGAAAGAATGAGAAAACAAGAGGTAACAATATGAGATAATGATCAATTTCATTGTGATTTAAGGTAAAGGTAAAGGTAAAGGCCCTCCCGTTGATCGTCGATTTGCTCGAGCGGGCCCAGTAACGTCTCCATTTAGCAAACACAAATTGAGGCAACAATGATAATTATCTTTAAGAAATAATGTTTCATAAAAAGAGATAATATAATTACCTATGACTATGCATAATGTCACCCAAAGCTTAATGGCTTAAAACTTGCAGTATTATATCCTCCACTTCTGGGCCCTCACTGTTGATATAAAATTCAAATGAATGCTAACAGGTAAATTTAAAGTTGCTTTAAGTTTTAAAATATGAATAGACACTCCATATTTAATGTGTTTTCTTCTTACTGAGAAAAAGTCTTCATAATAAGTTTTGAGTAATGTGAAGCACTCACATATTGGTTGACTACTGATTCTCCATTTCTTAGTTTTTCTCATCTGAAGGTAGAAATATGAGTTTCTTCAGTGATGTCTCCTTTGACTAGCGCTCCATTTCCTAGACCAACCATATTCTTATTTTTGTGTGCCTTTTATTCTCCAGATTCTTTTCAAAATCGTTTCAAGATGCTTTGTTTTCCTCTTAGGCTCCTGTTCTCCCTAGAAATGTTTCCATTTCTGTGCGTCTCCAGAAACTTTAATTTTTTCCTCTGTTTATAAATGTGCCTCCTGATGTTTCATTCTCGTTCTTTGTGTGTGTGCGTGTGTGGGGGGGAGGGGGGTCACACCTACTGTGCTATCTGTCTGGTCCTCGTTATCGTCCCTTTGCCTTCACAATTGCTCTCCCTTTTCTCTCAATTCCTCACTTCTAGGTTGCAAGCATAGTCCTCCTTGTAAGTTCTCTTTTCAGTCATTTTCGAACCAATTCCTCCCGTATTTGTCTTTCAGGATCTTCCTTTTATTTTCCCTTTTTGTACTAATTTGAATTTCTGAGCCCCTTCATTACAGTGGAACCCTGTTTTGTGAACTGAGGCAAGCATACTTTTTTTAAGAGAACAAAAACAAAAAAAATATGTTATGTGTAGAAAAAAAACATATTAGAATGACTTTCTAAAAGATTTCCTTGGGGTTGGAGCAATAACACAGTGGGTAAGATGTTTGCTTTGCATGTGGCCGACCAGGGTTCGATTCCCAGCATCCCATATGGTTCTCCCAGCAGCGCCATGAGATATTCCTGAGTGCAGAGCCAGGAGTAGCCCCTGTGAATTGCTGGGTGTGTCTCAAAAAAAAAAGGCAATGATAAAAGATTTCCTCCTTACCCTCATTATTTCCCCTTTTTTCTTCCTTAGAATGTGTTGTGCATGTTTACATTACTCCATTATATATATATATATGCATTACATACACATATGTATATATTCATATACATATATACTTATGCACATATATTTGAATAAATTGTAGGTAGGTTTGTTTAGATGAAGCATTCCTCTCTTCTGTGACAAATAAGCTACTATTCCAAAGAGTTTTCATAATTTTGCATTATCAGGCAGTTTACCTTGATTCCTACATGATTTTTAAGTCCGATGTAATGTCATACACTAAATGAGATGCTCTTCAACCTTTTTGTTAAGTATTACGTGAAAAAAAAACTGTTTTCAATGTAAAGAGTACACTTAAACCTTAGTAAATATTTTTTTTCTGCCTTGTGTGTAATATAAAATGCTCTTGTATTGTTACTAATAAAATGTGGTACAAATTAAGACCATGTGATTTATTCAAGCAGAACATAAATATTATTTTCCCTTTATCTAAAATATTTACAATAATAAACATTGTTATAAAATAATCCTCTATGAAATTCTAAATGGCCATTTTCATTTTGCTAATATATCAGTGTCTCAGTGCTGAACTTTTCTAATACTAGAACATCAGGTTTATTATGGGGATAATAAGAAATCATTGCTATGAGAAAATGGATAGGGTAAGACATATGATGGAAGGAGTTGGCATATTCTATTTATTTTTATTAAAATGAATTTTATTTATTACTTCAATCTGTTAGGCCTTCTTTTGGTTTTGAGCTATAAATTGAGTAAATAAAACTCCAGGTAGCCCTAACTCCCAAAGATTTTGCAATTCATTTTTCATCTTGTTCCAGGCTGCAGAGCAGATCAGAGCTGAAGCCAGGAAAAGCACACAACACACTCATGAGCTTCAGTAGGATCAGCCAGAGCAACAAAAGATAAACAACTTTTAGAAATGAGATTCACCTAGAAGCTTAAGCTCTCCTTAAATCATAGATTGTCGATAAGAAACCTGAGTAGGTTTTTCAGGGGCACGTAAGCAGAAGAGAAAGCAATGGTTACAAAATTTCTATAAATACTTAACATCATGTGTTTTTTTATTTTTAAACTTGTTTATAGTTCACTCATACATCATGTATCTGCTTTTACTGAACCATTACTGAGCTCTAGGCAAGGGAATAAGCTAATTGTTAAGTATTTGGATACTAACTGTATTTCGAGTATAAAAAGGATCTAGTCAATTAAAATTAGAATCAAACAGAAGAGTGATTCCAGATAAATGAAATATCCACTTCTAATTGGGAGGAAAACACTGAATGAGACCTAGCAACCAGTTTTTCAGGTTTTAAAATTCAACTGCTTGAACCTTCACTGTCACTGTCACTGTCACTGTCACTGTCACTGTCCTCACGTTGTTCATCGATTTGCTCGAGCAGGCCCAGTAAGGTCTCCATTGGAGACTTTGTTGTTACTGTGTTTGGCATATCGAATACATCACGGGTAGCTTGCCAGGCTCTGCCATGTGGGCGAGAACCTTTACTATCGGAAAATAATAATTCTAAGCATAATCAAATGATAACTCAAAGCGTTATCAAACATGAGCTTTGCTTGCCCATTAGAGAAAATATGACCCTAGTTATCAAGTTGGCTAACAGTGCTAATCATTTTACAACAGATTAGCATAGCACTGTAGCACTGATTGATCATTGATTTGCTCGAGTGTGCACCAATAGCGGCTCCATTGTAAGACTTGTTGTTACTGTTTTTGGCATATCGAATACGACATAGAGAGCTTGTCAGGCTCTGCCGTGCGGGTGGGATACTCTCGGTAGCTTGCTGGGCTCTTGACAGGGACAGAGGAATCGAACCTGGGTTGGCTGTGTGCAAGGCTAATGCCCTACCTGCTGTGCTATTGCTCCAGATATATATATATATATATATATATATATATATATACATATATATATTAGAAGATACACACATATGCACACAAACATACAGTCTCTACCATCATCACCAGCAACTATAAAATTTTCATACCAGTGGCCTAAGGGAATAGAATTATTGAAATTAATTTCTGTTTACTCTTTTCACCATACCTGGTACTCAGGGTCTACTCCTGGTGGTTACTCCTAGCAGTGTGTGGAGGATTATACAGGACTAGAGATTAAACTCCTGTCTCTTGAACACACAACATTCATTCCAGCCTAGTGCTCTCTTTGGCCACTGAAAGAGAATTTGAAACCAAAATTTTGGATAAGTATCATCTCTCTGTAGGTCCCAAATTAATGAACAGATTCTATGGATAAGGTCAAGGTTCAAATGCAGTCAAAATTTTTTATAGTAAAGTCTGCTTTAAGCTTAAAATTTAAAGATTAAAAAATTTAAGTTATATTAGTTTAACTGTATCTTAAGGATTTTAAACACTGACTAAAATTCGGGAGTGATGCATTTTATGCGCTCATATTCTAGTTGAATCATTTCCGAACTCTGTTTTCTTGGGCAGATTACTAACCCTCTCTTTGCCTGAAATCATTTCATAACTGAATTAGTATTTATTTGACAGCAAAATTAAATAAATGCCGTAGTAGCTAGTCGCATGTTCCCAGATATTACTTAGATCCAACCACTAAAATGGTTGACATTCTAGTAGAAACCAAACAGTGTACATGAATAAAATGTATTAGTACTTATAAATGTAATCTTGAATACATTTCTTTTATTACTCTAAAGAAAAATAAAAGACGGAAGGGTACATGGATGTGTGTTTTGGGATTGGGAAAGATTCTAGTCAAGAGTGCAAGATAAAGCTCTTTGAATTTATTTTAAAAGAAACAGAAAATGAAGCTTAAACATGATTAGAAAAATATATTATTTTCCTTTGTTTCTTCCTTTTATATAACACTTGGCCACCTCACAACAATATATTTTTTAATAAATTTGTGATTATTTGTTTCTTTGTTAATTTACTTCATGACTTAAATAAAGTTTAACTCAAGGGGAGAAAGAACAGAGAAGTGAGGAATGATTCTTTTTTATTTTACTGCAGACATGAAATTAAAAGACTCGAGTAATATCTGAAAGTGTGTAAGGTTGTGCAGACTTAAAGTTGGGAGAAGATAGATTCGAACTGAAAGAGTGATTCTATTTTCCCGAGTGGGACACTCATAATGTTTCGGAAAAGTAATGTGTGTGTATGTGTCACAAAGAGCTGGATTCTATGAGTTTCAATGTTCCTATGACATTCAGTTGTAAGAATTAAACATAAATAAAGTCTGGGAGCACTTTACAAATTATATTATCCTCTTGATAAAATACATATTAAGAATTGAATTATCAATTATTCTCACTCGTAAAATGAAAGGGAAACAGAGCTAGAAATACTTAATTTCACGCATCATTCAAGTTTTAGATAATTTGTCATAATACCCTGCAGCTAGAGAAGTATATAGTTTTAATGAGATGAAAAATAGTGTATATATTTTTCTCTTTCTCCCCCCACCCTCCAAAAATGATAAGTCAAAGGGGTCAAATGATCCCTGTGTCATTTTGTTTCCTTACTAAACAATATATTTTCTTACTTTCTATATTGTAGATGAAGCTGTAATGATGACAGGATATATTAGCCACTAAAAACTGAACAGAAGGGCAATTCCTAATCAAATTGGCACTAATTTCTTTCAGTACAAATTATCATCATTCACAGCAAATTTGCTTTAAGTGAGCTGTGCCAGCTTTAGGTACATTTCTCAACGCTTTTAATATTTTCCCATCAATACACCAGATCAAATTATTCTGTAACAGCATCATCTTCTCTTTCTCTTCATTTTGTATGATGACCAATAAGTGAAATGTTAATTTTCCTATTTATTAAAACCTTGTTCCACTGGAAAAAAAATGCTGTGATAGAGTTCAATTTCCTTCCTCTGACTTTTTTGAAAAGAATTTGAGTAATATATGGAAATTGAAAACATATTGTAAATATTGCATGAATATTAACAAATACATTTATTACCCTTTATGTGATACTTATAAAAAACATCGACCTAAAACCTTAGTTCAAGTAGATGTGTGTGAGCATGTGGCAAACTACAGATTCATATGTCCCCAACTGCGATGTGGCTTTATATAAAGTGTAGAAACTTCCAGGTGTCATCATAATATTTATATATAGTTCTCTGATTCCTCATCATCTACACGGCTGCAGTTTGTTGTGCCATCTGCTCAAAATATACATTTTTATAGGATTATAACAATTCCATCATCTAAATTGCCTGCCAAATTGCAAATATTGTTATAATATACCCAAAGAGAGAAACACCCTGTAGCATTATATGGTCCTACCCTCTCCTACCCTTCTTCACTTAACTACTTTTTTGTTGCTGCTCAGATACATTTTCATGTGTCAATTTGTGACTAGGAAAGTTTTGTAATTATTATTTTCATTATTTTGGTTTTAGAATTTTAACCACACAGACTTCTTCAGAAATAGCCATCTTTACCACTAAAATATGTTAAGTACCTAAAAAAATGATGTCAGTGAAAGGATCAGAAAATTCCAGGTTTATTTAGATCTCCCACAGAAATAGAGTTGTTACAAAATTTAGCATTTTGGCAGTTTTAATTCCTGTATGAATTGTCTTCTTAAAGAGGATTACATATAGAAAGTGAGAAACTGAATATGTCATTTGTTTAAAACATATTGTTCAAGTATGTACCCAAATTAAAGTGTAATATTCATTCACAATATGTTAGAGTGACAAAATATTTTCAACCAAGATTTCCCAGAAATAAATATTTATTTTTTAAGCATTGCTTCTTTTAATTTTTCAAACTATAATGAGAATTTGAACCTATCTTGACAATCAAATGCAGTTTCTCAGATATTTTGAAAAAAATTTTTTTTTGTGAGTGTTACCTATATGGGTTCAATAATCCTGAGATTTGGAAATAACCACAATCAAGAGACTAGGCCATTTTCTAAATCCAAAGGAAATAGAGAAGCAAAGCCTAAAGACTGCAAAGTGATAGTTTTTCTGCCAATATGAAGACTTTAATTGCTATAATTAAAAATAAGAGTCACTTTTATTAAAAACTGAACCCCCTGTTGTGCAAATCATCCCAGCAATGCTTTGTATTACACTCAGGAATTTATAATGCCTAAGGATAATACAAAATGTTACTTTCCCTGAATACTTGCAACTGTAAATACATGGTTTGCCAATGACAGTTTCAAATCATCAAATTGAGATATTAATTAGTAAGTTAAATAACAAAAGCCCTGAAAGTTAACAAAAAGTAGAAGTTGCAATATGATTATACAAGTACATATACTTATATTTTGAAATTTGGATTTATGCTAGCAAAGCAATTTTAGCAGAAAAACCTTAAAAGATTCTGTCACACACCCCCATCACAATTCTACTGTTCAATGGGAACCATGCCAACAATTAAATAAGTAACCAGCAGGATTCCCAAAACAAAGCCAATGAACTGAAGGAAGACTTGTCTATGACATAGAACCCATGTCTTAATACTGAAAAAAAAAACAAAGAATACAATGTTGCATGTGGATCATGATGATAATACTTAACTAGCAAATGCCATTGTGTCTTATGTGTAAGAAGAAAGTCTGAGAAAAATGAGGCATTGACAGCCAACACAAGTAGTTCAGGTTAACAAGGTGAGGTTCACTCCATTCCCCCTTTTCTATTTGCTATTATCTTAATTGTAATATCAGCCATTGCTTTAGATCACAACATTCAAATGAATCTTTTCTCTTTCACTTCTTAAATGAAAGATTCTACATCTCCTCTCTGCATACAGGGTTACTACATTTCTGTTAAAAGTAATGCAAGCCCATGAAATTTGCCCATAAATGGATGGACATGCAGAATATCATGCTGAGGAAAATGATTCAGAAGGAAAGGGACAGATATAGAATGACTGCATCCATTTGTGGCATATATATATATGTGTATATATATTATCTATGGAAGGGAAAACAGGAGTTAGGAAAACTGGTCAGTGGTTGGAACTAACCACAAATGTATGTGGAACTGAGGGTAGGTAAGATGAAGAAGAGACCGTTGTAACAATAACAGCTGGGAATGATCACACTGGACAAGATCTGAGGGTTAAAGGATATTCCTGATAAACTTTCAGTATTGATATTGCAAACCACAATGCCCAAAAGGACAGAGAGAGAGAGAGAGAGAGAGAGAGAGAGAGAGAGAGAGAGAGAGAGAGAGAACAGGTGGGGGTGATGGGAGGGAGGGAACACTGATGCTGGGAGATGTACACTGGTTAGACGGATGGGTGCTAGAACACTGTATGACTGAAACCTAATCATGAACAACTTTGTAATGGTCTCTATCACTGTGACTCAATAAAAGAACTTTTTGAAAAAAGTAATGCAAGCACTCTCACACCCCTAATTGACTAGGAGTATTCTTCCTCCATGTTTTCATCAGAACAAGAAAAAACTGATCATTTGGATGACCTTTTCTCAAACAACTTTTTTTTTCTTTTTGGGTCACACCTGGAGATGCACAGGGGTTACTCCTGGCTCTGCACTCAGAAGTTACTCCGGGTTTACTCCTGGCGTTGCTCAGGGGACCATATGGGATGCTGGGAATCCAACCTGAGTCGGCTGCGTGCAAGGCAAACGCCCTACCCGCTGTGCTTTCTCTCCAGCCCCTCAAACAACTTTCTAACTCACACAAGGAAGCATTTGAGGATGGGAAGGAGAGGAAAATCAGACCATTAGAATTTAGAGTCATCAGTCTTAGGAGACTGTGTTCTTGAGTATGAAAGTATGTTTCTTCTTTAGCCCCTATATTTTCATTTGTCAGGGGAATTAATTTTCAGAGAAAATTATTAAGAGGCGTTAGAGATCTTTGAAGGAAGAGGGAGGGGGATCCGATTCTTGATCACAGGATGAATGTTTTCTGAGTTTTGTACTGTAAGCACTCTGAATTTATAGCACAGAACAGAGTGGAGAAGTTCTAGTATAAGTTTGGTGAATCTCATAGGAGCTTTAGGAATAAGTGTTATTTCAGAACTTTCAGACTGCTCACCTAGGTACTTCAAAGCTGGGGGGATGCAGGGAATTTTTTCTTCACAGTGAAAGTTTTTTTTTTTTTTCAAATTCTTTTTGAGGCAACTGAACAAAGCAACAAAATATTTCTGGAGCTGATGGGGATTGGCCCATTGTCTGACCATTTTCTGAGACAGTAATCAGTTTTTCGTGGGATCAAAGATAAATCTTTCCCCAGGAAAACCAGATACAGTCTTGATGAGACCTGCATTTTGGAGCCAGTTGAAGTATATATAAACAGCCAGTGTGAAATCAATAATGCCTCATTAATGCACGTGGAATTCCAAGAATCTACACAAACACTACTTTCTCTTTTCACTTTTACTCACCACTGCCGAACAGCAAATAACATAGATCTTACAGAGAGATTATCTTCATCTCAAACCCTTACCAGGATAGACGCTCTGCTGATAGGAAGAATGAAACTGACCAAATCCTCATACTAAGTTCCTTTCAAATAACAACATGGTCTGGACATATAAATAAACTATTGAGTTAGATATATTTATATGTCGTCTCTTTTGGTTAAACCTGCTGTAGCTTGGTAGACTATGTGGAACCTAGAATCAAACTTGGGCCTTTCACATGCAGCATTTTCTCTAGTCCTTAGAATTATATTGCCATGTCTACATTTATTTTTATATTGTAGAAATTAAAATGTAAAATTTTCAGGTGTACTATACTAAATCTTTTCTTTCACTTAATTCTTATTATAACCTAAGACTTAATATCTTTATGTCTATTGTAGAGCTGAGAGAAAATGTGATAAAAAGGTATTTGAACCCAGGTTTATGTGATTTGCTTATCTTTAATGACTCCTCCATGATTTCCTGTTGCTCTTGGGAACAGCTCCAAAATCTCTTTAAAGGCCAGAGGGCCCTTCATAATCAGTATCCCGTTTTCCTCCATTATTCAAGGTACACTTTTCTTTTGTTACTTATTCTTAAATTATGAAAATTTAGTATAATCATATAAAGTAAATACTGTACTGGACTGTAAAATTTTTTAACACATGTAAAGAAGAAATTCACAATCATGGCATTATAGGAAGAATGATTTCTTTTCAATTCTGTGATCATGTAAAAGATTTTAGAGGTCAAAGCAGGTACAGGAACATTTGTATGCTTAAAGTCATTTGCACAGTTGAGAAAGGGACAAAGACAAAGTGTCATCGGAAACCATTAAGGATCATTAATTTTTTTTTGGATGAGATAATGAGATCCTCTTAGGAATTTAAATGAATATGCATGAAACATTTAAGGTTATAAAGGGAATGTTATCTGTTTTGAAAAAGTTCTTACCCCAAAAATAACCAAGATTAGTATAATTTCTTTTTAATAATAGAAGGTTTCTAATTTTATATTCTAATTTTTCAAATTTAGATTTCTTAACATCAGGTAAGTAGCATAGTTCAGTTCTAGTAAGCACTTTGGGGCACCTATCAAATTTCTTCTGTTTCCTAAAAATACACATCTGTGTTTCAGTATAAACGCTTTTGATATTATCCCAACCACATATCCTCTTTCAAATAAATGTATTAAGCACTTTTCAAAGTAAAGTATATCTTATATATACATACTTTTAATTTTTTTCAATTTTTAAAAATCTAATTACATTTATATATCTAAAAAAAAAACCTATCTGACCAGGTGGAAGTTGTTGAAGCATAGGTAATTCAGAAATCACCTATGCAATTATCTACGCTTAGTGAATATGTTTTGTGGTCTAACCTATGCCAGGTACTTTGGCATAAGAAGATGAGAGTTCAGTGCAGCAGATGGACATTGATCATATAATTATAGTATAAATGAGTGAGTGTGGGAATGGGTTATGTGCAGAAAACTATGAGCACATAAACCAGCTGAACCAACTGCCAATATGTTTATATACTCTGCTCTGTCTAGGACTATAATAGTAAAACATTCAGTGAACAGAATGATTAGTCAAAGAGTTTGTTATAGAGAATTTTTTTAAAACTTGATTTATTGAAATTAAAAATTAAAAACTTGAAAATAAACATTTGGTTAAATTATTGCCTTAAATAACAGTGCTTTGATCAACTTGAATGACTTTCAGTCTAAAATTTAATTTATAATAAAAGGAATTAATCATTTTTTGCTCTAACTACTTATGTTTTCTCCAGCAGATTTGAGATTACATTGTATGTATTTGTGAAGATGATAATATCTGTATTTAATCCAAATGCTTATTTTATAGGAGTGCTATAATATTACAGTCCATATCTTAAAAAATATTTTAAATAGCTGGTAGCTTTGATTTTCTATATATTTGCAGTATAATTCATAAAATAATTTTTCTTGTTATAAATCTTCATAGACTCTTTAATCATCACACAGTTATCAAACACAGTCCTTATTATTTATTATTTATTATTCATGAGAGGAAATCAGCATTTTGTTACTTGTAAAACAATACCATTTGCTTATGTATGTTTTGAATTGTTATCTTATGAAGGAGCCTTTCTTGGTATATTCAAATGAACTCTATGAGAAAATAAGAACCAGTTGATGAATGATCTGGAAATATCATTACTAGACAAGATTCAGTTAAACTTTCTTCCATAAATGACTTAAGAATTGAATTCAGTTCTTTCACTGTAAGCAGAAATTTTGTGTGAGTTTCAAATGGAATATAATTTTAAGGCATGTCATTTCAGCTGCCCTGCAGAAAAGAAAATGTATAACTATGTTGGCTTAATACTATTGTGACCCTGCAATTTATTGAGCATTTTATTAATTTAAAGCAATAGAAAAAAATTCAGATAATCTATAGAAAAAACTATTAATGATTATGTTATAAAATTAGGGTTATAAAAATTAGTAGAGAGAAGGTGCTTGCAAGGAAACAATATTATAGAGTTTTACAGAGGTAAATGTGCTAATCATAACAATAAAATATAATAGAAATATAGCAGTGATACTAGTAGTAGTAGTGGTAGCAGTAGTAGAGGTAGCAATAAATAGTAATAGTCATCCTTGTGGTCAACACAGTTGTAGTGATTATAATCATAGTCACATTTACTACAGTGTTACAGTTCAAGGTCTTTTACTAAGAATTTTGAAGACTAATTAAATTCTTATAACCTTTTGTTGTGGATATTGTTTTTATTTAACATTTGGAAAACCAAGAAATAACAGATTAATCTACATTAATACTACTAATGAAGGTTCAAACTTGGGTCCCAAGTCCGAAATAAATTCTAGAATCTATGGTATTATAGATGAAAATTAAACAATAAGAAAACTTTGACTTAAAGTTTAGAATGTAGAATTAAGTACCTTCTCAAACAGAAAAGTCAAGAACAAGAAAAACGTGCCCTATAATCTACCAGTGATTCTCTGTCACACACTCTATTTCATTTTATTGTGTCCACATCCACCAGTACTCAGGAGTTACTCTTGACTCTGCTCAGGATTGCTCCTGATGGTGCCCAGGAGATCATGCCGTGCCAGGCATAGGACTAAGTATTAATTACCCAATCCATGAGCAGGTTATGTGTCTCTGTTTCTTTATGTCTTCTTTGATTTCATGAAGAGGTATTTTGTAGTTTCCTTTGTACAGGTCATTTACCTTCTTAGTTAAGCTGTTTCCAAGGTACTTGATTTTCTAAAGAACAATTTTGAATGGGATTTTTTTGGGGAATAACTTATTCTCTTTCATAATTTGCAAACAACAAAATCACAGACTTATGGATTTTGTATTTGTAGTCTGCCACTCTACTATACATATCTATTGTTTCTAGAAGCTTCTTGGTAGAGGCTTTAGGATTATATAAGTATCTCGTCATCTGCAAGTAGTGAGAACTTAATTTCTTGCTTTCCTATCTGGATGCCTTAAATACCTTTTTCTTTCCTAACTACTATGGCACGCAATTCCAGTGCTATATTGAATGGAAGTGGCGAGAATAGGCATCCCTGTCTTGTCCCTGATCTTAGAGGAAAGACTTTCACTTTTTTCACTTTTTTTTGTGGTAGATAACTTTGACTATATTAAGCAAAGTTCCTTCTCTTCCCATTTTGCCGAAAATTTTCATCAGAAAAGGGTGCTGAACCTTGTCAAATGCTTTCTCTGCATGTATTGATATGATCATATGGTTTTTGTCTTTTATTTATATGATAAAATATGCTGATTTAATTGCAAATGTTAAATCATTCTTGCATCTCCAGGATGAATCATCTTTGGTCATGGTATATGATCTATTTGATGAATCACTGGATTCTGTTTGCTAATATTTTGTTGAGGAACTTTACATCCCATATTCATAAGGGATATTAGCCTTTAATTTTCTTTTTGTGTGTGTACGGTCTCTGTCTGCTTTTGATATCAGGGTGATATATGCCTCAGAAACTTCTAGATTATCCTATTTTGTGGCATACAGACTGTAAAAGTAATCTCAGATGATCTTTTCAATTTCTTTGGTTTCTGTTGTGATTTTCCCCTTTTCATTTCTGATTGGCTAATTAGGGTTCTCTCTCTCTTTCTTTGTGAGTCCTACTAATAGTTTAACAATTTTGTTTATTTTTTCAGGAACCAGTTCTTGGTTTAAATGATCTTTTAGATTCTTTTTTTGAGAATTCATATTGTTGACTTTTCTGCTCTAGTCTTATTATTTCTGTTCTCCTGCCTGCTTTGGGCTCCTTTGGTTGGTTGTTTTTTAAGATCTTAAGCTGTGGAGTCAAGTTTTTATTTGGGTCCTTTCTTCCGTCCTGATAAACACTTGCAGAGCTATAAACTTTTTCCTTAACACTGTTTTAGCTGTGTCTCACAAGATCTGGTGGCTCATGTCCTCATTCTCACTGATTTCCAGGAATCTTTTGATTTCTTTGATCTCCCTCTTAAAAATATTTTCCACTGTTTGTTCTGGATTGAGCTGTTTAATTTCAGGTATTTGATTTGATTCTCTTTTTCTGTATGTGATTAACTTTCATCTTCAGTTCTTCATGGTCTGAAAAGATAGTTTTACAATTTCTATCTTCTTGATGCTATTGAGGTACATTTTATGAGCCAGCATGTGGTCTATCCTAGAAAATGTTCCACGTGCACTGGACAAGAATGTGTATTCAGCTTTTTGGGGGATGAAAAGCTCTGTATACATCTATTAGCCCTCTATGTTTCATTTATTTCTTCAGTTGTCAAGAGGTGACAAGGCAGTGTTGAAGTCTCCAACTACTATTGTTTTGCTACCAATGTCCGTCTGCTCCAAGCAACCCGGCAGACCTCCATTACCTCCACTACCTCTATTACCCAACTGTGGACGCCCTCCAGGATGCTTTCTGAACACTTAGACTGTGACTCACGCAGGGGTGAAGCCCCAGAGAGCCAGGGAGGTGGAACTCTGTGACCTCGGACTCCAGGCTCAATGGGGCAGGGAGCAGAGATCCTCTGCCTGCTCCCAGCAGTCCAGCAGACCTCCATTACCTCCACTACCTCCACTACCCCGCACCATATTTGAATGTGTTGAAATATGGTTTGAAGCATGGGAACACCTGTAAGGGAGATTAGAGACTGCCCTAAAAACTTCTATCTCTCTCAGAGAGCCTGGCAAGTTACCGAGAGTGTTCTGCCCACATAGCAGAGCCTGGCAATCTACCCGTGGTGTATTCGATATGCCCAAACCAGTAAATACAATGGGTCCCATTCTCCTCACCCTGAAAGAGTGACCAATATGGCAGCGTTAAGAAAGATGAGGAAGGAGAGGTTCATAAAATCTTAGGGCCTGGGACTGGAGCAATAGCACGGTGGGTAGGGCATTTGCCTTGCATGCAACAGACCTAGGTTCGATTCCCAGCATCCCATATGGGCCCCTGAGCACCGCTAGGAGTAATTCCTGAGTGCATAAACCAGGAGTAACTCCTGTGCATCGCCAAGTATGATTCAAAAAGCAAAAAAAAAAAAAAAAAAAAAATCTCAGGGCCGACCTAGGCTGCCAAAACAAAGAAGGACAAAAATTACTGTCTGTACTTTCAATGCATGTATGCTGCCTTCGAAGAATCCATTGAGGACCTGATGGTGCAAGCGCGAAAGATCAAGTATGACGTCATTGATCTGACTGAAACGAGAAGGCATCAATCACATCATGCCATTTTTGACACTGGGAAAGAACTGTTCCTCAGAACATGCGACAAAAGAGGTGTCGGTGGTGTCGGTATCCTTGTCAACTAAAACTTAGCCATGAGCATTGATTCATTCGAATGCCTAACAATTGGACGATTACACTTGAATAGATGTGACTGACTGCTGGCAGTTTCTATCTTTGTTGTCTACGCATCAACATCCAATTATGATGAAGGAGAAATTAAGAAGTTCTACGTGAAGCTGGAGAAGTTCTATAAAGAAGACCACATCTTCTACAAGGTCATTGTCGGTGATTTTAATGCCAAGATAGGACCAAGAAGATCAGCCGATGAACTCCACATCGGGACCCGTGGCCTAGAATGGAACGAACAGGGTGACAGACTGTCAGAGTTCATCATGTCAGCCAAGACCATCCATGGTAACTCAAAATTCCAGAAGGCTGAATCTAAACATTGGACAGAGGAGTCTCCTGGTGGACGGTTCCACAATGCAATTGACCACATCATAGTCAATCAACGGTCTTGCCTGACCAATGTCGCAGTTGTCCTAAAATTCCAAACAGGATCAGACCACCATCTCCTTCATGCAAAATTCTACTTCACAGAGCGGGGAGAAAGGGCTGTAAAGTTTAAGAAGACAGGCCTTTTCATTGATAAAGAATCGAACAACATCTGGCCCAGACAAAGTCAGACCCAAACACCTGAAGAACCTGTCGTCAGTACTCATCAACACACTGGCTCGGCTCTTCACATGCTACCTGTCTGAGTGCAATGTTCCGTCCCAAAGGAAAACCAGCAGGACTGTACTACTGTACAAGAAGCGAGACATCTACAACATTGGCAACTATCGCCTGATCTTCATGTTGTCTGTCCTCTATAAGCTGTTCACTTGAGTCATCCTGAATCGGATTAGTAGAACACTAGATGAAGGACAACAATGAGAGCAAGTGGGTTTCTGAAAAAGATTTAGCACAATCGACCATATCCACATGACAACCAAGCTAATTGATGTTTCTCAGGAGTTCAAGATGCCGCTCTAACATTCATTGATTTAAATAAGGCCTTTGATTCTGTTGAGACTGAAGTGGTCATCAAGGCCCTAGCCAAACAGGGCATTCAAAGTCAATATATCAGGATCCTCCGTGAGCTGTATTGCGGATTCACTACCAGGATCTCACCATTCTACAGGGAGATGATCATTGACATCAAGAGAGGGGTTCAGCAGGGCGATACCATTTCACCAAAACTCTTCAGTGCACCCTCGAGAACATCATGTGATGACTGGGATGGGAAGGAATGGGAGTAAAGATAGACGGTCAGCAACTACACCACCTTTGCTTCGCTGATTACATTGTTCTTATAAAACCAAACATCAGCCAAACAGCACAAATGCTGGCCGACTTTGACCATGAGTATGGAAAGGTCAGACTCCAGCTGAATCTCACGAAGACAATGTTTATGAGAAACAGTCTCATTCCTGATGCTCCATTTGCTCTCAGTGGTTCAAACCTCTCCAAATGCAATAGTTATGTGTGCCTAGGTCGAGAAGTCAACATGGCAAATTACCTGGCACCTGAGTTGCGCAGAAGGAAGAGAGCAGCTTGAAACGCCTTCAAGAGCATCAAAAAACTAGCTAAGAGGATGAAGAACCTTGGGCTCTGGGCACATCTCTTCAATTCCACTGTTCTTCCTGCGTTAACATACGCCTCAGAGACCTGGGCCCTATGCAAACATGATGAGAACGCTATTCAGGTCTCCCAAAGAGGAATCGAAAGAGCTATGCTTGAAGTATCACGATTCACTCAAATGAGAGAAAGAATCTGAACTTCGACCTTCGTCAATGGTCAAGATCAGGGACAGTGTCTCATTTGCCAAGGCATTGAAAATCAGATGGGCTGGACACGTAATGAGATTTGGAGATGACCACTGGACTAGAGCCATTACTGACTGGATTCCATGAGACATCAAAAGATCACGTGGCTTCCCACCTATGAGATGGTCAGACTTCTTCATCAAGACCCTGAACGATCAATTTGAGGCCCTCGTGTTCCTAGAATGAGCAGATGCCATTGGGCTACATTAGCACGTGACAGGGATGAATGGAAACGTTACTGGTGCCTGGTTGAGCAAATCCATGAATAATGGGATGTCAAGTGGATCAAGTCCTCCTGATATCTATTAGCAGTTGTTTTAAGTATTTTTCTGGCCCTTCTTTGGGTGCATGTATGTTTAGGAGTGTAATTTCTTCCTGATGTACATATCTTTGATTATTAAAAAATGGTCTTTGTTGAGTAATCTTTTTCATTCTGAAATCTATGTTTTCAGATACTTGGATGGCCATACTGGCTTTTTTGAGGAAGTTGTTTGCTTGAAGAATAGTTTTTCATCCATTGACTTTGAGTTTGTTTGCTCTGACTGTTCAGATGTGTTTCTTATATCACCATAAAGTTGGATTCAGTTTTTTAAACCATTTTGCCACTCTACATCTCTTAATTGGTGCACTTCTACTATTGACATTGAGAGCAATTAACATCATGGGGTTTCATGCCATTTTTCTGTAGAGGTTTGTTGTGCTTATGGAGTTTGTCTTGTCTTACAGTAGCCACTTCACTCTTTCTTTAGGTTGATTTTGAGTCTATGAAATTCCTGAACGGTTATTTGTTAATGAAATACTGAATCATTCCTTTGAGTTTTAATGAGTGTCTAAATGAATAAAGAATTTTTTGTGAGGCTTTCATTTCATTGAGTTTCTACACTATATCCTATCACTGTCTTTGGGCTAAGATGGTTTTATCTGATAAGTCATCTGTAAATCTAAGGGATACACCTTAGTATGTGATTCACTTCTTTGACCTTGTTGTTTGCAGTATTGTGTCTCTATCTATGGTATCTGTTGTTCTGATTATGATATGTTTTGGAATATTTTTATTAAGGTATCATCCAACTGTACTCTTCAGGTTTCTTGGATCTGGAAACTTCTGGAAACTTCTCAGCAATTATATCTTTAACTGTTATTACCTCATTGGGGTTGCCTCCCTGTCCTTTTCTGATGATTCTTATGTTGTTCCTGTTAAGTTATGACATGCATATCTTACTCATCATTGTTATTTATTTTAGGTCTTTTTCCATATTGCAAACTATATGCTTTCTGCTCATCTTCAAGCTCACCAATTCTGTCTTTGGCTGTTGTCATTCTAAGGTTGAGGGCACCTACTGAATTTTTAGTTTTATCAAATAAATTTTTTATATTAATCACATTTCTGTTTGTAGCTTTCTTATTTCTGCTCTCATTTCTTCCTGTATTTTATTGGCTATATATTCCACTATTTCTTTCATATCTTTCTGTACTTTACTGATGTCTGTTCCACTGCTTCTTTGAGCTCTTGAACATCCTCACCATTTCATCTCTAAATTCTTTATCAGAGATTGTGTATGTAGGTATTCCCTGATGGGGCTTCAAGGCTCTTTGATTCATTCACTCCTCGTGGTGGGGATCTGCGCTGTTTCCCCACGTTGCTATAGTAGCATGGAGGTGGATTCCCCAATTCACTATCAGTGTTCCCCCTCTCACTGACAGGGAGGACTCTAGATGAGCTCAGTGGATGGTGATCTCCTCTTTCCCCTTCAAGAATATTACCTTTCTCCTTGATGCTCCTGTGTGACTTATGTAGGGCTTCTAGTGCATTTCTAGGGGATGTGTTCGTATAGAATCTTGAGTTTATCATTATTTTGGTGAGTTTTGGGAGTATTTTGAGTGGAATAGGCTAGTGAAATATTGGTCTAATATGGTGGGGGTAGCCAGGCTGCTTTTGTAAGAGTTAGATAATGGAGGCTGAGATTTGAATCCAATACACTATGATAAAGGAAATTTCTTGGAGGCCACACCCCGGCTGCCACAGTACCTGTGGGGCAGGGCCCCAGTATTGTTATCAGGTTACAGTTCTACTTCTGCTGCACTTCTAAGACTGCAGGTGTCCCCTCTTGCCTAGGTGCTCATTTGGGCACTTTAGCCGAGGAGGAATCTTCTAGTTTCCTTTTGCTGTGTACTCAACCTCTTTTAAAATCTTATTATTGAAGTAACATAGTTTAAATATAGTGTCTAAATTTAATTTATTGTACCCTCATTATCACCAAAGCACCATTAATTTTCTTTTCTTGGATTTTTTTTTTTACTTATTTTGACCATAGCTAGGGGTTCTCAGAGCTTATTCCTGGCACTATGCTTGGAGATGACTCCTGTCAGGTTCAGGGGTGCCAGGGATAAAACCCAGGTTGGCTACATGTAAGGCAAGAGCCTTACCCACTGTACAATTGCTCCTGCCCATACCAGTAATGTTAGATTGGAACAGTGTTAGTCCTCCCTTCCAATAAATGTTAGGAAGGGTACGAAACATTTTGGTTTCCACACCTGAGAGAAGGCACTACTGACTCTACATAGGTAGAGTCTATAGACTTTCCTAACAACCTACAACTCAATAAAAAAAATAGCTACTCATAGCAGATATTTATCTGATTTGACTGATAAAATTAAGTTAGAAAATCTAAATGGGACTGTGTGATGATTTGCACACAGCCCACCTCATTTCAATCCATGCCACCACATATGATCCCAAGTCCTGGCAGGACTGATTCCTGAGTGTAGAACCAGGAATAAAACCTGAGCATCATCAGGTGTGGCCCCCAAACCAAACAAAAAAATCTCAAGTTAAACTAACAGAAGTGTATGATCTGTGGGGGCCAGTAGAAAGTGAAAATATAGAGTGCCAGATCCACAAAGCAGAAAAAAAGTGATAGTTTTCCTCCTCTGATTCCAGTTTCATTATCTAATTACTGTCGTGTATCTTTGGTCTAGAATGAACAGTAAGTTTTTGTGGAATCTTCAGTGGTACTAGGGCCCTCCTGAGGAAATGGGAAGGTCACTGACTTCTACTTTTGTTCATATCTAAATTTTACCAGAAAGATAAAGGAGCTGATAGCAGACAACCTTGTGCAAGGAGGTAGAAAAGCAGGAACAATAAGAAGGAAAGTGAATTAAGGCTCTAATTTCTGTATGTATTTCAGTTTATCATTTTATGAGCTTGACATGCATTAAAATAGAAATTTATTAAGAAATTCAAGATGGTGTACATATAATCATTATACCCCAAGCATTGGGTCTTTATTTGGTGCAGAACAAAATGTGAAAACATTGCTTTTTCATCCTTGAAGTTGGCCTCAGAGAGCAGTAATTACAGCGGGAAGAAATTTAAGCATTGACAGGATTTCTGATGCAAGAATCTCATGAGAAGGACTTTTGTGGGCTTAGTACAAATTGTCATTTTTAGCCGAAGAATTCATATCCACAGCAGAAAGTCAAAATCCAAATGTCACATTTGTTTCCGTTAGGGTCATAGAGTTTATCTCCAGAGAGCAGCAGTCATTTTGAGTGACCAGAAATCAAAGGAAGTAGATCAATAATGGAAAACTAAACTGGAGAACTGATAAACTAGTAGAAGCAGCAGTTCTTGGAATATGTTTAACAACAAACTGTGAGTGAGTTTGAACAAAATAAAGTAGACATTCAGAGCAATTTCAGGCAGGAGTAAGGATTCTTGGATGATCTAATGAAATGAATCAGAGCAACTTCAGAACTATATCCTTTCAATAATGATAATGTGAGGCCATTTTGCATAATTCTAGGATGCTGCCTGAAATGAGGGGAAAAAAGAGATGGACACTGCCTGGTAGTATCAGATTTCTTAGCTTTTACTTGTTTCTACTAGAGATAAGAGTTAACAAATTGGCTACATGTTATGGTAGGCAGAGAAATGGCAGCCCAATAAACATGCCCTGTGAATATGAAACATTATGCACCAAAAGAGATATTGTGCAGGTGATGAAGGTCATAAATGTTGACATTGGGAGTTTATGCTGATTTATTCAGATTGAACCTAGCTTATTTTATGAGTCCTTAACAAAGAGGAATATTTGGTCACAGTTATTCAGAGAAATGCAAAGAGGAGGACTTATCTTCACCTCCAGTTTTGAAGATGAAGGAATAAGATATCAACCAAGGGATATGGTTGCCCTCAAAGACTAGAAAGAGATTTTTCTTCAGAAAGGATCACGGTCTATAAACACCAAGTTTAACCAAGTGAATCTATGTCCTAATTCTGCTCTGTAGAATGATGAAGATAATATATTATCTACTTTTAAGCCATTTATTTTATGATAATTTTGTTGCATTATCAAAAGGAAATAAAAATGTGTTCACTGAACTTGCATGACAGAACTGCACTGTAAACACACACATAATCTGGGAAAATGAGAGCTGAGATCTGTGTATCTAACACCTTTGTTTTTCGAGAAATCTGCTGTTTTCAGGAGTTCATCCATATATAAAGTGTCAAACCATCAGACCCCTACCTGCCAAATCCCATATTTCCTACTCTAGCACTCATTTCATAGGTAGAAGAAAAGGACCTATTAAATCAGAAACAGCACTCTCATTACCTAGAGAAAGGATGTAAAAGTCAGGGCAAAAATAAACAGAAATGAGGGCAAGAAAAGCATCAAGAGGGAAGTAAATCTTTTTTGTTCAAATCCAAGTTCCAGTGAGAAACAGAAATGCTTAAAGTACAGCATGTGGGGAAACAAAGGATGAATCAGACCCTCAAAGTAGAAGTGAAACATGAAAAAATGATCAAAAAGGAGAGGAGGGAGAAACCCTCCCTTGTTTTTCTGCACCACCTAAATCAGAGTAGTCTACTTTTTTGTAGTTGCTTCCTGAGTCAACTTCTTGACAAAGTAGGTGGTGAGTTCACGAGTTGGCTGGCAATGCAGACCTGTATATCTCATTAGTGCAACAAAGGGCATCCGGGGACCATGTCCCTCTCCTCAGAGAAATAGTGCTGCCCTTGGAGAGTCATTCCACCTGAGTGGCTGACCTGAAAATAGACCACTTTTCTTTTCTTTTTTCTTCACTAATACCAAATCTCAGAGGAGAATTGCCATTGTCATGACATTCTTTATGGGTCTGCTCTTGGTTAGAAATTAGAGAGAAATATGTCAAATACAGACACTAGGAACAAAATATAAATCATGTCTCCTATTAGGTGACTAATAGTGATTGTGCCTTGGAAACACCCAGAAAAGAGCAAATTGTCGGGAATTAAAAGGTCACTGGGATCTTCCATCATGTAAGAATCTTGCTCTTTTTTGCTAATTAATTTCCTTTTCAGTGAAGGAAACAACTAAAAATTCCAATGATAAAAATTTCTCAGTTGCAAATTCATTATGTAAAGAATGCCATTGTTATCCACATGATTGATTCTCTACTTTAAAATTAAGCATATGTGCTGGTGGGTCCTGAATGCCAGAACAGCATACAGGGTGCTTATCTTGCATGAGGCCAAATGAGGCTGACCAGCCTTCACCCACTGCGCCATATATGGTACCCCTACACCAGGAGTGATCCGGGAATGCAGAGTTAGGAGTAATTCTTGAGAATAGCCAGATATAACCTCAAAATAAAAAAATAAAAATAAGCATATGTCATGGTACCAGAAGGAATGGATCTATAGCATAAGTGAAGAAAGGGCCAATAATAGGTATATTGGAACTGGGAATAGAACAAAGGACTGGAGTGTTTATGAGCATGCAGAAGAACTCTGATGTGATACTCACACAACACTTCATCTCTGCCCAACACACTGCTGGCTCTAGCATTGAGCTGTTCCATCCACACTGCCCAGACTGAGGACAGCTGGGGACAGTCTTTGGGCACCCCATGGAAAACTGGCTGAACTCCCACACCCAAAAATAAAGTATATAGAAGTCAAGTTATTTTAGTTATATTTACACAGAAATTCTACCTGAAAAAGATAATTATACAAACGTTAACAGTGTGTCATTAATGTGTCTATTTTGTTTTTTTTTATTTTGATGACTCATTTGCATTTGACCCAAGCTTTCCTTTCATTTCTCTCTAGAATTCATTTCTCTCCAGAATATTCTTCTAGATTCCTCATTTAACTTTGGTAGCAGAGATTATGTACTTCAAAACATTTCCAGTGACTGAAATTAAATCTTTAGAGAAGTTAGTGTCATATGCTCAGATATCAAAAGCTTTATTCTTAAATGATTTTTCCCCATTCTTCCAATTCCAAACACCCCTGTTTCTATGAAGAACTGGCCACTCTTAATGTGGTAATGAAATAGTATTAATTAAAGGACAAGTAAATGATTTATTCACTGGACAAAGTAGATCTGGTATATGAGCTCAATTTGATACTTAGAAGCTCTAAAAATATGAAATGCTGATATTTTCAACAACATGAATTGACCTAG
This sequence comes from Sorex fumeus, assembly GCF_029834395.1. NCBI lineage: Eukaryota > Metazoa > Chordata > Mammalia > Eulipotyphla > Soricidae > Sorex > Sorex fumeus. The sequence goes on from NW_026606172.1 coordinate 14,359,373, forward strand.
AGGGTATTGTTTTTATTGAAATAAATAAGCTGGAAAAAGATAAGTGCTGTACAATTTCCTTATGTGGTGGGTAGACAAAATAAGTGAATAGGTGAGATAAATAAAAATTAAGCAAATTTTCAGGTTTTAAAAACGCTATTGTGGAGCTCATGCACAATTCAATCAGCTAATCAGTGGCTGAATAAATAGCAGTACTCCTACATAAAAAAAAACAGCTATTACCAGAAGTTAAGGAAGGAAAGAGCAGGAAGCAAAGATTACTTAATATAAGGGAACAATTTTATGATGAAGAGTATGATTGGACCTTTACTGCCGTACTTCATATAGTATGTAAACTAATGTAAACTTTTGTTAGTTTTTTTTTGGGGGGGTGTTGTCTCTGGAATTGAGTGTTACTCCTAGCAATACTTGATCAACTGGACTATTATGATTCAGTTTTAAATTCATAGTATATGGTGCTACCAGATATCCCCCAAATCACCCCGGTAGTACACAGGAACTACCAGAACGACAGCAGGTGATGCTGTGATGGGGATGGGGGATTGTGGTGGTAAAGCAGAATCAGAGATCAAACCAGAGCCTTGAATATGTACCATTGTATTATCTCCCTAGTCCCAAACATAATGAATTATGTTTTATATTTGATAATGCACACCTAAATCTTATGTAATCTGATACAATAGTACTTCAATTAGCAGAATAAGGTCTTGTCATTGTAGTTCAGTGGAAATGCTGCCTTCCTTGCAGACATGATTTGGCTGCAGGTTCTACCCCTAGCATTGCCCCCAATACCCTGGGAACCCAGTAGCGCTACTGTTGTATTACTCCTGGTGCCAAAGAGGAAGTGTGGGAGCCACAGCCTCTATCAAGTGTGTGTGAACAGCACAATAAAAGTGTATCACTCACTATTCAGTACCACAGCTAAGTGTGCAATTCACAAAGAGAAAGAGAAAATAATAAAATCATTATTTCTTTGACTACATTGAAGAGTCAACTTCTGTATAAATAGTTCCTTCCTTACTCCTTTTCTGTTTATTGTATCTGTAGATATTCCAAAAATTCCCCTCAGTTTTTAAAATTCTTCCTTACATAGAGATAACATAAATTTTATTCATAGCTGTTTCTCCTTTAGATTTTCTGGTACTTGACCTTCCTCATATAACTCAGCTAAGTGAAGATATATTTTATTATTATTATCCTTAAAGTAGCAGATTTTTTTTGAAAATTGTGGTTTTATACATGCTAATTAACCTCTAAAATTTTGGGGGGGATAATTTATTTAATGAAGGCAAAAAATCTTCAATTATATTTGCAAAGATTAAATTAATTTTGTTCTCTCCATTCCCTTTCAGTTTTATAAAGGATGTAACAAAATCCATATAATTTATTCATGGCACTCATCTGACTCTATAAACTTTTCCTTGTCATACTGTTGAGATCAGAGTCAAGGATAGGCAATCTCAAAGGGAGAAAAGATAAGGAGAAGTACCATGAGCTCCCTAACATGTTGTCCCACTTTCTGAACTCCTTATAGAAAGGGTTGTATCCTATTCTTTCTACCATCTTCAAATCAGAGTTCAGTATTGCCACTGTTTAACATTTATAATTTCCTATGACAGCCTCAAAATGTGAGTCTCATTTTATGCCAACTTTAACTTTACAGATCTAAGTATGGACAATAACTCTATAAAAAATATAAAATCTCTTTCAAGCACTTGTGTATTTAGAAGAAAGATGTTATGCTTTACCACTCTGCAGCTTTTATTTATCCTTTAGGAACTAAAATCTTTTTTTCTTTTAGTTGAATCATTGTGAGACACACAGTTACAAAGCTGTTCATGACCAGGTTTCAGTCATACAGTGTTCCAACACCTATCCATCCACCAGTGTACAAGTGTACATTTCCCATCTCCAATGACCCCAGTTCTCTCCTGCCACCATCCTCACCCCACATCCAGCCTGCTTCTGACTCTGGCAGACACTTTTCTTCTTTCTCCCTCTCCCTCTCCCTCTCTCTCTCTCTTTCTCTCTTCTGGGCATCATAGTTTGCAGTCCAGATAGTGAGAGGTTATCATGTTTGTTCCTTTACCTACTTTCAGCTTGCAGTTCTTATCCAGAGTCATCATTTTCAACTATCATTGCCATAGCAGTTCCATCTCTATCCCAAATGCTTTCTCCCCCAGTACCTGAGGCAGGCTTCCAACTCTGGACCAATTCTCTTGGCCTATGTTTCTATTATCTTGATTATTAGTTTCATACTATGTTTTTTTTAATGTCCCCAAATGAGTGCAATCATTTTTTGTCTGTTCCTTGCTTCTGACTCATTTCACTCAGCATTATACTCTCCATGTCCATCCATCTATGAGCAAATTTTGTGACTAGTTTTTCCTAACAGCTCCATAGTATTCTATTGTGTAGATGTATGATAGTTTCTTTATCCAGTTATCTGTTCTCAGGCACTTGGATTGTTTCCAGACTCTGGCTATTGTGAATAGTGCTGCATTGAGCATAGAAGTGCAGATGGCATTTCTGCTGTGTGTTTTTGGGCCCCCAGGGTATATCCCCAGAAATGGAATTGCTGAGTCATATGGAAGCTCAATTTCTAGTTTTTTGAGGAATGTCCATATTGTTTTCCAAAAAGATTGAATCAATCAGCATTCCCATCAACAATGAAGGAAAGTCCCTTTCTCCCCACATCTGCACCAGTACTGGTTGTTTTTGTTCTTTTAGATGTATGACAGTCTCTGTGGTGTGAGATGATATCTCATTGCTATTTAGATTTGCATTCCCTAATGATTAGTGATGCAGAGCATTTTTTATGTACCTTTTAGTCATTTGTATTTCTTCTTTGAGGAAATTTCCGTTCATTTCATCTCTCCATTTTTTGATAAGGTTGGATATTTTTTGAAGTCTGTTTTTTTCCTTCTACCTTATTTAAATACCGTGGTTTACACAGTTTTTCTTGATTGATTTGTGACAGGCATTCAATATTTCAAAACCAATCCTACCACCAATGCCATTGTCCCTCCACCATTGTCAGCAATTTCCCAACCACCCCTCAAGACTGTCACCAAAAATCATTTATTTTATGTTACTTGTTACTCACAAATGGTTAACAGAATGGTCCAAAATGTTTCCTTGAGGCAAATTTGTGAAAATTGTAACTCATCATGGTGAAATTAAGTCCTTGTAAGACCTGGAATCTTATAATAATTTAGAACAAATACATTTTTAACAGTCAAAGAGTCAACAGGAATGAAAGTAAGGTAATAAAATAATTAAAGAAAGGTAAATATTTATTTTAAAGCAAATTCAGCTGAGATTATGTTCTCTGGTTTTCCTTTTCCTCCTGTGTATATCCATGGATAAAACTTCTACGAGAAGCTCCCATTGCTTCAAGTTTTTATGGAAAAGTCATGTCCATGAGGTATATGCATTTTTCTCAGGTCATCATAGGCTAAGTCTGTGATGGCAGGTGTCAATATCAATTCAGGACCTGATTGTGACTCTCTTCTTCTGCCCACATAAAAAATCAATATTTCCTTAGGGTTATAATGTCAAGGCATGACTACTCATCATTTGGTTTGAGAGACTAGTAAATTCATTTTATATATGTCAGAATATAGATAATCACAATAAAATAAGCAAATAGATTAATGGAAAAGGGAAAGGTTTTTGAACAAGTTATTTAAACTCTTACATCATGGTTACTGTTGTCTTCATTTCACCAATCACCAACTGTCAAAGGAAATTTATATCTGGGTGTGTTTGCAAGGATACTCTCAGATAAAAGTGACATTCAAGCTGATGGATGCAGCCAGGGAGGTAGCTATCTCGAAGAACTGGAGGACACAACTTGCAGAAATAAGATCTCAAGCTCAATCTCCAGCACTACTTGAGATTCATCCTCCCTTTCCAAGGTACATTCTAAAAAAACTCTCACTATGCTTTCTTTGGTTAAATGATTTTTTTTTGCAACTCCTGAAGCCCCTTGAGTTTGACACAGATGTGTGAGACAATCTGATGAAAATGTGGTGGAAGACTTGGCTTTCTCCATGCACGCAACCCAGGTGTCCTCTAGGACCCTGGAACGCCCAGCATCTAAGAGCCTCTTCCTGTTCGTCCCCAACACTGTGCCAGTCTTCTTCCAATCCCAGGTCAGTTAACCTGCCAGTATTCGAACCTGGGACTTGGCTTTCTCCATGCATGTGACCCAGCATCCTGAGACACCCAGCATCCCTGAGCCTCTTCCTGTTCGACCCCAACGCTGTGCTGGTCTTCTTCCCCTCCCAGCTGGAACCCCCCTCCCCCCCCCCACACACACCAGGTACCCGTTAGGGCGTGGCCATGCAAAAGTGGGTGAGACTTCTGTAGAAGTGAGCGTGGCCTAATTTTGGGTGGGAAAAAGCTTATGCAGCCGCAGGTAGTTTAGTCATACCAAGAAATCTACTGTAACATCTCAGTCCACATACCTCCACACCAACATGAAGAAACAATGCAAATCCCCACCACATGGGGAGGACAATGAAAAGAGTCCAGAATCCTCACTATGTGCTACTCATCTAATGGACCTCTCTGAGAAAGAATTCAGATATGAAGTAATAAAGATGTTCAATGAACTCAATTAAACAGTGAGACAGATGTCCAGTAACATGAGAGAAAAAATCGAGAAATTACGGGAAGAAATGAGAGCAGAAATTGGAAAGCTATGCACAGAAATGTCATGAATAAAAGATTCTGTAGATAAAATAAAAACACATAATCAGTGAGCTGGAAGATCAGCTGCACCAAGCTAAAAGTCAACAACAAACAATGGCAAGGACCTCAAAATAGCTTTATGGAGAATCAGAGTCCTAGGAGATGATTCCAAGAGGAACAACATTAGAATCAATGGAGTACCAGAAGCTCAGGGAAACAATCCCAATGAAAAAAACACGGTTAAACAAGTCATTGATGAAAAATTCCCAGAGCTCGACAATGTAGCCATTCAGGTTCAAGTAGCCTGAAGGGTTCCAGCTAAAAGAGACCCTAACAAAAACACTCCAAGACATATCATAGTTAGAATGATATATGCTGCTGATAGAAACACAATAATGCAAGTAGTAAGGTCAAAGAAGGAAATAACATACAAAGGAGCACCCCTTAGATTCACAGCAGACCTATCAGACGAAACCCTCTAAGCCCGAAGGCAATGGTGGGATATAGTGAGAAAACTCACTGAAATGAATGCTTCACCAAGAATACTCTATCTGGCTAAATTCTCACTCAAACTCGAAGGAACAGTACACTATTTTCTGGATAAACAGCAGCTCAGGAACTTCATAGACTCAAAACCAAACCTAAAAGAAGGGCTAAAGGGGCTATTATAAGAAAAGATAAACCCTACAAGCACAACAGATCCTTACAGAAAGATGACAAAAAAAAATCCCAAAACAATAATCTCTCTCAAAGTCAGCAGTCTAAATTCACCAATTAAGAGACAGAGTGGCAAAAAGAATTCAGAGACAGAATTTAGCATACTGCTGCCTACAAGAAACTCATCTGAACAGTCAGAGCAAAAACAAACTCAAAGTTTGTTTGGATGGAAAACAAGCCTGCAAGCAAACAGCTGGGGTGCACATCCACCAGAACAAAAGCAACCGGTGCTGGAGCGGATGTGGCGAGAAAGGGACCCTCTTCTTCACGCCCTACCGAGGTCACCAGTTGCCCCCCACGAGCGGCTCTCCAGCACAGCCACAGCCCTAGAAGCACAAGGACTTAATGCAGAACCCGGCAGCTTGGAATAGAAAAGTGAACGGACTATGCGTTAATCCAGGCCATCATGTCTGTCCGGAGGGGAAAGGGTGTTGCCCCATTCACCCTCTCCTCTCTGGAAAGAAATATGGCAGCCGCATGGGAGCCTTGTGGACAGCAAGAATGAGCCGGGGGTGTGGGGGCGACTAAAACCTCATGGGAAGGGGGTGTTCCGGTCCGTCCTTCACGCCCTACCGAGGCCACCAGTTGCCCCCCACGAGTGGCTCTCCAGCACGGCCACGACTCCAGAGCACAGAAACCAATTTCTTAACTATCTGACTTTCAGTAGAAATACTTCCAGGGTCAATAAGTAAAATAGCAGAAATCCAAAAACAATATTTAATTCTTGAACCCAGCTGTAGAAAGCAAATCACTTCACAATGCTTTTTCAGCATGTCTGATTTGGGGGGGGGCTAAACTCTAAATAATAGTGGTGAATCTTTTATTGAAACAATGAATCTAATCAAAGCAGATAGAGTGTTAACTAGAATTCATCTGCCTCACAGGGACTGGGAGGGGTGGGGGGTGGGGTTTTATTGGGGTTCTTCATGGTAAAAAATAAGTATTGGTTAAGGGAAATGTGTTTGATATTTGCATGACTGAGACCTAAACCTGAAAGCTTTGTAACCTTTCCCACAGTGATTCAATAAATAAATAAATAAATAAAATAAATCCTAAGTTACAAAGCATAAAAAAAAAAAGAAAGAAAGGGACCCTCTTTCACTGCTGGTGGGAATGCCGACTGGTCCAACCCTTTTGGAAAACAGTATGAACGATTCTCAAAAAATTAGAATTTGATCTCCCATTTGACCCAGAAATACCACTTCTGGGAATATATCCCAGAGAGGCAAAAAAGTGTAGTCGAAGTGACATCTGCAATTGTTTGTTCATTGCAGCACTCTTTACAATAGCCAGAATCTGGAATAAACCTGAGTGCCCGAGAACAGATGACTGGTAAAAGAAACTTTGGTACATTTACACAAAGGAGTATTATGTAGCTGTTAGAAAAGATGAAGTTATGAAATTTACATACAAGTGGTACTACATGGAAAGTATCATGCTAAGCGAAATGAGTCAGAAATATAGGGATAGACATAGAAAGGTTGCATTCATCTGGGGAACATAAAGTAACAAAATGGGAGACTAACACCCAGGAGTGGCTGAGATTAGTACCAGTAATTTGCTCCATAACTTGGAGGCCAGCCACACGTGCTAGGGGAAAAGGAAGCTCAGATAGACAAGAGAGCACCAAATAAAGGGTGTTGTGAGGATCCTCCCAGGGTGGGAGAAGCAAGCTGTAAGTAGACTATAGACCAAACATGATTGCCACTTAATGCCACTCTAGCAAAACACAGGACCCAAAAGAAGAGAGAGAGAACAAGGGGGAATGCCCTAGCACAGAGGCAGGGTGGGATGGGGGGAATGGGGGGTGGGAGGGATTCTGGGACTCATGGTGGTGGAGGACGGGCGCTGGTGGAGGGATGGGTACTTGATCATTGTATAAGTGAAATCCAAGCACAAAAATTTGTAAGTCTATAACTGTACCTCATGGTGTTTCACTAATAAAAAATAAATAAATAAATAAATAAATAAATAAATAAATAAGCTGGGGTGGCCATACTAGTATTTAAAAAATATAAACTTCAGGTTGAAAAGGATCTATGAAGCATGTATATCTCTAATACCAAAAGGAAACAAAGAAACCACAAGAAAAGAAAAACTATAGGCCAATGTCCCTGATGAATTTGGATGTGAAGATTCTCAACGAAAACTAGTAAATAGAATTCAACAACTTATTAAAAAGATCATACACCATGACCAAGTGGGAGTTATCTCGAGGATGCAAGGATGGATTAACATTAGGAAATCAATCAACATAATCCATCATATCAAGAAAAGTAAAGATAAAATCCATGATCATATCAATAGATGCAGAGAAAGCATTTGACAAGATCCAGCACCAGTTTATGATAAAAGTCCTCACCAAAATGGGTATAGAGGGGTCTTTCCTCAATATAGTTAAAACAATCTACCTAAGTCTACAGCAAGCATCATCCTCAATGGGGAAAAACTGAGAGCCTTCCCTAATGATCAGGGATGAGACAAGGATGCCCACTCTCTCCACTGCTATTCAATACAGTACTGGAAGTACTTGCAATAGCGGTTAGGCAAGAAAAAGATATTAAGGGCATTCAAGTAGGGAGGGAAGAAATCAAGCTCTCGCTATTTGCAGATGATATGATTCTATACTTAGAGAACCCTAAAACCTAAACCAAGAAACTCCTAGAAACAATAGACTTGTATAGTAAAGTTGCAAAATCAATACGCAACCATGGCTTTCCTATATGCAAATAGTGAGAGAGAAGAAAGTGACATGAAAAAAAATTCTGTTCACAATTTTGCCCCAGAAAATCAAATACCTAGGAATCAGCTTAACTACGGAAGTAAAGGATCTGTACAAAGAAAACTACAAAACGCTACTTTGGGAAATAAAAGAGGACATGAGAAAATGGAAAGATATCCCCTGCTCATAGATCAGGAGTATTAACATTGTCAAAATGGCAATACCTCCCAAAGCATTGCACAAATTCAATGCAATCCCTATAATGATACCCATGACATTCTTCAAATAAATGGAGCAAACACTCCTGAAGTTCATATGGAACAATAAGCACCCACGAATAGCTAAAGCAATTCTTGGGAAAAAGAAAATGGGAGGAATAAAGCTCCCTAACTTCAAATTCTACTAGAAATCAGTAATATTTAAAACAGCATGGTACAGAACAAAGGCAGAGCTGCAGACCAATGGAACAGGGTTGAATATACTGACATCTACCCCAAACATATGATCATCTAATCTTAAATAAGGGAGCAAAAAATGTGAAGTAGAGCAAGAAATGTCTCTTTAACAAATTGTGCTGGCAAAACTAAACAGGTACATGCAAAAAAATGGGCTCATATCTCTGCCTAATACCATGTACAAAAGTAAGATCAAAATGGATTAAAGGAAAAGTCCAAGTCCTGGTTCCCGCATACTCGAGCTATGCTTGTAGAGGCTCATGGTCACCGGGGTTCCATCTGGAGGAGGCTGCCCCAGCTCCCAGGTAACCTCTGATTCCGGAAGTCATGCCCACAACCCGCACCCCTCCAGTGCCATCTTTGCAGCACACAGCTGCAGAGAATAAAGCCCGCTGGACGACTCCACAGCTCCCAGAGAACACACCAGGTCCCAAAAAGAGCCGAGATCACTGGGAAGTCCCAGATGGGGCAGGTGCCTCATCCCGCCTCTTCCAGATGGAACCCCAGTGACCATGAGCCTCTACAAGCATAGCTCGAATATGCGGGTACCAGGACTTTTACTCCAAACTGCACAGCCGCTTATACTGCCACACGACACCTCCCTATGTACAAAGTGATCAATGGAAAGTAAATCATCCAATGTTTCTCCCTGAAAATCAGGCTTAACTCTTATACAAACCACAACACCCAATAGGAGAGAGAGAACAAAAGGGAATGCCCTGCCACAGAGGCAGGGTGGGATGGAGGAGGTGGGGGGTGGGAGGGATACTGGGATCTGTGGTGGTGGGAAATGGTCACTGGTGGAGGGATGGATATTCAAAATAAATAAATAAATAAATAAATAATAGATTAAAGTCCTCAACATCAGACCAGAATCCATAAAGCAAAACCCTCCACGACATTGAAGGTAATGGTATATTCAAAGATGTCATGCCATTGGCCAAGCAAGTGAAAACAGAGATAGATAAATGGGACTATCTTAAACTAAGAAGCTTCTGCACCTCCAAAGAAACAGTGACCAAAATACAAAGACCGTCTACAGAATGGAAAAGGATATTCACCCAATTCCCATGTGACAAGGGGTTGATATCAAGGATATACAAAGTACTGGTTGAACTCCACAAGAAGAAAACATCTAACCCCATCAATAATGAGGCGATGAAATGAACAGAAATTTTCTCAAAGAAGAAATACTATTGGCAAAAAGACACATGAGAAAATGCTCTACAACATTAATCATGAGGGAGATGCAGACCCAAACAACAATGAGATATCCTCTCACATCACAGAGACTGGCCCACGTCCAAAAGAACCAAAGCACTGGTGTTGGCACAGATTTGGTGAGAAAGGGACCATCCTTCACTGCTAGTGGGAATGCCAACTGGTTCAGCCCCTTTGAAGACAGTACGAACGATTTTCCAAAAATTAGATGTTGAGATCCCATTTGATCCAGCAATACCACTCCTGGGAATATATCCCAGAGAGGCAAAAAAGTATTGTCGAAGTAACATCTGCACTTGTTTTTTCATTGCAGCACTGTTTCCAATAGCTAGAATCTGGAAAAAACCTGAGTCCCGGAGAACAGATGACTGGTTAAAGAAACTTTGGTACATCTACACAAAGCTGTTAGAAAAGACAAAGTCATAAAATTTACATACAAGTGGTACTACATAGAAAGTAAGATGCTAAAGCAAAATGAGTCAGATAGAGAGGGATAGACATAGAAAGATTGTATTCATCTGGGGAACATAAAATAAAAAAATAGGAGACTAACACCCAAGAATAGTCGAGATAAGTACCAGGAGGTTTTACTCCATGGATTGGAGGCCAGCTGCACATGCTAGGGGAAAAGGCAGCTCAGATAGAGAAGGGAGCACCAAACGAAGGGTGTTGGGAGGATCCTCCCAGGATGGGAGATGCATGCTGAAATTAGATTTTAGACCAAACATGGAGCAAACACTCTTGAATTTCACATGGAACAATAAGCAACCACGAATAGCTCAAGCAATTATTGCCACTCAATGCCTCTTTTGCAAACCACAGCACCCAAATGGAGAGAGAGAACAAAAGGGAATGCCCTGCTACAGAGGCAGGGTGGGATTGGGGATGGGGGTGGGAGGGATACTGGGATCAGTGGTGGTGGAGAATGGGCACTGGTGGAGGGATGGGTACTAGATCATTGTATAACTGAAACCCAAGCACAAAAATTTGTAAGTCTACAACTGTACCTCATGGTACCTCATGGTGTTTCACTAATAAAAATTAAAAAAAAAAGAAACTGTGGCGGCAGAGGTTGTCAATTTTTCAAAAATAATATCTTAGAGAGATCAATATAGGTCAATGCAGCATTATGATTTTTAAAGCACATTATTCTTTCCCAAATAAAGATCTAATTATTGTATAAAAATCCAAATGAATTTATCTCACATTAGAGAGAACAGTTCTTTTCTATCATGTTATCAGATGGACAGAAATTCTTCAACTGTGTGCCCACATTTGTTGAAAGGTACCTGTAACTGCCTGTTAAGATTCAGATTCTTCAGAAAAATTAAAACAACACGAATATGCATATATCCAGATGATTATTTTTTATACTATTTTTTATTTCCTTAAGTTATATCAGGAAATATATATATATATATATATAACAACGGATTAATTTGCAGGATTATAGAGACACAGAAATCTAACCATTACATTAATAAGAATGAAAGATAAGGATGGATCTTTAGCGATAAATTGATCATTTAGTCACAGTGGCAAAAACTACTTTTCAGAACTACAAAGTAGGCATGATTTGTGGAAAAAAGAGCAATGTTTTCCTGAGGAAAATGCCCTTAAGTAATGATGAAATCTCTCATAACTTCAATTATTTATTAGTTTGCTTCAGGCTTCACATCTTTCTGGAAATCAGAAACTTGAATTATATTGATGTATTGATCCAGCGCTCATCTTAGTAACTATATTTACTGTTTCCTTCCAGATGGAAGAAACCGTTCCTATTTCTGTAACATTTTGTGAATATCTATTTGTGAAAAACCTGGTTAAACAACTGCTTCCTATTTATAGATAAAAAGTACAAGTTAGCAGAGATTCAAAATGCCAAACAGAAATCCTCTCACAAGGTTCTTCAGGTAAACTTATACCTTTCACAGATATATATGAGTATTTTTAAAAAATATTTTCTTTGTACTTAAAGGAGCAGGCATTGCATTAACAAATTTCTTTGTTCAAAAACAACATTAAAAATCGTAGTTCTACAGGGAATAATTACTTTCCTATTTTTTTGAATGTGAAAAATATGAAAAATATGTATTAACCTATTTTTAGATTATAAGGATTCAGGGTTAATTCCAATCTGATCCTTGTTAGCACAAAGACTCTTTTTAAAAAGGAAACCTGTCATTTTTACTCATATCAAATATTGGACCATATGCTTTACATATGACTGAGCCCAAGGGAGGGAATTTGAGTTCGTGGAGATCACAGAAAGTGACAAAGTCAGCAATTGGTGCTCAAGCACTGGAGAGCTCTTTAAGCCATGCCTCCTATCCCAATAATTGCTCCAGCATTATCCTGGAGGGACTCTCTGCACAACCTCTCACTGAACAAGGTCAGTTTAAGAACCTCGTTTAGAAATTGCTAAGCATTCCTCAAAGAATATTTGTTGCACAGTAAACAGGAGCTTGAAAATCGCCTTTTCAATTACGAATCTGCTAGCTACCAGAAACATACACTCATCACTGCTGAATGGAGGGCTGCCATGACTGAGTTTATAGGTGCCCTAATCCTACTATGAGTGGCAACATTTGCAGGGACAGAGTTGAGTTTCTCACAGGTTTGATCTCTAGAGTCACACTGCAAATGCTGGTTCTGCTACATCTTAGCTTTATCTTAATCTCCATGCACTAAATGTTGTTAGATACTACTTAAAGTATGTGTTATTTATGTGTGTAAGGTACAAATATAAAACTATAAAACCCAGCTCCCAGAATAGAACAGCGCAGAATTTCCTGCCCCGCACCTGGCTGTCCTCACCGAGGACCCTTGGAGGGGGGCGGGTTGAGTTTTCCTCCCTGCCCTGAGCAGAGCCCCAGCAGCTGAAGACCTCCAGAACTAGCCACATCCATGCTGAGACCACTCTCTACACGCATGAAGGTACTGGCAGAGGAACAAAGGCATATGAGTCCCGGAGCTGAGATCTCTAAATTTGCTTGGATTGGGGTTGAGCATTCTCCACTCAGATCAGGGCTGAGCTTTCTCCACTCAGATCCTCCATCTTCCAGTAGTCAGGGGTCACACCCACCAACTGCCTCTCCCCCTCCCCCCCCCAGCTCCCGGAAGTGACATCTTATTATCTCATTCTTACTTTGGACAACCTGGCAGTCTACCGAATGTAATCTGCCCACACGGCAGAGTCTGGCAAACTCCCCATGGTGTACCCAATATGCCAAATACCAGTAACAATGATGGGTCTCATTCGCCTAACCCTGAAAGAGCCTTGAATATGGCACTTTTTAAAGATCTCAGAGCTAGGGCGAAAAAGACGTTACTGGTGTCCGCTCGAGGCAATTGAAGAACAACAGGATGATTGTGATCGTGATTGTGAAGGTACAAATGTGTACAACAGTACTAACTGTTAGAGTGGATATTTGTACCTTGAAGTTCATCCCACTAATGCATAATTTTCAGGGCAATTGGGCCATAGCATAGTCTAACAAAATATACTAATATTATTTCCTTACTATATTTATGTTAACTGAATTTTTAATGCATGTATTTATGTTTGTTCATCTTTGAGGTATATTTTTTGTAAAATAAGTGTCATTTCAATAACTACATAGATCACACATTTTATATATCTACCAGGTAATATACTGAGGGAATGCTAATATGTTAGTTATAATGATTTCTTTCGTTAAAATATTAGCTCTCCTTAAAATATTTTTAAAGTATTTTTTTAACGTTCCTTAAAATATTTCTTTCCTTAAAATATTAGGTCCCTTGAGTATAACTATTTAATTTATAATGAGATGCAGTCAGTTTATAAAAAAAACTGTTAAACTGGTGCTTGTCTATCTGGACATTTCCCTATTCTAACAGTGGCAAGGTCAAATAAAATCACTTTGGTAATAGCACAAGGGATGTCATAATGCATAGTTTGGAAATCAAATTTATGTGTCCCTATTGAAAATAATTCCTTTGCCTGTCTTATTAAATAATCTTCATTTTCTGTCACTCTAGAATATATTTATGGAGGAAACATAGAAGTTTAGACATATGTTGATATTTTCATCACAGTCATCCATCACCATAATGAGTAACCAAAGCCCTTTTAGAAATAATATATCTGGTATTGCATAGATTCTAAAGCACTGACTTCTTGTGTAACACACTTTGATAAGCATTAATATGAATGTTATTCTAATTTGTCTGCTTTTGACCTAGAGTTTATTTAAAATCCTAGAGGAATTTCAAGAGGCTATTGCTCCATTAAATTAACTCACAAAGTAAAACGAACTTCAGCCTCTTATTTTATTAGGATGAGTTAATCTAAAATATTATTTGAAGAGTGAATCAACAAAAACTCATCAAAAAGTAGTTCAACATAAGTATTAATTGTAGAAGATCTACAGTAATGGTTTAAAGCTAGAGCTAAATGATCCTGAATTAATTCCTGACTTTACAACTTACTAGGAGTATATCTTCCAATAAGTTACTTGTTTTATTTTATTCCTTAGTATATAAAGCAATAAATTTCAGTAAATTAAAATATGATCTTATAAATTATTATATGGAGTAAATAGGATAGAAAATATTTAGGATATTGTTTATATTATGAAACATTAACATGACTGAGAAAAATAGTAATCAATTTAAAGAGTTTTAAGGTCTAGGGTATATTTGCAAATTTCACACAAATATAAGGAACAATGTTTTAAAAAGTCCATGAACAATTTATTGGCATTTTCAAAACCTGTTGTGCAACACTTTTTCTTCCAATGGTATTCAACACTGAAAAAGTCCTTGCTGAAATAAATATGATAAACATCTTGAGAAAATCGCCCTTTCCATATTATTGGATAGTTTTACTCTATGGAATTTAGCTTTATATATATATGTATATATATATATATATGTAGCATACAGAGGAAAGATCATTAAGTTACTTGAATTGGAGAAAGTTTTTTTTACATTATTATTTATTTATTAATTTTTTTTAGTGAAACACCATAAGGTACAGTTGTAGATTTACAAATTTTTGTGCTTGGGTTTCGAGTATACAATGATCAAATACCCATTCCTCCACCAGTGCCCATTTTCCACCACCATGGATCCCAGTATCCCTCCCACACCCATCCCCCCCATCCCACCCTGCCTCTGTGGCAGGGCATTCCCTTTTGTTCTCTCTCAAATTGGAGAAGTTTTTAAATGGAATCTATAGGTCACTGAAAATCATGTTCAAGTCTAATTCTGGAATACAAATGTAGTGGGACCATAAAGACTGGGTGCAATTATAATAGCTGAATCAAAATTTTATTTAGTTTAATAAATATTCATTGAGTAATATGTACCAAGCAATGTGTCAGTTACTGAGAACATAAAGATAAGTGAATAATGGTTATCCAACTCAAGGTCAAGGGGACACAGGTTAACAATTACAATGTACTTGGTATAATAAAATTATATCAGAGAGTCAGAGGTTTATTCCACTGAGAATGTGACACAAGACTTTTGTCCTAAATATAACAAAGGAATGAAACTGCAAATATTTTAGGCTAATAGTTGGGCCATATAAATTCCTCAAGAGGAAGTAGAAAGAAGCTTAATTAACAAGGAAACTGTCAAGAGTAGTTTGAAGCAAAGATACGAAATACAGTTATTTGAGGAAAATTATAAAAACCTTTGAAAATAATGCCAAACCTAAAAGTTTTATCATTCAATGACTATCAAATTTTATTAATTCTACCTTCAGCAGATTTTTTTTTTTGGGTTACACCTGGTGATGCACAGAGGTTACTCTTGGCTCATGCACGGAGGAATTACTCCTGGCAGTGCTTGGGGGACCATATGGGATACTGGGAATCAAACCCAGATTAGCCACATGCAAGGCAAATGCCCTACCCACTATGCTATCACTCTAGCCACTTTTACCAGGTTTTTAAAAGAATTTTTATTAATTTTCATTGGCCAGATACTCTTTTTGAGACATTACTATTTTCTCTTAGTAACTAAAAAAAATCTATCCCAGTAACTTCTTATTTTTCTCCTGCTTGTAGCCAATGATACCTGCATTTACATGATGAAGAAAATGGACTTGTATAAAAGAGAGAAGGTAAATAGGATTAGAAAGAAGAGAAAAAGAGCAAGATTCCAGTAAAGTAGGAAGTGTTACAGCTTAGAGCATAAATGAAGAGTTCCCTGATACAGAGGTATTCCTTTTCTGAAACGGCTGGAAACTAATGAGTGGAGGGGCAGGTGTCTGCCCTAACATACTAAAGTCACCAGCTTTTTAGTCACTAAGCTCTAGAGAAACCAAACCAATAGGATGAATGGCTATTTCAAGAGATAAATCTAAGCTCAATACATCTCTTACTGTGTTCATACAAAATGACTAGAAATATAGTAGCACTGTCTTCCCATTGTTCATTGATTTGCTCGGGTGGGCACCAGTAACGTCTCCATTGTGAGCCTTGTTATTACTGATTTTGGCATATGGAATACACCATGGGGAGCTTGCCAGACTCTGCCATGTGGGCGGGATACTATCACTACCTTGCCGGGCTGTCCGAGAGGGGCAGAGGAATCAAACCCAGGTCGGCTGCTTGCAAGGCAAACGCCCTACCCACTCTGCTATTGCTCCAGCCAACTAGAAATATTATAAGAAGTAAATTTACTTTGATGGATTACTAGGTGAGGATAGGAGAAAGTGATACACCCTAGATGGAATCCCACCCTTGAGTAGATCTCCTACTAATCTGGAGTGCTAAACCTCAGAGATTTTGTCCTTGAGCTAATCTCCTAGAACTTCCCAGAAAGGAGGGGAAAATTATCGTAACAACAAACATCTGTTTGTTGTTATTATAATGTTCAACCTTACCTAAGTATACCCCACCCTTCATGATTTCTATATAATTAAGCTGTAAGGGGAAAGAGAGCACTAGAAAGACAATGACTATAAGTAGAGGACTACAATAAGGATGAGGATTAAGAAAATATGATGACTTACAATTGTGTTATAAAGGAGAGACCAGACTACGTAGCGAGAAGAGAGAAATAAACTATCAACCAGCCTGGGGACCTGTTTCCCCATTCCCCCAGTCTTTTATCCGTCCATTGCTATGGCTCATAGCATAGCGGGGAACAGTTCTCCCCACCAAATGCTCGAGTCCCAGCACCTCAGTGGATTCTTTTGGAAACTCACAGATTACTTTGAGAGGGCAGGGGGAGTATTGACTGAAATTATCCAAAGAATAGCAAAGTCATTTGTGGGTATTTGTGACTTCTACCATGGCAAGGACTGAGTTGACAACTTTTGAAGTATATTTGCAGATGCAGAATGCTTATTTGTTTCTGGCAGTCTTGCTATTTTTTTTTTATTTGTTTTTGTTTTGGTGGGAGGAGACACACCTGGCAGTGGTCAGGGGTTACTTCTGGTTCTTCTTTCAGTGATAACTCCTGAGGGTCTCAGGGGATCAAAACAAGCTCGGTCTTCTGTGTTTAGTGTTTTGTGTTTTAACTAGTTCTCCTCTGCATTAGAAAACATAAATGTGAGTTATGCTGAAATTCTCTTCAGGTATCAATTATGTTGGAAGAAAATATAATTTTAGAAACATAGATATCTAAGTTTATGGCCAAAGATGAAGTATAATAGAATTATAGGATTCATGTCACCATCAGTACTCTTTTTGTTTTGTTAGCTTTGGACACTCAGGAGTACTCAGCAGTTACTCCCAGCACCCAAAAGTTCTAGAGTATTTGAGATTCTTACCCAAACGTTCTGGATGGGAGGGTCATGGAGAGCTGGGAATTGAATCCAGTCCTCATAAAAGCAAGGTATATATTCCAGACTCTTGATTGGTCTCCCTGGACCCCTCTCAGTATTCCCTGAAAGGAAATCTAATTCATTTGCTGAACAAAATAATGCTAAAAATGTCTAAGAATATAGATACTTGAGAAATTAGACTTTCTGTTTACCATCAGAAGGCCATAAAATTGCAAGTGATTAAATTTAGGTTAACATATTAAAGCACTTCTGAATTAGTTGGCCTAAAAACCAGTGGGGTAGACTGAACTGTGAGACATGATATTCTGTGCTTTGGGAGTAGGATGGGGTGATGGGCACACTTGGCAGTACTTAGGGAATACTCATGAGACACTCAGCAGTGCTGAGGTGCCATGTGGTTCTAGGGATAGAACCCGGCACACTTCAAGCTTGGACTCCAGTTTTTTGAACTATCACCCTGGTTCCTGACGTGCAACTTTACAATAAAACCAGGCTACATATGAATAGAACTTTTGCTATTGTTATTAACTTGCTATCAATAATATAAAATACATTATTTCATTACTGGAAAAATTAAATTGGATATTCTTTAAGGATATTCACATGGTGACCAAGCTCACTGAGGTTTTGCGAAAGTTCAGGTTGCTGCTCTGTCTAACGTTCATTGATTTAAAGAAGGCCTTTGATTCTGTTGAGACTAAAGCGGTCACTGAAGCCCTAGCCAAATAGGACATTCAAACTCAGTACATCAGGATCCTCCGTGAGCTGTATTACAGATTGACCACTAGGATCTTACCATTCTACAAGGAAGTAATCATTGATGTCAAGAGAGGGATTCAGCAGGGTAATACCATTTCACTGAAACTCTTCAGTGCCACCCTCAAGAATGTCATGCAACAACTGGAATGGGAAGGAATGGGAGTGAAGATAGATGGTCAGCAACTACACTGCCTCCACTTCGCTGATGACATCATTCTAATAACACCAAACATTAGCCAAGCAGCATGAATACTGGCTGACTTCAACCATGAGTCTGGAAAGGTTGGACTGCAGCTGAATCTCACCAACACAATGTTCATGAAGAACAAACTAGTTTCTGAGACTCCATTTGCTATCAATGTAACGAACATCTCTGAATGCACCAGTTATGTTAATCTGAGTCAAGAACTCAACATAACAAACAACTTTGAGCCAGAACTGCATAGGAGGAAGAGAACAGCGTGGAATGCTTTCAAGAGCATTGAAGAAGTTGTTAAGAGGACAAAGAACTTCTGGCTCCGGACACATCTCCTCGATTCTACCATTCTTCCTGCAATAACATATGCTTCAGAGATCTGGGCCCTATGAAAACAGTATGAGAATGCTATTTGGTCTCCCAAAGAGGAATTGAAAGAGCTATGTTTGGAGTATCACATTTCATTCAAGTGAGAGAAGAAATCCAGAGCTCCAACTTCCATCCACAATTGAGGATGAGGGACGCTGCCTTGTTTGCCAAGGCATCGAAAGTCAGATGGGCCAGACATGTAATGAGATTTAGTGCCGACCACTAGACTAGAGCCGTTACCGACTGGATTCCAGGGGACGTCAAAAGAATGTCTGGCCGCCCACCTACAAGATGGTTGGACATCTTCGTCAAGACACTGAATGAGCAGATGCTACTGAGCTACACTGTCACGCAAAAGGACCAAATGGAGACGTTACTGGTGTCCGTTTGAGCAAATTAATGAGCAGTGGGATGACAAGTGACAAAAGATACAAGTGATTCTTTAAGGAATAAATGAATTCATCTAATTTCTAAATTTTGTAGTGTTATCAGATAATTGGGTAATAATAAATTGAATTGCTCAGTAATATTTTCATTTTTTCTGAGTTAGCTAGGTTAACCTAAATCGGCTGCTCAGAGATGATCTCTTACATGTGAAAAATCAAAATAGAACACTTTCAGATTTCTTCAGGTAGGCTAGGAGAAGCCTGTGAAATCATAAAAACTTTAGCAAGCTTTAATCCACGACACTTAGGCTTTTTCAACAACAATAATTTCCACCTATACAACGTCCACTCTACCATTTTAATATTTCTTCCCCCAAAATGTGAAGTGCATCAAAATACCCAGTGATATTTCTTTAATACTACCCATCTTCCCCAACTATAGTTTTTTGGTTTGTTTTTATTTTTGCATGCTACCTGGTGATACTTAGGGGGTACTCCTCTTTTAGGGGACTCAGGGCTTGCTCCTGACAGGGCTCTATGATCTATGTGATGCCAGAGATTAACCTAGGCTTTTTGCATACAAAACATGAGCTCCATTCCTTTGAGTTAACTTCTCAACCCCAGAAATTTAGTTTTCAGATACTATTAATTAAAAGAATCATCAGAGATACTTGTTTAAAATGCAGAGTATTAGGTTCTAGCCCAGGAACTCTTGACTAAACAAATATGTGGTAATAAGGGGTCTCTGAGATGGTAGAGCATATAAGGCTCTTGCTTTGCATGCAGCTGACCTGAGTTTGATCCCCTGGTATTTCATTTGTCTCCCAGAGCATCTCCAGCAGTGATGCTTTACCACAGGGACAGGAGAAAGCTCTGAGCTTCACTAAGTGTGGCCAAGAAATTAAGAATCATAAATTAAGAAGTCAATTCTGTTCTCATTTTACAGAGATTCCAGTGCATGTAGTTTGTAGGTCACAGTTTGAGAAACACTGGCCTGAAATGATCAATACTGTCTTTGATCAATTTAATCATATGCCAGTTTGATTCATTTTCATTCAATCAACTCATTTGAAAAATAAGCTAAATCAGTGATGTTCTGGTTATATGTAAGCATAAGCATAAACTCATTGTATGGCCCAAGATCAATATTTTAACTTTCTGACAGCTCAATCACTTGGCCTATAAAACACTAACTGTATTTCCTCACTGTGTTGTTTAAAGAAAGGACTATTAAAATATTACAAAACAAGTTTTAAATGTGAACACTTAATGGCAGAATATTGTCAGTATATTATGGAAATTAAATAATTAGTATGAGGGGAATTGATTTCAGAGTTATATAAAAGTACATGTTACTGCTTGACAAGGAGTAGCTTGAAATCTGATATGATTTGATCTACTATTTTTATACTGAATATGCATTACTGGAAATAGGTCACAGCAGGAAGACAGATTAAGGCAGTTTAAAGGAAAATAGAAACTGCAGAAACTATAAAAAATAAATTTGCAATTACAATAAGAGAGCAGAGCTGTTTCCTTTTCTTTGTTTACTCAGCGGCCAATATAATCATCTTCAATTTCACAAATATTATTAACCCTTGAATCAACTGATATCTTCCATAGATGCAAAAGGAGAGGGCAATTCCCTATTCAAACAAAGTTTACTTTGCACACTTTGAGTAACTGTAGTACCAAGTGTCCCCTGAAAATTAAACTTAAAAAAAACAGATTTCTATCACAATAATATAGAAGACAGATAGAGGTAAGACCCCCAAAATAAAAAAGAACAAAAAATAGATAAGGTAGTTGGAAAAGTGTGTGTGAGAAGTATACTACGAAGAAATACTTTGTAGTAAGGCACTTCAAGGATTATTATCACTAGTAGTTAATACGGATTTCATGAATTCTAAGGTTATAGCACATTTTAAAATTAAGGCATAATAGCTTATAATAGTACTGAAACTGTTGTTTTATAGTTGCACCAATACTTACACCAGTTTACAAGATCGCTCCATCATAGCTTATGATCTCTTCCTTCTCCTGCTCCTTCTTGCCTTAATTCCCAGTTCTATTGATTATATCTCTGGGATTGTTTGGATTCACTGGGGTCTGCTAAGCTATTTCTTTATTCATTACATATGTGCAAGATCGTCTTCTACTTTCTGACTCACCTCCAATAACATGACATCCTCCAATCCCAACCAAGTTGCAGCAAATTGCAAATTTTCACTTTTCTCCTCATAGCTGAAGAGTATTCCATTGTGTATATATACCACAATTTCTTTATCCATTTTGTTGCTGGAAACTTGAGTTGTTTCCAAGTCTGAGTTATTATAAATAGCACTGTGATAGACATAGGCATACATACATCTCTTCAGATTAATGGGTTTTCTAAATATGTTTTGGGGGCAGAATCTCAGAAGTGGAATCACTTGAATATGGATATTCTATTCATAAAGTTTGAAGAACTCTCCAAATCATTTCCTAAAGAATTTCAGTAAAGCAAGAGTCCCAGCAGCAGTGAATGAGAGTGTTTTCTTTGTCACCTCACTGGTAGCACTGATTCTTTTATTTGAAGACCATTCTTGCTGGTTTGAGGTGATACTATCATTTTTATTTGCA
The DNA here is from genome assembly GCF_029834395.1 of Sorex fumeus. Classification (NCBI taxonomy): domain Eukaryota; kingdom Metazoa; phylum Chordata; class Mammalia; order Eulipotyphla; family Soricidae; genus Sorex; species Sorex fumeus. Next base: position 14,381,304 of record NW_026606172.1, read on the forward strand.
TTTCCACTGATAATCAGGCTGGAGCAATAGCACAGTAGATAGGGCACTTGCCTTGCATGCGGCCTACCTAGGTTCAATTCCTTCACCCCTCTCAGAGAGCCCAGCAAGCTATCGAGAGTATCCTTCCCGCATGGCAGCGCCTGGCAAGCTCCCCATGGCGTATTGTTATGCCAAAAACAGTAACAACAAGTCTCATAATGGAGACGTTACTGGTGCCCGCTTGAGCAAATCGATGAACAATGGGAGGACAGTGCTACAGTGCTACTGATAATCACTTGATCACTTGATTACTTGACATCCCGTTACTTATTGATTTGCTCAAGCAGGCGCCAGTAATGTCTCCATTCATCATGTCATTTGCTAGTGTACCTCAATGGCATCTGCTTGCTCCAGGAACACGAAGAGCCTCAAATTGAACGTTCAGAGTCTTGACGAAGTCTGACCAACTCATAGGTGATAATCAGTGATGATAAAAAAATTTTCCTGAGCTTACTGTCCTGATATTCTAAAGTTCTTGCTTTGAATACTGCCTTGAAGGGTGAGGAAGGTGACTCAAAGAACTGGAGTGCACACAGATTCGATCCTTGGCACTGTATGGTCCCTAGAACACCTCAAGGAGTGAATTCTGATTTCTGAGTCCACAATAGTCCCTAAGTATGGCCAGATTGCATCCGCCTCCACCAAAAAAAAAAATTAGTAACATGACTATTTAAAAGCATTTTAAAAATAGTAGGGGAAATGTCCATTTCCTGCCATGTAGATCTTCTTTCACACCATTCCAGACTTACTGCTTCTCTGTCGTCCCTGTAGTACACCTTTTGATTCTTACCTCTGACATAATTTCCCTTTCTGGATTATGCTTCTTCAGATACCTATATAGTTTATATTTTAATTAGACCTCAGATTTAAAATACAGTTTCTTGACAAAGCCTCACCTGAGTCCCCTACTTAAAATAATGTCTTAGGGCAGTGGGCTCTGCAGACTGCGTGGAGAGCTTTGGGATTTTTTAAAAGAGATAATTGTAGTTCTATTTTATTTAGATGTTTGGGTCACACTTGGCAATATTCAGGGGTTATTCCTGGCTCTGAACTCAGGAGTTATTTCTAGCAGTGCTTGGGGGAACATATGGGATGCTGGGGATTGAACCAGGGTCAGCCTACCTTCTGTTCTATTTCCCTGGCCCCCAGCTCTGGAACTTTTAGATAAAAGTTCCTAAGACAGGTCAGTGCTTCCTCCAACATCACCGGTAGCCTTCTGAGTGTTAAGAGACTACCTGGGAGAATTACGTCTAGGAGAATCATGGAGTTACCTCACTAGAGAATGAGAACTGACTCAAGTTCACCTAGCTATGTTTCTTATGGTCAATTTTGGAAGCACATATATTTTACCTTAAAAATAGATAACTTAAAAGATGTTTTATTAAAATTTTGACACTAAATCTTAGGTGGGATTCTTAAGGAATATAGACTCAAGCTTAAGTCAGCTAAAAGGGGAAACTCTATACATAGTTCTAGCATAAAACTGTGTGACTGTACATGTGGGGCCAGAGGGTTCCCCAAAATTGTCACAGAGAGTGGTAATAATGATGCTCTAATGATACTGGGCTTTAAGTGGACAGACAGTACAGAAAATTTTTGAATAAGTCACAAACTGGTTCAACTCAGCTTGAAACCATAGGTAGCAATTCTCACTGTCTAAGTCTACTTGGACTACTATAACAAAATACAAGGATGGTATAAATAATAGAAATTAAAATTTCAAAGTTGTGAAATTTGAAGTTCTGTGTTCAGGATGCCAGTGTGAGATGAATGTCCTTTTCTAGGTTCAGATCTATTGTGTTGACTGTGGAAGGAGCTGAGGAGCTTTGCTGGGGATCTTTAATAAAAACATTTAAGCTCATTGAAAAAATTCCACACTGAGTAGTTAAGCACCTCCCCAAGCTTTCCAGTCCTTTCCAATATCTTTTTATTAGGGACTATGTTTTAAACTTAGGAAGTTTTATAGAACTCTAATCTTTCATCGCTTTCTTATTGACAGTAAGCCACTTTGCTCCTTGCTCTTTAATGCTTTAAAGTAAAAAATGAGTAGCTTCAGGTCAAGGTCTTGCTGTATCTAAAGGCAAACAATGGCAGCAATCACTCATCCAAATTTGCAGGAGGAATCTAAAGTAGGGAAAGGACTCAAATCTTTCCGATAGAGTTGAATGCAAGACTTCAATTTACCATTCTATTGGACATCACAGATGGACTATCTGTTTTGAACTTATGGGAATAAAAAAGCTCAAGAGATTTGTGATTGGACATTTGAGTCTTCTTTATCCATGTTATTATAGCTGTTACATAATGACACATGCCGATTCTCCCAAACCTGAAGAACCAAATGTTGGGTAGTTGGACTTAAAAATTGTTTCCCAACTCACCTCTCAGTCTTTTCTTTTCTTAATGGTTCAAGAAATTATAAGAATCCAAAAAGAAGAGAAATATCAGATCTTTGAGTAACAAAATACAAGTGTGGTAATTAAAAAAAGCAGCATGTTAACACAATGGCCTAGTATTACCAGTAGAGGGAGCTGGAAATAATGGTCAATTAAACCCAGTTCTTGGTAGAGCTGCCTCTTGTTAGACGTCATGTTTATACACGGAGTGTATTGCAATGACTGATGGCTTCTTGAACGTTGCTAATGGCTTCTTTTCTTTTTTACGGGCATACAACTACCAAGGTTTATTCGCCAGGCTTTATGTCAAAATTAGGCATCAGAAAGCCACAGAAAGGACTTCTTTAATGTCTGACTGAGATAGCAGAGAAATAAAAACAGATAACTAAGGAAAGAGTCTTTTTCAGTAATACGAACAGTGCAGCTGAGAAGACTGCTGTAAAAAAGTACAAGCAGTCCACCTTGTTCAGACCATTCTAAGGAGTTGGCTTCAGTTAGGCATCTGCACATGTACCATATAAAAATCCCCACAGGGAATGCCTCACTACCTCAGAATTAATCCTTCCAATCTCACATTATCTTTCAGGAAGGATCCACCACTAGTTTCCTTGAAATACTACCTTTCTTCCAAGTTTATTGCTAAAAAAAAAAAAGCAAACATAGCCATGTGTCGTTCCCTTTATTTATTTAGAGTTAGCCTGGTATTTTCTAGAGGTTGTCAAAACTTTTTGTAACTTCTCTCCTCTTCCTAGCAGACTGGCTTGAGGTTTGTCCTTTAGAGGATGACAATGTTTCCCTAAAAGAAGCAGCCATGTTGACTCTGATTGAGTCAAAGTAGAACTTTAGGGATACTTGTGCACTGATCTGAAGCCCAGAGCCCTGGCAGACCAGTACTGACCAGTAGAATCCCTTAGCCTCCTTTACTCTTCACAAGCTCTCACTTGGAAGTTGAGAAGAGACAGGTTTAAGTGGTCTTCCTCTTTACCTATGGTCACTGTCACTGGATGTACTAAGAAAAATGTATAGACATATATTTTCTGTAGAAACAAACAAAAAAGAGAATGAAGATATACAGAGAAAGCTGCAAAATAAATTCACTTGAAAGGAAGATCCTTGACCTACTCTATTCCCAAGTCTTTATTCCTTGAAGTAATCTCTTCATGTGCATTTTATGAAGCTATCTGTTCCTTGAACTTATAAATACATCAAGGTTACCTAAATATAAATTACTCATGATGCCTTCCCGGTCGCCCCCTCCAAAGAACATTATGTATGGCAAGAATAGTCTCCTCTGAAACAATAACTCATGGTGAGATCTTTACTTGTTCTTGTTACTTTGTGGCAAAACATCTAAACACCTACAGCATCAACCTAAAGAGGTTAACCTGAAATTGTGACTTACGATTGAATAATGGAAAACGTTCTGTCTCTCTAGTCATTTTTCTCAGCAGAAACAAATTAAGGTTTTTCAAAGAAAACAAGATAATTTGATATTCAACGAAGTCCCAAGGTTTTATTAAAATATTATTCATTGTACATTTTGTGTATTTCATCATGTCCAAACTCTTTATCCATTGAAGTATAATTTCCAAATAATGAAATCTCATCAATTCTTTTATGTACTGCTTAAACAGACCACACAGCACATAGTGCGGGTTTGTCCCCTTCATTCTTATGATCTTAACTTTAAAGAAAGTGGGACTATTGGGAAAATGATATATGATGATGTTGTAAACCCCAATGACACATGTTTTGTGTACTGAGTTGAAAATATAATTAGAGTATTCATGTATATGAGTTCCAGGAAAAGTGGCAAAAAAATCTGACACTACTTAGTATCAGAATAAATTCATAAAAGGGACTAAATCTAATTATACCTCATAACATACTTTGGGTATTCTTCCTTACTCTTAGCATTGCTGTGAAAGCAAAAGCCCTTTCTGTTAACTATTCAGTTCAAACTATTCTGTTAGCTGTTTGAACTAGGGAGCTTTTTGAACTAGGGAGTTTAAATAGCTAACAGAAGGTTCAAGCTTTTATAAAATTCATTGTGCATTTAACTTCATTTAGCAACTATTAATTAAACAGCTACTATATATGCAAAAATGTGTATGGTTGGTGCTTTGCAATTCTAAATTTTGGATCTGAAAGTAAAGAATAATTTTGTAGGGGCTGGAGCAATAACACAGCAGGTAGGGTGTCTGCCTTGCACGTGGCCGACCCGGGTTTGATTCCCAGCATCCCATATGGTCCCCTGAGCACTGCCAGGAGTAACTCCTGAGTGCAGAGCCAGGAGTAACCCCTGTGCATCGCCGGGTGTGACCCAAAAAGCAAAAGAAATAAAAAATAAATAAAAAAAAGAATAATTTTGTAATAGTTATTTTCTTAGAAATTATAAAATGACTGTGGACCTTTTAAAATATTAGATGCAAGGAATTTTAGTTAAAATTTGTCTTTTTCCAAAGAGATTAATAGATTAATCTTTATAAAATTCTAATGACACCATACTTAAATGTTTTGTATTAAATCATATATTAAGTATTTTATTATAATTTTTATACAATGTCTTATTTGAAATCTCAAGTAAATTATAAATTCTATGTTTTTGCTAAGTATGACTTCTATTTGTAACCTGCTTTTTTTCTTAAGGGTTCCATATTTTAAGATCTATTATAAAGATATCCATTAACACATTAGGCATGTTAACATACTTTTTCTTTTTTTCTGTTCTATTAAAATAAATTAAAATTGTATTCAAAGATATAGACTATTTTCATAAATTAAATAAAAAGAAAAATGTTCATATATTTTAATCTCTTGGTTTCTTGTTGAATACTAATTGAAATTTTGAACTAATGGAACAGGTAGAATGTCAAACTACATGCTTTGTAAAGAAATTCACCTTTGTAGCAGTTTCTTTATTATTTTGGTTATCCTGCTTCCCAGCAACTGTGTTAAAAACTAGCAGTTCTATGAATACTATGCCAAAAGATTAATACACTAAGATGTTTAGGGGATAAATAATTTCCCCCCTTATTATTTTCACTCAGGGAAATTTTTTATTTAACACAGAATGTACTTGAGATGAGGAATTTTTATCACACATATTTAAGTATATCATGTCTCATGTACTCTTTTAGACACTAAACACTGGCGATGGAATTGAATAAGACAGACTCTTTTCTTTGATAAAAAGTTCATTAAGTTTTGTAGGGGGAAACCAATAGCATAGATAGCAACTCAAGTACTACAAAGAATATAAAATATAGCAAAAAGGCTAGCAATGCTGGGGAAATTTTACTGACACCCTGAAATAAATGGCATTTTAACATTTGAGTTCAAGACTTTAATCTTGACTTAGAAATATAAAGTGTTTTCATTTTGGGTGGGGCGTGCAGGCAGAGATTTCAGAGGGAAAGATTATATGCTGAAGTAGAAGCCTGAAGTGAGAATGAGTTCAGTGGGTTGAAGGATATTCCATCAAACTAAATGGGTCTATCTTCAGAAAAGTATGAAAAATTGGAAATAGTTGGATCGGAGAGAGAAAGTTCAAGATAATGTAGAATTTATAGGTCATGTGAGATGTTTGGATTTTTTTAATAAATAAAATGGGAATGCTTTTTTGCTTTTATAGGGATATAAATTATATGTAATCCAATTACTCACACACTATATGATCATTATAGGTTTTATCTTAGGTACAAACATCAGACTTTCAAAATCTCACTTTTTAAAAACTTCATTTCAGTTCATAAATCCTTTATTGACATACCCAATAATGAAGACTAAATTACATCAGCTGATCTGAATTGAATCTTTCTGTAATTATGCAAGGTTTAGAAATAAATAATCCAAGATAGGACCTTCAAAGTGATTTTTCCCCTGATATGTCACAGGGTAATGAATATGTGAGTCATTGTAGCATATTATTTTAGCATTGACTGTGTTAAAATGAGAAAAGACTAGAATGAATTTGTAGCCCGCCCCCCCCCCCCCCCGTATTGAATTCATGTTAGTTAAGTTAAATACAAGGTAATATACAGTAAACTGATTCAACAGCAGATCACAAGAGAAACAGAAAGAGGAAAATGCATTAGTGACACATTCTGGCAGAATTATGCAGCATGCTTGAGAGTCTACATGTGGAGGTTAAGGAAGAATGTAGACAGAGATAGGTAGACAGAACTAGAGCGTGTGACTTTAGTAAGATTTGGAATAGAGAGCTTTGGAATTCCTAGACTAATGTCAAATTCAAATTCAGTCAATTTAAGGCAATATGGCAGTGTTTTGATAATTTCCTAGAAATCTGATCAAAGTAGTAGATAAGGTACTCAGGCAACTGGGACCCTTGGAAGCTATCATTGCTAAGATGATTAGAAGTTCATACATACAGCAGTTTAATGTGAGGGACCAAGGATATAATGTTCCTTGGGTCCTTCAGTGTAAGGTACAGGACACCCTGGAAGTGCTGGGGACCTTCAGGAGTGCAGTAAATCCTCAGTATCTTTAGTAACACTATGATGAGGATGTTTAATGCGTTCAAAGAAATAATAGCGCACGTAGTCAGAAAAATCAGCACAAGAGAGTATGAGAGTTAAAATGAAAAAAAAACTGCTATAGAAATAGTCAATCTTCGAGGAAAAATTCATAGAGGAATATATATATATATATATATATATATATATATATATATATACACATACACACTCCTCTCAGAGAACCCGACAAGCTACTGAGAATATCCCATCTGCACAGCAAAACCTGGCAAGCTATCCATGGCATATTCAACATGCCCAAAACAGTAATAATAACAGGTTTCATTCCCCTAATCCTGAAAGAGCTTCTAATACAGCAGCGCTGGGAAAGATTAGTAAGAAGAGGCTGCTAAGATCTCAGGGCTGGGATGAATGGAGGTGTCACTGGCACTTGCTTGAGTAAATCGATGAACAACGGGATGACAGTGATGCAGTGATATATATATATATATATATATATATATATATATATATATATATATACACGCACACATATATGTGTGTGTATGCCTAATCTATGATAGGTACTTAATGTTTTCTGAAACTGGCTCTAAAATAGTTATAACTAGGTATTTAAATTTTGTGAGTAAGCTAGTATTCTCTCCTGCCCCACTTCTCTTTGTGGGTGGGTCCCTTACAAATTTAGCTTTGGAAAAAATATTATTCTTTGTTGGGGAAGAGAGAACAAAAAACTTTATTCTTTCCTTTGAAAAAAGAAAACCAGAATCCTAAAATGAGAAATGATTGTGTGTTCCTAAAGGACAAACTGCATTTGCTTGCTTTGGGACCAAAGGACTCCAAATCATGTGTGTGTGTGAAGTAACAGTGCATTATAATATTTTGATTTTAATAGAAAAATAATGCTTTTCTCGCCTCCTGCATGTCGGTTTAAACTTAATTTTCTATACTAGAGTAAAACTCCGACTGTGCTCCACATATTTAACATGTAAAACCAACTTTATTCCTTAAGGTTTTAATATAGACCTTGATGTAGAACTGGCTCATGTCTGCTCAGATTTTATTGACTGAAGTGTCTCTCATGTCCAAGTATAAATCAACAGGGCCAGGAAAATCACCTCACTGATAATGAGGTGACTAACTATTTAAAATTATAATCTGTCTTCTCAGTTACCAGTATTTTTCTTCCTTCTTTATTCAAAACACACTCACACTATCCCCTTAGAAGAATCCACCAAAGCCTCATTCAATTACAGAATCAAGCTCCAGTCCTGGAATCGCATGATATTCTCTTTATCAGATACCATGAGGTAGATTCCAGGGTACCCCGAAGGTGATTATTTACCTTCTCCCATTCCAACCTTTCACATTCACTAGTGAAGCAATATGACACTAGCTTATCAAGTTTCCATCTCATCTTGGAAAAGTGAATTATGAGGGGTGGAACTTGGTTATTAATAATGATTAAAAGTTCCGTTGGAAATCTGGCAATGTGCAATATTCCTGGAATAAGTTTGATTCTCTTATTGGTAAAGAGTGCAGGTCCCTATTTCATTGATCTATACTTGCTTGGTACCTTATAGCAGTTTCTGATAATATTCCTCTTGGCCAAAAGTGTATTTTGAAGGATGAGCAATTGTCTCAGGCTGCAACTTGCATGAGGAAATTGGAAAACAATGCCTATTTCATATTTTCAAACAATCCCTCTTTTGGTTCTATTTATGTTATTTGTGTGGCATTCATCAGTTTCATGCACCAGTGGTCAATTCATAACCTCTTTAGCACATTCTTTCTTCCAAAGTTAATTACATGTATTTCATGATTTTGCTGTTTTGACAGAACTCTGACTCCTTTTTCTCCATTTTTATCCAATATTCCAACTAAGAATATTTCTAGGAGAATCCACTTAATTTAATCCAAAGCTTTAATATAGTTTAGCATAGGCTTTAAAATTTCAATCTTGATTTAGTCTTCACCCAATAATTGATTCTAAAATAGCCCTTATTGCTCAGAAGATGAATTTTTCAACTTTCAAATGGTGATAAAATACCTATATTCTCTTTCTTTTAGTTTACTTCTTCATGGAAAATAAGAAATTGCTTGTGAACACAGTTTTCCTTCTCATACACCAAAATATATTAGCAATGTGACATTTGCCAAGTTTTTGTTGACAGGGACACTGACGCCTCCGACACCTCTTTTATCGCATGTTCCAAGGTACAATTCTTCTCCAGTGTCAAAAATGGCGTGATGATATGGTGCCTTCTTGTCTTGGTCAGACCAATGATGTCGTACTTGATCTTTCGCACTTGTACCATCAGGTCCTCAATGGATGCATCTGATGCTAGCATACGTGCATTGAAATTACAGATGATCATTTTTGTCTTCCTTCATTGTGGCAGCCTAGTTCGGCCTTGAGATTTTATCGGCCTCTCCTTCCTCATCCTTCTCAATGCTGCCATATTGGTGACGCCTTCAGGATCAGGGGAAAGAGACCCATTGTAATTACTGGTTTTGGCATGTCGAATACACAACGGATAGCTTGCGAGGCTCTGCCATGCAGGTGGAATACTTTCAGTAGCTTGCCAGGCTCTCTGAGAGGGATAAAGGCTTTTGGGGTGGCCTCTAATTGCCCTTGTAGGTGTTACTATGGTTCAAACCATATTTGAACCCTTTCAAATATGGTACAGCAATTCTGGAAGATGGGTATTTAGTGTCTTATAATGTGTCTGGTGGTTGGTGGAAGCAGACAGGGCAGGGTAGGGTGGGGCTCCTGAGTTTAATCCCTTTGTCACCTGTGGTTGGTGGGAGCAAGCAGAGAATCTCTGTCTCTGGGTTCATTGAGCCTGGAGTACAAGGTCTCAAAGTTCCGCTTATCTTGTTCTGTCTTGGCTTCAGTTGTGTGTGAGTCTCAGCCGGAGCATCCAGAAAGCGTCCTGGAGCGTGGTGGCAGCTGGGTACTTGAGGGAGTGGATAGATGGTCAGCAACTATACCACCTACGCTTTGCTGATGACATTGTTTTAATAACACCAAACATTAGTCAAGCAGCACAAACATTAGTCACGGCCGACTTCGACCATGAGTGTGGAAAGGGCAGACTACAGCTGAATCTTACGAAGACAATGTTTATGAGAAACAGCCTTGTTCCTGATGCTCCATTCACTCTCAACGGAATGACCATCTCCGAATGCAACAGTTATGTGTACCTAGGTCGAAAAGTCAACATGACAAATGATCTGGCACCCGAGCTGCGCAGGAGGAAGAGAGCGGCTTGGAACGCCTTCAAGAGAGTCGAAGAAATAGCTAAGAGGACAAAGAACCTCCGGCTCCAGGCATATCTCTTTGATTCTACTGTTCTTCCTGCATTAATATACGCCTCAGAGACCTGGGTCCTACGCAAATAGGATGAGAACACTATTCGGGTCTCCCGAAGAGGAATTGAAAGAGCTATGCTTGGAGTATCACGTTTCACTCAAATGAGAGAAAGAATCTGGAGTTCAGACCTCTGTAGACGGTCAAGAATCAGGTCAAGAATCAAACACTGTCTCGTTTGCCAAGGCGTCAAAAATCAGATGGGCTGGTCACGTAATGAGATTTAGAAACGACCACTGGACTAGAGACGTTACCAACTGGATTCCATGGAATGTCAAAAGACCGCATGGCTGCCCACCTACCAGATGGTCAGACTTCTTCATCAAGATCATGAACGATCAGTTTGAGGCTCTTCGTGTTCCTAGAACAAACAGACACCATTGGGCTACACTAGCATGTGACAGGGACAAATGGAGACGTTACTGGCACCCGCTGAAGCAAATCGACGATTAACGGGAAGTCAAGTGATCAAGTTAAATTTGCCAAACTCTTTCTAGATTCACTATATGTATCATATTCTACCCCTAGTGCTATTATATATTATAAAATTGCATTATTATAATATATAATATGTAGGATAACACTGTTTTGTCCTTCCTCAGGTAGCTTTGTTTTATCAGGTCACACCCATCTAAGGACACTGAACTTGTATTGTAAGCAATGTCCTTTCTGTGTGGACACAGGAAGACAGTTAATATTATGCTTTATAACTTGGGAGTTGATTGACTCCGAATAATATTTACTCCCGGGCCTCTGCTTTCTTGACTCAGTTGCCCTTAGTTCCTAGCATCCCAAAAGCAGGGTCCCGACGAGGGACTGAATGGACCCAAGGCAAGGTGTGAGCTACCCTGGCATTGAAATGGGCCAGGCCAAAGCGCCATGATACTCAACTATAAGTTGAGGGCATGATCATGGACAAATGCTGTCATGATCCAAAGTAAGTAACAATGAGAGAAAAGCAATGTAGAATTATTAGTGCCTGATGAAATTGGGTGTGCCTCAGTTGCACGGTTGTGGGAGTGGCTCAATAGACCTTAAGTTCCCTGCGGGAGCAATAAGAACAACCCAACTTTATCCAACAGGTAGTGTTACATATACAATGTGTATAGAAGAAAATAATACTTAAAGATTTTACTGTCTAACTCTTTCTGGTATTCTTTCTGAAAGCAAGTCTCAGGATTGAAAGGACATGCTTCTCTCCACTATATAACCATGCATATCAAAGTTACTCTCATTACAAGGGAATACATTTCTAATTAAAAAAAAAGAACTCTGGGGAAGAATATGTGATATTGATTAAATAAAGATATATTTTATAATATATATCATAATAACTTTAATAACTTATTTGCTTTCTTATACTGAAACTACAAAAAATCTAATGACTAGAAAAGAATGAGTGAAGTATTTTTGTCTCAATGAAGTATTTTTGTCTCAATGAATATCTACAGAGTTCCTACTAATTGTACAACTAAAAATTTAGAGTAAGAAGCTAATCTATAAGTTCAATCTAATGGCAGATATCAGTATTGTATATAGACCAAGAAAAAGAAATAGGAAAATAGAGAAAATAAAGACATTCGATACATACTAGCAGAATTATTCAACAAAATTGCCAACTTAGTACTTGCTTCTGGTCACTTATTGACTGCAGCATTTGTTTCACTTTTAATGTTTGCATTTCTTGATAGAAAGTAATTGCTTAATTAATCAAGTAGCTGCTTTAAAGAGACAGCATAATCTGTTTTGATTCTTTTATTCCTGGGGAAAATCTTAGATAAATGGCATTTTCACTGCTCTCAATTTCTATTTGTATATTTCAGTCTATTCTAAGTGAAACAAGCACTTAACTGCACTATCAAATTGAAGATAAACCCTCAGGAAAAGTGGGCTAATTTACATGCAGCTTATGGTGCTTTTTGTAAGAACATGTTTGACTTTGCACTTTTCCTTGGTAGCAAATGGGAACAGAATAAGTGTAGTGTGCACAATTCAGTTGACAGCTTAAAAACCTTAATAGCATTTGGGCCCTTTTTATGCTATATGTTCCTAACAATGCAAATTTTATAGGACAGTAAAATCTCTGATACTTTTTTAAAAGAGCATTTACATGATTTCAGATCTGAAACCAAAAAAAAAAAAAAAAGAAGTTAATGTGACATACCCAGACTAGAGAAAAGAAATTTTAAAACAAAGGTCCCATTTATTTATTTCTTCTTTAATTGAAATTTTATGGAAATTGTTTAGAATTACATAAGCTAAATGTAGAAATACTTTTTGTTCTAATAATGGATTCCCGATGTATTTTATGAAAAATTACTTAAAATGAAAAGTGATAACATTTTATTTATTAAAGATGGACCAATACTGCTTTTCATTTATAAATTAAGTTGGGAAAAAAGAGCAAATTTTGTAAAGTGTAGGAAACAATTACAGATACATTTTATTGTTTGGATCATGTACTGCTACAAGAGTATGTTCACTATAAATTTCATTTCTCTTCCAAAAAGAACACGCTACAGACACATATTTATATTTACATATAAATTCTGTCATCTTAGTTGACCTGTCTATGAATATACTGAAATTAGTAGAAGTAACTTTGGTATACCTGGAAAGCCATGATAGAATGTTGGAAACAAACTCATAGGCCTTGTCAGTTTCACACATTGCATTAGAATCTATTTGGTCAATAGCCATTAGATCCTTTTACATAAATTTGAGTGTACTCAAGTAAATATGCGATTCCTGACTTCCTATGAACGACATCTACTTATTATGAGAACAGGCAATTGTTAGCTTTGGAGTTATCTTGGATCATCACAAAGCTACTTAGTTTTTAAAACTGCTTTAATTTATTTTTTTGAAGTGAATATTCCAATTTATTATTCCATAGCTTCTCATTTTAACATTCATACTGTCTTTTTTTTTAAATATTAGTGAAACAACATGTGGTACAGTTGTTGGTTGACCTTACAAGTTTTTGTACTTGGGTTTTGGTCATACAATAATCGAGTACCCATCCCTCCACCAGTGTCCATTCTCCACAACCAATGGTCCCAGTAACCTTCCCCTCCCTCCCATACCCCCCATCCCATCCCGCCTTGTGGCAGGGCTTTCCCTTTTGTTCTTTTACTCCTTTTGGTTTCTAAGGTTTGCAGAAGAGGCATTGAGTGGCAAACATGTTTGGTCTATAGTCTACTTTCAGCATGCATCTCCCATTGTGGGAAAATCCTCCCAACACCCTTTGCTTGGTGTTCCGTTCTCTGTTTGAGCTGCCCTTTCCCATAGCATGTAACGCTGCTTTAATTTCTGTGTTAGTTGGAAGTGCAGATGAAAGGTTTTGGTGATTTGATATATTTAAAAATATTCTGGACTTTTGAATAAGTCTTAGCACTCTTCAACGACGTTCATCAATTTGAATTTTTATGACTTTCTTCTTATTATTAATAGTTTCTAGTACAAACCGGAATTTGAGCATGGTGGTACCTGCATTTGTATAGATTCTCTTCTCAAAACAAGAAGAGTGTTCTGCCACAATTTTGATTTTATCAGTACAGCAAATCCTAGTTTTCTTTTATCACAAGCAATTAAATTGGTCTTACAGTAACATTTGATCTCAGGGAAAGTAATTTACTTAAGAAAATGGTTTCTTTTTATTTTTTTAAATGTTTAAGTGTTTTAGGATATTAATGTTAAAAAACATTAACTTTAAACCACCTCCAGCCATCTCTAAAATATAAGTAATCCTACATTATAGTCTGCTGCCTATAGTGCAGCTTTTAGTCCATTCCTCATTCATTTTGGTAAACTTAGAGTCTTAGAAGTTGTTTCCATCGATCATTATTTTCTTACTTTCTTTGTTTGATTCCTCCGCCCCTCTCGGAGAGCCCGGCAAGCTACTGAGAGTATCTCGCCCACATGGCAAAGCCTGGCAAGCTACCTGTGATGTATTTGATATGCCAAATACAGTAACAACAAGTCTCACAATGGAGATGTTACTGGGCCCGCTCGAGCAAATTGATAAACAACGGGAGGACAGTGACAGTGACAGTGACATGATTGAGAGTATTGGTGTTTGTCCTTCTTTCTCTGACTTATTTTACTTAAGAGAATCCCTTCCATTTCCATCCATGTGGTAGCAAGAGGCAAGATTTCATTTTATTTTTGTATCGAGTTCTATTATAAAAATATTAGATTAAATCATACCTCTTGTATGTATATCATGTGCTCAACCCTTTGAGCAATCTCTTAAGAGCCTTACTTTTGAACTGTTTTTGTTTGTTTGTTTATTTGTTTTGGACCACAGACATACGTTCTCAAAGCTTACTCCTGGTTCTGTACTCAAGGAAGTCTCCTAGAGGACTTGGGATATATTGAGTGACAGAGACCCAACCCAGGTCAGCCATATGTGAGGTTAATGTTCTATATGCTGTACTAGCTCCCTACACCTATAACTGGAGTTAACCCATTTTAATGATATTTGATTTATTCCTCTGCTGATAACATGCTGCTAACATTATTAGAGTTTTGTAGACAATATCAGAAAAAAAACTTTTTCCCATTTTAATTTTTATGCAAGATACTTTCATTATTCTATGGCATGTGACGCTTTATATAAAACTGAGAACGAAGAGTGTATGTGTAATAAAATTTAAACAATACAATAATATAGATGTATTTTTCAACCCTAAGGAAAGAAAATGAAAATTCACTGGAAATTAAGTAATTGAAGAAAAATAATAAACACCATTCTGTTCTATTTATAAATTGTTGATATAACAACACTAAGGGCTAGAGTGATAGCACAGCGGTAGGGCGTTTGCCTTGCACGCAGCCAACATAGCTGACCCGAGTTCGATTCCTCCGCCCCTCTCAGAGAGCCTGGCAAGCTACCAAGAGTATCTAGCCCGCACAGCAAAGCCGGGCAAGCTACTCGTGACGTATTCGATATGCCAAACACAGTAACAACAAAATCTCCAATGGAGATGTTACTGGGCCTGCTCGAGCAAATCGATGAACAACGTGAGGACAACAACACTAAAAAACAGGAGGTTTTTAAGTAACCAAATAGTTTAATTCAGTGTTGAATATATGAAAATTTTCCTGCTAAGCTCATTTTAACTGTTACTCTAAAAATATAGCTATTTCATTATTCATTACCATCCTATCAATTGTCTTGAAAATCACCTTTTGGAAACTTTCCATCTTCCTGGAATTTTAAAGCTCTGATATTAAAACACTTTTTAAAAAAGTTTGCTTAAGTGAATTAAAGATCTCAATATCAGACCTGAATTCATAATTTACATGGAGGAAAATGTAGGCAGAACCCTCCATGACATTGAAGCTAAAAGTGTCTTTAAGGATGAAGCACCACTGAGCAAGCAAATGGAAACAAACATAAACAGATGGGACTGCATTAAACTAAGAAGCTTATGCACCTCAAAAGAAACAGTGAGCAAATTACAGAGAGAGCCCACGGAATGGGAAAGAATATTTATCCAATACCCATCTGATAAGGGATTAATATCCTGGATACACAAGACACAAGTAGAATTGTACAAAACAACAACAAAAAACAAACAAAACAAAACAAAACAAAAATAACCCCATCAAAAAATGGGGAGAAAAAATGAACAGAAGCTTCTTAAAAAAAATACAAATGGCCAAAATGTACGTAAAAAATATGCTCTACATCACTAATTATCAGAGAGATGCTAATCAAAACAGCAATGAGATATCATCTCACACCAGAGACTGGCACACATTCAAAAAAACAAAAGCAGACAGTGTTGGCATGGATGTGGGGAGAAAGCGACACTCCTTCACTGTTGGTGGAAATGCCAACTAGTCCAGCTTTTTTGGAAAACAATATGAATATTCCTTCAAAAACAAGAAATTGAGGGTCTGGAGCAATGGCACAGCAGGTAGGGCATTTGCCTTGCATGTGGCCAACCTGGGTTTGATTCACAGCATCCCATATGGTCCCCTGAGCACCGTCAGGAGTAATTTCTGAGTTCATGAGCCAAGAGTAACCCCTATGCAACACCAGGTGTGACCCAAAAAGAAAAAAAAGACAGTATAAAAAACACAAAAACAAAAATTGAGGGGCTGGAGTGATAGCACAGCAGGTAGGGCATTTGTCTTGCATGCGACTTACCCTGGGTTCGATTCCCAGCATTCCATATGGTCCCCCGAGCACCGGCAGTAGTAATTCCTGAGTGTATAAGCCAGGAGTAACCCCTGTGCATCATTGAGTGTGACCCAAAAAGAAAAAAAAAAACAAGAAATTGAGCTTCCATATGACCCACAATATATTCTGAGGGGAAAAAAACACAGTAGAAATGATATCTGCACCTATATGTTTATTGCAGCACTGTTCACAATAGCCAGAATCTGGAAATAACCCAAGTGCCTGAGAACAGACAACCAGTTAAAGAAACTTTGGTATATATACACAATGGAACACTATGCAGCTATTAGGAAAGATGAAGTCATGAGGTTTGCTTAGGACATGGAGAGTATCATGCTAAGTGAAATGAGTCAGAAAGAGGGGAACAGACATAGAAGACCTCCACTCATTTGTGGGAAACAAAATAACATAGGATGAAATTGATGTCCAAGGACACGAGAGACAAGGACCAGGAAGATTGCTCCATGGTTGGAAGCCTGCCTCATGAGCTGGCAAAGAAGGCAGCTGGGATAGAGAAGGAATCATTATGTCAATGATGGTTGGAGGAATCATTTGGGATGGAAGATTTGTGCTGAAAGTGGATAAAGGACCAGAGGTAATAGCTTCTTAGTATCTATAGTGCCAACCATAATGCCCTAAAGTAGAGAGAGAGTATGGGGGGAAATTGCCATTGAGTCAGGGGAGGGTTGGGAAGGGGGAGATAAAGGGAACATTGGTGGTGGAACATGTGCACTGGTAGAGTGATGGGTGTTCCATCATTATATGACGGAAACTCAAACATGAAAGCTTTGTAACTGTATCTCACGGTGATTCAATAAGAATAAATAAATAATCACAAAAAATTTTTAAAAATAGAAAAACTTTGCTTGCTTTATTTATTTTCCCAAGAAACAAAGTAAAAGATCACTTTGCAAACCAAATTTAGCTCTCATCACTCTGTACTGAAAGCACCTGAAGAATCATAAAATTGAAGACTGCATCATCGAGTTTTTTGTCCTCAATATTTTTGAAACTGTCACACATTATAAAATGATTTCCTGGCTTCAATTATTTCTTACCCTGATTATTCAGTCCTAAATCCCACATTTTAAAGTAAACACTTTAAAGGAAGAATCCAGCATTGCTATTTCTGGGATTTCTGAACTCTAATTTGTGAAGTGAATATTAACAAAAAAAATAGACAAGCCCTAACAAAAATGAGGACATTTGTAGCTTACTAAAAGTATTTCATCTTTAAAAATTGGATAATATGGCCATGATACGGCTAGAGCGATAGCACAGTGGTAGGGCGTTTGCCTTGCACGCAGCCAACATGGCTGACCCAAGTTCGATTCCTCCACCCCTCTCAGAGAGCCCGGCAAGCTACCGAGAGTATCTCGCCTGCACGGCAGAGCCTGGCAAGCTCCCCGTGACGTATCCGATATGCCAGACACAGTAACAACAAAGTCTCCAATGGAGACGTTACTGGGCTCGCTCGAGCAAATCGATGATCAACGGGAGGGCCTTTACTTTACTTTTGAAATGGATAAAGGTTTTTAAACATTTTAAGCGCACCAATTCAACATGGAAAATGGAAATAAACTCATAGATAAAAATAAATAAAAAAGAATAAGTGAAGAAAGGATGTGTAAGATATAGTGAGAACAGAACAGGAAACATACCACTTGAGGGGGTTAGGGGTTAGGATTGGAAGAGGTCAGTGTCTATGCTGAAGGGAAACATGCAACCAGGGGGAAGAAGTGGTACTGAATGATGGTAACTTCATCAGCAACAGTACTGTAAATCACAGTGCAAAAATGTATATTAGTTGTTAAAGTAACATCTCCATTTGTCCCTGCCACGTGCTAGTGTAGTCCAGTGACATCTGCTTACTCCAGGAATACGAAGAGCATCAAACCATTTGTTCAGGGTCTTGAAGAAGTCCGATCATCTCGAAGGTGGGTGGCCAGGTTTTCTTTAGACGTCCTGTGGAATCCAGTCAGTAATGGCTCTAGTCTAGTGGTCATTTCTAAATTGCATTATGTGTCAGACCCATCTGATTTTTGGCAAATAAGGCAGCGTCCCAGATCCTCAATCGTGGATGGAGGTTGGAATTCTGGATTGCTTCTCTCACTTGAGAGAAATGGAGGACGTTACTGGGCCCGCTCGAGCAAATCGACGAACAACGGGAGGGCCTTTACGGCCATGATACAGACTCAGAAATAAAGCTCTTGGAAGAGAGCAACATAGAACGACATGCTGTAGAGATGCCTCCAGACCTCAAGGTAGGTTGTCTCATCAGGGGGAAACCTAGAGACGGTGGGTGAGTCACTCTCGTAACCCCAAAAGAGCCCCAGCAGCCGAAAACGTCCAGAACTCAATTACCACCATACTCGAGGCTGCTCTCCACAGGCTTGGATGAGCCTCACCCCTGAGTTAATCTGTTGTATTACCATAGCTTAAATTTTAGAATTCCTGGAGCTCATGACCATGAGCATCTCATGGTTTGCACCACTGATGCACCAAGGTAGCACACCATACTTGATGGGGTTTAAAGTAGAAGGCAACCAATTTCAGGGGAAAATACATATATGCACACAAGACACAAGGCTCAGTCTTTTTTATTTTTTAATTGACTCACCGTGAGATAGTTACAAAGCTTTCATGATTGAGTTTCAGTCATAAAATGATAGAACACCCATCCTTCCACCAGTGCACATTTTCTTACACCAATGTTCCCACTATCCCTCCCCTGACCCCACCCCCTACGTCTGTGGCAGACGATTCCCTTCTTACTCTCTCTCTGCTCATGAATCATGAGGGTTAACAAGGTTCAACCTTTAACAACATGTTAATAATCTCTTATAGAAGGGCTTGATGGCTCCAGAGTGAAATTCAGCAATCTTTACACACTTTCCTCTAAGAAAACTTTTTTTGGGTCATTTTTAGCAGATTATTCATAAAAAGCAGTACAAAATAAATTATTTCAGTTCTACTTTGGGGCTGGGTTTGGGGCTCAAGGTGGAAACATTTGAAATATGTTTGTAGGAAGGTGTAATGGTGGTGGGACCGGTATTCAAACATTAAATGTAATAAATTATTGTGAATAACCTTATAAAAATAAAATGAAATAAAATTTATAAGAATATTTTTTAAATAGATGATAAACACATAGTTGGAGAAATAATAAAATATTTAAAATTCTGTGCCTAGAGACATAGTACAGATGATAAGGCACTTACCTTGCACATGGCTAACCCAGGTTTGATACTCTGTACCTCATCTGGTCCCCAAAGTTCCATCAGGAGTAATACTTGATCACAGAGAGGCAAGTTTAAACCCTGAGTTTATATATATATAGAGAGGGGGGGGGAATATATGAAGGAATATATAAAGGAATATATATATATATATAATATATACACACGTATATATATTCCTCTATGATTTGCTGCCTACTATCTGAACCCCATCAAATATGGTGTGGTAATTATGGAAAATGGGTAGGGAGTGTCTTAATGTCTCCCTGTGTATATACTGTGTTTGTGTGTGTGTGTATATATATGTAAAATGTGTGTATATGCATGTATATATATGTGAAAATGTAATTTTGGAGGTTTTACGTCAAATAAAGAAATGCCCTTGGGTAGTGTCAGCCCAGCACCGCCTCTCATTGGGGCATAAGCCAGCCCAAGCCTATGGCCACTGCCAGATGTGCTCTCCATCAGCTAGGCTCCACCCAGTGATCACCCCACCCAGGAAACAGAAGCGCAGCCAAGGCCCCAGTCGCCAGCTCCCAGTGCCCTATGCAGTAATTACCACCCATGAACTAAGTGACGAGGCAGGAGTCCAGAAAGTCGCCTGAACACACAGTGCCAGCCGCAGTGCTACTAGGTCGGGGCAGCCCAGGGAGACTGGCACTGCCCACCAAGAAAGCCATACAACCCAGAAACTGGTAGGTGCCCCCCAGCCGGCATCACAGAGAATGACCCTCACCATGCAAGGCAGAGGTGGATGTTGGGGATGGACCCGGCAGCACAGGCGTGAGAGGCCCCCAGTGATACTGAAGTTCTTGTGGGTGACCTCCAGGAGTCAGAGATTGATGTGCAGGTCATCTGTGGAGAGATAGGCTGCGTAGTTGCTATTCACGAATATGGAGTTGATGTGGTAGGGTGTGTGCGTTGGCGAAGACCTTCCTGGTCTGGCTTCCACCATAAGTTCCATGGACTTCAGCACCGGTACCCACAGTGCTGTGCTTCTAAAGGCATCACAGAGCCTCCAGTCTTCATCCTTCAGATTATAGCCATCTGCTCTCGGCACGTTCACTTATTTTCCACAATTTAATAGTTTTTATCATTGGTGGAGAGCAGGAAGCACGCTGTGTACTGATGTGGCAACCACCTGATTTTATTGATTTTCTCCTCAATTTCTAGACTTTTCAGGTCAAACTCAGGCTCCTGACTCTGGATGGTGCTGAAGACGTTATACTCTCCCTGTGCCTGGGGATGGCCTTTATTTTCCGGTTCCCGCTAGAAGATAACGACTCGGCCATCTTGAATATTCTTATTCAAATATCTTAAAACATTTGTTCAACCATTTTATTAGTATTTTAAAAGGAATTTTATATTTTTGTAAGTTTTTTTTAAAGTTTTGGGCTGGAGTGATAGCACATGGCCGAGGCTGCTGACCGAGTTAGATTCCTTCGCTCTTCTTGGAGAGCCCAGAAAGCTATGGAGAGTATCCTGCCTATGTAGCAAAGCCTGGCAAGCTACCTGTGACGTATTCGATATGCCAAACACAGTAACAAGTCTCACAATTTGTTTTGAGATGTAACTGGTGCCCGCTCAAGCAAATCCATGAACAACAGGAGGACAGTGCTACAGTGCTTAAAGTTTTACATGTTCTTTCAAACATGCATGACTTCTCAAATTTTATTTTTTGATGTTATTGTTTATTGTTTCTCAGTTTATGTGGCTCTGCGTAACAAAGACTTCTCACATGTGAATCATGTTTGCTATACCTATTCCATATCCCTGTCCCCTATTTTTAATAGTTATTTTTATTGTTTTATGGGATAATTTGTTAAATATTTATAGCCTGTTAGCTACCGATAGGCATTGTTCAAATGATATATTTGGTTCACTGACCAAATTCGTCAAAGCCACTACCTTCATAAAGCTTATATTCTGTTAACCACATTAATCATTCAGATTTGAGACCTTGGAGATATTTCAAGAGGTAGAACACACATCTCTTATATATACTGCAACACTTAATCTCAAAAATGCTACCCCTTTTCCTTCAATCTGTCAGCACCGTTTTGTGTAATCTTGAAGACTGTCAGACTCTGATGTATATATATTATATATTAAACTCTGTTTAACGTTCATTGATTTAAAGAAGGCCTTTGATTCTGTTGAGACGGAAGCGGTCATTGAAGCCCTAGTCAATCAGGGCATTCAAGCCTAATACATCAAGATCCTCCATGAGCTGTATTGCGGATTCACTACCAGGATCTCACCATTCTACAAAGATGTGATCGTTGATGTCAAGAGAGGGGTTCGGCAGGGTGATACCATTTCACTGAAACTCTTCAGTGCCACCCTCGAGAATATCATGCGATGACTGGAATGGGAAGGAATGGGAGTGAAGATAGATGGTCGGCAATTACACCACCTCTGCTTTGCTGATGACATTGTTTTAATAACACCAAACATCAGCCAAGCGGCACAAACGCTGGCCGACTTCGACCGTGAGTGTGGAAAGGTAGGACTACAGCTGAATCTTATGAAGACAATGTTTATGAGAAACAGCCTCGTTCCGGATGCCCCATTCTCTCTCAATGGAACGACCATCTCCGAATGCAACAGCTATGTGTACCTAGGTCGAGAATTCAACATGACAAATGACCTGGCACCCGAGCTGCGCAGGAGGAAGAGAGCGGCTTGGAACGCCTTCAAGAACGTCGAAGAAATAGCTAAAAGGACGAAGAACCTCCGGCTCTGGGCACATCTCTTTGATTCCACTGTTCTTCCTGCATTAACATATGCCTTAGAGACTGGGCCCTATGCAAACAAGATGAGAACGCTATTCAGGTCTCCCAAAGAAGAATAGAAAGAGCTATGCTTGGAATATCACGTTTCACTCAAATGAGAGAAAGAAGCCGGAGTTCTGACATCCATCGACGATCAAGAATCAGGGATGCTGTCTCATTTGCCAAGGTGTCAAAAATCAGATGGGCTGGTCATGTAATGAGATTTAAAGACGACCGCTGGACTAGAGCTGTTACTGACTGGATTCCACAGGATGTCAAAAGACCGTGTGGCCGCCCACCTACCATATGGTCAGACTTCTTCGTCAAGATCATGAATGATCGGTTTGAGTGTCTTCATGTTCCCAGAGCGAACAGATGCCATTGGGCTACACTAGCACGCGACAGGGACAAATGGAGACGTTACTGGCACCTGCTCGAGCAAATCGACCACTAATGGGAAGTTAAGTGATTAAGTAAGTGATTAAACTCTGATGTGTATGTATATTATACATATAACTCTGTGACCTATATATTAAATAAACAATTTAGAGTTGCTAGAAAATTGTTTGCTTTTCATTTTTTAGTTATTGGGGAGTCAATTTCAATATTCCATTGAACTGAGTAGTTTGGATCCTGCTTGTAGGCTCACCATTTTACTTTCTGCATTTTATGAACTCATTTGGATCATCTTTCCTTTCACCTCCACATAAATTATTGGCAAGGGCTAAAGCTCAAGAACTTCATCTTCTCTTCCGTTTTATATTAATAGAAGAGCAGAAATGGCCCTCAGCATTTACAGACTCCTGAAAAAATTTTCCTTCCCCCCTCAATGCTCATTGCTTCATTAGCTCTCTGAGATTCACAGGAATAATATTTTCATTGCTGATTCTTATAATATTCTGTCCCATCAAGTCTTTACTATCTTCTCTGCATTCATTTTGTTCTCACCTCTTTCATCTCATGACCATATATCAAATTATATAATAATTTGTAGTTAAATGATACTCAAATTTTAATTTCAACTACTATCATAAAATATATTATCATAGAATGTTCTTATTCCCAGGATCTAAATAAAGTAATTTTATAATCATTTTTGCTTTTCCTTTACACTCATAACATCACTTTTTTGCATCTTGCCCAGCTTTTAATTATGGGATATTATCATTATTATTTCTGTGGCCTATTCAATATGCCATAAACAGTAACAACAAGTCTCACAATGGAGACGTTACTGGTGCCTGCTTGAGCAAATGATGAACAACAGTGCTACAGTGAAGTGCTATTATTATTATTATTATTATTCAGTCTTTCGTGTATATATTCTCAGTTATTTTAATTTTTTTATGCTTAAGTATACATGTCTTAAAAACACAAGTTTCAATTTACTCTCTATATTCTCTTCTATATCTAATCACTTAAATGTGGCTGACAAAAAAACACACATACATGTTAAGTGTTCTACTGTAATTAATTTTTACTGATCTCAAGTAAGCTTATGGAGATTCCTAATATATCTTCATCAATTCAGTCTTCTAGGACAATTTTAGAAATTTTGAATTCTTTTCTTTTATTTGATCAGATGCCATTTATTCCATTCTCCCCACGTGCCTGCCCCAATCTCTCTGAGCCTCCAATTCTAGTTGCACACTGCTCTTCATTCCCGTCTTCTCCTGTCTCTCCCACTCCTCTCTCCATGCTCCATCTCATAGCCCGGGCTATCTCTCTCCACGTGCTTGTTCCTGTATTCTTCTACATTCTTCTCTCTCTGTCTCCTTTCTATACTCTCCGTGGTCCATCTTGCGGCCCTGCTCTCTTACCTCTCTCCAGTTCTGTTGTCTTTCCAACTCTCCAGCACTCTGGGCCCACTGCCCCCAGATTTTGGTAGCAAAATCAACATTAGAAAGCCCTTCCTGAGGGCACACCGGGTTCAAAGGTAACACCTGGAGGATATTCTGAAGCCCTTCCTGACTGCCCAAGGGCAAAATACCTTTTAAGGTGTTTTTCTCCTTTCCTCAATCCAATAAATCTATCAACATCTTAATGCTAGTTATTTTTGTATGGACACAGTGAGAGATAACATTGAGGCTTGCAGGGCAGCTCTCCTGGGAACATCTTGCCACAGATTCAGACTACAGCACTCAGGCCAGATTAATCATTCCTAACCCTTATCACTTAATCACTTAACTTCCCGTTAGTCCTTCATTTGCTCGAGCGGGCGCCAGTAACGTCTCCATTCATCCCTGTCGCGTGCCAGTGTAGCCCAATGGCATCTGTTCGCTCTGGGAACATGAAGAGCCTCAAACTGATTGTTCATGATCTTGATGAAGAAGTCTGACCATCTGGTAGGTGGGCGGCCATGCGGTCTTTTGACATCCCGTGGGATCCAGTCGGTAACAGCTCTAGTCCAGCGGTCGTCTTTAAATCTCATTACATGACCAGCCCATCTGATTTTTGACGCCTTGGCAAACGAGACAGTGTCCCTGATTCTTGATCGTCGATGGATGTCGGAACTCCGGATTCTTTCTCTAACCCTAGCAGCGTCCAAATCTAGTTATTACTTTTCGGATCATGACAGCCTTTGTCCATGACCAATCTCTTATAGTTAAGCAACCACTTCCTGCCACCAATCCATTCTCAGTTCAGCTAATTCTTTTACATTTTGCTTCATAGTGAAAATATAATTAGCTTTTATACAAATTTTCCAGACATATATAAAGTATTTTTATTCAAATTCACATACCAAAGTATGTGAAGCCATTTTCCTCCTATTATAGTTGAATTTTGTACTTTCCTAACAAAGAGAAACTCAATAAACTCAACAAACTCCCTCTTCTGTATAATCAAGGTCAGGGTCATAGAAGTTGCTCCCTTTCCAAGGGATATTTTTATTCTTTTTTTATTTATAAAAATTTTTTCGACATAAAAATAATCTATGAAGTATAGTTTTATATGAAACAATCTTTGTGCTTTCCATTTTTCTCCAATACTGCCAAAATTCTCTATGTTCAGTAAAAGTTTTTGAAATATTTGTCTCAATTTTCCTTAGCTATGATTCCAATAAGACTTTATCATCCCCTAGCAATCTAATAAAAATTTTATAAAGTCCATCTTTTTTTCCCTCCACATACCTATTCCAATGGTTTTGTCTCAAGTCTCCATTTTTATTTGGCCTGCAGTATTGACTGTAATTGATCACACTTTCTCTCCAAGGTTTAAAAATCTGTTCTTTGTTTTCCTTAGCTCTGTCTAGAATAAGAAAAGAGTCTTCCACCTCAAAATATATCCTTGATAAAAGATTAATCTCATGGGAAGGGGTATGAAAAGAGAATGGATAATGGCTTTGGAAATCACATTTACATGTACAATCTACTTTTTAAGGCTATGTTTATTACTGCACCTAGAAAGAACTTTTCTTTTCAATGGAGGAAGCAGAATTTAAATATGCATAACATCATTTTCTCTCATGACCTCTCTAACTGACCTTCTTCTTCCCAATACCTTCTGCTTCTGCCAAGCTCATTTAATGATGACCTCAGAAGTCAAGTGGATGGGTTAATCAGCTTTGTTTGGTGTTTTTCGATTTTTTTAGAGAGAGAAGTGTAAATGTTATGAATAAACTTCTTTTTTTTCCTTAGAAACTTTGATTCTGATGCTTAATTGATTTTTTAGCTAGCCTCTGAAAAAACTGTGGATTCAGGATGATTTCCTCTGCTCTTTAAGAATACTTACAGGTCAGAAGTTCTGATTTTGACTTGAAATACTTATTAGTTATATTACTTGATCCCCAAATTTGTGTTTCTAAACTGAACCTATGTAATTTAGCATTGTGTATCTAGATATTTATTCAATATTTTCATTTGAAAAATACTCAAACTTCAAATGTAATATTTCTGACAGTAATATTCCCCTTATATACACTATACCTTATTCTTCATATATTGCAAAAAATGGTTATTAAATCCTTTGTTTCATTTTGTCCAAATAAAATGGATTTTCTTCATCTTAAAATAACTTTAATCATGGTCATCATGCAATATATAAAGGTAAAGGTAAAGGTAAAGGCCCTCCCGTTGATCGTCGATTTGCTCGAGCGGGCCCAGTAACGTCTCCATTGGAGACTTTGTTGTTACTGTGTCTGGCATATCGAATACTCTCGGTAGCTTGACAGGCTCTCAATGTTATTTTCTTTATAATATACATACATATATATCTTCACTTTATTTTAAATACAAAACTAGGGTAACTTTAAAATAAAAGAGTAGCTATTTCATGAAAACTAATTCATGATTGAGTCTGTTGACTTGTCCTCTAATCAAGCATAGTACATTCAATTAAATGAATTGTGTGTGTTTCTAAAGTAGATTTGGAATTTGGGGGGTGGGCAATTGGGGCAGTGGGGAACTGGGAATCACTCTCAATGTTTGGGGTTACTCCTGGCTCTTCAGTGTGATGCTAGGATCAGATCCATAAAAGGCAAACACCTGACCATCTGTACTATTGCTAGGGTCCCTAGACTGTTGGAATTCTTGAAATTTGAAGGCTTGCATACAGAGTTTTTTCTTTGATTCTGCTTGGGAAAGCAGGGAAAGCAATATGGGACTTTTAAACTGTTTATTTATTTTTGTTGTTTCTTGTTATCTCCGGGGATCTCTCGATTTTGTAGATAATATGATTTCTAACACTAAGCACTTGCATAATAAGAGCATCTCATAATGTCATCTTGTAACTAGAAGTTCATTCTGTGGTGGTTGGAAGGCCAGCAAATGAGAGGTACAAAGATGGATAAAAGAACCTAACTGGCACACATTGTCAGTTTGGAAGACAGCAGACTCAGGTCTTCAAAACAACCACCTTGTCTGTATAGTTACAAGAGAGTTTCTACAGGGAAGGATCACGGAAGACAGGATGTGTTACAGACTAGTTGGTGCCCAAATGTACAGCAAAATACTATCCTGGACCGGATGCTGAAGCACACTAATTTGCAAACTTAAAAACTGGGTTAGACTTTTGGAGAAAGTAAACTGGGGATAAACTGCCCTAATCTTTGTCCTTGCCTATTACTCTTTGTTTTGTTTACACTAGAGCTTTAAATCTCTCTCTTTTTAGAGTGGGGGGAGGGGTGTTAGTGGGGTGAGAGGGATACCAGAGACCTTAGTGACAGAATATATAGACTGGTGGAGGGATGGTTGTTTAATCTTTATATGACTGAAACTCAAACATAATTTTGTAACTGTAGCTCATAGTGATTCAATAAAAAAGAGAAATTAAAAATGTACAAATAGATCTCTATTTTTTCCCCTTTATGAGCCCAGGCCAAGACTCTGATGAACTTCCTTCTCATTTTCAGTATCTCTTTGATTGCTAGGTAAACGTCCTGTCCTACATTTTACTTCTTTCATTTATTAAGTGTAGCTTTTAGTGAAAAGGAGTTTGTAGAAGAGGAAGGATCTGAAATTTTTGTGAGAAAGATAATTTCAATTTTGTAGAAGCCCCAAATTATCTATTTTTTAAGGAGGTTTGAGTCATACCCAGTGGATCTACCATGCAAGAGCCTTTATTCTATCTCTTCTGCCCACAGAACTATTTAGATTAGCTGCTGCCAGAGATGACAATCTAATCCTCAACTCTATTTTTAAGTGAATTATAGCTAACAGATATTTCCCTAACTTTTGATTTAGAATTATAAGAAGTTTATATGTATCTTGTTGACAATATTCAGGCACAGTAAAATTAAGCTTCTCTCTTAACTTCTCTCAATTCTGATTAATTATCATTGGCAGAAGATGAACCAGAGTGATATTGCAAGGGCCGGGCATTTGCCTCGCATGTGACTGACCCAGAATCAATTACAGAGCATGTCATATGGTCCCCTGAACCCCACCAGGAACCATGCCTGAACCAGTAGCCAGGCTTAAGCCCTGAGGACCATAAAGGTTGCCCTGCCCTCCCACAGCCTCCCTTTGAAAAGCAGTGGTAGAAGAAAACTTAAAAAAATATGTATTTCAGAATCAACCACTGCTATTTTTTTTTAGTTTTTATTATTGAAACACCATGAGGTACAGTTGAAGATTTATAAATTTTTGTGCTTGGGTTTCAGTTATACAATGATCAAATACCCATCCCTCTACCAGTGCCCATTTTCCACCACCATGGGTCCCAGTATCCCTCCCACACCCATTCCCCCCATCCCACCCTGCCTCTGTGGCAGGGCATTCCCTTTTGTTCTCTCCTTTTGGGTGTTGTGGTCTGCAAAAGAGGCATTGAGTGGCAATCATGTTCAGCCCATAGTCTACTTTCAACATGCATCTCCGCTCCTAGGAGGATCCTCCAGACACCCTTTATTTGGTCCTCCCTTCTCTATCTGAGCTGCCGTTTCCCCTAGAATGCCTGGCTGGCCTCTAAGCTATGGAGTAATCCTCCTGGTACTGATCTCGGCTATTCTTGGGTATTAATCTCCTATTTTGTTACTTTATATCCCCCAGATGAATGCAATCTTTCTATGTCTATCCCTGTCTTAATATTTATTTATTGAATCACTGTGGGAAGAGTTACAAAGTTTTCAGGTTTAAGTCTCAGTCATACAATGATCAAAAACCTTTCCCTTCACCAGTACTTATTTTTCACCACCAAGAACCCCGATAAACCCCCTTCCACCCCTCCCAACGCCTGTGAGGCAGATGATTTCTACTTAACTCTCTATCTACTTTGATTACATTCATCACTTCAACAAAAGATGTGCCATTATTGTTTAGAGTTTCCACCCAATAATCAGAACTGCTGAAAAAGCATAGTGAAATAATTTGTTTTCTATACCTGGTTATGAGGACCATATGATGTCGGCCGAGCAATTTTTGATTTCTGATATTTTGCTTATTAAGTCTGGAGGGGTTTCTGCCAAGAGCCAGATAATTATGAGATTGGTTTCTGTGGCTCTGGAGTCATGGCTTTGCCATAGAGCCACTTGTGGGTGACAACTCGTGACCTCGGTAGGGCGTGAAGGACGAGCCGGGAACACCTCCCTTCCCATGAGGTTGCAGTTGACCCATTACTGCCGGCTCATACCTGGCTTTCCAATAAGCTCTGAGGCAGAGGCCACCTTGCCGTGGGGAGGAGGGGGGCGGGGAAATGGCGGAAGGGAGTGACATGCTTTCCCTCCTGGGGAGGCATGGTACCGTGGATTAACACATAGTCCATTCACTTTTCTGCTGCAATCTGCTGGGCTCTGTATTAAATCCTTGTGCCTCTGAATCCATGGCCGTGCCGGAGAGCCACTCTCAACCACTGCTATTACTATATAGGTTAAACTGAACCAAAAAATAAAACAATCTTTTATTATAATTTGAATGGAATAATTAAACTGAATATGCATTTAAAGACAAAGTATGTAGACAGAAATAATTTGTTCTTTCAAATAAGATTTAGTATAAGTCTGATCCAGAAAAATAATGCCAGGGAAGCTATCTAAGGAAGAAAATTACTAATGACATTATTTAAAATGTCAATGACCAATATATTAACTTTCTCAATTAATAGAAGAGAAATATCCACTTAAGAACAAAAAATTGAATTATTGGCTGAGCATAAACCACACATTGATTTGGGAAGCAATTCAAATTCTTAGTAAGTTCAATGATTCTTAGTGACTGCAAAGTAAAAATTTTGTTCACTGTTACAAACCATGGTTTTACTGAGATATGACAATGTCCAGTGGTTGTTATTTGTAACTATTTACCACATCATATATAGCAATGTGTAGCACTGTAGCACTGTCCTCTCGTTGTTCATTGATTTGCTTGAGCTGGCACCAGTAACATCTCCAACGTGAGACCTGTTGTAACTGTTTTTGGCATATAGAATACACCATGGGGAGCTTGCCAGGCTCTGCGACACAGGCGGGATACTCTTAGTAGCCTGCTAGGCTCTCTGAGAGGGACAGAGGAATCAAACCCGGGTTGGATGCATGCAAGGCAAATCGCTCCAGCCATACTTGCAAATTTTTTTTGCTTTGTTTGGGGGTTATGCCCTACTGTGCTTAGTGCTTACTTCTTCCTCTATACTTATGGATCACCCCTGGCATCAGGGGACCCTATGGGGTTGGCCATGACCTGCCCATGACCCTATGACCTGGGTTGGCCATGTGCAAGCACCTACCTGCTATCCTATCTCTCTAGACTGTTTTTATTTTTCAAAAATAATGTATTTAGTTAAAGAATATGAGTTAAAATTATTGATAGTTGAATTTTAGGCACATAATATTCTAGCACCAATTCCACAACTAGTGTTAGCTTCCCTCCAAGGTTGATTGATCTGCACATGTCCGACTATGTTCTCTCCTGTCCTCTCCCCCAATCCCTCACCACTCCACCAGCCCCTCCCCTGACCCTGGGGCCTGCCACTCAGACAGACACATTTCAAAGTTTGTTGATTATGGTTTGGATCTCAGTTTCAGTGTTGTTGAGTCTGTGCTTAGGATATATAGCTATACCTCTTGCCCATGTTATTGGTATACTGTAAGCCCCTGAGCACTCTTACCCCAATACTTCCTTTTCTTAATTTCTTCCTTCTCCTTCAATTTCTTTCCTTCTCTCTCTTTCTGCTCCCTATATTCTGAGGTCAGGGTAATCTAGACACATCCCCTTTGCACATTACATTTTCCCATCTTCTCAACACGATATCTTCCAATTACAATCAAGTTGCAGCAAGGTGAATGAATTCATGGTTACCTGCATGTGCATAATGCAGCCCATTGTGTCCATTTACCACCTATCCATAATCCGTTCATGTGTCATTGGATATCTCGTTCATTCCATATCTTAGCTATTGAACTGAGTGATGTGACGAATAAAGGTATGCATAAGATCTTTCGAATGAATCTTTTGTGTCCTGGGGGTAGATGTCCCAAAGGGAAGATGCTGGGTCATATGGCAACTCAATTCTAATTTTACTGAGAATTCTCCAGACTGTTTTCCACAGTGTTTGGATCAGCAACATTCCTACCAGCAGTGGATGAGAGTTCCCTTTTACCACATCCCTGAAACAAGTTGTTCCACTATTTTTGATGTGACATTTTCACTGGGTGAGATAATATGTCATTGTCATCTTGATTTGGAGTTCACAAATAATGTGTTTTTTTTATATGTCTACTGTCCATCCAGCTCTCTTCTCTGAGAAATGTCTGTTCATTTTCTCTCCTAATTTTTTGATAGGAATTTTGAACATTTTTGTTGATGATATTTGTGAGTACTTTATATATCTTGGACATCAACACTTTATCTGATGTGTTGAATGTGAATACATTTTTCTTCTACTTAGCTGTTTTTGAACTTTAGCCCATGTTTCTTTTGCCATGTAGAAACTTTTTAATATAATGCAGTCCCATTTATTTATTTTTAATTCTCTTGCCTTTGCCAGTGGTATAATATGATTGAATACCGTTTTGTGGTCCAAATCCTGGAGTATTCCCCTAGATTTTTCTCCATGTGCTTTATATGTTTTGGTTGGATCTCATGTGATTCATTCACTTTGAATTGACTTTTGTGTAAGGTGTGAGATATGAATACAGTTTTGAGGCTTTGCACATTGTTATAAAGTTTTCTCAGGACCATTTTTAAAAAAATCTATCTACTCCATCTCAAGTTCTTGGTTCTTCCGTCAAAAATTAACTGACCATAAATATGGAGTTTTGTTATTGGATATATGATTCTGACTCATTGATCTTTATTCCAGTACCATGAAGTTTTGATCACTATAGCTCTCTACTTTAGCTCCAAATTTGGTAATGAGTTACCTCCCAATTTTCTTTTTTATAGTAGAGCTTTGGCTATTTGGGATCTTTTCTGATTCCATAAAAAAATTATTACTAACTTGTATAAGTCCCAGAATGTCTGGATTGGTTGGGGATTACATTGAATATATATAATTACATAGCTTAGGAATTTTAATAGTAATTATATTACAAACTGTGAGTATGAAATATTTTTTCATTTCCTCAGATTTATTCTATCTATTCCTAAGTAATTTAAAATTTTCATTGTAGAGAACTACAGATTCTGTTAAGTTGATTATAGATACTTAATGTTTTTGGACAGTCTTTGAAATTAGATATGCTTCTTAATTACTTTCCCTCTGACTCATTTTTTTGTATATATAAATGATACTATTTTTATATTGATTTTACAGCCAGCTACTTTGTTATATCATAGTATTTTTTCTAGGAGCTTTTATGTAGACTCTTTAGGTCTCCTATATATATATTACCATGTCATTGGCAAATAGAAATAATTGAACTGTTTTACAATTTGGATCCATTTGCTTTTCTTACATAATTGGTATAGCTAATTATAGTACCATTCTAATACTATATTGAATGAAAGTGGAGACAGTGGGCATCTTTGCTTTGTAGCTGATCTCGGAGGGAATGCTTCAATTTTTTCACTATTAAGAATGATACTGGTGGGGCCAGAGCAATAGTACAGTGGGAAGGGTGCTTGCCTTGCATGCAGCAGACCTGGGTTCAAATCCCAATGCCTGATATGACCCCCTGAGCCTACTAGAAGTATTTCTAAGTACAGAGCCATGAGTAAGCCCTGAAGACTGTCAGGTGTAGCTTAAGAACCAAAAAGAAAAAAGGAAAAAAAATACTGTCTGTGGGCTTATTATAGACACTGTTACTATTTTGAGAAAGGTTCCTTCCACCTCTATTTTATTATGGGCTTTTATAATGAAAGGATGTTGGATCTTGTCAAAATCCTTCTCTGTATCAATTTATCTGATCATATGATTTTTATGTTTCCTTTCAATAATTTCAGTGTGGTGTATTTTGCTTATTGATCTGCACACATTGAAAATCCTAATGTTCTAAAATGAATCACACTTGATCATAGTGTATGATTTTATTTTTGACATGTTGTTGAATTCAATTAGCTAAGATTTTAAGAATTTTTATATCAATTTTCATCAGGGGAATTAGTCTGAAATATATTTTTTTCTGGAAATGACTCTGTTCTGGATATTATTATAATAATAGCCTGATAGAAAGTATAAGTAAGGGTTCCTGTATTTCAAGTACTTTGGAAAAGCTCAGTGTAAATGCAGCAAATATTTCTCTGAAGGTTCAATGAAACTAATCAGTGAACACATCTGGACCAGAATTTCCAGGTTTTTTTAAGTGTTGACTTAAACTCTGTAGAGTAGCACCGTAGCACTGTCCTACCATTGTTCATCGATTTGCTCGAGCAGACCCAGTAACATCTTATTGTGACACTTGTTGTTACTGTTTTTGGCATATTGAATATGTCACGGGGAGCTTGCCAGGCTTTGCCATGCGGACAAGATACTCTTAGTAGCTTGCTGGGCTCTATGAGAGGGCTGAAAGAATCGAACCCAGTTCTACTGGGCTGGCTGCACACAAGGCAAATGCCCTACCACTGTGCTATCACTACAGCCCAAACTCTGCAGAGTATATCATTCAATATATATGTATGTAAATTATACAATTATTTTAATGTTCATAAACATTAAAACTTTTACAGATTTAACAACAAAATAATTGGTAATACCTTCTGCATGCTAAATTTAATTTTAGAGAAGATATCTAAAAACTAGATTTCTATCTTTTATTAACTCCAAAATTAAGGACACAAATGAGAGTGTTTATTAGGGATAAAAGAATTATTACCCAGATATGCAGATCTAGGTAGGAAATCTAAGTGATACCTACAGATGGATGAAATTGGAATCTTATTTTTAGTGAGAGAAGTAATTTTTGAGATGAGTAAAAAAATCGAAGAGTTGATTGGTTTTCACAAGTTTAAACTATTCTGGAGCGATAGAACAGAGGAAAGGTGTTTGCCTTGCGAGTGGCCAGCCCAGCCAAGACAGGTTCTATTCCTCTGCCCCTCTCCAAGTGCCTGGCAAGCTACCAAGAGTATCTCGCCCACAAGGCAAAGCCTGGAAAGCTCCCCGTGATGTATTCGATATGCCAACACAGTAACAAATCTCACAATGGAGACATTACTGGGCCCTCTCAAGCAAATCGATGAACAACAGGAGGACAGTGCAGTGCTAAACTATTCTGGACTTTATCAATCTCTCTACCTATGTATCTAAATATGATTGATTAATCTCTCAGAAGGAAGGAAACGGAAATAAATGTTCTCCAGCTCAAAGTCTATGATCATCAGTTACCATGATGCAGATGATTTCTTAAGTAATTATTTGCTTGAAGATTTTTTAAAATAATTGATATTGGCCTAATTCAAAGGTATTTAGAACAGTTCAAAGAAGGCAAGTAATACAATTTTTTCTGTTATAGACTCCATTTTAAAACAAAATATTTTCTCAGAAGTCAAATTTTCATAGTGACATATTCTTTAAATTTATGTCAGTAAAACATGGTAAATGGATAACTGAGAGAAAATAGAATCAAACTTCAGAAAAAGACATTTTACTATAAAGTGTAAAAAAAACTTGCATCTTTGGTCCACTGGTGTTTTATTTATCTTGATGAAAAACATGCAGTATTTAGAGTCTATGCTGTTTCCTTTAACTAGAAAAAATTGTCCCCTCCCCCACCCCGCCAAAAACACTAACATTCTAGATCATTTAAACTACTGGTAGATATGGTGCAGGGGTGGAAAGATTAGATGCAATTACAATTAGTCTTCCAGTTGCTAAAAAATATGTTCGCAGGTTCAACAATAATAACATATTCAAGCTTATATATCATAAGCATAAAACCACTGAGAATCATCAGTTGCAGAAAAAATGGTAACAATTGGGACCGATTTTTCTTTTTATAAATGGATATTTATAAAGAGTATTGGTATTTATAAAACTTTCTCCCTCTCCTATTCCTGGATGAAGAGATTCTTAATTCATCAGTAAGTAAGGCAAATATGCAAAGAAAATATGCAAAGAAAAGTCTTTAAATAGCCACTCTTCTTTGCTATATTTTTTCTTTTGTTATCTTTTAAAATTTACTATTCCTTTCCCAGCCCCCTTTTCCTTTGTTTAACTTAAGGTGTTATATGGACTCAGGTTCCAGCCATCATTTTGGAGTACTAATCATAAGTGCTTTCATATATGCACTCATAATACAATACTAAAATTAATAAAGTTGGGCTGGAGCAATAGCACAGCGGGTAGGGCGTTCGCCTTACAAGCATGGCCGACCCGAGTTCGATTCCTCCGCCCCTCTCGGAGAGCCCGGCAAGCTACCGAGAGTATTGGATATGCCAGACACAGTAACAACAAAGTCTCCAATGGAGACGTTACTGGGCCCGCTTGAGCAAATCGACGATCAACAGGAGGGCCTTTACCTTTTACCTTTACCTTGCTTTCTCTTAAGGAAAGATATCTGCCTCAAATAATCTTTCTTTTACTGAAACCTGCCCAAGTTCTTTCTGATTATAAAATCTTTCATAGTGCACAAGCAATTTGCAGTACCTTTTACATGCTAGATAATCTGCTCTCTATTTATGAGCCATTTAAGAAAACCAACCATATCTCTAATTAATTCGGATGAGCAGCTGATTATATGTGGATTATTTTAGAATTATAAAAATAGTTAAACTGTTTTCAGATAAACTATGAACATAGTTTATTTGGATAAACATTTGCATCCCTCTCTACCTGTATATTATTGTTCAACACAGCTTTGGAGGAGAATCATGCTTAAAAATAGGAGAATTGTGCTGGAGAGATAGTACAGTGGGTAGGAATCTTGTAGCACTGTAACAGTGCACTGCCCTCCTGTTGTTCATCGATAAGGTCTCCTTTGTGAGTTTTGTTGTTACTGTTTATTTTTTTTTCTTTTTGGATCACACCAGGCTATGCATAGGCATTACTCCTGGCTCCTGGCTCTGCACTCAGGAGTTATGCCTGACTGTGCTCAGGGGACCATACGGGATGCTGGGAATCAAACCTGGGTTGGCCATGTGCAAGGCAAATGTCCTACCCGCTGTGCTATCTCTCCAGTTCCTGATTGTTGTTACTGTTTTTGGCATACTGAATATGCCACGGGGAGCTTGCCAAGGTCTGCCCTGTGGGCGGGATACTCTCTGTAGCTTGCTAAACTCCCGGAGAGGGACGGAGGAATAGAACCCTCTCAAGGAAGCTTGTACATATATTATATATGTATATGTATTATATTGTCTGTATAAAACCATCTGTGCTTTGTCTTCATTTGGGGGTGGGAAGAGTGGGTCAGAACCAGTGATGTTCAGGGTTTACTCCTTGCTCTGAGCTTAAGGATAACTCCCATTGGTACTCAGAAAACCATATGAAGTGCAGGAGATTGAATAGAATTCAGAAAGGTCCAAAACAAGCACCTTAACTCCTTTGCTATATTTCTTCCATCCTTGCTTTGAAGGCTAAATCTCTTCCAAAATGAGAGAGGAAATTTATCAGTAAGATATTTTAATAGACAACAGGTAGAAGACTGCCTTTAAATGTACCAATTTTCTGGAAAAGCTAGCCCACACAATCACATCATGTTGACTAAGAAGTTGCATAATTATGAGTGAAAGAAAGAGCATTAATAGAGCTGTTTTATTTTTATATAATTTTCAACTTGGCATCAAAAGTTTATCTTTTTATATATAAGTTGTCATATACGTGTTCTCGAAACTATAATCAATAGTAATCTGTTCAGTGATTTACATATGTCTGATGCACAAACTCAATACACAAACATACACACAAATACTTCAGAATGTTCTTCTGATGAACAAACAATAACATAGATATGTATTTTTTTTACTTTTACTTTTTTAAGTGAACCACTGTGAGATTCATTTACAAAAGACCCTAACAAAGTTGTTCATGATTAGGCTTCAGTTATACAATATTCCAACACCTATCCCTCCACCAGTGTACATTTCTCAACACCAGTGTCCCCAGGTTCCCTCTCCTCACCCACTATGCCCCCTCACCCCCAACTCCTCAGCCTGCCTCTATGGCAGGTGCTTTCACAGATATGTATTTAGGCGGTACACTTTCAGTTGCAAGTAGCAGAAATTCAATTCAAAGATTCACAAATCAAAAGGGCTATAATGGACTTTCATATATATGTAAAATCAAAGTTGAATGTAACTTGGAACATAGCAATTTTCAAGGCTTCATCTTTTTTTTTTGAGGGGTACAGGATCACACTTGGTAATGCTCAGGGGACCATGTGGTTCTGGGGATTGAACCCAAGTTAGCCACATTCAAGTCAAATGCCTTACCAGCTATACTACATTTCTGTTCCAATCTTCATCTTTCTATAGCTGCTGGGCTATCTCCTATTAGTGAGGAGCTTGGGATATGACAACCCTAAGATTTCAACTCATGGGAAATAAATTCTTTCTTTCATGTATGGAACTTAAACTCTATGAAAGTTCACATTAATCTCCTATGGGTCATTTCTGAATAACTAAATATTTTGGACCAAATCCTGGAAAATATGAAATTGTTGCAAATTGGCAATAAGACTCATTGTTTGAAAGTAATTATGGAGAGTATATTGCAGATCTGACAGTTTATAGAGCCTATGTGTGTAACTTCAGTTTTAAAAATATTTGTTGAGATTCTCAAGTGATGGGTTGCTTAATTCTTTTTTTAGATCTAAAGTTTTCTGCTTTTGGTTTTAAGTTTTATCACCTAGCACCAAATATATTTGAAATTTAATGAAATAAATCAGATATTTAATATATTTTAACCTTTTTTAAAGCTTACCTTTGTTTATAGACAACTTCTTAACCTCAACATGGCTTTTAAAAGCACATTTTATGCTCGCCTTTCACTGTGTCTCAGGCTTCTATAAAAGTGCTCTCATTCTTCCCTTTTATGTTTCCTCTTTTTCTATATTCCAATACATTTTCTTTTTTTGAAAGCTTCAGTTTTACAAGGTCAGTCAATAATTTCAGCAGTGTGCGAGTAAAGGATGGGATTTTTTTTCAAATGTAAATGGAACTCAGGATAGCTTTGTAATTGGTTTATTTTGCTTCTGTTCTTTCTAGCCACATACCAATTCCATATGTTCCATACAGTTTTAGGTGTTAGTGATGTCATGAACTGCAAACTGAAATTTTGGCAGCAATACAAAGAGCTATTTCTCAAAAGTACTTTGAATGTATTTGCTATTGCTAAACTAATTTATAGTGGGTGATCTGAGATCTAAACCTACAAAAGATATTTGCCTCAGAATGGACTTATTTAACTCACCCTTTGTTTCAAAAGGTAAAGACAATGTGGTTATAGAGTAAGTCAGCATAACACTGCAATGTCTTGATGAGACTTACCATATTATGAAGTTTTTTTTTGTTTGTTTAATTTTTAAAAGGGCAACAAATATTCTTGAATAGTAAGTATAGTGTGCATTTAAATCAATGGAAGAGAGTAAAATCATAAATTTGCTTTGAAGAATGGGGAACACTGGCTATTGCATGTAAGGGTTCTAACACCAGAAAAATGGCAGAAATACATATGAAGAGAATTGTAGCAGAAACCAAGAAACCCTTATTAGACAGGGGAAATTAAGAAATCACTCTGGCTAGGCCGTATCTTCATGTTAGCAATGCTATTCACCCCAGGATAAATCAATACCATCATTTAAAAAAAATTCTAGTAGGAAGTTTAATGGCAAAGACTAACACTTTCAGCAATGTAAATGTTGTCCACATTCTATATCTAAAGGAGAATACTAAGACCTAGATTTTTAGCAAATGTAAATATTACTGGTTGTTCCTACTGCATGCCAGGCATCAACGCTGCATATCTTAACCAGTCTTTTCCTTATACCCACTTTGTGATATAAGCAAACATTGGTATGTGAAGAACCTAAGACATCGAGTGGTTTGCCCAAACACATTCATGTATAATTTTCCAGTGCTAAATTATAAACCTAGTACTGTGATTCAATAACTGAGATATTAAATATTTTTTAAAGGTTCCATATTTTCAATGGTCTCTATAACGTTTTGATCAAAATATTTAATAATCAGCACAGATATTGCACACTTGCAATGCTTAAACTGCTCACTGCAATTTCATTTAAAAATAACTGTCTTCATAATAAATAACTTGAAATACAGCAGCTATCCCTCATTCAAACAAGCCACGACTAGTCCTTTATCACTTTAGGCAAATAGTAGAAGCTCTGAAGAAAAAGATGGCTGAAATGTCAGAGAGGGTCAAAGAAAAGCGAACAAAAGATCAGACAGCATCTCAGAACTGACTGTGTTCAGCACCATTAGAATGTGGATTATTTTTTTCAACCAGTTAATGGAATGGAAATTGCATATAAGATTTCTTTGCATCAATAAAAAGTAGTACAACAATGAGGTATTCTAGAAAAAAATAATGAGAATGTGATAAAAGAAATATTTTCACAGACTAGCTAAGCATCAAGTACTACTGAAGGTCAAATATTTTATATAATATATATATTTATGAAAAAAGCTGCTAAATCCATATGGTATATGGTATCTTAACATGTTATTAAAAATGAAAGAATGAATATACTTCCATCTTCAATTTGGGATGAAATTATATGACATATGAATTAGGGGTATAGAAGCTGACTTAAGTCAGTAACAAAATGACACAGTACTTTCTTTTTTCTTTTCTTTTTTATTTTTGCAGTAAAACAGCATTATAAAAGATGTAGACAAGGAATAACCAATTGACAAGAGAGTTGTCCAATACTGAGAAACAACCTTCACATTAGACCATCAGAAAGGTTAGAAATGGCTATTTAGGCTCTAAACATCTTGATTCATAAATGAATGAACATAATAGTCTAATGAAAAAACCTAAAACTATTCTATTGCAATATGTAACTGAATGATTATTAGCCTTGTTGTTCTTTCTTTAAAGAATAGGAGAGTTAATGATATGTTACAATTTGTAAGAATGTTGTAATTTACATTTATATTTGAGGGTTGCTTTCCAACATGCTGCTCTTAAAGGCTCCCGTAGCCTTTCACTAACACAATAAATGAAAGAGAAAAAAAGAAATCTTGCTTTAGAATTTGAGCAATCAGCGTTCTCCTAGCTTTTTTTTTTTTGCTATGAAAAGCACTGAGTAGAGAGAGTGAGGCTGCAAAGAATACATAATATTCAAAGCATCACTCTGGATTTCACATGCATATATAATTATTTTTCTTCCCCTTTAATTTTTACTTATTTGTTATAACACGTAAAAAAATTGCAGTGGAACCTAGTACCAATAATTACACTCCCAGGGGCAGGGAGATAGCACAGGGCCTAAGGCACATGACTGTATGTGCCAAACCCTATTTAATCCCCTATACCCTGTGGTCCCCAAGCAGTATTGAGTAAGCCCTGAAAGCCCCAAAGCAAAGTCAGGGTGGTCTCTATAGTCTCCAAGACCACAAGGCCCAAGCAGCATCACATCCTTAGGTCTTAGAATTTGATGTTGAGCAAGTGGGCTGAGAATGAACGAGAGTGGCACCCTGGCCTTCTGAGCAATACTTAGGAGACCCCTGTCAAAAATAATTATACCCTTGAGGGATTTATCAAGTTAGAATTCAATCTTAAATTTCTATTGAACACTGAATATACTTTGAAACTGCACTAACATTGGATATATTTACTTTTATGAGAAGTTAGATGGGTCAAGGAAAATCTAGGAACGAAATAAAACATGATTTTTGAAAAATTTTGAAAACCTTTGAGATGTTTAGTTATGCAATATTTTTAAAAATACTTTTGATTTGGTCTCATTTTCAGTGTAAAAATTCTCATTGAGAAATGATTCCCTTATGTGACAAATCTTTGTCTAAAATATTTTAACGTTTTATTTTCTGAAAAATTAGTATTTCAGGAGTGGTTCCCTATTTGAAAGGTAATGAATCCAAATAATAAATTTAAGACTCTGCCAAGAGATTGGAGAGAATACTGAGTGAATCTGAAATAGTTACTATTAAGAAAGTAGGCATATGAAAGGAATGAGTCAGATATTTTGGAGGTTGAAAAGATTAATCAGCTGTATATAATGTGATAGCAAGAAGGGTGACTATACAATTAACGTCCAAATAAAATGGTTTTGAGAATGAAATGAGAAACTGTTGATTAAATCAGAGGGAAAGTGTAAGTCTGAAGTCTCCAGTTATTCTACAGATAGAACAAGCCAAGAGAATTGAGAAGTCACTCTTGAATTTGAAATATACTTATAATAAAGAAATCAGTGTTAGTAATATGGCAGTGTTTAATGAAAGAGTGGGTTTCAGAGATTGCCCACCACTCATTTCCCACCACTAATGTCCCCACAATATCCCCAGTTTCCCTCCCAACACCCCTACCTTGCCTCTATGGCAGGTACTTGTCCTCTCTGTGTCTCTCCCTCAATTTCTCTCTTGCTCTCATTTTCTCTTTTCTTTTGGGCTTGCAAGACAGGTACTGAAAGGTTATCATGTATATCCACTTATCCACTTTCAGTACTCAGTTCTTGTCCAGAGTGATCATTTTCAACTATCAATGTCATAGAAGTCCCTTCTCTATCCTGACCCCTCCCCCTGCACGCACTTGCACACACTTGTATAAGCTTCCAACTGTGCACTTTTTTTTCCCTGACCCTTACTACTACAGTTCTCAGGTATTAGTCTCATACTATGTTTTTTATATCCAACAAATGAGTGCAAAAATTTATTCTATGCCTGTCCATCTCCCTCTAACTCATTTCACTCTGCATGATATTCTCCAGGTCCACACATTTATAAAATGTGTTAGTAGTATTGATGCCTTATATTTTCTAAGTTATATAAAGCAGAAAGTTACCGGGAGACAGTAAGTATGGAGGAGGAGAAGGTTAGGATTAGAAGAGGGAATATGATACATAAAAAATTGCTGAAGAAATAGGAGACTTGGCTTAGTGTCATATATTTGACTGCTTGACAGCATTAAATACATGTAAGACACACTTTATCATAATTATCCTGAATTTATAAAAATATTAGTCACAGTGGTTATGAATTTTTCTGCAGCTATCTTTACACAGACCTGAAATAAATGATAAATCAGTTTGGCTATGGAAGAATGAGGGATAGAAAAGGATCAATCAAGAGGGAAATATGTAAGAGAGAAACCATAGATATTAAGCTGCTTGAGATGAGTTTCATCAAGGTAAATAGCAGTGAAAATATAAATACACATGGATTAATGGTGTGGAGGTTCTAATACTCTGGCATTAGAGTATTAATGAGTGAATTCAAAGAGAAGAGATGGTATTGAGACTGGGATTTATTCAGTTGTGATTGTTGAATGCTTTCAGTTATTAATAAAACAGGTTAAAGGTATTAATAAATGTATGATTGTTATAAAATGGAAGGTAAGGTAGTTGAAAATGTGTTTTCTAAAAGCAAGAAATCAATGTGCTGACACATTTTATATTATTTGTATAGATATAGTTGTAGATATTTTACTTATCAAGAATTAACTTATACTAGTATTGGATAAATAAAAAAATAAATATCAGATGATACAAATGAAGTTTGTATGATACAAAGTGATGCATCAAAGGAGAAATTTTAAGGAAGATGGAGGGAAAATGGTTTACAAGTACCAAAGAGGAACAAGAAAACTACTATGTTTCTCACAGGCCTTGTGGTTTTAGGGAAGGAAAAATATCAATGCCTACTTGAGAGGACAGCTGAGTACCAGGGTCCCTAGTAGGCAATAATGTTTCTTTCAGAGGAAATAAAAGCTGGAATGAAAAAAACAGCAAAGTGTATATATTAGAAAAGTCACTTGTAATGATCTGTGGGTTTCCAAAGATGGTGTGAGAGAAGCTGAGAAATGAAAGATGTACAGGAAAGATATAGAAAAGACTGAACACATACTTTGCATATCAGAGGTCTAGGT
Organism: Sorex fumeus; assembly: GCF_029834395.1. Taxonomy (NCBI): domain Eukaryota; kingdom Metazoa; phylum Chordata; class Mammalia; order Eulipotyphla; family Soricidae; genus Sorex; species Sorex fumeus. The sequence goes on from NW_026606172.1 coordinate 14,424,679, forward strand.
TCAATCCCAAGTACAGCATGGTCTCCCACTCTGGGAGCAACCCTAAGCACTCTTGGGTATGGCCCACAAAACCAAAAGACAAAAATATTATTCCAAGTATCAGGTCTTAATTCTTGGAATATGAGTAAATATAAATTTTTATAGCAAAATGTATGACTAAATTAATAATTTTGTGATGAGATATTTATCCTGGATTATTTTATGAACTCTAAAAGTAATCACATGCATTTTTAAGAAGGAAAGTTCAGAGAGATTTCCTATAGAGATTTCACATAGAGAAGGCAGTATAAAGATGGGGGCAGTGTAAGAAATGGGAGTCATATGGCCAGATGCCTAGGAATGCTGACTACTATCTAAAATGGAAAGAGGTAAGAAATAGATTTTCTTCTAAAGGCTTTGAAAAGTATGGATATACTGACCATTGATACTGCTTTTAAACTTAAGTTCTCTGGAACTGTCAGCCTATAAATTTATCTTTGTTGTTGTTGTTGTTGTTGTTATAGCCACTCCATGAAACTACGGCACCCTGAATTTAAATAAGATATATTTTTAATATTTTTAATGTTATGATATGTGATTCTGACTGTTGTATTATTTGATTTGGTCCCGGTTGCTTCTCTTAGGAATGGAGATCCAGTATAGATAGTATGTGAATATATTAACGCAGGCTTGGGGAAGTACCTCTTTTAGTCTTGACAACTGTCTGAGTGGTTTAGATTTCCTCACAAAATTACCAGTTTCATGGAAGTCATGTTTTTCTTTCTTTTGAAGTCAGCATTTTTATGATTTCTGGCTTCCTCAACAGGAGTATTTCAAGAGCAATTGGCAGAAAGCTTCTCACGAGCAAGACTTGAAAGTTTCAGACAAACAACCTCACCACATTTTGTGAGTCAAGCAACTAAGGTTAGCCTAAATTAAAGGGGAGCAGAATTTATCCCTGCCTTTCTATTTTGGAGGAGTAGAAGAGAAAAATGGTGAGTTTTATATATGACGATTACCAAAAAGAAAGAATAAATCCACCTTATACTTAAGATATAGGAGTAATAGGAGAAAACAGATAATGCACTCATAGTGTTTCTGAAAAAAGTGGGTGGAGTGTCCAGAAATAAATAGCTTTGTGATGAGAGTTTAGTTCAGTATCTTTAGTTAAGTTTATCTCTCAGGAAGAAAATTCAGGGTAAGAAGAATTTTAATACTGAGCATCATTGGTGGACATTGTTCTCTTTTGATAAGAATTTTTAGGTTGGGGTCAGAGAGATAGTTTGGGGATAAAGAAGCATGACTTCCAAAATCGCTGGCCCTGATTTCATCCCTAATACCACTTGATCCCCCAAGTATCTCCACATGCTTTCCTTTTTGGTCTCCAACCACTGCCAGACATCCTTCATAATCCCTTGCCCCACAGGTCCCAAATCACACCACACCCTCAGGTCCTCACATAGATCCACTGAACTGGCTGGCCAAGAGGAGCTGGGAAAGCCATGGCCCACACTAAGCCCCCCACCTTCTGAGCACCCACTGGGTAACACTCCCCCTCCCCATTCCCAATCAACCCCCAACCCCCAACACACACTGTGAGTTTCTCATTCTACTTATCTATTGACTACACACAATCCAAGATGGATTCTCTTGGACTAAGCCTCTGCACTTAAGAGAGTCCTGGAACTTCCTATGAGGACCAAAGGCTTTCTAGTGTGAAGAAGAAGCCAGTTCCTTGCTGATATTACTTTAGCCTGCAAGTGACAGATAACTGGAAATAACACCCACCTGAACTATCTGCTTGCACAAACTGAAGCTCCCATTATCAAACGTCTCATTATCTGGCTACCTGGAGACAGCATGTTATTGTGGATCATTAAGCCCCATAATACTCCCTCGGTGTAGCTTGTATACCATTTTTAATATGTAATCTTCAAAGTCTTCAGTGAAGGCCAAGATACTCTCTGCTCTCTGGCCATTCTTTCCCTGAAACATTAAGGATTCCACTGTCTTCACACTTTTATTGTTCAACTTATTACTTACCAAATACTTGAAAAATCAATTCTTGATTGGTTAACTGTCATAAAAATTATAATCAATAACCACTTTAATATCTCTAGTTTTATCATTGTAATAAAGTGGATTTTATTTAAAATGTGTATCACTCTAGAGTCTAGAGAGATAGTAGAGTGGGTAGGGTGATTGACTTGTAGGCAGCCAACCCAGATTCTATCCCTGACACCTATATGGTCCCCCTAGCCCTGCCAGGAAAGATCCCTGAAAGTAAGCCCGGAGTACTGAAGAGTACGCTCTCAAGCCAAAGAACAAAACAAAAAAAAAAAACACAAAAGGTGCATAGATATCTTTCTCTTTGTTGGTTTATGGTCACACCGATAGGTTCTCCCTGAGATGATCATGGACTACTTCAGTTCTTGTTCTGAGGGTTCACCCCTAGAGGTGCTCAGAGAACCGTGCTATACTGAGATAGAAACTGGGCCTTCTTCAAATGTTTATAGGTCTCCTTAATTTATATTTAGATGATCAAATCAAACACAATGAGAGATTTTATTCAAAAAAATCTTCAGTGATTTCATCAATAAATTAGCCAACTTTCTGGTCTGTAAAATTTGTGTATGGCTGTTCTATGGTGTGTGTGTGTGTGTGTGTGTGTGTGTGTGTGTGTGTGTGTGTGTGTAAAATATAGTGGAGAAACAAAAATAAATGCGTAGCATACAATAGTTTGTAAGACTGTAAGGGATTAAGATTACAATTATTAGGTTCATCAGAGTTTATTGAAATCTCTCACAAAAACTAGGATTTCAGGAAACTCAGTAAACTTTTTA